>NC_092414.1:17256858-17856858 GCF_040894005.1 Engystomops pustulosus
AGTCGATTTTGCGCACTGCGTTGTTTTTTTTGTGGTTCTTGCCAAGAACCCCAACAGAAACACATCATGGAACCTTAGCCTTAGGCCTTATGCACACAAATGTATATAGCGGCCAGTTTACTATGGAGAGCGCTCCTCACCCCTAATCCGGCCGACGATACACTTGGCCCGGGCATAGCATACATCCTTCTTCAGGAGACTTTAAGGTAATCAATCATGGGGGGCAAACCTGCCACCCATATATAGACGTATGCGAACAAGACAGACTTTAGGTTGTATTTAAGCGTTTTTGATTTCTCAGGATGTGCGTGTGATGTGCGTATAACGCTTAAAGCCAGTAAAATGCAAGTAAATATAAAACAATAATTATTTTTTAATTTCCAAAAAATGAGCACACATAAAACACTGGGAGAATTCCAATAAAATATATTTGTATTTTTTTTTTTTTTTTCATAGGATTACAGCCAAAATTCCCGGTGTGGCACAACTTACCCGAAATCCACAAATCATCTCTGTGTACAGTTATTTTTGTGCTATTAGTATGCAGTAAAGACTTTCCTCAACACACAGCTTTCCATCGATACCAATCGACATACATTATTATCACCCCCGCTCTATACAGATGCCGGAGACCTGCGGGTGTAAAGACCACCAAGGACTAAAGTGGCCCCTTTAGTCAAAATCAACTATCTGGGCTTGTGGCATCCACCTCCTGAGGTAAAAACTTTTGATTTTAGCGAAACCAACTCCACGGATGCCACCGCCCGCCCGCCCAGATACCCTTTCTCCAAGGAACATTGTGGAAGACGGTTACAGTGTTTCGCTACGAGAAAAATCCACACAAAACGGAGGAAAAAAAGGAAAAAAAATAAAAATAATAATAAATCACTGGTTTTCCAAATTACGTATTTTCACAACACTTCATTTGTCTCCTTAGTTTAATTTTAAAAAAAAATTGCATTTATTTAATTTATTTTTTTACGTTTTTTTTTCAGAATCACAGAATACTTCAAGACTATGATACGGCAAAACTAGAAAGGATGGAAGGTCTAGAATTGATAACAGTCTTCAAGCATAGTCTGTCATGAAATCCACGAGACGACATGCGCTTATAAAGGATTCACTCCCGGTATATATATCTATGTATATATAGAGGCATAAATATGTAGATTTTTATTTAGGTTTTTTTTTATATATAATTTTTTTTTTTTTTTTTTTATTCCATATAGACACAAACGCACATTACTCTAACACAGCGTTTGGCTACTCGTACAGTAGATGACGACATGAAGAAAGTCTTGACACATATGTAGCCTGGAAACAAACAAAAAAAAAAAATACTAGATCAGCTCGGTTCTGCGTCAAGTCTACGGAAGGTTGGAGTCCGAGGTGAACCCAGAAATCAGCCCTTTCCCACCATATTACAAGCTTGGAATAAATATGTGCGTGGATTTCGGTTGCTCCTAGGAATAAGGGATTTTTCAGGTAATACTTTTTCAGTCTCTGACTGGCAGGGAAACTAATGTAAGAAGAAGAGGTTTGCATCACGGCAAGAGGACATAAAAATACACACACAAAAATAATAATAATAAAAAATAGACACCTATAATCATATAATCAACTGTACAGTAAGAGGGAATGCTTTGTCGGACGACAGGCGAACGCGAAGAGTTAAATAGCAGGAAAAAAAAAAAAAAAGTCCCTGATTAGCAATAATTTGTTCTGGGTATAAAGCTACCGAGGAGAAAAAAAATAAAAATAAATAAAATTATATATATATATTAATAAAATTCTATTAGAAGAATAAATATAATTTTATTAATATATATTAATACACATAGAGGGGGCAGTATAGACGATAATTACCACATAAAAAATGGCCATCATGAAAAAATACGGAATAAAGAAAAATGTTTAATAAAATAATATTTTTTATCTAAATTTTATTTTTAGATATTTTTTAATTACGGTATTTTTTATTTTTCCCCCCCAATATAGATTTTACTGCTACAATTTACTGTAACAGACGATTTTATCTCTTGATTTTCTCTTACTAAATACAATGGTCCATCTGCTTAGGCCAGGATGGTTTCATTTTTTAAAAATTTTTCGATATATAGGAAAGAGGGAGGGATAGAGAGAGCGAGAAAGAGATACGAGAGCTAGATAGATGGATATAAGAGAGTTAGGAGAAAGATGGACAGAGGATGAGAGAGAAGATACTAGAGATGGATGAGAGGACGAATAGATGGGAGAAAGGGAGACAATGGAGAGACAGCAAGAGAGAAAGAGATGCTAGAGATAGAAAAAGAGGCGAGACAGACAGCGAGACAGACAGCGAGACAGACACTAGAGATGGATAGAAAAAGAGAGTTAGGAGAGAGAGACACAAAAAGAAACAGAAAGACAGACACAGACAGACAGCGACAGAGAGAGACAGAAAAAAAAAAAAAAGGTTACGACAGAGACTGACAAAGAAACAGAGAGAGATGGAGACAGAGACTGACAAAGAAACAGAGAGAGATGGAGACAGAGACTGACAAAGAAACAGAGAGAGATGGAGACAGAGACTGACAAAGAAACAGACAGATACAGAGGAGACTGGGAGGGATGGAGAGAGCGAGAGAGAAAGATACTAGAGATACACAGAAAAAGAGTTGAGAGAGAGAGAGAGAGAGAGAGAGAGAGAGAGAGAGAGAGAGAGAGAGAGAGAGAGAGAGAGAGAGAGAGAGAGAGAGAGAGAGTGAGAGAGAGAGAGAGAGCGAGAGCGCGAGAGAGTGAGAGAGAGAGAGAGAGAGAGCGAGAGAGAGAGAGAGCGAGAGAGCGAGCGAGAGCGAGAGACACAGAGAGAGATAGATACGTGGTTGTATCACGTGATAAACCCAAGCTTATAATTATTTAGTAATTTATTCATTTTTATAATAATGAAAGAGGGGCAGTGACGCCTCCTGCTGGGGAATAGACGTAATAATAATAATTAAAAAAAAAAAAAAAACCTAAAAAATAAAAACCCATGGACACCCAGTTTTAAATAAGACAAGAATCTCATTAAAAAAAAAAAAAAATAATAATAATACAGAACTGCAACGCTTAAAAAAATATATATTCCACATTACAGAAAAGGTCACTTCTAACAACAAGTCATTATGCATACATGGATTGCGCAGGATCAATGCAAGGCACCGCCCACAACAGCGACCGATAACAATAATAAAAATTTTATGCGGAAAAAAAAAAAAAAAAAAAACACTATTACAGCGAGAACGCAAGCAGGAGCTGCTTCTTCTCTATGTGCTGATTCTGCACGAATATCGCAATGGGCCAATTTTCAAAGTCTGAACAGCTGCCGATAGGGATAACCGTGTCCAGACATTGAAAAAAAAGCCGAAAAAAAAAAAAAAAATTAAAATCAAAAAACATCAAGATTCCCAGTTCTACCGAATGTATGCAGAGTCATTCCTAGTGTCAACCGCATCTTCCTACATTGTAATATATACAAGGTTTATGTCGCATTCAACTCATCCCAGTGAACAGATTACAGGTTTTATTACGAGGACTAGGTGCGCGCTAGAGGCGGGGGAGGAGGAGGAGGGTGCGCGCTCCTACGTCACTGCACCGCCTCCACGTAGTTTGCAGGGTACAGGCCCACTTGTCCCCCGTCCAGACGACCTTTGCACCAGCCCTGTTCATCCTCGTCTTCTATTTTCGTCAGTTCTTCTCCTAAAAATTAGAAAAAATACTGTATTATAAAGAGATATTCGAACAGAGTCAAAAGGGCGGAGACTAGTCCCATAGGTCATGTACACTGTCATACAATAGCTTCAGCTGCAGACTTAATTGATATCCCATAGTCCAGGTACTTATCATAAGCCAAAGCAATGCTATGCCCCCCCCCCCCACACCTGGAGGCGAGGCTATGGCCCCCCGCTACCTGCCATGACTCCGCCCCCGAGACTCCTTTCTGCTCATTTGAATACAGTGTCCAAAAGTATAGAATTACATTGTTGTTGTGCAGGGCATTATGGGATCACAAGTTTTATATCCTTGTAACCGGTTCCCATTAAAAAGGGTTCGCCCCTTTTTTAACAAGACTATGTGTCTCCATGGTAACAGACAACAATCAAACCATGCAGTCAGATCCGTTAGTTATAATCCCTTGTGTCTTTCTGCTAGTTTGTCAAATACAAGTTCTTGAAGGATATGTAGAGGATATGACTGCAGGATCAGACTGCGCAGGATTTGTTTGTAGTCTGTTGCCAAGGAGACAAAAAGGAAACAAAATCCATAGATTTGTAGAAGTTATTTGCAAAGTAGCCCCGCCTGCGGTTGGGGGCGCCATAGCCCCGCCTGCGGTTGGGGGCGCCATAGCCCCGCCTGCGGTTGGGGGCGCCATAGCCCCGCCTGCGGTTGGGGGCGCCATAGCCCCGCCTGCGGTTGGGGGCGCCATAGCCCCGCCTGCGGTTGGGGGCGCCATAGCCCCGCCTGCGGTTGGGGGCGCCATAGCCCCGCCTGCGGTTGGGGGCGCCATAGCCCCGCCTGCGGTTGGGGGCGCCATAGCCCCGCCTCTCTAGTCACTTCCTTACCGGCTTTGAAGCTGAGCTCATCCGTCTCCTGCCCCTCGTAGTCATACAGTGCTCTGACCCGAACCTCCATTCCACCAGAAGCGTCTTCGTCAAACGGGTTACTGTCGCCATTGGCGTCGGTGCTGGTGAAGGGGTTATTGGACTCGTCGTCAGACCATTCCGTGGGGTAACTTTTCTCGTAGCTGCTGACGCTGTAACACAAGTAGAAGACGGTAAGACCCTCCATAAGCGCTGGGAATGACCTGAACAGAGAGCAGACAGGCCGAGGCCACGTGCGGCCAGCGTGGCTCGTGATCCAGAGAAAACAAAGGGGTTGGTTACGTGAGTAGCTCATGCGTGCGTGTTGTAATGACCGACCTCCGTCTGGAGGGGGCGTATTCCCAGTAAGATCTGCTGTGGGTTCACGTCTCCAACACCAGACCCTTCATTCAGATGTTGGAGTCGCAACCAAAGCAGATTTCATTGCACCAAATCAGTGTGAACAGAGCCCAATCATCTGTAACATGTACAATACATAGACCAAAGTCAGTACCAGAACACACAAAACCCAAAAAGAAGAAACCCAAAGTGTCTGGTCTCCACGGACCCAAAAGTGGGAATAAAGGTATTCTACACCTCGCAGCACCAGAACCGTATGCACCTTCCTTCTATAGAACAAATATTTCATAGTATGAAGGTAGAGTCAGTGTTGCCTTGGCCCAATTCACTTGTGGCCACCCTGGATGTGGCGACACCTCCCTTGGCCTTCAAGGGGGTTTCTAGTTCACCCCTTTAAGAGGTTACTACTACATCTAATCTATAAAACATGTCTGCTTCCTTCTATAAAGGATTGTGTGCAGTATTACAGCTCAGGCTGCAATACCACTCCCAGCCTGTAGACTAGGGTGGCGCTGTTGCACAACAGGGGTAGAATATCTTTATAACCCCAGGTACGAGACAGACCCTGAACGCCCCCCACATGCCGGTCTCCAGTTAATAAGCGACATTAATAAGACATCAGGAAAGAGAAGTCGTAGGTTAGTGTCCGGTTGCTGGAGGGAAGAGAAGGAAGGAAAAACGCTGTTAGTGGGAGAAGACGTGGACGCCATGCGTTGCGATCTCCGCGGCTCCTGGAGGGGGGGGGGACAAAAGAAAGAGCGGACAAGAAGAGACAACGTGGAGTCACCAACTTTTTAGTTTTACTGTCCTCCTTCTCAATGATATTGTTCGCCTCCTCCTCGTCCTCAAACGGGTTGGGACTCGACTGTGTGGACTGTACTGACTGCACACTAAGGTGGCTATGCGGGAAGAAGAGAGCACGTCAGACATCCGGGTACACATGGGCAGGGGGGCACATACTTATAGGTCAACTATGTCCAATGGGCAAACCAGAGGATGATCGCAGAGGGTACTGCAGCTCCCCAAGAGAACCAGTCACCAAATTTTAACCCCACTAAAAACTAGCAGCCCCCTCTGGTCGGGGATGAAATGCCCTTTCTAGGATTCTCCCTTTTATGCAAATCTATAAAAATTCTCCTCCAAAGTCATGTGACAATGAGCAGAGGAAGAGTCATATTTTGCCTGAGACGAGTCAAGTTTAGAAGCCGCAGAGGCGGGGTCACTGTAAAAACCCCGATATTCATTTCTTTAGTACCTAAAAGCACGCTTCATGTGTCATATTAAAGATAGGAATCTTATTGTTCACATCACATCAGGTTTGTTGCTACTGTGACCCACATAATTGGGGGGAGGGGGGCTGGGGATGGAACTGGGGAATGCAGCTCACATTTCCCACTATGCATTTAGCTTTCTGTATCTCCAGTTCTGTAGATCACAGAACCACATGCCTCATCGGGACCTGAAAGATTCTTATCTTTAATATGCCACCAGAATAATATTTCTAGGTGCTATAGGAACGAAGATGGGAGAGGATGAAAGGATGAAGCCTCTAAACCCGACTTATCTTAGACAAAATGACTCTTCTCTGCTGAGTATCACATGATTTTGGGAGGAGGAGGAATCATATTTTCCCCAAGCTACAGCGTGAGGGTCACTTCAGATGCCCCCATCTTCTGTTCTATAGCACCTAGAAACAAGATTCTGGTATCATATTAAAGATAAGAATCAAGTCTTTTAGATCGGATAGGCTTTTATCTGTAGCTCATCATTTCCAACTACCTAACTGCCTGTGCCTCAGATTCTGTACATCACAGAATCACAAGCCAAAGTTTTCTGAAAGATGAGCTTCTTATATGTAATATGACACTAGAATAGTAAAGGTATATTAAAGAATATCTAAAATATATTAGATTTATTAGAACATATTAGAACATTAAAGAATATATGGGAGCTACAGAACATTGACCCTCCCTGCACTTGATTCATCTTAGGCAAAATATGACTCTTCTCTGCTCAATGTTTGAGATTTCACAAAAAGGGAGGATTCTAGAAAAGGACCCTTTTATCCCCTGCTGCTCGTTTAGTGGGGTAAAATCTGGCGACAGTTTTCGATGACCTATCCAACGCCCGATTGTGGGTTTTCGCCCATGCATAGAAGTGAATGGGAGCCGCAGCTCCGCAGAGCCGATCGCTTCCATGTTTATACTGGAATTTGGGCAGCTGATCAATGTTAATCCAGAACAACTAGAGAGATTATCAATAACAGAGCGTGTAATCCATAGGGTTATGGGCATCACCCACCTGCTGTGTTTATTCTGCAGAGACCCCTCGCCCGCCTGGCTGATCCCGGTTAGGGTCACCCCCTCTCCGGGCTTCTTCTTCTCTCGTCGACTCAGGGTTCGGTTTAAGTCAGCGGACCATTCCTACAAGGGGTTAACCAAAGTGTTTTTAGTAATGCAGTACCCTTCCATCCCCAATAGGGGGCAGTAGCACATCAAGAATGTCAGCAGTCGGAGGCAATAGGCCCATTTTTGTGTGGCTGGAGAGAAAGCGAATGATATGGAAGGGGGGGGGGGTCGTGCATCATGCAGGAAGGGGGGGGTGGTGGATGCCGTGAAAATAATGGATGCTGGGTCGTGATGAGCGCCACAAGATGTAACTGGAGCGCGAGGATAACCCGCCAACAGGTTGCCATGACAACACAAAATATCAGCGCGAATTAAGCCTCCGAGCTTCCCGGTCGCATTACACGCACCATTAACCGCAGGACTCGCGTCCTACACATCTTAATGTACATTTATAGAGAACATAGTATCCGCTATTACAACTGCTGACCACCGTGGGGCGCCACTGCAAAAGTCACGCCACTATATGGGTGCAAACACCAAAATATAAAATAATCCCCTCTGTATTTCACATTCAGTGACAAAAAAAATCTGATCGCTCAGGCACTAGATAAATGGGGCTGTGCTGCAATACCGAACACAACCTATCGATCTGGGTGGCGCCGTTTTAAAGTTTTTCTATGGCTTTGTTATGGGGAACATATACATAGATTGACCGCTGCACTCATCACCCATTAGCATAGGCTGGGGGTCAACAAGCGCCATCCTCAGGCCAATGTATATCACCCCCCCGGGGTCTTTGCATATCATTCCGACCCTTAGGAGTCAGCACTTGTTATTGGATCATGCCCAGGGGTCAACACACGACCTGTCCCCCTCTGACAGTACAACACACACCATCACAGTCATCGGATCCGTGTGCACCATTCCCAACCCCAGAGATTTGTCACCAACATCCATGGGTGTCCTTTCATATCAACTATATTCATTAGGGGTGCAACACCCATCCCCAGGTCAACAACCCCCCCCCCCCCCAACATCGTTACCTATTGGTCTTGGACCATCATTGCCACCATTAGGGGTAGTCGCAAGCCATCCCCAAGCAAATAGGCACCATCCATGGAGACGTGTCATCCCTATGTCTCGGGGGGGCATCCAAAGGTCAACTCCACCATTGATACCCAAGTGAGGTGGACACTCGCCAGCTTCATTCTCATCCTAACACACTCCCTTTCCCACGGGGGGGTCAAAACATCCCCCCATCCTAACATGTCTCCTCTCCAAGGCCTCCGATGGTCAACACCCATTGTCATTGGACATTCATTCCACCCTTAAGGGTTGTCGATCGCCAACCCCCCCCCAGTGCTACCCAGTGGGGTCAACACATGCCACATACACTCCCAACTAAACACCAGGGGTCAACACACACCCCCAGGGTCCACACACAACCCCTCCACCTTTCCACCATCACTGTCATCGGATCCGTGTGCACCATTCCCAACCCGAGAGACTTGTCGCCAAGATCTATGGGTGTCCTTTCATTTCAACTATATTCATTAGGGGTGCAACACCCATCCCCAGGTCAACCCCCCCCATCGTTACCTATTGGGGTCAACAAGTGCCGTTCCCATCCCACATCCACCAATGACTAGTTGGACACGCCAACATGTACCTACCCCATACCAGGCCTTCTCCATCATGTGACTTACAGGAGACAGCCATGTAAGGGATCAGAGATGTATAGCTATACTAGGAGGGGCTCCTTATATTTAGATTATAACACAATCTACACCCCCCGGGGCCGCGTCCCCACCCAATAAAACAGATAACACAGATGACTGGTTGGGCTGCCCGGTCCCTGCACACAGCAGATAACACGTATGTAATGTGAACTCGTTACTTACTTCATCCTTATGTCAGCCGGGAAGAGAGACGGGAGGAGAATTAGTGACATTGTAAGGATATCATATCTTTGCAGCGTGTATAAAGCGATATGTGGAAATCTACCAGCGCTACGATTAAACCCCGCCCCCCTCCTCCTGCGTAATCCATCTGCAGGGAGCAATATCACGTATAGACAGTGTATAGAGCGGCGGTCCCGGAGGGGGAGGGCGCCGCCGTGTCCTTGAATTCTCCGCATTGCTGAGGATCACGGTGCGGATTGTGCAGGTTTCAGCATTTTACAATAGACCCCCAGGAACGCGCTAGAGGTGCCCTAATAATACAGCCCCCCCCCACCCAATGCCCGTGCCCCAGCCTCTCACCTCAAACTGAGGCCAGTTCATGGACATGCCCGGCCCGTGATTGTTCTTGAACCACTTCAGGTCCTCCAGGACGTCGGCCGACTTTATGGCGTATTCCAGGTCCCGGTATATACCGGAATAACTGAGGGGGGAGACAAGGGATAAATCTCAGAGGGGCATTTATACAAAAGCAGGTTAGGGTCTTACACCTCCCCCTCCCAGGAGACTTCTCTGGGGAGATAAATCAGCAGCAGTCAATAAGGTGATGGGGTTACTGAAGACTATTGGAATTGGGAGGAGAGGGGGGAGGGGGAGCAGAGGAGGGGAACGTTCCCATCACAGACACAGGACTGAGTATATAGACAAAATGATATATATGTATACAGACACGCAGACCTCTTCTGCTCATATCCATCCAGCCTTATCCTGCTTATCCCTCCATCCACTGATCTATATCCCTCCATCTATACATCTCCAACTCGTATACTCATCCCTCCTTCCATTCATCGCTTTCCTGTTTATCGGTTGATCAAATCAGCCACTCTTCTTTGTCTATCAACCCATTCTCCAACACATAATTCCCCGTGTCCCCCTCCCCAAATCCCCGTGTCCCTCAGTGTCCCCCTCCCCAAATCCCCGTGTCCCTCAGTGTCCCCCTCCCCAAAACCCCATGTCCCCATCCCCACCTACCCTTTTCAATCGCATCTCTTCCCTTTCCTCTATCCTTCCCCTCATCCCTCCCTCTTTATCCTTCAGTCTTCTCTGTCCATCCATCCCCAACTCTTATCCCTCCCTCCTCTCCTTCCTTCTATCCATCACCCTCCTCTCTTATCCCTCCGTCAATCCATACCCTCCTCTTAACCCTCCCTTCCTACTATTGCTCCCTCCATTCCGTCCATCCACCTCCTCTTATCCCATCCCTCTATCCATCCATCGCCCTCCTCTTACACCTCCCTCCCTTGCTCTGTCCATCCATCCCCCTCCTATTATCCCTCCCTCTCCTCCGTCCATCGCCCTCCTCTTACACCTCCCTCCCCCTCCTATTATCCCTCCCCTCTATCCATCCATCGCCCTCCTCTTACACCTCCCTGCCCCTCCTATTATCCCTCCCTCTCCTCTTATCCCTCCCCTCTATCCATCCATCGCCCTCCTCTTACACCTCCCTCCCCCTCCTATTATCCCTCCCCTCTATCCATCCATCGCCCTCCTCTTACACCTCCCTGCCCCTCCTATTATCCCTCCCTCTCCTCTTATCCCTCCCCTCTATCCATCCATCGCCCTCCTCTTACACCTCCCTCCCCCTCCTATTATCCCTCCCTCTCCTCTTATCCCTCCCCTCTATCCATCCATCGCCCTCCTCTTACACCTCCCTGCCCCTCCTATTATCCCTCCCTCTCCTCTTATCCCTCCCCTCTATCCATCCATTGCCCTCCTCTTACACCTCCCTCCCACTCCTATTATCCCTCCCTCTCCTCTTATCCCTCCCCTCTATCCATCCATTGCCCTCCTCTTACACCTCCCTCCCACTCCTATTATCCCTCCCTCTCCTCCCTCTTATCCCTCCCCTCTGACCATTTATCTCCCTCTCTTTATCCCTCCTCCCATCCCCCCGGTAATCTGGATGCATTCTCTCTCACCCATCAGAATTGGACAAATCCAGATGTTTCTCCACATCGAGAAGTAGATCCTTGAAGAAGCGCAGTCTCTTATCCTCAAACTGCTGGCACTGCTCGAACACCTGCTCCATGTTCTCCATATACTGTGGGGTGGCGCCATCCAGGTCCTTCAGAGTCTTCTCATATTTCTCTTTGGTCTATGATATAAAAGGAGACAGGAGGTGGTCAGTCATATACAACGTTTCACCTTCCACCACCTACAGCCATGTCATGTCCTCATGTATACAGTCAGCTCCCCCTAGTGGTGGCTGCTGCTAGTCAGCATTTCATCATTCGCAGTGTATGATCCTCTCTCTTCCCTTAAAGGGGTATTCTCGCCTGGGCATTCACATTCAGTTTCACTGATCTTCCATTTATAAACATTTCTTCAATTGGATGTTATTAAAAAAAATGTTCCTGTGTGAAGATAATTTCTCATAAATGTAGTCATTCTGTCCCTTAGAAACGAGATGGCTTCCTCGGATACGACCACGTCACACTCTGGCAGCGGCGGCCAGACTTGCGCTATTGAGTCTTGTCTGACCTCCTGGATTCAGCAATCATTACCACAGGACGGCTGTGGGTCATGTAGTAAATCCCGGACATTTTATATACAAAAACAATTTGTTTCTTTGTGCAATCCCTCAAGCAGACGTGGCCGTATCCGAGGAAGCCATCTCGTTTCTAAGGGACAAAATTACTACATTTATGAGAAATTATCTTCACACAGGAACATTTTTTTTAATAACATCTAATTGAAGAAATGTTTATATATGGCAGATTAATCAAACTGAATGTGAATGCCAAGGCGAGAATACCCCTTTAAATCCATCCAATAATCATCCAAAAAAACCTCATCTTCCAGCAAATAAACAAAGTCCACTTTTGGATGGTCCAATTACAATGTGACCACTGCATGCAACCTGCAGATTACACCCCAGATAAAATCCCTTACAGATTATGTGCATCGGTACTGGATCTCAGTATGAAGAACCAGAATCCCCAATGAGCTCACATAATTCCTGACTAGCAAAAGCATTCTTTTTGTTTTGTTTTTTGTAATAAATATTATATTTTGACTCTTTTTTTTTTTTTTAACACTTTTTGGAAAAATAATTTTAAAAAGTCAATATATTATTAAAATTTTAAAAAATAACCCCCATCCAAAAAAAAAAAGTCAACTCCAGAAGTCTTGCAGATACATGTATAAACACACACGTCATGGTGAGAAGGGGTGCCCCCTACTCCGGTGTCACATCCATTATTCACCGGGGGCCCCATGAATTATTCAGGGGCTTCTAACAGTTTGCAGAGATGTAGATCAGGATTCTAATACCGCAAAACACGACAAGGTCACCGTCCTGACGACTATCGGGCCTTGCTCTTACCAAAAAGGTGAGATGCTCTGCAGGAAAATCAATGTATTACATAGACTCATCTGTGATGCAGATGTGAACTGAGCCCTACGAGCTCCCGTCTCTGACACACGGTGGTCATGGGAGATTGCTGAGTGTATTTGCTCATCAGGGCGTTACACCACCCCGGAGCAGGGATACACCTGGATGACTTCCCGAGCAAACAAAGAAGAAGGAGAGTTTAGCCGGTGTATCCGGTACCTTCTGAGAGTCCACCTTGCTCTTCTCCACCTTGTCTTGGAGTTTCTTAAGTTGCTCGGGGTTGAGAGCGGGATCGGCCTTGCTGTTGGTCTCTCTGGAGATGGCAAGTTTCTCCTCCTTGCACGCGGCGTGGTACGCCTTCTTAGATCCCTCCACCTGCACAGGATACACACAAGAGTGCAATTATTTACTGCTTACCTCCACCCAGCCACAGAGGTGCAGGATATTACACCTATTGCAGGATTGTAGCTTTTCCTCACACTGCTGTGCTCTTATCTGTCAGCATTGTGCTGCTCAGAGAGCAGCAGTGTGAGGAAATGCCCCCTGCACTTCTTCAAATGAACTGTGGGCGTGTCCTCACACTGCTGTGCCCTTTCTTTCTGCACCGAGCTATTCCACAGCTCCTCCCCTCTGCTCGGTGCAGCAGCAGTTATGATGGGGAGAATTGCTATGGAGCAACTAAATGCAGAGAGCACAGAAGCGTGACCCCCAACACCCTTGTAGATTTGTCAAATGCACTGAGGGTGTGTCCTCACACTGCTGTGCTCTCTGCAATGAGCTTCTCTATAGCTCCTTCCCTCTGTCCAGTGCAAAGATGATGAGAATGGCAATAGAGCAACTAAATGCAGAGAGCACAGAGCGCAGGAGCATGAGGGCTCATCCCCAGTGCCCTTGTAGATTCAAATGCACTAGGGGTGTGTCCTCACACTGCTGTGCTCTCATCTCTCTGCAATGAGCTGCTCTACAGCTCCTCCCCTCTGTTCAGTGTAGCAGCAGTCACTCAAAGATAATGAGGGAACCTACCGAACAAATCCATGCAGAGAGCAGCAGTGTTAGGACACACCCCTGTGCACTTGTAGGTTCTTGTGGGGTCCTCTGCTGTGCTCTTACCCCTTTGCACCGAGCTGCTCTACAGCTCCTCCTCTCTCCTCAGTGTAGCAGCAAGCACTCGAAGAAGATGAGAGGGGGCTATGGAGCAACTCAATCCAGAGAGCACAGGAGTGTGAGGACACGCCCCCAGTGCACTTCACACTGCTTTGAACATAGCATTAGCTCACCTCTTTCAGTTTCTTGGCCCACGGCTTCTGTGCTTTCCTGAAGCCATCTTCAGCTTCTTTGGTCTCCTTGAAGCCCCCCATCATCTGTTTGTGGTAGGCTTCCTTCTGCCAGTTCTTCACTTTCTCAAAGTCGTCGTTCATCAGCGCGTTCTTCACCTCTAGATGGAGTTCACTCACTCTCTCGGCTTCGGTCATCAGGGCGTGCCAGGCCTTCTCCACAGTGCCGTACTGAGGCCCTGCAAGAAGAAGAAGAAGAAGCCAAGTGTTTTGGACTGAGGAACCATGGGGGATTTCAGCTCTGGGGGGATTTCAGCTCTGGAGCATAGTGAATGCTGCTCAAGATAATAACACTGGCTGTAATAACAGAGTATTAATCCAAACGATGGAATTGGGTGTTGAATTTACCACGTGCACCACATCACATTCCAGAGCTGCACTCACAGTTCTGTCAGCTGTTACAGACAGGTTATATTTTTGGAAATGCAAAACTATGAAGGCAACTTCTGCACAAAACCTGATCACATCTGCGAACATCATCTCCTTAAATTAGAGAATGATGCATCCAGCTGCGGAGGGGATATAATGAGGACTGTAGCTGTAACATGGAGAGGATATAGGAAGCAATGTATGGACATCCGGCTGCCTAATTTACATCTATATTGTTTGTTCACTGAATTTTGGGACAATGCTGCTTTGTGGCTGCCTATGGGCGAGAGGTCAGCGACAATACACAGTACACAATCCTTCTTGCCACACTTTTCCTCCCCCCTACTCTTTTCTGTGCATTTATTCGTCATGCCCTTTCCCAGTCATTACCTTGCATTCCTATTCGCTCTTCTCCCCCTCTTCGCCCTTCCCTCCTTTCCTTCTTCCCCCCTCCTCACCACTTGCCTCCTTTCCTTCTTCCCCCTCCTCGCCCTTGCCTTTTTTCCTCCTCCCCCCTCCTCGCCCTTCCCTTCTTTCCTCATCACCTCCTTCCCTTCTTTCCTCCTCCTCCCTCCTTGCCTCCTTTCCTACTCCCCACTCCTTGCCCCTTGCCTCCTCCCCACTCCTTGCCTCCTTTCCTTCTTCCCCCTCCTCGCCCTTGCCTCCTTTCCTCCTCCTCCCTCCTTGCCTCCTTTCCTCCTCCTCCCTCCTTTCCTTCTTCCCCCTCCTCGCCTTTGCCTCCTTTCCTCCTCCTCCCTGCTTGCCCCTTGACTCCTTCTCGACCTCCGTGGCCTTCCCTTCCCTTTGGGATTCCCTACCCTCTGCCTTCCCCCCTTGACACAAGGAGAAGACATCCTGCTCTTCCCAGGTCTCGCATATCAGAATAACTTCCCCGTTTCCCGGTCGCTCCGTTACCTTTCTCCACGAGCTGCTTCCACCTCTTTGCCCATTCGGTCAGCTGCTGTGCGTAGGCCTTCTCGATTTTCGCTCGCTCGTGGATGCAGTTCATTAAGTCATTGCAGAGTCTGTGCCCGTCGTCTATCCTCTTGACTGCTCGCTTGTAATTGCCGATCTGTCAAAAAAATCCAAATAAAAATTTATGTCATTTGTACAATCATTTAAATTACATCTAAGTTTCTATGCAGGACATTGTGGGGGGGGGGGGGAGTAACACACAGCCCACAGGGCAAGCGCGACCAGGGGCCGCCCCCACAGGGCAAGCGCGACCAGGGGCCGCCCCCACAGGGCAAGCGCGACCAGGGGCCGCCCCCACAGGGCAAGCGCGACCAGGGGCCGCCCCCACAGGGCAAGCGCGACCAGGGGCCGCCCCCACAGGGCAAGCGCGACCAGGGGCCGCCCCCACAGGGCAAGCGCGACCAGGGGCCGCCCCCACAGGGCAAGCGCGACCAGGGGCCGCCCCCACAGGGCAAGAGCGACCAGGGGCCGCCCCCACAGGGCAAGCGCGACCAGGGGCCGCCCCCACAGGGCAAGCGCGACCAGGGGCCGCCCCCACAGGGCAAGAGCGACCAGGGGCCGCCCCCACAGGGCAAGAGCGACCAGGGGCCGCCCCCACAGGGCAAGAGCGACCAGGGGCCGCCCCCACAGGGCAAGAGCGACCAGGGGCCGCCCCCACAGGGCAAGAGCGACCAGGGGCCGCCCCCACAGGGCAAGAGCGACCAGGGGCCGCCCCCACAGGGCAAGAGCGACCAGGGGCCGCCCCCACAGGGCAAGAGCGACCAGGGGCCGCCCCCACAGGGCAAGAGCGACCAGGGGCCGTCCCCACAGGGCAAGAGCGACCAGGGGCCGTCCCCACAGGGCAAGAGCGACCAGGGGCCGT
Source organism: Engystomops pustulosus (assembly GCF_040894005.1). NCBI lineage: Eukaryota > Metazoa > Chordata > Amphibia > Anura > Leptodactylidae > Engystomops > Engystomops pustulosus. The sequence continues at coordinate 17,273,000 of NC_092414.1, forward strand.
CCCCACAGGGCAAGAGCGACCAGGGGCCGTCCCCACAGGGCAAGAGCGACCAGGGGCCGTCCCCACAGGGCAAGAGCGACCAGGGGCCGTCCCCACAGGGCAAGAGCGACCAGGGGCCGTCCCCACAGGGCAAGAGCGACCAGGGGCCGTCCCCACAGGGCAAGAGCGACCAGGGGCCGTCCCCACAGGGCAAGAGCGACCAGGGGCCGTCCCCACAGGGCAAGAGCGACCAGGGGCCGTCCCCACAGGGCAAGAGCGACCAGGGGCCGTCCCCACAGGGAAAGAGCGACCAGGGGCCGCCCACAGAAAGCGAATTGAATTGGGGGCCAACAACGAGACTTCCTAAAAAGAATGTGTAAGGTTCTGTGATGTCCTGTTACCCACCCCTTCTCTTGTGGTTTTACCGCTCCGTTCTATGTAACATGACACCGCCAGTAATAGAATCCATTGACTATTCCGGAATATTACTGTAGCGGGGGCCCTATCCTCCTCCCGCATCTTTGTATTTCCTTCATCTAGTGCAATAAAGATGAATTAAGGGATTTGGCGTCTACGATCATCCTCAATCCACTAATAAACCCAACTGGGAAATAACGGCACGCGCCTCTCCCCACTCAGCCTCCATTATGGATGAGAACAAGATCCCTCAGCAAATAGAGAAGAGACTTCCCAGACACAAACACACCGAGGGAAGGAGAAGCGCTCCCATCCGAAAACCAAAACTGGTCGCCCATTACTCGCCGTCTTTGATGAAAACGCTCATATCGGACATTATAAGAGGAACAAGTTTCGGGATCTTATAAGTTTCCCCCCCCCCCCCCAATTTTCACAAATTGCCCTTAACCCCTTCTCATCCGCAACTTTCACCTTCCCTTTTGGTTTTTCTCACCTTCGCCTTTCTTTTACCTTAACCATCCCTTTTAGTGAACGCTCCTACACTGATTAGCATCTACTTACAACACGGTGAAACATTCCTTACATCGCTCACTTGTTGGGTACGGAGAGAGTAACATAAATATGACTCGTCTCAACTTATTTTCACAGATGAGTCAAGTGGTTTGCAGTGGGGGCAGCAGTCATTTCACAAGTCCCTATTTTTGGTGTTATAGCACCTAGAAACACGCTGCTGGTGTCATATTAAAGAGGACCTGTCACCCTTAAAAACGGAACTAGGAGTAAGCAGCTAAAGTAAAGTAAGCAGCTCCTAGTGCTCCGACAGTCCCAGCAGCGTTACACAGCTAGTGTTATCGGAAACCTGTTGTAGGGTGACAGGTCCTCTTTAAGAAAAGAGACTATGGCTTTAGGAGCTACATAAGCCGGAGATACAGGCAGCTACAGACATAGCTGGAAATGCGAGCTGCAGATAAAAGATCCAGTTCCCACCCATTTCTATAAGTGCTACATATCTAGTTTTGTAACTCACAGAACCACAAACCCTGTGATCTGAAAGATGAGATTCGTATCTTTAGTACGGCACCAATAACATGTTTCTAGGTGCGATAGAACCAAAGATAGAGGGATCTGAAGTGACCTTCCCACATGCAACCACTAAACTTGACTCATCTCATGTAAAATGAGGTGAGAAGAGTCATATTTACCTATATATATAAAAAAACAACATTGCTAAAGTCAGGTAAACAGGTGAAATTTCACATAAAAATGGGAATTTTAGTTGGGTAAAATGTTGCGATTGGTTCCCTTTCGAGTGATTGCTAGTTGGGACAGAGGGATTGACTGAAAGGATGGGTGAAAGGAAAGTAAGGGCAAGCGGGAAAGGAAGAGTAAAAGTGTCAATATTCTGGATAGTCGGAGTGTAAGAAAGAAGGTGAAGGGCGAGAACTGGGTAACGGAGGAGGCCATAAGATTGAATCATCCACTACCTGAGGGGCCAAGAAGTTTAGTGGCGTCAAAATTGGTGACAGGTTCCCTTTAAAGGGATGGGGAGTTAGAGAGGGAGAGAAGAAAGGAAGAGTAAAAATGTAAAAAAAAAATCTGGATAGTCAGAGTGGAAGAAAAAAGGCAAAGGGCAAGGAAAGTAGGGTAAGGAAGGGGCCAGAACTGGGTAACGGAGGAGGCCATAAAATGAAAGCATCCACTACCTGAGGGAACTAGAAGAAGTTTAGTGGCCTCAAAATGGGTGACAGGTTCCCTTTAAAGGGATGGGGGGTTAGAGAGGGAGAGAAGAAAGAGTAAAAATGCGTGGATAGTCTGAGTGGAAGAAAGAAGGCGAAGGGCGAGAACTGGGTAACGGAGGAGGCCATAAAATGAAAGCATCCACTACCTGAGGGAACTAGAAGAAGTTTAGTGGCCTCAAAATGGGTGACAGGTTCCCTTTAAAGGGATGGGGGGTTAGAGAGGGAGAGAAGAAAGAGTAAAAATGCGTGGATAGTCTGAGTGGAAGAAAGAAGGCGAAGGGCGAGAACTGGGTAACGGAGGAGGCCATAAAATGAAATTATCCACTACCTGAGGGCACTAAAGGTTTAGTGGCGTCAAAATTGGTGACAGGTTCCCTTTAAAAGGATGGGGAGAGAGGGAGAGAAGAAAGGAAGAGTAAAAAAAAAAAAAAAAATTTAAGATTCTGGATAGTCTGAGTGGAAGAAAGAAGGCGAAGGGCAAGAACTGGGTAACGGAGGAGGCCATAAAATGAAGTCATCCACTACCTGAGGAGGGGAAGGTAGTTTAGTGGTGTAAAATCTGGTGACAGGTTCCCTTTAAGTGAATGCTACTCCATAGATTAGCATCTCCTCTGCACATCGCGGAACATTCCTCACCTCTCTCTTCAAATCATAGAGACGACACTGTCCCCCGAGCCCAGAGCCCTCTAAATGGCTCCATACATGAGGAGAGGAATCCGGTTGGACAAGTCTCTCCCTCCCGCTCTCCGGTTATGTAACCTCTCATCCCTGTATAAACACTGGGGCCTGGAGCGCGACGCTCTGCGGGGCCCGAGCAGAAAGCTCCTCTTGTGTCGCCTGTGAATTATCAATGTATACGAATTCGTGGAAGCGTCCGGATTCCGGAACCATAAGGCGGCGTTAACCCCGTGGCTGCTGCAGCGCCATAAATAGCCTGGCTCTACAAATCGGTGGAATTACTCATCACAAGACGCGTCAGGTACATCTGGATCGGGTATTTTTAATACGCCGACAAAGTAACAAACACGAAAACAAGATGTTCTTAAAAGCGCCCCCCCCCCCCCTCATACCCCTCCGCCCCCTCAAAATCTTAATCTCATTCTCTTTCAAATATCACCATGACAACAAAAATATGCGATAGAGAAGAAGAGGAATTGTAAAAGTAATAAAAAAAAATTAAAAAAAATTAATAGTTTTTTTTTATATAGCAGGATTAATCCTGAAGAAGGGACTTTTCTGTCTATAGTTTTCAATAAGGCACACATTTAGGAAATCCTCCAATCAGATCGCATTCACTCATCTTATCGACCCCCTCTTACAAAAAACTATGCAGTATTCCCAAGAAAAAAAAACAAAAAAAAAAAACAACACACACTTAAAGCAAGAGAACCAGGCAATACACAACACATCACAGATAGTAAAAAATGGTAGATTTAAAGGGGATTTTTCCCCGTGGAGAGATGTGCAATCATAGATTTGTGTATTTGGTTAGTAGCAGCAGGACTGTTATATGGATTTATATTCCAGGACTGTATTGGGGACGTGTCCTCACACTGCTGTGATCTTGGCTTGGCATCGAGTGCAGCCAGTGTTATAGATTGTCCCTGGAGAGATGTGTAATTATAGCTTTGTGTATGTTGTTAGTAGCAGCAGGACTGTGATATATGGATTTATATTCCAGGACTGTACTGGGGACGTGTCCTCACACTTCTGTGATCTTAGCTTGGCATTGAGTGCAGCCAGTGTTATGCATTGTCCCTGGATAAATATGTAAACATAGCTTCTTGTATTTGGTTAGTAGCAGCAGGACTGTGATATATGAATTTATATTCCAGTATATTCAAGGACTGTATTGGGGACGTGTCCTCACACTGCTGTGCTCGGAGTCCTCTTCATTGAGATTCACATAGTGTTAGGTATTGGTCCAGGAGGGATGTGTGTAATCATACAATCGTTTATGCTGATAGCAGCAGGACTGTGAAACATGCAAATATATTCCTGGAGTGTACTGGGGACGTGTCCTCACACTGCTGTGCTCTGTGCAGACAGTCCCTGGATTGATGTGTACTCATGCCTTTGTGTATGTTATGTAGTAGCAAAAGGACTGAAATGTGGATTTATATTCCTGGATTGTTGAGTTACAGGTGCTCTGCGGGGTGTGTCCTCACACTGCTGTGCTCTTAACTTTATGCATTGACTTGCTCCACAGCTGCTCCCCTCTGATAGGCTGGTGCAGTAAGACACAAAAGGTGGGCTGCAGAGGAGAGGAGCCATGAAGCGACTCAATTCACATAGCCAAGAGCACAGCTGGGTGAGGACACACACCCAGTCTCACATATTATTCCCACTGTCCTACAGTGCAATGCAGAGAGCCCAGAGCACAGCAGTGCAAGAACTCCCCCTGCCTCTTTTGCACTTGCAAAAGCAGCAATCCTGGAATATATATTCATAAGTCACAGTCCTGCGGCTACTAACAACACACACAGATGTCCGATTACACAGCTCTCCAGGGATAATACATAACACAGCAGTGTGAGGACACTCCCCAAGAACAATTTTGGAAAATAAATTGATTTGTCACAGTCCTGCGGCCATTAGCAACATAAACAAAAGGTATAGACGGTACCCAACACTGGCTTCAGGTAACACAGAGCACAGCAGTGTGAGGACACGCCCCCAGGAGCTACAATATAAATCTAAATAATCCATATTTCATAGTCCTGCTGCTACTAACAACATACAGAAAGGTGTGAACAATACCCAACACTGTCTTCAGGTAACACAGAGCACAGCAGTGTGAGGACACGCCCCCAGGAGCTACAATATAAATATAAATAATCCATATTTCATAGTCCTGCTGCTACTAACAACATACAGAAAGGTGTGAACAATACCCAACACTGTCTTCAGGTAACACAGAGCACAGCAGTGTGAGGACACGCCCCTAGGAGCTACAATATAAATATAAATAACCCATATTTCACAGTCCTGCTGCTACTAACAACATACACAAAAGGTATGACGACACAAATTCTCCACCAGAAGAAAATTCCTTAGCGACTCCATTGATATGAAGTGGATTTTAATTCATATTGTGCAAGAGCCAAGGGGCGAAGAGAAGCAAAAAGTGGCCCGGATCCAAAAACTCTCATTGAGGAGAATGCGGGGGAGGCGCAGCCGCTGTGACTCTGCCACCAGGAGAGAGGGAAGCTGGAATTTTTAGGAGTATAAAAGCAGATGAGTAATTAATAGAAGGTAAAGAGGGGTGGGGGGTATAATTTTGTAACAGTGGAAAGTGCTTAGGGTGGTCCAAGCCCGGAGGGAGGCAGCTGAGCATGTACAGAGCTTCATTCACTATTCCGGTGGAAGGCAACGTGTCAAGATTCCGGAACACAAGCGACATTCTGCTCCGCCTCCAATAAACACACAAAGTATCGTCGGAGGAGAAGGTTTCTGAAGGAGCAAAGCTGCTTCCAAATCCATAGAAGCAATGAAGAGATATGCAAATCAGCCGGCAAGTGCTACAGGGGCGGGGCTTAGATTGGTGTAAGAGTGGAGTAGGCGAATGTGGCAGTTCACACCACTTTGGTCATGTTTGAGATAGTCGGCCACCGCCAGCATCATGGCCCTGTATAGGCAAACTCGTAAAACAGGCCCCGCCTCCAGTGCACTTGTAACCTAATTAACATATCCATTAAAAACAGCAATATCTCAGCGGTGCTTTGTCAGTTTCGGGCTGCGGCGGTATCAATCGGCTCAGATTAAAAGCAGGAATATTTTGAGCCGTAATCCGTTCGGCTTCGTCCTAGGTCATGTTATTATAACTACACAGCAGCGAGTGTTAATCGCGCCATTGTTCAACTCCCCCGACGTGTTAAAGGGACGGTGATGAAACGAGGCTGCTTCTTCGCGGGAGAAAGCAAAACAGATCACGTTACGGGGAAGGCCTCGCTATGTGCCGATACATGAATCCCTGCTATGTTTCCTAACAGCTTCCACTGATACCGACCCGGGGCCTCATTGACATGCGGCGCTGACACTGGAGCCACTCATAGTCCTGCAGCGTACAGCGCGGGAGAACAGCCCCGGCCTCTGTCGGGGGTGGAATCAGATAGCGGCAAAGTGAATAAATTCCACCTGACCTTAGAGATTTGTCCTGCTAAGAAAGGGACGGAAACACTCGTCCTATTGTGACCCATCTCACAGACGCTGACCTTAAACTATGTATCTAAACGCAGCATCAAATCAGAACGCCTGAGGCCGTGTGTAATAGTTGTGTTAACATTTCACTTACATAAACTTAATGTAAACATGAATGTGAACACAACAATAAACAGAATTACGACGCAACATTAACCCCCTAATGACTGGCGCATCAGCTCTTTATGGCGGTTGTTCTGCTGATGCGACGCCTTTTTACGGTGGAGCATCAAAAAAGTTGCAGGACCTTGCAGTGCTGGTCCTCGTCATCACAGCCAAACCCAACACCCAAGATTGAGAAAGCTCGAGTGTTTAACCTCTTAGATCCCAAGGTCAAACAAGGGCTGCAGTGTCAAAGTGGGTGCAGGAGGAAGGAGCGCCCTCTGCAGGCCAGCAGCTGCAATCGTAGGGTGCCAATGGTGCCACGCGGCAGCCCGAGGTCCAGTGGTGGAACCAAGGGCTATCTATTGGGCCAGGCCTCCAGCAGATTCATAAATGCCGATGCAGCGCATCATATAAGCGATCAGATGGGAGAACAAAATAATTATTATAATGTTTTATATTAAAATTTTATTTTAAAAGTCTATTTAAAAAAAAAAAAAAAAAACAAACACAAAAAAAATAAAAGAACCCCATTGGTACCAACCCAGGCTACATAACTATAGTAGTATTTATTTAAAGTATATAGCATAGTATATCCCATATGCCAAAAAAAATTAAAGGGGTTTCCCACAAAGCATAGTAAGGGCCTAACTTGCTGATCAGTGGGGGTCTCCGCGCCGAGGAGCAGAACGGTCATGGTCATGTTCCAATAGTCTTAGTTCGCGATCTGTGGGGGGGTCTAAGCACTGAGACCCCCACAGATCCGCAAATTAGATCCTGTGGATAGGGCCTAACTTTAGTTCGTGGGAAAACCCCTTTAAGGAAAAACAATGACCAAAGTGTAACCACAAAGTCAATGTAATGCTGCTGTAATGTTTCAGCAATGTTAACACTACTTTGTTAACACAATGTTAATATATTGTTAACGTACTTTAGACGCAATGTTAACGTAAGGAGTGAACGCAGCCGCGACCTGTAATTTGTGCTCTGGGGCTTCAGTTCAAAGTATAAGCTAAATTTTGCGACAATAATCAGCCGGATTGTAGATCAACTTGTGGTCATCTGATTAGTCGCCGCCTTAAAGGGCTACAATAGTCCATAGAATAGTTCCTCAGCATCCGATTGGTTGGGAGCGGGAGGCTGATAACCAGCAGAGAATGTGACATGAATTTAATTCTTAAAGGTTGGACTCGATGGACTTGCGTCTTTTTCCAGCCTTATATACTATGATACTATGAATGTACAGCACAGTGTTCTGTGCAGTGGTCAGTCCAGGTTACTGCAGATCAGTTCCCATTCATTTCAATAGCTCAGCTGCAGTGACTCAGTTCAGCCACTACATAGCGAACGGCGCTGTCTGCCGCACGTTCCATTCACGGTTTATAGCCAGATCCATGTTGGACCCCTATACTTATCTGATACGGATAGAACCTATGCTTAGCACAGCGCCACACACTGTATAGTGGCTGTGCTTGGCATTGCAGCTCAGCACAATTCACTTGAGCAGCGAACGGGCTACAAGACTGAAGTGATGACACAGGCCAGTTATTATACAGGGGTCCCGGGTGTCGGACCACTCGTAATGGCATACGAGCAAGGAATCTAATGGAATATCCCTTTAAAAAGAAGCCGGCCATTGGCTGGTGCACCGCCCTGTGCATGGTAATATTCCGGCTAAATTCCAGGGCGCGGGAAAAACTTCCTTTCACTTGCTAATAAGTTCCTCTCGGAGCGGGATCCCGGCCTTCCATGACTCACGGTAATTGTTACAAGTTTCCTACACGACTTCCAGATGACTTCACGTCACGGTTTCCCTGATAGAACAATGCGGAGAGACAAGGGATCACAGCTCAGCAAATTTTCGACTAACGCAAAGCAGACGCGTCAAGGAGGCGATTAGATCCGAGAAAGTCGATGCCGCGAGGGATATACACGACGGGCGGTACCAAAACAGCTCCTCCCCAAGACGGAAATGTATCAATTATCCACGGGATACCCCCACCAATCACAAGAAGGAGGTCCCGTGCCACATATATGAGGGTGGCAGTGGACTACCACCTCCATCAGAGTCTCAAAGTCTTGATGCCCTACTCCCTTAGCCTTGTGACCATTAGAAAAGTCATGCGACAATGAGCAGAGAAGAGGCATTTATTTGAGATGAGTCAAGTTTGGAGGCTGCAGAGGGTAGTTGCACTTCAGATTCCCCTTCTATAGCAACTAGAAACATTCTGCTGATGTCATATTAAAGATACAAATCTCATCTTTCAAATCACATCAGGCTTGTGGTTCTGTGAGAAACAGAACCAGAGATACAGGCAGGGAAATAAATGAATAGGCAGGAACTGAATCTTTACTGGCAGCTCACATTTCCATCTATGAATTTAATTGCCCTAACACAAGGAAGAACCACAAGCCTGATGTGATCCGAAACATGAGATTATCTTTAACATGACACCAGAATCATGCTTGCAGGTGCAACGGAACCAAAGATAGGGATGCCCATCTGAAGTGATCAGTCTCACTGCAGTCTCCAAACTTGACTCGTCTCCAATAGAATATGACTCTTCTCTGCTCATTGTTGCTTGGGGAAGAGGGGGGGGGGGGATAATAGGTAAATGGATAAGATTTTACAAAAGAGAGAATTCTAGAATGTACATTTCATCCCCAACTTGAGGTGGTTTAAAATGGAGTAAAATCTGACAGTTTAAAAAAGCATGAAGGTAGGTCTTGTGTCAAAGACGTCCGAGGGTTCTTTACGTTTTGATAAAAGTTGCAGCTTTCAACATTATAAAATGTTCATATTGTTAAAGATAATGGTTTTAAAAAGGGATCTTCCTAAGAGGTAATGAACGGTTCTATATTAAACAGACTTTATTTATAAACTTTTATGAACGAAAACTCCACCCTCATGCAACCTTGTCCTAGATTCTAAAGCTTTCAAACTAGTAAACCAATTATTATTTAATGACTAAAATACATAAACCAGTACAAGCCGTATAGTAGATGTATCCAATAGTACAAGCCTTTGTCCTAAAGCAAATTTATGAGAGCCCCCTTCTAGTTCCCGGAAGCCCCGAGCGCTGAGGATTTGTGACAACTTTCTCGTGTATTGGTATGTGTAAGTGCATAACCAATTCCCTGCTGTTCTCTCGAGACTTCCCGACTCCTTCTCCGTCTTCTCTCCACCCTCTCAACACCTGGAAGTCATAACTAATTTGTCTGGGGGTGTATAAAATAGCAGACCTAAAAGTCTCTCAGACCTTAGAAGTGCATTCTTTTAAGTGCAACTATAAGTGCACAACAGGATTAAACCAGAACTGATCCAGAAGTGAACACCTGGAAGTTATAACTAATTTGTCTGAGGTGTAAAAATTGCAGACCTAAAGACTCTCAGTCCTTGGTAAGCAGTGCACTCTTAAGTGCAACTATAAGTGCACAACAGAATTAAACCAGAATTGATCCAGAAGTGAACACCTGGAAGGTATAACTACCGTAAATTTATCTGAGGTGTATAAATTGCAGACCTAAAGTCTCTCAGACCTTAGTCAAAAGCGCATTCTTTTAAGTGCAACTATAAGTGCACAACAGAATTAAATCAGAAGTGATGCAGAAGTGAACAAAAGGACTTCTTTCTGGTAAGTACTTGTCAAACACAAAATTAACTATATCTTAAAAATTACTCATCTTACAATTGCAAAGAGTAAAGTCACCTGATTCAACTCCGTCGTTCGACTAACCTGATCTAAATCTGCTGGACTTGCAGGTGCACTTAATAGAAAGTACTGTCAAGAATGGAGCCGTTGTAGGTGTATCGGGTCCAGTTCCCACGCCAAACCAATAGCAGCACACCACGGTTTCAGCCCCCCCCCCCCAATCACTGTTAGCACCGCATCGGCACCCTTTCTGTAGTACCCCCTTATGCAGGTCTGTCTGGCTGGTGTCTATTTGTTATTGTCGCTACTGTATTTCGTGCTGTAATTGTCTCACGTGATGCAATGTGGTCTTGTTAATCTGTACTGTCCTCAACTGTTTGTTTGCAACATGTAAGAACGCGCCTCTTGTAGTGTATGTAAGTAACTGTAATGTTAAGCCTTCCTCGATGTGTAACAACTGCCAGAACACGATGTACAAAACAATTTACCCCCAGGGGGTCAATAGCGCATCGTATTAAAGGAGAAGGCAGAGGTGCACCGATGATGGGGTAAGTTGAGCCTTTTGCCTCGGGCGGCACCAGCAGTGCAGCAAGATGGGGCGGCAGCACCAGAGGCATAGTTATTTGATACACATAAAAATATTGTCTCTTCACACCTTAAATAAAAAAAATAACCCGTTTTATTACTAATGAATGGGGCAGAGGGGGCGCTGTTCTATATCTCACCTCAGAGAGCGGTGTTTAGGTTCACCCCTGGGACAAGGCTTGTGGTGGCGGAGGACTAGATATGATTTCATACCAGGAAAGAACTATGAAGGTGCCCTATATTAATAACACATGTTGTGCCACGTCACACAACCAGAGGAGTGAATAGTGACAAGTAAATACCCCCTCCCACACACACACACACACTTCCCGCAAGGTTTTTACCTCCCAGAAGCTGTCGCTAGACACTTCGACCCCGACCGCATCATCGTAATTTCCAGACATGATTTCTGAAGAAGGAAAGCGGAATAAAAGTAGAACGGTGGCGAATGACTGGTGCGCTCCTCTCCAATAGACAGTCAGTACCTGCGGAGAGAGAGGAGAAGGGGTTACTACACAAATACTCGGAGGCGGAGTCTTAACAGAGGTTCAGTGCAGGGAGCTAAGAGCACAGCAGTGTGAGGACACCTCCTCCATGCACAATCCTGGAATCTATATGACGATTCATCCTATAGGTCTATATATGAAAATAAACAGCTCCCAAAATCTTACGGCCCTTCCACGGCTATTCTTGTAGATGTTTATCTAGTACCACGTGCCAAGAACACAGGATCCAGGTCGCCCCGCTCACCTGTGACCTGCACATACAATGAGCGAAAGTGACAGCAGAGAAAACACGGGCTCCGCTCTCTATGGAACAATTATGTCCCCGAGCGTCAGAACGGCAGCCGACCTTACAAAAGACTGTTTACACTGCAAAGACAAACACCACTCTGTACAGGAGCAGCGTCCGCATAGCTGAGCCGAGGAGCCGACCACAAACCACTTCCGAGGGGATTTTGTGCCTTTGTTGTGTAATCTGTAGAGGACTTCATAGGTTAAAACATTCCTGCAGTCTCGAATCAACCTCGATCCTTCACTATTCCCGTTTCAGGATCGAAATGGTCTCCACTTCCTGTTCCCGATTCCTCACACAGGAAATGGCTCTTTAGCCAATGAAGTTACACGATTCAGCGAACGGCAATATCTTGTGTGTTAAGGTGGGATCTAGAAGGAGGGACGGTCATGAGGTGGCATTACAATAAACAGGGATTTATTTGTAGCCCATTTTTTTTTGGGGGGGGGGGGCAAAGTTTTGTCACTCCCCCTGCCAAGAGGAATATGGGGAGAACTTCCTGATCAGGGTCGGCTTGACCGGTAGCGTCAACACTAATTTTGACAATGAGCGTCCAGATTCTGCAACGGAATGAAAGGAGAACATCATGTTGTTTTGAGAAGTTACAGCTTTGGACAACCCCTTCACTGCACGGACTGATCACTATGTAAACACAGTAGATCCAATCTGGCTCTGCCCAATCATAAAAGAACAGCGATTGCCCAAACTACAACAAAAAACCCACTTATTAATGACAGAGTGCCATGGCATGCCAAATTTAAGCAGCAAGTTATTGGGCCCACCTCTTCCGGAACTTTCAATCGTATTGGTGTCCCGCGGACACCAATACAGTAGAAAAGAGGCGGAGAATTCAGATTATTATTGTGGCTTGTGTCGTACCATAGGTTCGCCACAACCTAAAAACGATTAATTCGATGCCATGTAGACAAACCAAGTTAAGCCACATCCCCTCAGCTAAGGTCCGACCCACTAAAAAAAAGTCACATGAACATGGTGATGGGGAAAAGGGGCGGAGTCTATCCTGTTTGGGGGGGGGGGGGGAATCTTAGTATTGAGCTTACAGACCGCCTAGGAGAGGAATATTTCGCCCCTTTAATCATTGCGTCTCTCTAACATCTCACATAGAGGTCACTTCAGCGCGTTATCAGACCTCATAAAGTGTCACTTTGTAAGGAACGTATTTACAAGCCGATATGAACGAACGGTCTTGACCCAACTCTGAACCCTGACGCATAATCGGGTGTAAAAAATTACCAATCATCTGACCAACATTCCTATATATTTCCTGTATGACATTATCAAAAAGTCAATGTTGAAGTCAACTCCGACCCCAAGCCAACCCAACCATGAGGTCTCCAGATCACGTCAGTCAGGAGAGGACCGCGGATGGTAATGGATTCTCGATGGGAAGGGTCGTTGACCTTGAAATCACTTTGGAGGTGGGAAGCCGTGGCAGTCTAGACATCAGTGCCATCGCTCATTTGGCCGCGAGAATTAGAGGGCACCTAAAGTCAATGTCCGTAATGAGCGGCTCCCCGAGACATGGACGGGTTTTTATGTTATAATGAAGACGAGAGAGAAACTGCGACGTCTCTAATAAGAGTCGGCGTACGACCGGACACGTAGGATGTTCTCAGCTGATCTGAGAGTTAATGGCGTCTTCAGATAAATCTACATATTTCATTAATGGCCTTTTAATCCCGACCTAAGACGCCTTTCAATATAAAGCTCGGGGAAAAAAATCCTCTACATCATCGTCAGAAGTCCCTGCATGAAAACCAAAAACATGGCGGCTTTCGCTCAGATAGAAACATTGATATTTCTGGTCCCCCCCTTTAAGGAATAGCTACTCAAGTCCAATTCTATTTGTAAGGCCTTCTCTTCTATTTTGGTCTTTCTGCGTTTTAAAAGGTCACTGCCGGCCCAGTCAAACCCTCCTCCCCACTTCCTGCCGGCCCAGTCAAACCCTCCTCCCCACTTCCTGTCGGCCCAGTCAAACCCTCCTCCCCACTTCCTGCCGGACCAGTCACACCCTCCTCCCCACTCCCTGCCTAAGCAGAGTTTATTGTAGCCCCAAAATGTAGAGACTGTAAGGATACACCCACAACATTTGACAAAGAAAAAAGACTAAACCCCAGTTATCAGTTTATTTCTTGATTTTTCAGGGAGAATAACCGGAACAAAAATCCCAATATAGAAGGGATTGGCCATGATTATAAGGTGTTGTAACCCCCTACCCACAGGATAGGGAAAAATAATTTGGTCTGTGTGGGTCCGACTGCTGGGACCCCTACATCATGAAAACAGACCAAACTCCCGTTATATTCAATGGAACGGTATGACCCATGCCAGACTTGGGTGTGTTCAATGAGATTAGGACTCCTGTTCACGTGATCGGTGGGACTTTCATCTGCCCCTTTTGTCCCGATTTTACCAATAGGACAGTTCCTACGGGCAAAATATTGTATAGTATATCTATATAGCAGTTTATGTTGCAGCTTTCAATCCCTCCATAGGCTCTAGAAGTAATATAACCAGAGCTAGCCGGAAGCCAGAACCGACTAAAATAACAGGTGTGAAGCCCGACACATCAGCGCACTTAATGTTATAGCGGAAAGTGCTCGATATACACCCCCCTCCCTCTAATTAAATCCTATTGACTGCAGATCCCCCCACCACTGCGAGGGGCTTAAGTCACCTGATCTGAGCTTTAACGCAATTAAGTCCTCAAATACTACAGATGTTCGGAGTTGGGAGAACTGTCGAGGACTTAGTCATGTAAATTATAGTGTACAAGAGCGCGGTAGGTCGGGGAATGAAGTAAACTATGGTTCAAGATGTTGACCCCCCAACTCTTTAACGATTATTTATGCAGTCCATTAATTGGCGTATTCCGGATTACCAACTGGTTTCCAATACTATGGTATGGGGCGACGCGTAGTGAAAACGCAGTACTTGGTTAGGTGGGTGCGCCAAAAGTTACCCCCAAAAGTAAAGTTGTATCCTTAACGAAGTCTTCTTATACTGTCCAGTTTATTTTCATCGGACTGGGTGGTCATCCAAAACAGGAAGTGAGTGTTGACCAGACAGGAAGTGACGTCATAAAACACAAAAACGGGAGAATGTGAGCTAAAAAGGGCAAGGAGTAACGTAAATGAAATAGAAAAGGCGGCGTAACAAGTAAAATCGGACTTCTAAATCTCTCACAGCAGCAGCGTCATTCGCCGTAGTATGTTATGTAGTAAATTGTTGTAGATGAATGAGATTCCTGGTGAAGGATCCGTCTGGAGCGCACAATAGAGATCCAGGCAGCAGTTACATCAAGGTCGTCCTTCTCCCAGTCAGGTAAAAGCGGCGACTTCTCCATGGATTTTCTTACTTTTCAAAAACACGTGCGCAAAACGCCCCAGGCCGCCGGGCGAGCAGCCATAGCAACAGCGGAGGGAAGGAGACGGGGGTCTTGTCGTACAGCGCGGTTATAAATAGCCAAGAGTATGAAATGCCAACCACGGGCAGCACTGAGTCACCCATCGCCTCGCAACGCAATTAACAGTCTCCGTAAATGAGATTGAAGACGAGAAAAAGGGACGGACGATGAAGGTTAATACACCGATAACTGGGTGGGGAGTGCGGACTTACTAGAAGATTCCTTCTCCGTTCATATCCAGAGATAAAAAAAAAGCTGAATTTTGGGAGGGCAAAGCATTGTGGGAATTCAGAGGAGAGTCACATTATTTTCAGATCCTCAGAAATATTCTACCACTTGTCCTTGGAAACAGTCAGCAGTTCCGCCTCTGTCCTGTGGTCAGACGCGTGTCCAAACACCTTTACTCGAAGGGGAGGAGCTAAAGCTTGGTCGGTTTCTAACCGACGGAATTCAAAATTGCAGAGGGGAATTCCATCGCAACAAGTTACCCCACTATAGACAGGACAACTACGGGTGCCGCAAGGCTTGGGGGTGCCTGGCCGCCTACGGGCGCCGAAAGGCTTGGGGGGGGGGCCTGGCCGCCTACGGGTGCCGGAAGGCTTGGGGGGTGCCTGGCCGCCTACGGGCGCCGGAAGGCTTGGGGGGTGCCCAACTAAATTTCCTCCTTAAAGGGGATGTCTTACAAGAGACCATTCCCATGTAATGGTAGCGCTCTATATATATTTGAGGAGAATGAACTGGAATGCGATTCCCGTGTACCGACCAGTGAGAAAAAGAGTAAAAATAAATAAATAAAATTCCTGCAGATCTTCCTTTTATGGAATGAACGCAAGTCAGGAAAGGTCTGCCAAGAACATCCAGATCATCTAATTATAATGTGTAGACACAGGGAGAGCACGTAAATCACTGATATGGAACAACCAATGTTAGTCTGAGGGGGAATCTCACAAGAAACTGTGGAAATCTCTGGAAGGCCCACAGAACCCTTGGGAAAGAAGACCGCTCTACATAGTGGGTGTGTACTACACTAGACCACCAGGGCAACTGTCTATCATTAACAAATGATAGATTCCGGTGCCAACACTATAGTGAGTGCAGCTCTGGAGTATAATACAGGATGTAACTCAGCATCAGTACAGGATAAGTAATGTCATGTATGTACACCGTGACTGCACCAGCAGCAGAATAGTGAGTGCAGCTCTGGAGTATAATACAGGATGTAACTCAGGATCAGTACAGGATAAGTAATGTCATGTATGTACACAGTGACTGCACCAGCAGCAGAATAGTGAGTGCAGCTCTGGAGTATAATACAGGATGTAACTCAGGATCAGTACAGGATAAGTAATGTCATGTATGTACACAGTGACTGCACCAGCAGCAGAATAGTGAGTGCAGCTCTGGGGTATAATACAGGATGTAACTCAGGATCAGTACAGGATAAGTAATGTCATGTATGTACACAGTGACTGCACCAGCAGCAGAATAGTGAGTGCAGCTCTGGAATATAATACAGGATGTAACTCAGGATCAGTACAGGATAAGTAAATGTCATGTATGTACACAGTGACTGCACCAGCAGCAGAATAGTGAGTGCAGCTCTGGGGTATAATACAGGATGTAACTCAGGATCAGTACAGGATAAGTAATGTCATGTATGTACACAGTGACTGCACCAGCAGCAGAATAGTGAGTGCAGCTCTGGAGTATAATACAGGATGTAACTCAGGATCAGTACAGGATAAGTAATGTCATGTATGTACACAGTGACTGCACCAGCAGCAGAATAGTGAGTGCAGCTCTGGAGTATAATACAGGATGTAACTCAGGATCAGTACAGGATAAGTAATGTCATGTATGTACACAGTGACTGCACCAGCAGCAGAATAGTGAGTGCAGCTCTGGGGTATAATACAGGATGTAACTCAGGATCAGTACAGGATAAGTAATGTCATGTATGTACACAGTGACTGCACCAGCAGCAGAATAGTGAGTGCAGCTCTGGGGTATAATACAGGGTGTAACTCAGGATCAGTACAGGATAAGTAATGTCATGTATGTACACCAGGGGTCTCAAACTCAATTTACCTGGGGGCCGCTGGAGGTAGATTCTGGGTAAGGCTGGGCCGCATCAAGTTTTCCGCACAAAATGCGCTTACAAAATATCATTATTCAGATTCAAATGTCATGGCGTCTCCCAGCGCAAGGAAAGCCCCGAGCGGGGAGACATGTTTTCTCTATGAACGCGTCCTGTGCACCGAGGGGTCCCAAGCTCCTACCGCACTGAGCCCAGTCAGGGACACTCCATCCCCCCCTCCCCCCCGGTACTTGCCTCCCATCAAAGAAGATGAAGTCGCCGCTCTGACCTGCACCAAGTGCGTTCAGAGCGGCGACTTCATCTTCTTCAAGTACCGGAGGGAAGGGGATTAACCGGTTACGGGCCCTTTCCTGTTTTTTCATGTCCATTTTTCACTCCCCACCTTCAAAAATCTATAACTTTTTTATTTTTACACGTAAAGAGCTGTGTGACGGCTTGTTTTCTGCGTAACAAATTGCACTTCACAGTGATGGTATTTAATATTCCATGCCATGTACTCGGAAGCGGGAAAAAAATTCCAAATGCAATGAAAATGGTGAAAAAACGCATTTGCGCCATTTTCTTGTGGGCTTGGATATTACGTCTTTCACTGAGCGCCCCAAATGACATGTCTACTTTATTCTTTGGGTCGGTACGATTAAGGGGATACCAAATTTGTTATAGGTTTATAATGTTTTTTACAAAAATTAAAAGCTCCTGTACAACAATTATTTTTTTTATTTTGCCAACTTCTGGCGCTAATAACTTTTTCATACTTTAGTGTACGGAGCTGTGGATGGTGTCATTTTTTGCGAAATTTGATAATATTTTCAATGATATCATTTTTAGGACTGTACGACCTTTTGATCACTTTTGATAGATTTTTTATATTTTTCAAAATGGCAAAAAAGTGCCATTTTCGACTTTGGGCGCTATTTTCTGTTACGGGGTTAAAAGCATTGAAAAAACGTTATCGTATTTTGATAGATTGGGCATTTTCGGACGCGTCGATACCTGATGTGTTTATGATTTTTACTGTTTATTTATATTTATGTCAGTTCTAGGGAAAGGGGGGGTGATTTGAAATTTTAGGTTTTTTTATTATAATTTTTTTTTTTTTTAACTTTTTTGTATTTTTATTTATACTATTTTTCAGACTCCCTAGGGTACTTTAACCCCAGGTTGTCTGATCGATCCTATCATATACTGCCATACTACAGTATGGCAGTATATGGGGATTTTCCTCCTCATTCATTACAATGTGCTATCAGCACATTGTAATGAAGGGGTTAAAACGAAATAGCCTCGGGTCTACGGAAGACCCGAGGCTACCATGGAGACGGATCGCCGTCCCCCGATGACGTCACGGGGAGCGGCGATCCCAGGTAAGATGGCGGCGCCCATGCGCCGCTATCTTTTTGAGGCTGCCGGCAGCTTTGCCGGCAGCCATCGCTGTCAAAACACCCGCGATCGGTGCTAGCACTGATCGCGGATGTTACCGGTAAGCCTTTGCTGCAATATGCAGCAAAGACTTACCGGCTATGGAGAGGGCTCGGCCCGTGAGCCCTCTCCATGCAGCGCGACCTGCCCTCTCCATGCAGGTGGGGGCCGCAAAATATTGTCCCGCGGGCCGCGAGTTTGAGACCCCTGATGTACACAGTGACTGCACCAGCAGCAGAATAGTGAGTGCAGCCCTGGAGTATAATACAGGATGTAACTCAGGATCAGTACAGGATAAGTAATGTCATGTATGTACACAGTGACTGCACCAGCAGCAGAATAGTGAGTGCAGCCCTGGAGTATAATACAGGATGTAACTCAGGATCAGTACAGGATAAGTAATGGCATGTATGTACACAGTGACTGCACCAGCAGCAGAATAGTGAGTGCAGCTCTGGGGTATAATACAGGATGTAACTCAGGATCAGTACAGGATAAGTAATGTCATGTATGTACACAGTGACTGCACCAGCAGCAGAATAGTGAGTGCAGCTCTGGGGTATAATACAGGATGTAACTCAGGATCAGTACAGGATAAGTAATGTCATGTATGTACACAGTGACTGCACCAGCAGCAGAATAGTGAGTGCAGCTCTGGAGTATAACACAGGATGTAACTCAGGATCAGTACAGGATAAGTAATGTCATGTATGTACACAGTGACTGCACCAGCAGCAGAATAGTGAGTGCAGCTCTGGAGTATAATACAGGATGTAACTCAGGATCAGTACAGGATAAGTAATGTCATGTATGTACACAGTGACTGCACCAGCAGCATAGTGAGTGCAGCTCTGGGGTATAATACAGGATGTAACTCAGGATCAGTACAGGATAAGTAATGTCATGTATGTACACAGTGACTGCACCAGCAGCAGAATAGTGAGTGCAGCTCTGGAGTATAATACAGGATGTAACTCAGGATCAGTACAGGATAAGTAATATCATGTATGTACACAGTGACTGCACCAGCAGCAGAATAGTGAGTGCAGCTCTGGAGTATAATACAGGATGTAACTCAGGATCAGTACAGGATAAGTAATGTCATGTATGTACACAGTGACTGCACCAGCAGCATAGTGAGTGCAGCTCTGGGGTATAATACAGGATGTAACTCAGGATCAGTACAGGATAAGTAATGTCATGTATGTACACAGTGACTGCACCAGCAGCAGAATAGTGAGTGCAGCTCTGGAGTATAATACAGGATGTAACTCAGGATCAGTACAGGATAAGTAATATCATGTATGTACACAGTGACTGCACCAGCAGCAGAATAGTGAGTGCAGCTCTGGAGTATAATACAGGATGTAACTCAGGATCAGTACAGGATAAGTAATGTCATGTATGTACACAGTGACTGCACCAGCAGCATAGTGAGTGCAGCTCTGGGGTATAATACAGGATGTAACTCAGGATCAGTACAGGATAAGTAATGTCATGTATGTACACAGTGACTGCACCAGCAGCAGAATAGTGAGTGCAGCTCTGGAGTATAATACAGGATGTAACTCAGGATCAGTACAGGATAAGTAATATCATGTATGTACACAGTGACTGCACCAGCAGCAGAATAGTGAGTGCAGCTCTGGAGTATAATACAGGATGTCAGTGATCAGCATGAATGAAGAATCAACCAGTAGAGAATGACAGTGACGGCCGTGAAATTACAATGCAGCCACCACATTCAGGCTTGTGCACCGCAGAGCCGGGAAACAATAACCTCAGTGTCGGCCCCTCATACAGTACGGTGGGGGGGGGTCCATTTGCAGAGCCCAATTATGAATTTCATGGAAGATATCCAATCGCTGTGAACCATGTAAAATCCTGGATACGGTCTACACATGGTGTCGTACATTGTGCACGGTTATGGCCATTTGATAATTGATAATAAAAGCAGAAGGTCTTGAAGCAGAGCCCCCCCCCCCAAATCTATGATGCCCATAGATCCTAATGGAACAGGTATCTACTTTATCAATAGCAAATATTTGGGTCTATAGGACACATCAGACGAGCGGCACCAGTGGTCCATTCCGTATCTGGCTCTAAGAATCTCGCAGAACATCCCCTTTAAGAGATCGGAGAGCAATAATCCCACATTTAAAACATTTGTACGAATTCCTTTATCTGAAAACTTTTCCTATAATAAATTGCATTTGTCTGGTCGTGAATCCTGCGATGCGTCCGTACACGTTACTCATCTTCTGTGGGCAGCATTTGCTTTAAAGGGGTTCCGCAGCAGCAGCATCCTCATATATCCCACAAAGCCGTGTTCGAATATGCTATATAGGCGACCCCTCCGTGCCCGTTGTAGACCAACAGTACTTTAATCTTAAAAGGGATTTACAATCCTATGACAAAACTTTTAACTCTGCTTGCTGTCAGTGAATGGAACAATACCAGTTTACAGGATTTGTAAGTATGAGAAGCATAGATTTCACTCCAGGTCTGATAAATACTGATACATTGTAGCAAACCATCACCGATGATGGACTGCAAGTGTAGCAAGCCCTCAGCTGATACATTGTAGCAACCGATGCAGACGGTAGCAAGACAAGTACTTGCTGATCGGTTTATCTTAAAGGGATCTTGCAGGGAGAGATGCATTATGGGCATCATAGGGACCACGTCCCCCCTGTATACGGCGTGATCTATATACATCCTGTAGCAATGGGAGTCCGTGTATACAGGACAACAGCTGGGATACATCTGTGGGGGGGGGGGGGGATCCAGTTCCCAAATCCTATAAGCCGCAAACTGCGTCCCCCGCACGGAATATTTACCGCCACAAATCCTGGGTGCACACATAATATATTCATTAACACTACCTACATACAGCAGATGGGAGCGACGATTAATCACCCCCCCTACGCAGCGACAGAGGGGCGCAGCCCCCCCCCCTCCATCCAAACCCTGACTACAGGAATACAAATACGGATAGGGAACAGGTTAACAATACGGGATCGAAATGCGTTGGGTTTGTCCTTCCACCCTAATACGCTGCAGAATTACACATCATTTATATAGGGATGTAGCAGAGCCGGATCGGTTTGTGCAGTCCTACATCCCAGCTGACAGTGTGGAACGTATCTGAACACATGTAGCAGTACCGAATTTGTTCCGGTTACGCACACACACCCCCGTTCCGCCTTATTCGGGTAATAAAGGCCACTTCTCCCGCATCTGGATGGGAGACGGAGGGATTAGAGAGAATTACTGACGGATTAGGGAGCGGGGAAGGATTTCTCCTGGCTACACCTGACCTGTAGGGTAGCAGATGGGCGCGCAGCTCTTTGGGGGATGCAGTGTGTGACATTCAGGCTCTGGGTACTTACAGGCGGCTGCTGGTGGCACGGTGCCCTGGCACCTGCATCGCTCCTGCACCTCTGCCGCGACCTCTTCCAGCAGCACAATCCTCAGCGCGTCATCATTTCCTGTGTGCAGCCCAAATCCTTGCAGCTCAGGGTAAGGTCATTCCTGCACACACTGCAGCAGGAACCCCGCACCCTCCTCCCCCCTCCCTCCTCCTCCTCCTCACTGCTGCCAGGATCGGGACATGTTTACATATTGCAGCAGAGGAGGGAGCGAGCGAGCGAGCGCCTTCCCCTCCACAGGTACAGGGACACGTCAAATCTACAGCACCCTCATTCCCACCCGAGAATGGGAGGAGGCGGCAGAGCGGCTACACATATACCGTCATCACATTCATATTACATTTATTATTTTAGATATATTAATTTATCAATTTTTTTAAAAAAAAGTTTCCTTATATATAATTATAGATTAATTATAGACTGTAAGCTCCTGCGACGACACTGCCCACCATCCTATTGCATCATAGGACAATGTTATTACTCTTTTCACATGTACGTGTCCCCTATGATCTGTACAGCGCTGTGGAATATGATGGCACTATAGAAAATAAAAAGATTGATGATTATTATTACTGGTTTATTTATTATTTTTAGCTATTATTTTAACCATCGCTTATTTACATTTTTCATGAATTTTCTTATTTTTTACATTATTTTAGATCTCAATTACGGATAATTATTTCTCTTTTTTGATCATTTGTAATTTTATAATTTGATTTTTTTCACTAAATTTGCAATGATTTTTATTTTTTCCAACAGTTTTTATTATTTTCATTTTAAACAGATATATGACAAACAGGGCGCTGTAGGCCACGTAATCCGAACGCAGTCGGAAATACTGGGCAATGTTTTTGTTTTTTTAAAGGCAACTTTGTATTATTGAGTATGTCTATTCATCTTTATTTTATATTGGCTTTAAAATTAGTATTTAATCAGTTTTAAAAAAAAATTCTGTATTTATTTAGTAGGAATATATATATATTTTTTTAATATTGTTACTTATATCAACAGTTAGGGGGATAATAAATTTTATCATATCTACTCCCCCCTCCTTGACACTTTATGGGCCGTCAGACGATCCGACTGATTCGGACTGAGCGCGGGATTTAACTTTCGAATTGTGTCGCAAGAAAACACACTTACATGCACCAGGAAGAAGAAGGTGCAACTCCCCCCACCCCATAATTTTTGGCTGGTTTCACCTCATAATTCAGGCCTCTATGTATGTCAGGAGGATTCCCCAGTGTGAGGAAGGCTTTAACGTATGGAACAAAAACAGGTTTGTTTAAAGGGATATGATGCCATCGCAACATAGTAGACACGGGGACTTTCCTTCGGAAAGCAAAAAATTTTCTCAGATTTAAATCCAAATTTTAATTTTTTTGCAGGGCAAGGAGCTTGCAATCTACTCACTAGCTATGAGGACAATGTCAGGACTGTATATTATGTCCTTGTTGCAGGTGCTATAAACACGTCCCCACAATAGGGACCTTTGTCCTGTGCGCTGACAGGAGGGAAGTCTGACGCTGTAATAAAAGGGGATGTTTTTAGAAAAAACACAAGACGACTTGGGAGCAAGGTTGTCCGAGCCTGCGCCAGTGTCATTATATATAATCCCCCCGGCCCCCCCATCACTGAAACACCTTAAACCCAGCTTATAAATGACATGAAACGGCCCATTGTTCTGGTGGGACAAGTCACAACACGGCCATGTTTGGATCAAAAAGTCAATTATGAGATTTTACAGGTCAAGTGAAGGAGGACGCAGTCAGAGATCAGACAGAAAAAAAAAAAATTACAAAAGAATTGGGCTCAGCGTTAACAGAGACACCAATTGTAATCCAAATCGGTTTATTCATCGAAGAGACCAATTACAGCTCAGCTATCATTTTACCAGATCAGTAGAAGAAATAAAAGCTGGGCTCCCACTGGATGGTATCGATCAGGATGGTTTAGAGAAATGAGGCCTAGTTTCGTGCTCTGCATGCTAGGCATAGCTAAATTTTAGTCAGATGTTGCTTAGCAACAGCACAAGCAGAAAGCAGAAGTCACAGAAGTCAACCGTGCGAGAGCCCAGAAGTAGAGAAGAGAAATTTGGTTTATTGAACTTGAAACAACGTGTATCCCTTACTATCGGGAGGGAGGATATCAGTAGATGAAATAAAAGTTCGTCTCCCACTCGTTGCTATTGACCAGGATGATTTAATTAAGTGAGGCCTAGTTTTTTTTCTCTGCTGTCTAAGCATAGCTAAATTTTAGTCAGATGTTGCTTAGCAACAGCACAACCAGAAAGCAGAAGAAGTCAATCGTGTGAAAGCCCAGAAGTCGAGAAGAGAAATTTTGGTTATTAAAAACTTAAAACATCTATCCCTATCCAAGGGAGGGAGGACAAAAATGTCTTTAGGAAAATCCCCTTTAAGTTCATTAACCAAGCAGCCCTCATTTGCCTAGTCGATGAGGTATATACACTTACTTTCACTAGAACTTCTCCATTTTACAACATCCTTTAGAAGTTCAGGCAAGATTTAGGTGGCACAAGTACATCAGACCTACTGAACGTCAATATGTCCAATCCTTAGGCCATCAACAGAGGCCATCCTTAGGCCATCAACAGTTTCCCATCCTCTCTCCACTCAGATCACAACCAAACCAAGCATGGAAGTCCAGGAGGCACAATAGTCAGCCAATCGAGGATTCAGACGGCAGATATTCAATCTATATGGTCACATATAGTCAACCAATGGTCAAAATAGAAATCTCTCCAAAAAATAGTAAGTCCATGACATATGCATAGTAGGAGAATCAGAATCACCACCCAGACCGCCTTATGTAACAACTGCAGTGCTATTATTACTACAAATATATGATTACCGTGTCCCAGCCCTGCTAGGGTATGGACGTTCCCAATCATATTGCTCAAAATTATAATTAACAGGTCTAAAATTAACTCTTACCCACACCCACTGGCTTACCACTCCTAGACAGGATGATGAACCTGGTGATAGAACCCATGGATGGACAGGATATTACATAACTACCACCTGCCTATAAAAGTGACTGAGACACAAGGCGGAGAAGGACATGACCACCTCAAAATGTAAATGTTCATCTCAATCTTGCCACGTCAAAGTACAGTATTAAGACGGGACAATAGATTTTATGGATGACCAAGGACAATGGCTCAGGTCTCCACAGATCCCAAAGATGGATATACAATAGGGATGTCAGAAAAGACAGATTTTTGATCCAAGTCATGGTCTGTGTCCTGGTCTAGTCATCTATTGATGAGGCTACAGATGTTGCCTCAGCAATTTCTTCAAAATGGTGGAAGATGGTAGAAGAACTTTGAAAAAGATCCACATCTTTCATGCTCTTTAAAACACTTTCTAGATTCCTGGTTCCCAAAAATTCTCATCGACGACCAGTTTATCTTCATTAATAGTACCGGTACTTTTTAGACAACACCAGACAAGAATGGCCAACAATCTAAGATGCATGAGGGTCTTGCAACACTCATCTGATCAGATGTCTAATTGACCAATAACCATCTTAGCAAAGTGTCTGCATGGTTATGGTGGATTCTGGAGGAATGGCTATGATCATGGAGACAAAACGTGGTAATGGAACATACGTGTGAGACACACTACACAAGTCTGGGTGGTTAATGGAATGGTCAGAAATGCTGAAGGTTCCCGTAAAGCTGAAGACCTGCAATATACCTCAACCTGCACAAATATGGAGATCTTCGATGTGACAGTCACCACATCCTGACAGAACAGAACCCACATAGTCTATAAATAAGAACAAAAATGAATAAGAGACCACCAGTTGTAATGTTTCAGCCTTGTCATAGTGTTGATGGCCACCAAAAGGGTTCTGTCATCTAGTTTCTCCCATCTGACTCACAGGTAGGATAGCCACACAGCAGAATGGAAAGGGTGGTCATCACCCAATGAGGGAATGGTGGTCATCAACTACAGAGTAGTAGTAGGTCATTCTAGTTAAAAATTGTTGGGACTTTTTTCCTGTGATCCAGGATCGTTATAGAACATTAAATTTTAGGCGTAACCTGACCATCTTAGGTCACAATCTGAAATCAGCTACGCTCAAGTGTAAAAATTTATATGTGTTTGACTACATGATCTAGTGAGGTGTGCAGCAGATCGATATAAGGATTAGGCCTGACATCTTGGGAAAACCGAGCCCAAGGCCTTAGGTTAGACTTCAACGACATCTCCAACAGACCCACAGAGATGAACATAGTAGTAATGCATCTAATATGACCAAGTACACCAACGCTGAAGAAAGGATCAAGGAACCACAAATAAGAAGGTAGAAGAAACCTAACAATTTCACTACAATTTCTCAATTTTCAACCACAATCCAATCGGATGGAAGTTCAAGGATCCACAAATTAGAAGCGGGACAGTGGACCACCACCAATCGGCAACCTATCCACCATCTTCTGAAAAGGGGAACAAGTTGGATTTGTAGCGAAAATATTCATTCAGAACCCATGGAAGATCAAAGAGATGAGGAGACAGCTCTCCCCGACTAGACCACCTGTAACTGTAGGACTGTGTTCTCATAACCTTGGGTCAATGACTCCTTTTTTTTAGTTGGACTGAAGCTGAATTCTTGAACAAGGTAAATATTAAACTTTCGCTCTTCAGGGCAGTAGGGCAGGGGAAAAAAAAAAAAAACCACTCTGGTGACCCTGCATACCGATTACACAACTGTAGACTCTCGTGGATAAGAAGCCGAGGCACGCACTTAATATTTTACCAACTGTGTGAATAATGCAGGAAGGCGGTGGGATTGCTCTCCTGTGTGCACTCACCGCCTCCTTAGAAGTAAAGGAGCTTAAAAGAAAATGAAGAGTTAGAGACCAGGGAATATGGTCACTGGTGAGAGGTCAGATGTCAACATGAATAGTTAGGCGTCTTTGGGACACTTATATCGCACACTTGGGGACGGGCTGAAAAGTGTAGCAGTCGCTACGACTGGATTTTTCAAGTATTCTCTTACATAAAGAAAACTTAACAAATATTTAGTTACTACACAAAGTCAAAGGGGCACATGTACTAAGGGTCATAATCACGTTTTTCCACCGGGTTACCCCGAATTTTTCCGATTTACGCCGAATTGCCCCAGGATTTTGGCGCACGCGATCGGATTCTGGCCATCAGCTCCGGCTTTCACGCGACAGAAATGGGGGGCGTTGCAAAAATAGCACTCACATACACCGAGATGGAGGAGGTGAACTCCGGCGGACTTCAGCGCAGCAGCAACACCTAGTGGACCTAGTGAATCCCGGCAGAACCCGAATCAGCGTCAGAGAACGCGCCGCTGGATCGCGACTGGACTGGGTAAGTAAATCTGCCCCAAAATGTCAGTGCTCTACTCCGTATTGCATCCTTAACAAAATGCCGCCACCACCTCCTTTTGGGTCAGAAATGGAAGATCTCCTTGGATTTTTGCTCCTCTCTCCGCTCCCCTTCACTGGACCAGAGCGTGGACCCCCTGTCACCTCCATGCCCGAGATGGATAGTGCAAATCACCAAGGTAAAGGGTAAGATTTGTTATGCGCGTTTCATATACATGAGTATATGCAATAAATCACTTACCCTTTACCTCGGTGATTTGCACTATCCATCTGCAATTCCAAGCAATTCCCCTCGGGCACGGTGGTGAAACGGGGTCCAAGCTCTGATCCAGTGGAGAGGAACGGAGAGAGGAGCAAAAATCCAAGGAGATCTTCCATTTCTGGTGGTGAGACTGTTCATCAGCATTTTGTTAAGGATGCAAGACGGAGTAGAGCACTGACATTTTTGACTTTGTGAATTTTTGGCTATTGTGGGAGCGTGCCTAGTCTGCGGCCCCACCACTTATCTGTGGAAAGAAAGGATTGGCACATTGAATGTCCATGCCAAATCCTTGGTTCCTCAGATACGATGTTGAGGCCATCATTAGGTGGTTGGCCGGTCGTGCCCCAATCATTAGGTTTGGCCTACTAAGCTCTAAAATGTAAGAGAGCGAGGTATGTGATATTGAAGGGCAAAGAAAGATTGAGATTTTAAAGTCGAGGCAACAACTCCTCCCTACTCTCATATCAGAAACCTAGTAATATACATGGGTCAAGAGGAGCGATACATCTCCTTGGGGAAACTGGTGGCCATCAAAATCAGTCTCCAAAAGGATATATTTTACCATTCATGATCGGCCTCGTAGATTGTTACCTGCTCGGCAACTTTAGAGAAGCAAAATCTCAGAAACACCTATAAAACAATCCACCACCACCACCATCAACATGGGTCAGGTCCATGCAGCACCTGACACCAAGGATGTTGTAAAATACCAGCCATTTATGACTCGTCTTGGTCTCCAACATCACACAGATTTCAACAGACCTCAAATTATTATGGTCCATCATGAAGGATGGTGAATCAATTGCAGAATTTAGGCTGCACCGGAGTTTCCCCCAATACTGGAGATGGAGAAGAAGCATGGGCAATGTGCACAGCATTATCGTATACTGAAGCATAAAAACTGCATTTACATCTCAGCATCTCCCAACACTTTCATGAAAGGGTCTCTCCTCTTATCAAGCCTTGGAAAAAAGGATTCGAGATATATCAACGCGCCGCCTCTGGCAAACTCTGTTCCAGTTTTCAAGAGACGCAGACATACATCAAACCAGCCGAGGAGAAAAAAAGGAAGCTCCGCTCAGAACCGGAATACAAACTAGCGGAGGACTTGGAGCGACGTCTATATTAGTTTTATCAACACAGGAACACCTCTCCAATCCACATTAAAGGGCTTCTTCAGCCTCTGAGCAGAGTTGGTTTTAGGCTTAATTTAAAACACTTGGAGAGCAAAAACTGGACAGAGAGAATAGATAGACATAATGGGCCCTCAAAAGATAGGAGAAGATGCCGAATTCCACCCAGCCTCATGGACAACCAATGTTTTATATGGCCAACCTTGGTCTCTGTAGCAACTCTACAGCTCACTTTAGGGGTTGCTGCTAAAATTAGGGTTCTTCTGTAAAACAGTGTATCTGGAGAAGATTCATCCAGTCAAGGTAACCCCAAAAAACGGATATGAGTCTTTGCTGGACAGCTAGTCACAAATACTGGGCCAACTTTCTACAGAAGATGGAGGCCAAGTAACTTTTTTTCTTGTGGTCCAAATTTCCACCCATTAGGATCGCTGTGAGGCAACTTGTTTTGAAGTTATCTTATAGTGGATCTTAAAAAAAAAAGAAGGAATATGGACAAAATACTACCCCAGCCTTAAAAAAAAAAAAAAAAAAAAAAAAAAACTTGAGCTGACCCTAAAAGGACACCTGTCATCAGGTCTGTGTCACTAGTCCTGTCACCTCTACCTGTTGGAGCAGCTCACAAGGATCCATCACAGCCTTTATCTAGTTATTTCATACATTATTCATTGTAAAATCATCTATTCTTTATTATGTAAATTAGGCTGGTCACATGGTCAGAGGCAGTGATGTCACCCCTGTTCCCCCTCCTCATGTCTGTGTGTAATGTATAGTAAAGCATTGCTGGTGTCTGTGCTGCATCTGCTGACATGCTGCATCCTCCTAATACACAGACATCAGCTACACAAGTACCTGACATGTTCTGCTATAACATGCCTGCAGCCTGGAGCTGTTGTATCTCTCCTACCTCTCCTACACACACACAGGCTGCGCCAGCACCAGGAAGCACATCATTATACAGGCTGTCAGTCATGCACTGGTGGGTGTGGCTGTACCTCCCACCCATGAATAAGCTGGACAGCTTGAATATGCTAATGACTCATTGGACATTTCACAGGTCATTTGCATACAGCTTTAGGACCTCATTGCTTAGGTTTACAGGCATGTAGAGGGACAATGAAGGGATAGAGGCAATGCTCTCTAATGGCAGTTTATGAAAATATATTTAGTTTAGGGGGGGTTATGTTGCCTGACGGGTTCTCTTTAATTCATGGTATGATGTTCCGTCTGAAATCCAACCATGGATGACCCTTTGGTGGTCATACTCCTTAAATGCTCAATTGACCAACAGCTATTGGTAGTGACCTCGACTTTTACATATATACTTGGAGAAACATCCTAACGCTGGCTTATCTCCTATGAGAACTATTAATTGAATTTTTTGAAGAACAAGTGTCCACATCTTCTTTTTCTGCCACCACCACCAGCGATGGAGAGTCCAAACGCATCAAATGGTTGGATAATATCAAGCTGCTTGGCCGACTTAATCATGAATGTGGGGGCACAAGGTTGTGTTTGGAGAGGTTGCTTTTCCAGGTACCAAGAGCCTCTTCTCTGCCAAAGACACATCCATATCACGATGGAAAAATCTCAATAAATTTTACTTTAATTTTTGGAATCCGTTGAGGATTGTTTGGTCATTTTTTTTTATGATCACGCACTTGACTATGCCAATCTTTCTCATCATTAGTGGGTTTTCGGTCCTCCGCCAAGTGGTGATTCAGTTACTATTTTCAGATCAAGTTTATTCCAGTTATGTTGGTACAGCAACAGCGTCGTGTTTAGCCAACACAAAAAAAACAGCACATTTTGTAAAAATAGCAATTTTTTTCTTCTAAAGCCATGTTACCATTCTCTAAAACTAGAGGGAAATTTCTACAGCGGGAGGTCAAGAGACTGGACTAGAGAGATCACTTCATTTGAGCACAAGGAGTGGTCCAAAATGGGCCACCACGTCAGCAGGGATGATGGTCCATCAGGAAGCAAAGAGATCGTAACACGTTTCGTAACACGTGGCCGGTTTGGTCCAACGTTGGCAACACATGGCCCATTTGATTGCCCAATTCAGGAGGCTTCAAGATCTGCTCGCCTTACGAACCCTGAGAAATAGTAAACCAAAACAGTTGTCCACAGATTGTCTCTTCTAGAGAAGTCATGTTATAAGCACTTGAAAGGGCCCGAAACTGACTTTTAGGGGGTCTCCTTCCAAATCGCTAGCAAGAGATGGTCCCCCATTCAGAAAGTAGTCCATCTATGCCAGTTGTGACCTTCATCAAGACCACTTTTTGCTTTATGATGAACCTTTTTAGACCCAAATATGTTTGTCTACGTGGCACCAAGACTAAAAACTCCACCCTACTTTGGGGGCAAAGAACCCTTCCCTCAGCCGGCAACTCCGAGCCTAAGGATCCTATATCAAACAGATCCTGTGTCGGTTGCTATAATCGATCATTTTCCTATATGGAATTACGGAAGTAAACCCCAATTCTCCAAAAAGTGTGCCGTGCAGGAAAACTGGCGCAACGATTAACCTCTGCTCTACTGGCCGTTACCGACACAAGCTTCATGGGTCCTCCGGGCGCGATGTGACATTAGAAAGAACATCGTTTTACTGTGAACGTGAAGAACGGCGCCCGAGGGGACTGTAAGGTGATGCCACCGCGTCAGTGCTGAATCCATACTGCCGCAGGGAAGGTCTGCAATGTTGCGTGGGAAATAAATAGAAAAAAAATTGTCCCGCGAAACAGCTGACGGATCATTCAGAGCGGGATAAGTAGTGCAAATGAGATTACGGCCTCCGAAAATAGGGACTACGTAATCTCAGCAGCACGAAGAGGCCAGACCTGGCCAAACGTGTGGATGATAAAACGCACATGACCACCATGTTGAAGACAGCTATTCCTTCCCACCGCTCTTAACACATGCACGCCAAGCTTGGAAAAGCATGCATGTCCCATGACAGTTCATACTGATTGCTGCAATCACCGAGGGTCCTAAAAACTCAGAACCCAAGACCCGGAGATGTAGAAAGGAGCATGGGAGTCCACTCCAGGATCTCATCATTCACACAGAGATTTAGGCCTTGAAATTTTTAAGTCATTAATCCAATTAAAGGTGTAGTACGATCCTTAAATGCCCCGGTGGGTAACATTCTTAAGATGAGGAAGAGTAGATCTATCTCACAATAGAAAGTCAAGATGACTCGTATTTCTAAAAAGTGACCCAAAACCTGTGGCTGAACTATAAATCTCAGCATGCCTTCCCATCTTGGAGAACACCAAAGACAGCGGGAGGGGTCACCTGTACAAGAGATGACAGCAGGAGATGTTTGACACAGGACAACCCCTTTAAGAGAAGCGGTGATAGCAAAACTCTTGTATCACCCCCCCCTCCCCCATAGAAACAAAGCAAATCCCAAACATTCATCTACAAAGTCACCAATTATGAGACTTCCCTTTTTAGTTGAAACAAAAAGTCACAGGATGAAGGCGACGTCCCCCTCCCCAGCACAAAGCAGAATACACAAATCCGAAGCCTCGGTAAAAATATAACCTATCGGATATGTACACGGCATGGTTTACTATAGACTTACATTGTACTAGGTGTTTTGCTTCAGAGCAGAGTTCAGAATAGTGAGTGCAGCTCTGGAGTATAATACAGGATGTAACTCAGGATCAGTACAGGATAAGTAATGTCATGTATGTACACAGTGACTGCACCAGCAGCAGAATAGTGAGTGCAGCTCTGGAGTATAATACAGGATGTAACTCAGGATCAGTACAGGATAAGTAATGTCATGTATGTACACAGTGACTGCACCAGCAGCAGAATAGTGAGTGCAGCTCTGGGGTATAATACAGGATGTAACTCAGGATCAGTACAGGATAAGTAATGTCATGTATGTGCACAGTGACTGCACCAGAAGCAGAATAGTGAGTGCAGCTCTGGAGTATAATACAGGATGTAACTCAGGATCAGTACAGGATAAGTAATGTCATGTATGTACACAATGACTGCACCAGCACCAGAATAGTGAGTGCAGCTCTGGAGTATAATACAGGATGTAACTCAGGATCAGTACAGGATAAGTAATGTCATGTATGTACACAGTGACTGCACCAGCAGCAGAATAGTGAGTGCAGCTCTGGGGTATAATACAGGATGTAACTCAGGATCAGTACAGGATAAGTAATGTCATGTATGTACACAGTGACTGCACCAGCAGCAGAATAGTGAGTGCAGCTCTGGAGTATAATACAGGATGTAACTCAGGATCAGTACAGGATAAGTAATGTCATGTATGTACACAGTGACTGCACCAGCAGCAGAATAGTGAGTGCAGCTCTGGAGTATAATACAGGATGTAACTCAGGATCAGTACAGGATAAGTAATGTCATGTATGTACACAGTGACTGCACCAGCAGCAGAATAGTGAGTGCAGCTCTGGAGTATAATACAGGATGTAACTCAGGATCAGTACAGGATAAGTAATGTCATGTATGTACACAGTGACTGCACCAGCAGCAGAATAGTGAGTGCAGCTCTGGGGTATAATACAGGATGTAACTCAGGATCAGTACAGGATAAGTAATGTCATGTATGTACACAGTGACTGCACCAGCAGCAGAATAGTGAGTGCAGCTCTGGAGTATAATACCGGATGTAACTCAGGATCAGTACAGGATAAGTAATGTCATGTATGTACACAGTGACTGCACCAGCAGCAGAATAGTGAGTGCAGCTCTGGGGTATAATACAGGATGTAACTCAGGATCAGTACAGGATAAGTAATGTCATGTATGTACACAGTGACTGCACCAGCAGCAGAATAGTGAGTGCAGCTCTGGGGTATAATACAGGATGTAACTCAGGATCAGTACAGGATAAGTAATGTCATGTATGTACACAGTGACTGCACCAGCAGCAGAATAGTGAGTGCAGCTCTGGGGTATAATACAGGATGTAACTCAGGATCAGTACAGGATAAGTAATGTCATGTATGTACACAGTGACTGCACCAGCAGCAGAATAGTGAGTGCAGCTCTGGTGTATAATACAGGATGTAACTCAGGATCAGTACAGGATAAGTAATGTCATGTATGCACACAGTGACTGCACCAGCAGCAGAATAGTGAGTGCAGCTCTGGGGTATAATACAGGATGTAACTCAGGATCAGTACAGGATAAGTAATACCATGTATGTACACAGTGACTGCTCCAGCAGCAGAATAGTGAGTGCAGCTCTGGAGTATAATACAGGATGTAACTCAGGATCAGTACAGGATAAGTAATGTCATGTATGTACACAGTGACTGCACCAGCAGCAGAATAGTGAGTGCAGCTCTGGGGTATAATACAGGATGTAACTCAGGATCAGTACAGGATAAGTAATGTCATGTATGTACACAGTGACTGCACCAGCAGCAGAATAGTGAGTGCAGCTCTGGGGTATAATACAGGATGTAACTCAGGATCAGTACAGGATAAGTAATGTCATGTATGTACACAGTGACTGCACCAGCAGCAGAATAGTGAGTGCAGCTCTGGGGTATAATACAGGATGTAACTCAGGATTAGTACAGGATAAGTAATGTCATGTATGTACACAGTGACTGCACCAGCAGCAGAATAGTGGGGCAGATTTATCAAGTGTCTGAAAGTCAGAATATTTCCAGTTGCCCATGGCAACCAATCACAGCTCCCCTTTAAAATATTCATGAGCACTGGTGAAATGAAAGCTGAGCTGTGATTGGTTGCCATGGGCAACTGGAAATATTCTGACTTTCAGACTGCTTGATAAATCTGCCCCAGTGAGTGCAGCTCTGGGGTATAATACAGGATGTAACTCAGGATCAGTACAGGATAAGTAATGTCATGTATGTACACAGTGACTGCACCAGCAGCAGAATAGTGAGTGCAGCTCTGGAGTATAATACCGGATGTAACTCAGGATCAGTACAGGATAAGTAATGTCATGTATGTACACAGTGACTGCACCAGCAGCAGAATAGTGAGTGCAGCTCTGGGGTATAATACAGGATGTAACTCAGGATCAGTACAGGATAAGTAATGTCATGTATGTACACAGTGACTGCACCAGCAGCAGAATAGTGAGTGCAGCTCTGGGGTATAATACAGGATGTAACTCAGGATCAGTACAGGATAAGTAATGTCATGTATGTACACAGTGACTGCACCAGCAGCAGAATAGTGAGTGCAGCTCTGGGGTATAATACAGGATGTAACTCAGGATCAGTACAGGATAAGTAATGTCATGTATGTACACAGTGACTGCACCAGCAGCAGAATAGTGAGTGCAGCTCTGGGGTATAATACAGGATGTAACTCAGGATCAGTACAGGATAAGTAATGTCATGTATGTACACAGTGACTGCACCAGCAGCAGAATAGTGAGTGCAGCTCTGGTGTATAATACAGGATGTAACTCAGGATCAGTACAGGATAAGTAATGTCATGTATGTACACAGTGACTGCACCAGCAGCAGAATAGTGAGTGCAGCTCTGGGGTATAATACAGGATGTAACTCAGGATCAGTACAGGATAAGTAATGCCATGTATGTACACAGTGACTGCTCCAGCAGCAGAATAGTGAGTGCAGCTCTGGAGTATAATACAGGATGTAACTCAGGATCAGTACAGGATAAGTAATGTCATGTATGTACACAGTGACTGCACCAGCAGCAGAATAGTGAGTGCAGCTCTGGGGTATAATACAGGATGTAACTCAGGATCAGTAC
This sequence comes from Engystomops pustulosus, assembly GCF_040894005.1. Lineage (NCBI taxonomy): Eukaryota > Metazoa > Chordata > Amphibia > Anura > Leptodactylidae > Engystomops > Engystomops pustulosus. The sequence continues at coordinate 17,308,386 of NC_092414.1, forward strand.
AGGATAAGTAATGTCATGTATGTACACAGTGACTGCACCAGCAGCAGAATAGTGAGTGCAGCTCTGGGGTATAATACAGGATGTAACTCAGGATCAGTACAGGATAAGTAATGTCATGTATGTACACAGTGACTGCACCAGCAGCAGAATAGTGAGTGCAGCTCTGGAGTGTAACACAGAAACATAACATGTGTATCTGTCAGGAAGCCTTCGGTCTAATGTAGTTCTGTGCACATTTCCAGCTGTAGATCGTATTGATATCTGAGAACAATAGATATATTTTTACAGTATCTCCTTTATCTCGCGGTGTAATGGCCTCTGTGTAGAATACAATGCTGGTAATTGCTTTTATACAACACGGGAGCATTCAGCTCACACGGCGCAGGGGAGGAACACAATGGCAGCCGAGGAGTTCTCATTGTTCTCTATTATGGGACGAGCTCTTTACACACACAATGCGGATGACACAGGACGAGTGGTTCCGTCAGTGGAATGGAAGATGACAGGCGCGAGATACAAGATACTCAACACAGACACATTGGGCCTAGCACGCGAGTATATGGGGGGGGGGATAGCTGTATGACATATATCAGAGGAGATTTGTTCTATTTAGGGTTTAATAACTAAATAATAATAATTCCTTTATTTATATAGCGCACACAGATACTGCAGCACTGCACAGATCTTGCCAAATCAGTCCCTGTCCCTAATGGGGCTCACAATCTAATCAATCTACTACCGTATTATGTTTTGGAGTGTGGGAGGAAACCGGAGGACCCGGAGGAAACACTTGCAATGAGATCACACCTGCCAATGGGAAGTCACTATGGAGTATCCCTTTAAGGAGAACGACGCGGTTCTTCTACATCAAAAGCAAGGGAAATGCATTGCGGACATGGAGTATCTTCACTGTGTGATCTGGTCTTAGGGGGGGGGGGGGGGGGATATTAGTCACGTGACCGCGAGACGCCAGAGCAATCACACGCCCCGTCACGGGCGTTACATGCCCGCGAGTTAATTACACTTTCATTAGTGAAAACCAAAAACACGCCGGAGGGCAGAGTCGCTGGGAGACGGCAGGTCTCGTGATAACAGCGGCCATGGTCTGAGGTCACAGCCGCCGCAGCAGGGATCCTAACATATGGACATAAAGCCGTGACATCACTGTCACCTCAACATGTGAATGTGACCAAGTGGTGGGGGGGGGGGGGGTTCTTGACTAAGGAAGGGGATAACATCATGTTCCAAACTCCTCCAAAATGGTCACCAACTCCACAGTCCTGTTTTCCAGATCACTCTAGCAGTTGTCCAATGAGGGGAGTCATTCCTTCCTAGTGTCTTCAGAGCTTTACTGCTGAGCATGTACATAAAGTGCAGCCAAGTTCATCACAGCTAAAAGGGGGGGGGGGGGAGCAGGTGTGCACAAGCCGCATACACGGGGAACATGCGGTTTGCCAGGCCACAAGTTGGGTACCACACACTGCTGTCAATGAGCACCTCCATAACTGATGGTAGATCATTGGTGCAGGAGGCCGGGTAGCGGTGAATGCAGCTGAGAAGTCCTTACAGATCCCAGGTCCTCTCCTGCCATACCACTCCGTGTCCCGATTCAGGACACTGTTTAAATGCCCCGGGGTAAGAACCCAGAGCAGAGCAGCACCAGGAGAAAACACAGGAGTGGTAAGTACTTGGCAGCTGTACTGTACTGCTCCAGGACCTCGCCTGCTCCCGATACCACCGCATACAATCCGTGCAAACACAGAGCAGAGCAGCACTGTCACCCCCTCATCCTCATAGACTGTAAGCTCTTGTGTCACCCCCTCATCCTCATAGACTGTAAGCTCTTGTGTCACCCCCTCATCCTCATAGACTGTGAGCTCTTGTGTCACCCCCTCATCCTCATAGACTGTAAGCTCTTGTGTCACCCCCTCATCCTCATAGACTGTAAGCTCTTGTGTCACCCCCTCATCCTCATAGACTGTAAGCTCTTGTGTCACCCCCTCATCCTCATAGACTGTAAGCTCTTGTGTCACCCCCTCCATCCGCATAGACTGTAAGCTCTGGTGTCACCTCCTCATCCTCATAGACTGGAAGTTCTTGTGTCACCCCCTCATCCTCATAGACTGTAAGCTCTTGTGTCACCCCCTCATCCTCATAGACTGTAAGCTCTTGTGTCACCCCCTCCATCCGCATAGACTGTAAGCTCTTGTGTCACCCCCTCATCCTCATAGACTGGAAGTTCTTGTGTCACCCCCTCGTCCTCATGGAATGTAAGCTCTTGTGTCACCCACTCGTCCTCATAGACTGTAAGCTCTTGTGTCACCCCCTCATCCCCATAGACTGTAAGCTCTTGTGTCACCCCCTCATCCTCATAGACTGTAAGCTCTTGTGTCACCCCCTCATCCTCATAGACTGTAAGCTCTTGTGTCACCCCCTCATCCTCATAGACTGTAAGCTCTTGTGTCACCCCCTCCATCCGCATAGACTGTAAGCTCTGGTGTCACCTCCTCATCCTCATAGACTGGAAGTTCTTGTGTCACCCCCTCATCCTCATAGACTGTAAGCTCTTGTGTCACCCCCTCATCCTCATAGACTGTAAGCTCTTGTGTCACCCCCTCCATCCGCATAGACTGTAAGCTCTTGTGTCACCCCCTCATCCTCATAGACTGGAAGTTCTTGTGTCACCCCCTCGTCCTCATGGAATGTAAGCTCTTGTGTCACCCACTCGTCCTCATAGACTGTAAGCTCTTGTGTCACCCCCTCATCCCCATAGACTGTAAGCTCTTGTGTCACCTCCTCATCCTCATAGACTGTAAGCTCTTGTGTCACCCCCTCATCCCCATAGACTGTAAGCTCTTGTGTCACCCCCTCATCCCCATAGACTGTAAGCTCTTGTGTCACCCCCTCATCCTCATAGACTGTAAGCTCTTGTGTCACCCCCTCATCCCCATAGACTGTAAGCTCTTGTGTCACCCCCTCATCCTCATAGACTGTAAGCTCTTGTGTCACCCCCTCCTCCTCATAGACTGTAAGCTCTTGTATCACCCCCTCATCCTCATAGACTGTAAGCTCTTGTGTCCCCCCCTCATCCTCATAGACTGTAAGCTCTCGTGTCTCCCCCTCATCCTCATAGACTGTAAGCTCCATTGTCGCAGCGCACCAAGGAAGCGATGACATCATGGTCACTGCTCTGCTCTGTGCATTGAGGGGAGGGACTGTGGAGCAATACAGTGCACAGAGCACAGCAGTGTGAGGACATGACCCCCCCAAGCTGAACTCGTGGAATATAAATCCATATTTCACAGTCCTGCTGCTACTAACAGCATATAGAGCGGTATGACTACACAATGCCTCACACTGGCTGCAGTGTGTACGGTCACCCCTTCTGACTGATCTTTTCCTAATGTAGCTCCTCCAACAGGGAAAATCCGAGGTCACACATCTCTGTATCTGTAGGATCTCTGCCAGGTGTGCGGCCTATAAAAACAGGGAAATACCCAATAAAACAGCGAGAACATAAACAAAGGAGAACCTGCCCCCCATGTGTGACCCCGGCCCCGGAGCCCAGCTCTCCTGGAGAATGCAGGGAACACTCCACCGGATCATTCCAAGGTGATGACATCACTCCCAGCAAGGAAACATGGAGAGGGTGTGCAGCCTCGGATCCTTCCTACTAACAGTTGCTACACAACATGAATCACAATTTACAGGGTTACTGGGAGGGGAGAGGATGGTTACTACATCGTCACCGGAGCCCGAGCCAAGTATCACTGCAGCCACTCAGCTCCTCTCCATGTGTACAGGGTCCGAGGAAGAGCACAGCCCAGGATCCCCAGAAATACTGGACACAGAGATCCACAGAGTTACATCTGTGTTATACTCCAGAGCTGCACTCACTATTCTGCTAGTGGAATCTGACAACAAGTGAGTGCAGCTCTGGGGTATAATACAGGATCAGTACAGGATAAGTAATGTCATGTATGTACACAGTGACTGCACCAGCAGCAGAATAGTGAGTGCAGCTCTGGGGTATAATACAGGATGTAACTCAGGATCAGTACAGGATAAGTAATGTCATGTATGTACACAGTGACTGCACCAGCAGCAGAATAGTGAGTGCAGCTCTGGGGTATAATACAGGATGTAACTCAGGATCAGTACAGGATAAGTAATGTCATGTATGTACACAGTGACTGCACCAGCAGCAGAATAGTGAGTGCAGCTCTGGAGTATAATACAGGATGTAACTCAGGATCAGTACAGGATAAGTAATGTCATGTATGTACACAGTGACTGCACCAGCAGCAGAATAGTGAGTGCAGCTCTGGAGTATAATACAGGATGTAACTCAGAATCAGTACAGGATAAGTAATGTCATGTATGTACACAGTGACTGCACCAGCAGCAGAATAGTGAGTGCAGCTCTGGGGTATAATACAGGATGTAACTAAGGATCAGTACAGGATGAGTAATGTCATGTATGTACACAGTGACTGCACCAGCAGCAGAATAGTGAGTGCAGCTCTGGAGTATAATACAGGATGTAACTCAGAATCAGTACAGGATAAGTAATGTCATGTATGTACATAGTGACTGCACCAGCAGCAGAATAGTGAGTGCAGCTCTGGGGTATAATACAGGATGTAACTAAGGATCAGTACAGGATGAGTAATGTCATGTATGTACACAGTGACTGCACCAGCAGCAGAATAGTGAGTGCAGCTCTGGAGTATAATACAGGATGTAACTCAGAATCAGTACAGGATAAGTAATGTCATGTATGTACATAGTGACTGCACCAGCAGCAGAATAGTGAGTGCTGCTCTGGAGTATAATACAGGATGTAACTCAGGATCAGTACAGGATAAGTAATGTCATGTATGTACACAGTGACTGCACCAGCAGCAGAATAGTGAGTGCAGCTCTGGGGTATAATACAGGATGTAACTCAGGATCAGTACAGGATAAGTAATGTCATGTATGTACACAGTGACTGCACCAGCAGCAGAATAGTGAGTGCAGCTCAGGAGTATATTACAGGATGTAACTCAGGATCAGTACAGGATAAGTAATGTCATGTATGTACACAGTGACTGCACCAGCAGCAGAATAGTGAGTGCAGCTCTGGAGAATAATACAGGATGTAACTCAGGATCAGTACAGGATAAGTAATGTCATGTATGTACACAGTGACTGCACCAGCAGCAGAATAGTGAGTGCAGCTCTGGAGTATAATACAGGACTCTCTTAATAACACAGATGCGCAGTGTTATGCTTAGGAGCACAGTGTGGGCGGAGCCTGACCATCTTACAGCCAGTCACTAATTAATAAATGGCTCCTTGTACATGGAGAGGATCAGGTGTAACGTGTCCTTGAATTGTAGATGTAGCAGAGCAGAAACTGTTGCGGCACTGTAGGATGCAGAAGGTCACGGAGCCGTCATATCATCCACCACAAGGGAGGGGGGAATGGAGCAGAAAATCCTATAAACAAGCAATGAATGGGACGTTGCGCTGTTATAATCCTAAACGAAGCGCAACGTAGCCGGTCCTCGGCGCAGACTGCAAACACGGCTCAGCAACAGCGCCATTATACAAGCAAATATTTAACCTTCAGCAATCCTAATCAATAATCGTGATCCATAATCCAGTCCCTGGATTATTCTTATACACGGCAGCATAGATCATACCCACAGATAATCAATACCCACGCCCGCCCCTTTAACCCTGGCTCTGATCAATACATGCTATAATTAAAGGTATGGGTCCAATATTCTATGTATGGGAGGTCAATGATCAAGACATGACACAATCCCTTTAAGGCATCAATATTTAACCTGGGAGCCTCAAGCTGGTGGGAAACTACAAGTCCCAGCATGCCTTGGCAGCCGCAGCATATCAGGGCATGCTGGGAGTTGTAGTTTCCCCACCAGCTGCCAAGCCAGAGGGTAAAAATTGATGTCTTAAAGGCAATGTTTAAAGGGAGGTAAATACATTGCACTATATACAAGAACAGACTGTGTATAGAAGCCGCTCACCTCCCGCTGCCTCCGGCTTCCCGGCTCCGCCGCTCCCCTCTCTCGGTTCCCTGTCAGGCGGGAGCTTCTGCAGCTTTCCACAGCCACACCCAGATACCACGACTACCTGCTGGCGATTGGTGGATGCGAAACCCCGCCCCTTTCGTAATCAGGGGAGGCGGAGACCATAAACATCTAAGCCTCGTTTTTTTCCGTACCATGTGACGGGGAAGAAGGCGCGCGGTGGAGCGCAGTCACGTGACGCCAAGGGTGGCCCGCAGGGGGGGGCGGCGCAAACTATCCAACTCCCCCTTTTTGAGGGAGAAACCATTGCGGGCCGCGTATAGCCATAAGCTGGGTGATTCCACCGTCAGTGATAGAATGGGGGAGGACCCACATTCATGGACAGATTCATCATTTGTATCATATAACAACCGTGTTACCCTTAGCAAAACGTAAATAATAACTAGGGTGCCCCGATAACGATAATCAGAATACCTTCACAGATTGTAATAGTCAAGGTGCCCCCATAATGATAACTAGAGAGGCTGCCCCAGTGTATTATAGTAAGGGTTCCCCCATAATGATAACTGGAGAGCCTACCTCAGTGTATTATAGTCAGGGTGCCCCCATAATGATAACTACCGAGCTTGCCCCAGTGTATTATAGTCAGGGTGCCCCTATAATGATAACTAGTGAGCCTGCCCCAGTGTATTATAGTCAGGGTGCCCCCATAATGATAACTACCGAGCTTGCCCCAGTGTATTATAGTCAGGGTGCCCCTATAATGATAACTAGAGAGGCAGCCCCAGTGTATTATAGTCAGGGTGCCTCCATAATGATAACTAGTGAGCCTGCCCCAGTGTATTATAGTCAGGGTTCCCCCATAATGATAACTAGAGAGCCTGCCCCAGTGTATTATAGTCAGGGTGCCCCCATAATGAAAACTAGAGAGCCTGCCCCAGTGTATTATAGTCAGGGTGCCCCCATAATGAAAACTAGAGAGGCTGCCCCAGTGTATTATAGTCAGGGTGCCCCCATAATGATAACTAGAGAGCCTGCCCCAGTGTATTATAGTCAGGGTGCCCCCATAATGAAAACTAGAGAGCCTGCCCCAGTGTATTATAGTCAGGGTGCCCCCATAATGATAACTGGAGAGGCTGCCCCAGTGTGTTATAGTCAGGGTGCCCCCATAATGATAATTAGAGAGGCTGCCCCAGTGTATTATAGTCAAGGTGCCCCCATAATGATAACTAGAGAGGCTGCCCCAGTGTATTATAGTCAGGGGTCCCACATAATGATAACTAGAGAGGCTTCCCCAGTGTATTATAGTCAGGGTGCCTCCATAATGATAACTAGAGAGCCTGCTCAGTGTATTATAGTCAGGGTGCCCCCATAATGATAACTAGAGAGGCTGCCCCAGTGTATTATAGTCAGGGTGCCCCCATAATAATAACTAGAGAGTCTGCCCCAGTGTATTATAGTCAGGGTGCCTCCATAATGATAACTAGAGAACCTGCCCCAGTGTATTATAGTCAGGGTGCCTCCATAATGATAACTAGAGAGGCTGCCCCAGTGTATTATAGTCAGGGTGCCCCATAATAATAACTATAGAGCCTGCCCCAGTGTATTATAGTCAGGGTGCCCCCATATTAATTACTTAAGTACCTATTCCTATACTGCCAATCAGTGTGCACCCACAGTTAGTAACAGCTATATTCGGTGACCCCATAACAATGACCTAAATGCCTCTATTATGACTATTAAGTCATCTCTAGTGACCCTACATAGTCTTCCCCTAATGACATCCCTAGTGATCCTACAGTGTCCCCATAATGACATCTCTAGTGATCCTACATAGTCTCCCCCTAATGACATCTATTGATCCTACATAGTGTCCCCATAATGACATCCCTAATGATCCTACATAGTGTCCCCATAATGAGATCTCGATTGATCCTACATAGTGTCCCCATAATGACATCCCTAATGATCCTACATAGTGTCCCCATAATGAGATCTCGATTGATCCTACATAGTGTCCCCATAATGACATCTCTAGTGACCCTACATAGTGTCCCCATAATGACATCTCTAGTGATCCTACATAGTGTCCCCATAATGACATCCCTAGTGATCCTACATAGTGTCCCCATAATGAGATCTCGATTGATCCTACATAGTGTCCCCATAATGACATCTCTAGTGACCCTACATAGTGTCCCCATAATGACATCCCTAATGATCCTACATAGTGTCCCCATAATGAGATCTCGATTGATCCTACATAGTGTCCCCATAATGACATCTCTAGTGACCCTACATAGTGTCCCCATAATGACATCCCTAATGATCCTACATAGTGTCCCCATGAGATCTCGATTGATCCTACATAGTGTCCCCATAATGACATCTCTAGTGATCCTACATAGTGTCCCCATAATGACATCCCTAGTGATCCTACATAGTGTCCCCATAATGAGATCTCGATTGATCCTACATAGTGTCCCCATAATGACATCTCTAGTGATTCTACAGTGTCCCCATAATGACATCTCTAGTGATCCTACATAGTGTCCCCATAATGACATCTCTAGTGACCCTACATAGTGTCCCCATGACATCTCTAGTGATCCTACATAGTGTCCCCATAATGACATCTCTAGTGATCCTACAGTGTCCCCATAATGACATCTCTAGTGACCCTACATAGTGTCCCCATAATGACATCCCTAGTGATCCTACATAGTGTCCCCATAATGAGATCTCGATTGATCCTACATAGTGTCCCCATAATGACATCTCTAGTGATCCTACAGTGTCCCCATAATGACATCTCTAGTGATCCTACAGTGTCCCCATAATGACATCTCTAGTGATCCTACATAGTGTCCCCCTAATGACATCTATTGATCCTACATAGTGTCCCCATAATGAGATCTCGATTGATCCTACATAGTGTCCCCATAATGACATCCCTAGTGACCCTACATAGTCTCCCCCTAATGACATCTCTAGTGACCCTACATAGTGTCCCCATAATGACATCTGATGGTTTCTTGACAAAGTGACATGCATCCCATCCCATATGTTCACAGATTATGGGATTTACCCAATGCAGAGTAAGCTCAAGGATCACACAGTATATCTCCTATGAAGGTTAATCTCGCCCAAGCATTGCCATAATTTAAAGGGGAAATCCATTTTATACACATCCTCTATGGAGAAAACATGGACACCCCACTGTCTGTGCACTGGCCTGGGTATACAGGTGCAGGGATGGGGCTGTCAACTGCTAGGTGCCATCAATGGAGACTAATTTGGGCAAATTCATTAGTTTTGATCCCTGACTCAGTGGAGTAACTATTGTGGGTGTAAAGGACCCACTGTGATCTCATTTGGTCTGTGGCGGTCTAAGTATTATAAATCCTTCCCCGCTCTCTGCACAGAGATTTATGATACCCTGGCTCCATCATCCTCTTTTATCAGGAGATTATTAACCATTTAATCTAACAGTAGGACAGTATATTACCCCGTATGGAAGACTGTAGACACAATGTCAGCTGTGGGGGAGACACATGTCTGTATGGAGGGGAGATTTTCCATGGTTGCTTAGTTTAGCTGGGCGGCCCGGTTGAGGAAGAGTTGTGTTCGCCCCAAACTTCTTCCATTTAAGTATTATGGAGGCCACTGTGCTCTTAGGAACCTTGAGTGCTGCAGAAATTCTTTTGTGACGTTGACCAGATTTGTGCCTTGCCACAGTTCTGTCTTGAGCTCCTTGGGCAGTTCCTTAGACCACATGATTCTCATGTGCTCTGACATGCACTCTGAGCTGTAAGATCTTACATAGACAGGTGTGCACCTTTCCTAATCCAGTCCAATCAGTTTAATTAAACACAGCTGGACTCCAATGAAGGAGTAGAACCATCTCAAGGAGGATCAGAAAATGGACAGCGTGCGAGTTAAATAGGAGTGTCACAGCAAAGGGTCTGAATACTTATGACCATGTGATATTTCAGTTTTTCTTGTTTAATAAATGAGCAAAACACCTTTTTATCTTACCAATTGGCTGCAATGAAACAAAGAGTGAAAAATTTAAAGGGGACTGAATACTTTCCGTACCCACTGTATAGAGGTATTAACCATACATAGAATGCATGTGCTGTATCTAAGCTGTAATTAGAGGGGAATCTGCCATATATAGAACCAAACCACTGTATCTAAGCTTCTACTATAGACATATCTAACATACATAGAGCTGAGCTGCTGTATCTAAGCTGCCATCATAGAGGTATCTACCATGCATAGAGCTGAGCTGCTGTATCTAAGCTGTCATTATAGAGGTATCTACCATAAATAAAGCTGAGCTGCTGTATCTAAGCTGCCATTATAGAGGTATCCCCCATACATAGAGCTGAGCTGCTGTATCTAAGCTTCTATTACAGAGAAATCTACCATATATAGAGCTGAGCTGCTGTATCTAAGCTGCCATTATAGAGGTATCCCCCATACATAGAGCTGAGCTGCTGTATCTAAGCTGCCATTATAAAGGTATCCCCCATACATAGAGCTGAGCTGCTGTATCTAAGCTGCCGTTATAAAGGTATCCCCCATACATAGAGCTGTACAGCTGAGCTGCTGTATCTAAGCTGCCGTTATAGAGGTATCCCCCATACATAGAGCTGAGCTACTGTATCTAAGCTACCATTATATAGATATCTACCATACATAGACCTGAGCTGCTGTATCTAAGCTGCCATTATAGAGGTATCTACCATACATAGACCTGAGCTACTGTATCTAAGCTACCATTATAGATGCCTCTACCATACATAGAGCTGACCTGCTGTATCTAAGCTGTCATTATAGAGGTATCTTCCATACATAGAACTGAGCCGCTGTATCTAAGCTGCCATTATAGAGGTATCTGCCATACATAGAGCTGACCTGCTGTATCTAAGCTGCCATTATAGAGGTATCGTCCATACATAGAGCTGAGCCGCTGTATCTAAGCTGCCATTATAGAGGTATCTACCATACATAGAGCTGACCTGCTGTATCTAAGCTGCCATTATAGAGGTATCTACCATACATGGAGCTGAGCATCTGTATCGAAGCTGCCATTATAGAGGTATCTACCATACACAGACCTGACCTGCTGTATCTAAGCTGTCATTATAGAGGTATCTACCTTACATAGAGCTGAGCTGCTGTATCTAAGCTGCCATTATAGAGGTATCTTCCATACATAGAGCTGAGCCGCTGTATCTAAGCTGCCATTATAGAGGTATCTACCATACATAGAGCTGAGCTGCTGTATCTAAGCTGTCATTATAGAGATATCCACCATACATAGAGCTGACCGGCTGTATCTAAGCTGCCATTATAAAGGTATCCCCCATACATAGAGCTGAGCTGCTGTATCTAAGCTGCCATTATAAAGGTATCCCCCATACATAGAGCTGTACAGCTGAGCTGGTGTATCTAAGCTGCCGTTATAGAGGTATCCCCCATACATAGAGCTGAGCTGCTGTATCTAAGCTGCCATTATAGAGGTATCTACCATACATAGAGCTGAGCTGCTGTATCTAAGCTGCCATTATAGAGGTATCTACCATATATAGAGCTGAGCTGCTGTATCTAAGCTGCCATTATAAAGGTATCCCCCATACATAGAGCTGTACAGCTGAGCTGCTGTATCTAAGCTGCCGTTATAGAGGTATCCCCCATACATAGAGCTGAGCTGCTGTATATAAGCTACCATTATAGATGCCTCAACCATATATAGAGCTGAGCTGCTGTATCTAAGCTGCCATTATAGAGGTATCTACCATACATAGCGCTGAGGTACTGTATCTAAGCTGCCATTATAGAGGTATCTACCATACATAGAGCTGAGCTGCTGTATCTAAGCTGTCATTATAGAGATATCCACCATACATAGAGCTGAGCGGCTGTATCTAAGCTGCCATTATAAAGGTATCCCCCATACATAGAGCTGAGCTGCTGTATCTAAGCTGCCATTATAAAGGTATCCCCCATACATAGAGCTGTACAGCTGAGCTGCTGTATCTAAGCTGCCGTTATAGAGGTATCCCCCATACATAGAGCTGAGCTGCTGTATATAAGCTGCCATTATAGAGGTATCTACCATACATAGAGCCGAGCTGCTGTATCTAAGCTGCCATTATAGAGGAATCTATCATACATAGAGCTGTATCTAAGCTGCCGTTATAGAGGTATCCCCCATACATAGAGCTGAGCTGCTGTATCTAAGCTACCATTATAGAGATATCTACCATACATAGACCTGAGCTGCTGTATCTAAGCTGCCATTATAGATGCCTCAACCATACATAGAGCTGAGCTGCTGTATCTAAGCTGCCATTATAGAGGTATCTACCATACATAGCGCTGAGGTACTGTATCTAAGCTGTCATTATAGAGGTTTCTGCCATACATAGAGCTGAGCTGCTGTATCTAAGCTGCCATTACAGAGGTATCTACCATACACAGACCTGACCTGCTGTATCTAAGCTGTCATTATAGAGGTATCTACCTTACATAGAGCTGAGCTGCTGTATCTAAGCTGCCATTATAGAGGTATCTTCCATACATAGAGCTGAGCTGCTGTATCTAAGCTGCCATTATAGAGGTATCTACCATACATAGCGCTGAGGTACTGTATCTAAGCTGTCATTATAGAGGTTTCTGCCATACATAGAGCTGAGCTGCTGTATCTAAGCTGCCATTACAGAGGTATCTACCATACACAGACCTGACCTGCTGTATCTAAGCTGTCATTATAGAGGTATCTACCTTACATAGAGCTGAGCTGCTGTATCTAAGCTGCCATTATAGAGGTATCTTCCATACATAGAGCTGAGCTGCTGTATCTAAGCTGCCATTATAGAGGTATCTACCATACATAGAGCTGAGCTGCTGTATCTAAGCTGTCATTATAGAGATATCCACCATACATAGAGCTGAGCGTCTGTATCTAAGCTGCCATTATAAAGGTATCCCCCATACATAGATCTGAGCTGCTGTATCTAAGCTGCCATTATAAAGGTATCCCCCATACATAGAGCTGTACAGCTGAGCTGCTGTATCTAAGCTGCCGTTATAGAGGTATCCCCCATACATAGAGCTGAGCTGCTGTATCTAAGCTACCATTATAGAGATATCTACCATACATAGAACTGACCTGCTGTATCTAAGCTGTCATTATAGAGGTATCTGCCATACATAGACCTGAGCTGCTGTATCTAAGCTGCCATTATAGATGCCTCTACCATACATAGAGCTGAGCTGCTGTATCTAAGCTGCCATTATAGAGGTATCTACCATACATAGAGCTGAGCTGCTGTATCTAAGCTGTCATTATAGAGGTATCTACCATACATAGAGCTGAGCTGCTGTATCTAAGTTGCCATTATAGAGATATCCACCATACATAGAGCTGAGCTACTGTATCTAACCTGCCATTATAGAGGTATCCACCATACATAGAGCTGAGCTGCTGTATCTAACCTGCCATTATAGAGGTATCTACCATACATAGAGCTGAGCTACTGTATCTAACCTGCCATTATAGAGGTATCTACCATACATAGAGCTGAGCTGCTGTATCTAAGCTGTCATTATAGAGATATCCACCATACATAGAGCTGAGCTGCTGTATCTAACCTGCCATTATAGAGGTATCTACCATACATAGAGCTGAGCTACTGTATCTAAGCTGCCATTATAGAGGTATCTACCATACATAGAGCTGAGCTGCTGTATCTAAGTTGCCATTATAGAGATATCCACCATACATAGAGCTGAGCTACTGTATCTAACCTGCCATTATAGAGGTATCTACCATACATAGAGCTGAGCTGCTGTATCTAAGCTGCCATTATAGAGGTATCTACCATACATAGAGCTGACCTGCTGTATCTAAGCTGCCATTATAGAAGTATCTACTATACATAGAGCTGAGCTGCTGTATCTAAGCTGCCATTATAGAGGTATCTACCATACATAGAGCTGACCTGCTGTATCTAAGCTGCCATTATAGAGGTATCTACCATACATAGAGCTGACCTACTGTATCTAAGCTGCCGTTATAGAGATATCTACCATACATAGATCTGAGCTGCTGTATCTAAGCTGCCATTATAGAGGTATCTACCATACATAGAGCTGACCTGCTGTATCTAAGCTGCCATTATAGAAGTATCTACTATACATAGAGCTGAGCTGCTGTATCTAAGCTGCCATTATAGAAGTATCTACTATACATAGAGCTGAGCTGCTGTATCTAAGCTGTCATTATAGAGGTATCTACCATACATAGAGCTGAGCTGCTGTATCTAAGCTGCCATTATAGAGGTATCTACCATACATAGATCTGAGCTGCTGTATCTAAGCTGCCATTATAGAGGTATCTACCATACATAGAGCTGAGCTGCTGTATCTAAGCTGCCATTATAGAGGTATCTACCATACATAGAGCTGAGCTGCTGTATCTAAGCTGCCATTATAGAGGTATCTACCATACATAGATCTGAGCTGCTGTATCTAAGCTGCCATTATAGAGGTATCTACCATACATAGAGCTGACCTGCTGTATCTAAGCTGCCATTATAGAGGTATCTACCATACATAGAGCTGACCTACTGTATCTAAGCTGCCATTATAGAGTTATCTACCATACATAGAGCTGACCTGCTGTATCTAAGGTAAAATCCTTAGAAATCTCTGCTGATACTGTAATACACTGGAGTCAATCTGTGCTGCAATACCGTCCACAGCCTGTGGGCAGGAGTGGCGCTGTTTTTTCCTAATACGCTTTCTCGTAGTCTCCACATCCCGAGCGTCGTCCGGCCTTCTCCTTCCATCAGGGGAACGCTGAGATTTTCATCGCCGCTGCTATTTTTGTGCCTTTTATTGACAGATCTGACATAAGTGGCATCCTGTGATCTCACAGCCCAAGCAGTTTATCTCGATTCCGGCCCAATCTTTTGATGTGATCAAGAGACATTTTGTTCCTGAGCCTGGCAGCGGCGGTGACGGGAGGAGGTTCACGTGCGCCAGGATGATGGAAGGAATGAAATGAGCAGCTGAGAGGCACAGATGGCGCGGGAGGCAGGACGGAGCCACTAGCTGCTGCCACAGATAACAGGAGGGACACCAGCGCCAGGCCAAATACAACTTTGGAAAATGTATTATGGGGAGGATTTGGGTGTGAATTGTGATTTCTGTATCTTTGCGACACAAAAAAATCATAGTAAGCGGCAAGCTGTGGTTTGGAGATGACTGCAGAAATCAGTAGTCCTGTGTGTATACATGCTTCGTTACACTGTTTCAGGGCAGTACGGGCCTTGTAGTCTTCATTTTCCTCTGATTCTGTAGTTTGCAGTTGTCCCTGTGCTAATAGGTGGAGACCTAGCTGCTGTGACTCACCGTTCCCCCTTCCCTCTCCATAGACTTCTATGTAATCATAGCAACTGGCAAGCTGTGGTTTGGACATGACTGCAGAAATCAGTAGTCCTCTGTGCATACATGCTTCGTTACACTGTTTCAGGGCAGTAGGGGAGCTGTAGTCTTAATTTTCTGGTAGCTTTCCCCTCTGTAGTCCTAATCTGTAGTTTGCGGTTGTTTCTGTGCTAGTGTGAGCAAGACCTAGCTGCTGTGACTCACTGATCCCCTCTCCCTCTCCATAGACTTCTTTTTAATCATAGCAACTGGCAACAAGCTCCGATCTGGAGATGAGTTTAGGGAATTTTAATGAGAGCAGAAATCAGTAGTCCTGTGTGTATACATGCTTCGTTCCACTGTTTCAGGGCATTAGGGGCCTTGTAGTCTTTATTTTCCTGTTTCTGCAGTTTACAGTTGTCCCTGTGCTAATAGGTGAAGACCTAGCTGCTGTGACTCACCGCCCCCCCCCCTTCCCTCTCCATAGACTACTATGTAATCATAGCAACTGGCAAGCTCCAGTTTTGAGAAGACTGACGAAATCAGTAGTCCGGTGTGTTTATATACTGTGTTACACTGTTTCAGGGCAGTAGGGGAGCTGTAGTCTTAATTTTCTGGCAGCTTTCCCCTCTGTAGTCTGAATCTGTAGCTTGCAGTTATCTCAATGCTAATGTGAGGAGACCTAGCTGCTGTGACTCACTGATCCCCCTTCCCTCTCCATAGACTTCTTTTTAATCAAAGCAACTGGCAAGGTCCAATTTTGAGATGACTGCCGAAATCAGTAGTCCGGTGTGTGTATATGCTGCGTTACACTGTTTCAGGGCAGTAGGGGACTTGTAGTCTTAATTTTCTATCAGCTTTCCCCCTCTGTAGTCTGAATCCGTAGCTTGCGGTTGTCTCTGTGCTAGTGTGAGGAGACCTAGCTGCTGTGAATCACCGATTCCCCCCTCCCTCTCCATAGACTTCTTTTTGAATCATAGCAACTGGTATGCTCTGGTTTGGAGATGAATTCTGCAAAGTTCTAAACTTTGCAGAAATCAGCAGTCCGATGCGTGTACATGCTGAGCAAGTTTCTTGGATTTATAGTCTTCATTTTCTATCACATTTCCTTTATGTAGTCTGTATCTCTAGAAGGCCGTGGTCTCTGTGCTAATGGGTGGAGACCTAGCTTTTGTGACTCACCGCTCCCCCTCCCCTCTCCATAGACTTACGTGTAATCTGACTGCTGCTAGCAAGATTGAATTCAGCAGGAATTTCAAAGTAAACAGGTACATAGATTGTATTGAGATGGAGTGGATTTAGGGGGATTAGTTTATACACTAAGGATTTTTTTAAAAATGTTGGAAATTCTTACTGTTCCCCCTTGCTCTCCATATACTTCTATGTAATCCGACTGCTGCTAGCAAGATGGAATCCAGCAGGAATTTAAAAGTAAAAACTTACATAGGTTGTACACTATTTAGGAGAAGCATATGGGGGGGGGGGGAGTAGTTGGTGCCATAAGGTTTTATAAGCAAATCCCAGAAGGGGACAAACGCCAGACCAAATACAACCTTGTACAGTAAATGTATTATTTGGTGGAGACCTAGCTGCTGTGACTCACTTCTCCCTCATTCCCTCTCCATAGACCTCCATGTAATCCTGCCAGGAAGACGGAATTCAGGAAAGATTTCAAAGCGAAAGGCACGGCATAGATCCGAGTCATAAGCCTTGTTCTACTTTTATGGAGAAAGGGAGATAAGTGGCAGTGACATATAGCGGGCGCCGCTTATTTTAGGACAGTACAGGCAAGTAATAAACTGCTGAAGCCATGTTAGATATTTGGGGAGGGTCAGGCTGTGCCTGTAGGTACAAGATAGCCATCAGATCCTATGTCTGGGGCCAGTTTATCAAGTTTTCCTTGGCTTTTCTCACTTTGAAGCTCTTCCCCCATCATTTAAAGTCAGATTTACATGCGGCGAGCTATTGTTCTCTGTTATCTGACTGATCCGGACCATTGTTGATGCAGGAGCTTCAGTGTACACTCATGAATTAATAATTAGCCCCTGTAGGTTGACAGGAGGCCTAACTGCGCACACACACGGAGTTCAAGGTAAGAGCGGATCCCTGTCACATTCCTGACATATTTCCATGGTCGGAACTTGTCATATCCACATGGAAAGGTGGAAGAGGGACGGACATTCTAGAGGCATCTCACGTGAATACAGCTGGACAGCAGCCAAAGTTGTAATTCTTAAAGGGACCAAAAAGGCTGAACCTCCAGTATGGAAATTATCACTACTCTAGACCACCAGGGACAAGGGAATTACCATTAAAGGGGTATCCCATCATTAAACCTATACTTACCTATTCTTCTTTAAATGCCTTTTACATACCAAAAAAAAAGGGGCATGATCATTTCACTTAAAGGGGGTGTGTCACATGATTTAATGAGTGTACTTATAAGGGGGAGGAGTCTTCTATATTGGCAACAGTGGGGTCAGATTTGGATGCAGTTTTTAACTACAGAACTAAAATGTGGATGTATCCTTAAAGGGGCGAAATGGGACAGAGATGTGAAGAACTATCCTTAGATTAGATCTTTGGATTCAAACTTCTGTACTCAAGGTATTCAGCCCCCTCAGTCACTGCAGTTGCAGAGACTGCTCACCAAGAACAGCGCTGTACACTGTATAGTGACGGTGCTTGGTATTGCAACTTGCAAAGGGGCTATGTGACTGATGGTGAGTAGTGTGTAAAACAGATGTGATGCTCTGCTGCTACAATGGTTGATCCATGGATTTATGCTTCTGTACTGAAGTGATCCAGCCCCCTCAGTCACTGAAGTTGCAGAGACTGCTCACCAAGAACAGCGCTGTACACTGTATAGTGACAGTGCTTGGTATTGCAACCTGAAAAGGGGCTATGTGACGTGATGGACGAGAGTAGTCTGTAAAACAGATGCGATGCTCTGCTGCTGAAATGGCTGATCCATGGATTCATGCTTCTGTACTGAAGAGATCCAGCCCCCTCAGTCACTGCAGTTGCAGAGACTGCTCACCAAGAACAGCGCTGTACACTGTGTAGTGACTTGGTATTGCAACTTGCAAAGGGGCTATGTGACTGAATGCTTCTGTACTGAAGAGATCCAGCCCCCTCAGTCAATGCAGCCGACAAGGTCTCATGAGCAGTGACTGAGGGGATGGATCTCCTAAGACAGTTCTTCTATGTGAAGAACTATCCTTAGATTTGATCCTTGGATTTAAACTTCTGTACTGAAGATATTCAGCCCCCTCAGTCACTGCAGTTGACAAAGGTCTCAAGAGACTGCTCACCAAGAACAGCGCTATACACTGTATAGTGATGGTGCTTGGTATTGCATGTTGAAAAGGGGCTATGTGACTGATGGACGTGGGTAGTCTGTAAAAAAGATGCGATGCTCTGCTGCTTCAATGGCTGCTTCAAGGTTCTGGACCAAAGAGATCCAAGCCCCTCAGTCATTGCAGCTGACAAGGTCTCCTGAGCAGTGACTGAGGGGCTGGATTTCCTAAGAACAGACAACCCGCCAATCAGTGGTTTAAACAGACTGCTCACCAAGCTCAGCGCCGCACACTGTATAGTGGCAGTGCTTGGTATTGCAAGTTGCAAAAGGGCTATATGACTGATGGACATGACATCAATAGTCCATAAATCAGATCCAATGATTGGTCTGCTGCTTCCAGTAGCTGATCAATGGGGTGGCAGATGTTGGACCCCCGCAGTGACATTTCTGAGGGTGAGGGAGGGGATTGTGTAAGGTTCTCCTGCTTATCACTCCACGTAATTTATGGAAGTCTTTACTAAACCCGTGTTCCCAATGTCCGGAGCGGCTAGCCCACTAGCCCCTCTCCTGGTGAATAATGAGTTATTGTGTAGGTGTCCTCGGCTCGGTTGCCATCAGCACATCACAGCTGTTCCTTCCTCAGTAATACAACCCTATGCTACCAGCGACGTTCATGAATTCCACTAATTAACCTAATTGCAATTAGCCGGCTCTTTGCTAATCTTACTGGTACATTAGGGATGCGTTCACAAAGAGCAGTCGCATTGTTCCAGATGAAAATGCAGGAAATAAATGTGACTTGATTGCAGGATGTGAATGCTATCTAAGGATTGGTTCACACACTGCAGCCATGGCAATTCAGATGTATCACACTTCCCTTGTGCAGAGAAATCCGTCAAAGAAGCAGCCCATTTGTGTTTGTGTCTTTTAGTGATTAGAAACACTCATTTAAGCTGATATATATACCAAAAATCAGCTTAAATGAGCGTTTCTAACCTCTTAGGAGAAAGTATGAGATGCTAACAGAGACATTTGGATGCTTGAGTGACGGATTTCTCTGCAGGCAATGCGACAAGAAGAACCTACAGGAGCCAGTCCCCTCAGTCCATGCAGCTGCCAAATGTGCGGTTGCTGAGGATCTGGATCTCTTAAGTACGGTACAGACACCACACCAAGTGGCGTTTTCAACACACTGCTTGTCAAGCACACAGCTGGTAAACTATATAGTGATTAGTATAGCAAGTTGTAAAGGGGCTATGTGACTGATGAAAGTGAAGATACTAGTCTGTAAAACAGATGCGATGCTCAGCTGCTTCATATAGATGACCCTTGGATTCAAGCTTCTGAAGTACTAAAGAGAGAGCCAGACACATCAGTCAAAGCAGCTGCCAAAAGTCACAGGAGAATGTGCAGTGACTGAGGGTCTGGATCTCTTTAGTACAGTGCAGACACCGCACCAAGCGGTAGTTTTAACAGACTGCTAATCAAGCACAGAGCTGTAAACTGTATAGTGATGGTGCTTGGTACAGCAAGTAAAGGGGCTATGTGACTGAAGAGAACCAAGCCCCCTTAGTCACTGCAGCTCCCAAAGATTGCAAGAGACTTTTCAGTTACTGAGGGTCTGGATCTCCAAAGTACAGTACAGACCCCAACTTGCTCAAGCCCAGCAATGTAAACTGTATAGTGGAGGTGCTTGGCATTGGAAATTGAAAAAGGGGCTGGATTCCTTGGATCCAGGCTTCTGTACTGAAGAGATCTAGCCCCCTCAGTCACTGCAGTTGCCAAAGCTGCTTCCTAGGGTGCGGAAGGTTCTCACTTCCACTTAATTATAATGATGCCTATATATTCTTGGATTTAAGCTTCTATTCAGAAGAGATTCAGCCCTCTCAGTCACTGCAGCTGTCAACGGCCGAATGATGCAGTACAGTGACTGAGGGGCTGTAGCTCCTTGGTACAGAAGTGTGTATGCATTCCCTCATCACCTAATGGCTTGCCCCTCTCAGGACCACGTGACCTGGAGTCAGAGCATCCTCACAATTAAGTAAGTGCAGCCCTTCTGGGTGTAATGTAAATCAATGAAGTATACATGTATGTGCAGTTAGCTCCCCCTAGTGGTGGCTGCTTCCACAAAAAAGTAACAGAACTGACTCCACTGATTTATAACGGGGCTGTCTTGTTGTCCGCCACGTCATAGAATACCTAATACACCGCAAATCTATATGTGCACCCGGTAAGTTCAATCTTGTAGATAAATTATTTGCTGTGCTTCTCGAATCACATGAATCAGAGCCTCCAGCCGTATCCTGCAGGCCTGTTTATTTACACACCGATCATCACAGAGAAATCCAACCAAAACAATGGCTTCCGTCATCCCGTACAACAACATTCGCCTCCTGTGGGTGTCTGGGCCGCTGGATTTATGAGGGATTATAGAGCTGGTAATAAATGTCACAAGTCTTCAGGCGGCCATGTAGATGGAGAAATAAGAGGGGTGTGAAGGCGGCGCACGGTTATACAATGCGACATGGAAGCTCCTTAGGATGTAAAGCAGCGGGATATTAAGAATGATGTGTACTGATGGCTCAGAGGTTGGGTGTGATGCTCTTAGCTGTAGGTCTCCTACACATCCAAGGCCTCCTGCATAAGATATGTATGGAATAAATCTGTCTACTTGCTAAGCTACATGCACACTAAAAACAAATCTCCCTTTATTCTACATCAAAAATGTGAAAACGACTTGTAAATATCTCGTTCCTACGCTGAGATATCATCACTTAAACTTACAGGCCCGAAGCCTGAGGCGGCACTACTGAGAGATTCCAATAACCTCACAACTTTGTGCGTATTCAAATCGCAATAACAAATAAAAATTGATCTATATGGGGACCTAAACTCACACGCGGGGGAGATTTATCAGAAGTTTCTGAGGTAAAACTGTGCTAGTTGCCCATGGTAACCAATCAGAGCTCAGCTTTCATTTCTCCACGGCTGTTTATAAAATGAAAGCTGATCTCTGATTGGTTTCCATGGGCAACTAGGACAGTTTTACCTCAGAAACTTATGATAAATCTCCCCCCCCAAGAGTCTGAGAGAGATTTATAAGAAGAGTCTGAGAGAAGAATTGTTCTAGTTGCCCATGGCTAGGACAGTTTTACCTCAGAAACTTATGATAAATCTCTCCCTGTGTCTCCTTGACTACCCTGCCATAAGTAGTGCAAGCTCAGGCTTCGGGCCTACAAGTTTAAGCAATTGTATCTCTGGCTAGGAATAAGATATTGACAAAGTGTTTACATATTTTTACAGTACACAACCTGGACCCGCCATAGCGGGCACGCGGCGGCGCACAGGGAGAGGAGTTGAGTGCTGCTCACCCCCGCCCCTCTCCATAGGGATATATGGCGCACGGCACCGTATGCCCGTAGGGTACCATGCGCCCATTGCCGTCTATGGGGGACGTATATCGGCCGTATATACGTCCCCCATACGGCCGTCTGAATGTAGCCTTAATAGAATAGTCTCAAATAAATGACTACAGTTCATCAGCCCGTAGAATGTGGAGATAATAGAGGAAGACATTTTCAGCCGCACAGGGCACTTCCTGCATATTCTGAGTAATAGACGCATCCATGTGTTGAAATTTCCTCAAAAATCTGAGCGTCCTCAAGTCGTTACCTCTTGTATATCTCTTATAATTCTCCAATTTCCTGCATAACTTCTTTCCATCATTCCCTTATAATACAGCTACTTCCACGTTGTGGGTGCAGATCTCCCTGCCTCTCTGGTTCTGGCTCCTTTGAACCCAAATGCTTGTCCCGGTCGGTTCCTCAGGTCCCGCTCCGACCCGTCTGCTTGTGCGGCCTCTTCATCGTATCTACAATGGAGAAAAATGTCACCCAGACACAAATGGTAGAAGGGACTAAAGGATTTCTACATCCTATGGAGGACAGAACTTAGGGAACTCAGCAGGGAACTCATTAATATTTGTGACACCCTGACAACATCCTTAATCTACTGTCCCTGTGAGAGTCACAGTGACCCTATAACTGTTCCAGCCCCAGTGCCCCCATATCGGTTTCAGTCACTGTAATCTCATTATACACTTTCATTCACAGTGCCCCCATAAGGATTTCCGCTATAGTACTTCCATTAATGTTCCAGCTTCATTGCCCCCATATCGGATTCAGCCCCAGTTCCCCCCATATCAGTTTCAGTCCCAGTGCCTCCATAACAGTCTCAGTCCCAGTGTCACAATAATAATTCCAGCCCCAATGCCCCAATATCAGTTTTAGCCCCACTGGCCCCATAACATTTCAGTCCCAGTTCCCTACAACAATTTCTGTCCCAGTGCACCCATAACAGTCTCAGTCCCAGTGCACCCATAATAGTTTCAATACCCCCATAATGGTTTCAGCCCCCGGAGTCCACATAACAGTTTTAGTCGCAGTGCCCCCATAACAATTTCAGTCCCAGTGCCCCCATAACAGTCTCAGTCCCAATTTCCCCATAACAGTTTCAGCTCCAGTGCCCCCATAACAGTTTCAGCCCCATGTTCCCCCATAATGGCATTAGCCCCAGTGTCCTCATAATAAATTCAGTCCTAGTGCCCCTATAACAATTTCAGTCAAAGTGGCCCCATTGTTGTTTCCATCCCAGTAGCTCCATAACAGTCTCAGTCCCAGTGCCCCCATAACAAACTCAGTCCCAGTACCCCCATAACAAACTCAGTCCCAGTACCCCCATAACAAACTCAGTCCCAGTACCCCCATAACAAACTCAGTCCCAGTGCCCCCATAACGGTTTCAGCCCCAGTGCCCCCATAACAGTTTCAGCCCAAGTGCCCCCATAACAGTCTCAGTCCCAGTGCCACCAAAACGGATTCAGTCGCAGTGCCCCCATAACAATTTAAGCCCCACTTCCCCCATAACAATTTCAGAGACAGTTCCCCCACAATGATTCCCCATATCAGTTTCAGTCTCAGTTCCCCCATAACAGTGTCAGTCCCAGTGCCCCATAACAGTGTCAGCCCCAGTGCCTCCATAACAGTGTCAGCCCCAGTGCCTCCATAACAGAGTCAGCCCCAGTGCCCCCATAACAGTGTCAGCCCCAGTGCCCCCACAACAGTGTCAGCCCCAGTGCCCCCACAACAGTGTCAGCCCCAGTGCCCCCATAACAGTGTCAGTCCCAGTGCCCCCATAACAGTGTCAGCCTAAGTGCCCCCATAACAGTCTCAGCCCCAGTGTCTCCATAACTGTCTCAATGCCCCCATAACAATTTCAGTGACTGTGGCCCCCATATCGGTTTCAAACACAGTACCCCATAACAGTCTCAGTCCCAGTGCCCCCATAATAGTTTCAGTCCCAGTGCCCCCATAACAGTTTCAGTCCTGGTGCCCCCATTACAACGTCAGTCACAGAGCCCCCATATCGGTTTCAGACACAGTACCCCATAACAGTCTCAGTCCCAGTGCCCCCATAAGTTTCATTCCCAGTGCCCACATATTGGATTCAGTCCCAGTGCCCCCATTACAATGTCACCCCCAATGCCCCCATATCAGTTTCAGTCCCAGTTCCCCCATAACGTTTTCAGTCCCAGTTCCCCCATAACGTTTTCAGTCCCAGTTCCCCCATAACAGTTTCAGTCCCCCATATTGGATTCAGTCCCGGTGCCCCCATAACAGTCTCAGTCCCTGTGTCCCCATAATGGTTTCAACCCCAGTGCCCCCATAACAATTTTAGTCCCAGTTCCCCCATAACAGTCTCAGTCCCAGTGCCCCCATAACAATTTCAGCCCCACTGCCCCCATAACAATTACAGTCACACAGCCCCATAACAGTTTCAGTCCCGGTGCCCCATAACAGTCTCAGTCCCTGTGCCCCCATATTGGTTTCTGTCACAGTGCCCCCATAACAATTACAGGTCTCGTGCCCTCGTAACAGTTTCATCCCCAGTGTTTCCATAACAGTCTCAGTCCCAGTTCCCCCATAATAGTTTCAGCCCCAGTGCCCCCATAACATTTTCACAGGTCCCCCTAACGGTTTTAGTCCCAGTGACCCCACAAATGTTACAGCCAGTTCAGCCCCTATACAGCTCCAGCCATGGTGCCCTTACACTAGTCAGCCTCAGTGCCCCCATGATAGTTTTTGCCCCGGGGCCTCCATCATAGTTACAGACAATGTGGAATTAGCTACATCTTACAGTATTTCATAGCTCCCAAGAGCTTCTTTGGGTGGGACCTTATTCCACTTGCAGTCCGGGATCTCGCCATTGGGCACGACGATATTCAAGGTGTCGTTGATGAGGTTGTACTTTAGAATACGGTCGTTGGCCGTGCTGGACGTGAGAGATGGGGACGCGTTCACCTGTCAGATACAAAGAATCCAGCAGTGTAACCATGAGAGAAAAATGCTTCTATCTCTACTTATCCGGCTCTGTTACGCCTCCCCCCAACTTCATTTTCATTTCAGGCTAAAATTCCAGCTGAATCCGTCTTGGTCTCCCAAGACAGAGTGTCAGCTCATTATCAAGTGTCAAGTTACAGCTTCCCATAGAAGTCTATGGGAGGAGGAATCGGGAAACACACAAAAAAAATGGTGCTGCAGCTATGAGTAAGTTTTCTTTGTTGTCTAAGTTGTTTATGCACATTAATACTCCTCTTTAATGTCCTATATGATCCTGCAGATACATCTGTGTAAGTTATGGAGAAGATTATCTTATTTTTTCTGTGTACAGTATATGGGAGACATAATAGCCGCTAGTCTCCAACCCTGAGCCAACTAAGAATAAGAGAAACAGTCTACAGATGTGAAGACTGCTAAACATTGCAAAATACAGGTCCTATATGATCCTGCTGATGCTGCTGAGTGAGACAATTATAGAGAAGGTCTTCTACTGTCTGTGTGCAGTGTATGGGAGACATCATAGCAGCCAGTCTCCATTAACTAGCTATGAGACACCTGAGAATTAGAGATAGAGTCAGCAGCGGGGAAAACTGCTAAACAATGCAGAATACAAGTCCTATAATGTCAAATATTATCCTGCTGATGAGTGAGAGAGCTATGGAGAAGGTCCTCTACTGTCTGTGTGTGCAGTGTATAGGAGACATCATAGCAGCCAGTCTCCAGCCACCAGCTCTGAGACAACTGAGAACTAGAGCCTGCAGCGGGGAAAACTGCTAAACATTACAGCATACAAGTCATATAATGTCACGATGCTCCTGCTGATATTTGTCAGAGAGTTATAGAGAAGGTCCTCTACTTTATATGTGTAGTGTAAAGCGGACATCATAGTAGCATCATAGTGAGAGATTGGGGGTCATTTACTAAGGGCCCGATTCGCGTTTTCCCGACGTGTTACCCGAATATATCCGATTTGCGGCGATTTCCCCTGAATTGCCCCGGGATTTGGCGCACGCGATTGGATTTTGGCGCATCGGTGCCGGCGTGCACGCGACAGAAATCGGGGGGCATGGCCGAACGAAAACCTGACGGATTCGGAAAAACCGCCGCATTTCTGAAAAAAAATCTGTAGCGAAAATTGCACTTACCTTCACTCAGCCCGAGCCGGTGAACTCCAGCGCGTTCCGATGCTTTTCAGCGCAGCAGCGCCACCTGGTGGACGGCGGAGGAACTACCTTAATAAATCCCGGCGCAGAGAACGCGGCGCTGGATCGCGAATGGACCGGGTAAGTAAATCTGCCCCATTGTGTGCAGAGTATGGGAGACATCATAGCAGTTAGTCTCCAGCCACCAGCTCTGAGACAACTGAGAATTAGAGATAGAGCCTGCAGAGGGGAAAACTGCTAAACATCACAGAATACAAGTCATATAATGTCACACTGATCCTGCTGATGCTTCTTGTAGAGAGAGTTATGGAGTAGGTCCTCTACTGTCTATGTGCAGTGTATGGGAGACATCATAGCAGCCAGCTGAGACAACTGAGAATTAGAGATAGAGTCTGTAGCGGGGAAAACTGCTAAACATCACAGAATATAATATAATATGTGACGATATAAGAACCTGAGATCATGTATTGGTTGTTATCAAATAGATGTAAATGATATGTATATAAGACACGAGCACCAACTCCCAAAGACTCAGCTATGATCCACTGAGCCGCAGGTGCCATCCCATAGGGACACAACGCTGCACCTCTCATGGGCTTAAAGGGATCCTACCACTCAGCAATGATGAAGAGCAGCTCTTCTTCTGTGGCTTTATCATCTCTTACATATTAGCGGCTCAGGCTTCCCTGATGACAAGTGTTTGATACTGGAGTGATACTTTACCGCGCTGCAGTGTACAGCATGGGGGATGTTCTGAGCCTACATGGTGTGTTTCATACCTCCCCCATCTCATATTAGGCATTTACCTCTATACGATGATACACAGGGAGGGGATTTGTCACATCTGATGAAACAAGCGGCAACTTCTTTGCAGAATAAAGAACAGAAGTTAAAGGGGAAGTTCAACTTTTAATCCAGCAGATGTTTCCAGTTTGAGGTTTTATGCTTTAAAGGACATCCAGGATGAAAGACTGTATGCAGATGAGCCTGAGGGGCTCCAGCCTCCATTAACACCTATGGAGCTTGGAGCCCCTCCAGCTCATTTGCATACAGTCCTGATGCCCTTTAAAGGGTATGTGCAGGCAGCGTGCCTAGAGAGATGTGTAATCATACCTTTGTGTTTGCTGTTAGTAGCAGCAGGACTGTGAAATATGGATTTATATTCCAGGATTGCTAATCATCCAAGTGCACTTGGACATGTCCTCACACTGCTGTGCTCTTTGCTCTCTGCATAGTAAAATCCTGTTTAACTGCATTTACACAGTGGCAGAGGAGGAGCAGTTTATTGCAGAGTGCTAAGAGCACAGCAGTGTGAGTGAACTAAGAGTCTCACCAGCTCGCCATGCTTTACACTGCAGCGCGTGTCATCAGCTCTATTATATCTATGATGAGCTGCTTACACGGGACAAGACCAAATTGTGAAATGTTATTTGAGAAGTGAAAACAGGAAACAGATGATAATGCACTCGTAAAGTGTACGCAGCACCTACAAGCGAGGTCTTCATATAACAATACATGAGGTATTTGTGTCTTGTACTTACGTTAGGCACAGAACTCCCGAGCAGGAAGGACGTCCATGGAGAAAATAGAGAAAGACACAACATCTTCTCTCATTTCCCAAAACAAAGGTCAATATTCATCCCCTTTAAGCAAGCCATAGGCGTCCCTAGTGTCATACTGCTAAGAAACCCAGCGATCGCCTCCATCTATGGTGAAAGTAATCAGTGCTCATATTCTCTGCACTGCCCCCACAGGGGAAGATTCGGTATTACACATCAGCCATTCAAATCATTGGGGCACATTTACTTATCCGGTCCAGTCGCCATCCCGCGGCGTGTTGTCCAACGTGGATTCGGGTTCTGCCGGGATTCACTAAGTTTGTACGCCCGATATCCAGCAGGTGTCGCTGCTGCGCTGGGGTCCGCCGGAATTCACCTGCCTCTTTTCGGTGCATGTAAATGCTTGATCTTGCAATACATTTCGTTTTTTAAATTCTGTGGTTTTTCCGAATCCGTCGGGTTGTCCGAAGGCCCCCCCATTTTCTGTCACGATTGCGCCAAAATCCGATCGCGTGCACAAAAATCCCGGGGCAATTCGGGGTGAAACGGAAAAATTCGGGAAACCCGACGAAAGTGCGGCCGCGGACCCCTTAGTAAATGAGCCCCAATGTGTAAGTCCTCCAGGGAGAGAGAGAGAGAGACGTCTCAACCAAGTACCTACAATTCCCTTCCTGGGAATGTATGAAAATTGAGAACTTAAAGGGACGGTCCAAAGTTTTTTTATTTATTTGATCGACAACCCAAAATATATAAGGGGAGCGCTCACCTCGATCAGCCACGGCTTCAGCTTGTCGTCTATGATGATATCGTAGCCGTAACACTCGAAGCAATGCTTGTCGTTATTCATCACCGGCTGGAGACGAGAAAGGAACAAAATAACATTGTGTGAAAAAAATAAAATACAAAAAAAAATTGATTTTTGGGGGGACAAAATGAAATATGTAAGAGCACGTGACCAATTTTGGACTCCCACTGATCATGAGGATGGGGTAGACATACTTGTACTAGTAATGTGAGCAGGTGCGCCCATACAGAACAATGTTAGAGAATGTCCCTGGAGAGATGTGTCATCATCTGTGTGTATTGCAGTAGCAGCAGGACTGTGAAATATGTTTTTCTATTCCGGGTTTGTAGCACTGGTCCTCACACTTCGGTGCCCTGTGCTCTCTGCATTTAGTGTTAGGTATTGTCTCTGTAGAGATGTGTAATTATACATTTGTGTATGTTATTAGTAGCAGCAGAACTGTAAAATGATAAATTTGTGTATGTTGTATAGTAGCAGCAGAATTGTAAAATGATGGATACATATTCCAGGATTATAGCACCAGGAGTGTGTGTCATCACACTGCTGTACTCTGTGCAGACAGTGCGGAGTATTGTCCATGGAGATTTGTGTAATCACACCGCCGTGTATGTTGTTAGTAGCAGCAGGACTGTGAATTATTGATTTATATTTTTAAGATTTTAGAACCGGGAATGTGTTTCATCACAATTTTTACATGGCGATCTGTGTAATCATATTACTGTGTATGTTGTTGTTAGTAGCAGCGGGACAGTGAAAAATGCATTTATATTCCAGTAATCTAGCACACGGGGCATGTCCTCACACTGCTGTGCTTTTAGCTTTCTGCAATGAACTGCTCCACAGCCCATAACATTAGTTTTAGCATCAGAAACCTGCAACTACGTTTATTCAGAGCATCATGGAGCAGTTCAGTGGAGAGATCTCACAGCAGTGCGAGGACAAACCCCAAGTCCAGCTACAAACCTGGAATATAAATCCATAAAGAGAACCCGTCATGCAAAATAACCCCCCTAAACTAAATATATTTTCATAAACTGCCATTAGAGAGCATTGCCTCTATCCCTTCATTGTCCCTCTACATGCCTGTAAACCTAAGCAATGAGGTCCTAAAGCTGTATGCAAATGACCTGTGAAATGTCCAATGAAGCATTAGCATATTCAAGCTGTCCACTCTATTCATGAGTGGGAGGCACAGCCACACCCCCAGTGCATGACTGACAGCCTGTATAATGGTGTGAGGCTGTATAATGATGTGCTTCCTGGGGCTGGTGGCCACGCCCCCTGCAGCCTGTGTGTGTGTGTGTGTATAGGAGAGATACAGCAGCTCCAGGCTGCAGCCATGTTACAGCAGAACATGTCAGATTCATGTGTAGCTGATGTCTGTGTCTCTCACCTGTATATTAGGAGGATGCAGCATGTCAGCAGATGCAGCACACACACTAGCCATGCTTTACTATACATTACACACAGACATGAGCAGGGGGAGGAGAGGGGAGGGGGAACAGGGGTGACATCACTGCCTCTGACCATGTGACCAGCCTCATTTACATGATAAAGAATACATGATTTTACAATGAATAATGTATGAAATAAGTAGATAAAGGCTGGGATGGGATCCTTGTGAGCTGCTCCAACAGGTAGAGGTGACAGGACTAGTGGCAAAGACCTGATGACAGGTGTCCTATAAGTCACAGACCTGTTGGTACGAGCTACATACACAATGGTTTGATTACACATCTCTCCAAGGATAATAGCTTAAAACTGGCTACAGGGAGCACAGAGCACAGCAGTGTGAGGACCCAATATCCAGTGCTACAAATCCTAGAATGTGAAAGCATTTTTCCTGGTTCTGCTGCTAACAACAACATACAAAAAGGTGTAATTACACATCTCTCCAGGGACAATACCTAACACTGTTTGCACAGAGCACAGCAGTGTGAGGACACACCCCCAGTACAATCCTGGAATATAAATCCATATTTCACAGTTCTGCTGCTACTAACAACATACACATTACACATCTCTCCAGGGGTTATAGCTAACCCTGACTGCAGTGTGCACGGTCACACCTGCTGATGGTTTCCCTTGAATATTTGGGTCTGTTGGCGCCAGTGATAAAGGTGTGTATAATCCTGGAGCTGGGGCGGCCTGTGACTATAACTCAGGCGTCTCTTGTAGACTTCCGTCCTGACCGGGAGGAGATGCCTTATATGTAATACCTGCAATGTGAACCCGTCTCATGGACCATAAAGCGTGTCACATGTCTGTAGTGACTCAGTCCACACGTGGGAAAGAATGATTAGATCCGTAGCTTGTTATTAACCCTTCACCAGGAGCTGCTCCCCAGAGATGAGGGGGTTACTCCACTATCCAGCTTCTCCTGGCGTGGTTAACAATCTAGACTGAAAACACTAAATCCTTAAACAAGGTCCTCTCTGTGTGTGGGATTCGGGAATTTTTTTTACTTTTCCATCCGCAATGTGTAACCCCTGAGTGATCAGGATGAGGTGCTACTTAGAGGTATCTACCATCAAAATCCATCCTGATAAACCAGGGACATTACTCATAGATCCAGGCACTGTCACTGTGGTAATCTTCTTATACATGTTATCCATGGCGTCCTTCATTCTAAATTTATGCTAATGAGACAGAAGGGCTCTGGGGAGTGTTACCAGAGCCTCTCTGTGCTCTGGCTTTACAGGCTGTTACACTGTCTCACCCTCCAATATACTCCCTAATTACTGAGATTAGACCGTGTAACATACTGTGAAGCTACAGCACACAGGGGCTCTGGTAATGCCCCTCAGAGCCCTTCAGGCTCATTAGCATAATTATAAAAAATGATTTTAGAAGGAAGGGGGCCATGGGTAACAAATATAAGTAGATCGCGGTCACGGTGCCTGGATCTATGAGTAATGTCTCTGGTTTATCATGATGGATTTTTTGTGGTCAATTTCCTTTGATAGAAAAATCTCTCAACAACTTTTACTCCATTGAATCAGTCCCCTTAGTTTGGGGGTAAAATGTCCTTTCTGGTATTCCCTCTTTTATGAGAAATTTCACATGTTTACCTGTAAAAAAAAAAAAAAAAAAATCTCCTTCAAAGTCATGAGAGCAGAGACGAGTCATATTTTACCTGAGAAGAGTCCTGCTACGGGGAAGCAGGCATCTAAATGAATGCTTCCCCTGCAGCCTCTAAAAGTGACTCATTTCAGACAAAAATAAAACTCCTCTATGCTCATTTGCATATGGCTTTTGGAGGAGATTTTGTAGTTTCACCTTTAAATACTACTTGTTGCTCAAGGGTTTCCTGTTCCCTGACATGAGATTGATAGATATACATTTTCTTCCCCTTTAAATTATATTTGCAGCTTCTCCCAAAAGAGGCCCCATCCCATACCCCTATAATTTGGGTCTTGTCTTTTAGATATGATCCAAAACTTCCCGGGTGTAATTGTAGCCCCTGTGGTTGGGTGTCTCTGCTCCCAGTAACCCGTGTACATGGGTTACAGGTGACCACATGAATGGCGGGAGCCCCCCCCCCCAGTAATTACATCCTCCGCACTCTTTGCCATCCACCACATAAACCATGTGTGATAATATTCTCCCTGCAGCTACACATATATGTAGTTATTACACAGCCGCCACCTGCTGGCAGCTGTGGGGTACTGCATTATTCATGATTTGGTGCACATAGATCAGTGGTGGCGAACCTATGGCACGGGTGCCAGAGGTGGCACTCAGAGCCCTTTCTGTGGGCACCCAGGCCATCACCAGAGAGGGCTCCAGGTATCTTTCTGCAGCCCAGGACTTGCTGTGCACAGAGCTATTTTAAAGTGACAGTGCTACATGGGACTACTGGAGGAGTGGGAAGGTGTGGACAGATCTGCATTAGCATTGTAGCTCCTGCTCCGGCCCTGACAATTCTTCCTGTTTATGGCACCCTGGAGGTAAGATACAATGATCCTCCAAATTTCTGCATCATTGGTGTCCTCAGGGTGCTGATATGAAATCTGTGAGAGGAGGGAGCATAAATCACTAATAACATTTCTGTGTTGGCACTTTGCGATAAATAAGTGGGTCTTGGTTGTAGTTTGGGCACTCAGTCTCTAAAAGGTTCGCCATCACTGACATAGATAATACAGCCCTCTGATGCTCCTTGTGCTGCTTGTGGGGGGATGAAAGAGGTGTCATATGCTCCGCGCTCTCATACTAAGTACTTGCTGGAGATACACACTGTGGGGGTCATTCACTAAGGGCCCGAATCGTGTTTTTTCGTCACGTTACCCAAATATTTCTGATTTGCGCCAATTTTCCCTGAACTGCCCTGGGATTTTGGTGCACGCGATCAGATTGTAGCGCATCAGCGCTGGCATGCACGAGACGGAAATCGGGGGGCGTGGCCGTCAGAAAACCCGACGGATTCGGAAAAACCCCTGTATTAAAAAAAAAAAAAAGTGTTGCTTGACACGCGCTTACCTGCACCCAGCATAGGACGGTGAACTTCAGCGCACTCCGACGGACTTCAGCGCAGCAGCGACACCTGGTGGACATCAGGCCCACGACCTTAGTGAATCGCCGGAAGACCCGATTCCTCCACAGAGAACGCGCCGCTGGATCGCGACACGACCGGGTAAGTAAATCTGCCCCACTGTGTATATACTACAATCTATACATGCCACTACTAGACTATTCAATAGCGTTCTGT
This sequence comes from Engystomops pustulosus, assembly GCF_040894005.1. Taxonomy (NCBI): domain Eukaryota; kingdom Metazoa; phylum Chordata; class Amphibia; order Anura; family Leptodactylidae; genus Engystomops; species Engystomops pustulosus. Next base: position 17,341,801 of record NC_092414.1, read on the forward strand.
ATGGAATTGCGTTTTATATGTCTTAGGCTGCATTCAAATGAACATATGGGGGACGTATATATGGGCGACGTATATATATGGCGTATATACAGCCCCCATACACCGCAATGGGCGCACGGCGCCGTACGGGAGCGGTGCGGTGCAACACACATGCGGCGCTGTACCGCTCCGTAGCCCGTACAAAGATAGGACATGTCCAATCTTTCTCCGGAATATTGCGCCGTGCGCTGTGTATTCCTATGGAGAGGGGCAGGGGTAAGCGGCGCTCATCCCCTCCTCCTCTCCCCAGCGTGTGCCCGCCATACTACGGTACTGACTCACCGCTACTGCCTTCAGGGACTGGACAATTATCCAGTGAATTTCATCAAACAGTTTATCAGTGACTTCTCGTCCTCTCGTGCTCTCCAGGTACAGACGTAAATTACTGACTGTCCATTTACCGCCGTGGACGTGATTGTAGTCATCCTGTAAGAGAGAAGAAGAGGCTCATAACCCAGCGAGAGGCCGCAGGCACAGAGCTAATGTACTGCAAGAAGACAGCGCCGGACCCCGTCTACTCATATAGGATCAAATCAAAGACTCTTTACTGGCAGAAGCAGATATACACTACTATATACACTTATCATAGCATTAAGGGAATAGGGGATTTTGGGAGAAAGAGTTGGGGTATCTATATCACTGATAGATACAGAGATATATTTCAGACAGGTAAGAGATAGATATATGAGAGTTAGACAGATAGATAGATATGAGATAGATAGATAGATAGATAGATAGATAGAGATAGATAGATATGAGATAGATAGATAGATAGATAGATATGAGATAGATAGATAGATATGAGATAGATAGATATGAGATAGATAGATAGATAGATAGATAGATAGATAGATAGATAGATATGAGATAGATAGATATGAGATAGATAGATAGATAGATAGATATGAGATAGATAGATAGATAGATAGATATAAGATAGATATGAGATAGAGAGATAAAGATATGAGATAGATAGATAGATATGAGATAGATATGAGATAGAGAGATAAAGATATGAGATAGATAGATAGATAGATATGAGATAGATAGATAGATATGAGATAGATAGATAGATATATAGATATGAGATAGATAGATATGAGATAGATAGATATGAGATAGATAGATAGAAAGATATGAGATAGATATGAGATAGATAGATATGAGATAGATAGATATGAGATAGATAGATATGAGATAGATAGATAGAAAGATATGAGATAGATATGAGATAGATAGATATGAGATAGATAGATATGAGATAGATAGATATGAGATAGATAGATAGATATGAGATAGATAGATAGATAGATAGATATGAGATAGATAGATATGAGATAGATAGATATGAGATAGATAGATATGAGATAGATAGATAGATAGATATGAGATAGATAGATAGATAGATAGATAGATATGAGATAGATAGATAGATAGATATGAGATAGATAGATAGATAGATAGATAGATAGATATGAGATAGATATGAGATAGATAGATATGAGATAGATATGAGATAGAGAGATAAAGATATGAGATAGATAGATAGATATGAGACAGATAGATAGATATATAGATATGAGATAGATAGATAGATATGAGATAGATAGATATGAGATAGATAGATAGATAGATAGATAGATATGAGATAGATAGATATGAGATAGATAGATATGAGATAGATAGATAGATAGATAGATATGAGATAGATAGATATGAGATAGATAGATAGATAGATATGAGATAGATAGATAGATATGAGATAGATATGAGATAGATAGATAGTTATGAGATAGATAGATAGATAGATAGATAGATATGAGATAGATAGATATGAGATAGATATGAGATAGATAGATAGATAGATATAAGATAGATATGAGATAGAGAGATAAAGATATGAGATAGATAGATAGATAGATAGATAGATAGATAGATAGATAGATAGATATGAGATAGATATGAGATAGAGAGATAAAGATATGAGATAGATAGATAGATATGAGATAGATAGATAGATAGATAGATAGATATATAGATATGAGATAGATAGATAGATAGATATGAGATATATAGATATGAGATAGATAGATAGATAGATATGAGATAGATAGATAGATAGATAGATAGATAGATAGATAGATAGATATGAGATAGATATGAGATAGAGAGATAAAGATATGAGATAGATAGATAGATATGAGATAGATAGATAGATAGATAGATAGATATGAGATAGATATGAGATAGAGAGATAAAGATATGAGATAGATAGATAGATATGAGATAGATAGATAGATAGATATATAGATATGAGATAGATAGATAGATAGATATGAGATATATAGATATGAGATAGATAGATAGATAGATAGATAGATAGATAGATAGATAGATATGAGATAGATATGAGATAGAGAGATAAAGATATGAGATAGATAGATAGATATGAGATAGATAGATAGATAGATATATAGATATGAGATAGATAGATAGATAGATATGAGATATATAGATATGAGATAGATAGATAGATAGATATGAGATAGATAGATAGATAGATAGATAGATAGATAGATAGATATGAGATAGATAGATATGAGATAGATAGATATGAGATAGATAGATATGAGATAGATAGATAGATAGATAGATAGGAGATAGATAGATAGATAGAAAGATATGAGATAGATATGAGATAGATAGATATGAGATAGATATGAGATAGATAGATATGAGATAGATATGAGATAGATAGATATGAGATAGATAGATATGAGATAGATAGATAGATAGATAGATAGATATATATGAGATAGATATATATGAGATAGATAGATATGAGATAGATAGATAGATATGAGATAGATAGATAGATAGATATGAGATAGATAGATAGATAGATAGATAGATAGATATGAGAAAGATAGATATGAGATAGATATGAGATAGATAGATAGATAGATATGAGATAGATATGAGATAGATAGATATGAGATAGATAGATATATATGAGATAGATATATATGAGATAGATAGATATGAGATAGATAGATAGATATGAGATAGATAGATAGATAGATATGAGATAGATAGATAGATAGATAGATAGATAGATATGAGAAAGATAGATATGAGATAGATATGAGATAGATAGATAGATAGATATAAGATAGATATGAGATAGAGAGATAAAGATATGAGATAGATATGAGATAGATAGATAGATATGAGATAGATAGATATGAGATAGATAGATAGATAGATATGAGATAGATAGATAGATAGATAGATATGAGATAGATAGATAGATAGATATGAGATAAATAGATAGATATGAGATAGATAGATATGAGATAGATAGATAGATATGAGATAGATAGATATGAGATAGATAGATAGATAGATAGATATGAGATAGATAGATAGATATGAGATAGATATGAGATAGATAGATATGAGATAAATAGATATGAGATAGATAGATAGATAGATAGATATGAGATAGATATGAGATAGATAGATATGAGATAAATAGATATGAGATAGATAGATAGATATGAGATAGATAGATATGAGATAAATAGATATGAGATAGATAGATAGATAGATAGGAGATAGATAGATAGATAGATAGATAGATAGATAGATAGATAGATAGATATGAGATAGATAGATAGATAGATAGATAGATAGATAGATAGATATGAGATAGATAGATAGATATGAGATAGATAGATATATATGAGATAAATAGATATGAGATAGATAGATCACGGCCGGCCTCAGCAGTCACCACTAATATCTCCTTACCCCATGCTTCTGTATGGCCACGTTGGTCAGATGCACAAACATATTATCCAGCTCGCTGGTACTGGGTGTGTATTTCACTGTGCAGAAACGGCAGAACCCGAGCTTGTACCTAAAGAGGAAGCAGTGACCCATCAGAAGATGGCAGCACATCTAATACTGCTGAATATCTGTCCTGCAGGCCCCTGTACATGACATAGCACAGTGTTATACCTTTGCACTACTTACATGTAACACTTGAGCGGTCGGTATGTAGTCACCAGAACGTACAGACGCAGGTCAAATTTCTTGCCCCCGATCAGCAGGGGATTATCGATATACAGGGAGATGACATAGGCTTCCTTAGAGGACTGAGACACAAACCTGAAAGGCAAGAAAGTAATCATAAACTATAACCTGCTGTATTGTAATAGGATGATTCTACATACATAGGGATATGATAAATGGTTAACTACTGACTACCTGCAGCCACCACTAGAGGGAGCGGCCGAGCTTCCTGCATACAGAGTCTCAATACATAGAAAATCAAAGTGCTCTCATACTCACGAGGACGTCTTACTGTCCCGCGACCACTTCTTTATCTGTGACAGTTTGTTGATGAGAAATATCCCCTTCCCCTGAGCTTTCCCGCAAGGTTTCATGATCCAGGTGCTGGAAGGGTTTTTCCGAAATTCTTCTACAAATAAGTTATAATCGGCCGGAAGCATGAAAGTGACCGGAACGAAATCTGCAAGGGAGACAAAAAAAACAACAAGTGCCACGGGATGGCTGTCAGACAAAATACTTAACCTCTTAGATGCTGCGGTTAACAGAAACCGCCGCATCTAAAGGGTTACAATTTGTAACTCCTATGGCAACACGCAACAGTTCTGCAGCACAAATCTCTGCTCCAAGGAGTAAGGAATATTCACGGAGGGGCAGTTCCCTAAACTGACCACAGGTGCAAGCTGCACCTAATATAGAAGGGGGAGGAGTCACCTAGATAGAGGTATTTGCCGTTTTCGTCCTTCTCGGCCAAGGGGCTGCCCTCCTTCTCCAGCTCCTTCCTGTACCTCTTGATGTTCTTCACCATTAGATCCTTCCTGGTGAGCTCGTAGTGATTAGGAAAGTGATTGACAAGTTGGTCGTCGGACAAGCGGAAGCCGGTCTCCACGCTGAAGCAGTTCCTGATGGTCTGGACGCTCATCCTGAAACGGGAACCAATGAGGTGGGCAAAGACCTAGAGCATATATGAGGGGGCGGAGCAGAAGTGATGATATAGGGGGGCGATATACATAACTCCTGCCCCTAATCACTTATACTTTCAGCATTGTCCCCCTTCCCACTCCTCAATAACAGCCAGCAGCATTGTCCCCCTTCCTGGTCCTCAATTACAGCCAGCAGCATTGTCCCCCTTCCTGGTCCTCAATTACAGCCAGCAGCATTGTCCCCCTTCCTGCTCCTCAATTACAGCCAGCAGCATTGTCCCCCTTCCTGCTCCTCAATTACAGCCAGCAGCATTGTCCCCCTTCCTGCTCCTCAATTACAGCCAGCAGCATTGTCCCCCTTCCTGCTCCTCAATTACAGCCAGCAGCATTGTCCCTCTTCCACTCCTCAATTACAGCCAGCAGAATTGTCCCCCTTAGAACTCCTCAATTACAGCCAGCAGCATTGTCCCCCTTCCCGCTCCTCAATTACAGCCAGCAGCATTGTCCCCCTTCCCGCTCCTCAATTACAGCCAGCAGCATTGTCCCCCTTCCCGCTCCTCAATTACAGCCAGCAGCATTGTCCCCCTTCCACTCCTCAATTACAGCCAGCAGCATTGTCCCCCTTCCCCACTCCTCAATTACAGCCAGCAGAATTGTCCCCCTTAGAACTCCTCAATTACAGCCAGCAGCATTGTCCCCCTTCCTGCTCCTCAATTACAGCCAGCAGCATTGTCCCTCTTCCTGGTCCTCAATTACAGCCAGCAGCATTGCCCCCCTTCCTGCTCCTCAATTACAGCCAGCAGCATTGTCCCCCTTCCCACTCCTCAATAACAGCCAGCAGCATTGTCCCCCTTCCTGCTCCTCAATTACAGCCAGCAGCATTGTCCCTCTTCCTGGTCCTCAATTACAGCCAGCAGCATTGCCCCCCTTCCTGCTCCTCAATTACAGCCAGCAGCATTGTCCCTCTTCCCGGTCCGTCCCAGCAGTTAGTAGCATTGTCCCCCTTCCCACTCCCAGAAGCATTATCACTCCCAGAAGCATTATCCCCTTCCCACTTCTGCCTCCCTCCCAGCAGCATTGTCCTACTTCCTATCCCTCAATTACAGTCAGCAGCATTGTCCCTCTTTCCACTTGTCCCTCTACTCCCAGCAGCATTTTCCTACTTCACCCTAACAGTCAGGAAGCATTGTCCCCCTTCCCACTCTTCCCTAACAGTCAGCAGTATTGTCCCCCTTCCTAATCCTACGCTACAGTCAGCAGTATTATCCCCCTCCCCACTCCTCCTAAACTCCCAACAGCATTGTCCCCTTCCTATCCCTTCCTTAAAGGCAGCAGTATTGTCTATTTTCTCACTTCTTCACCACATGCAATGTCCACCTTCCCCACAGTAGCTGGCACCTTCACCCCTTCCAGCCTTCTCAGTCTACAGTCTATGGAGAGAAGTAAAAATATTGAACTGACAGGAAGCAGAGATCTTGAAACTAGGCTAAATGGAAGCAATATATAGCACCTTCTCCAACTGGCTTATATTACCACAAACACCTTGGGGCCAAAAGCGGAGGTACGATTTTTGGAGTAAAATTTCTAGATCCCTTTAGGATCCGATTCTAAACTATAAAAGCAGAAATCGTCCCTTAGGTCAGTAGTAGGGACATGACCTCTGCCCCTAGAAGTTTACTCACCAGTAGAAGTTCCAGTCGTCGCTCTCCGATACCTGGATCCATCCTCGCTTCTCAAAGTTATTGATCAGCACCGACTTCTCGATGTCCGTCACCCACTTCAGTTTTCCGGACATGGCTCTGGATGGAGAGAGACATTACACATCCATTACTGAGCGATCACATAATATCCATACGTACGGGATATGTTATGGCAATTATAGGACTCACTGTCCTAACAATCCTTATGGACCTCAGGCCCATACATTGGAGCCCCACCCATACAAAGGCACAACTAGCCTCTAATACACAGTATATAGACTGTAGATAACCAGTGCCAGCCTGTGAACGAGCCCCCAAGCATGGCAAAAGGATATGGGAACATTCAGGGTCACTATAGTTTTGTGGGCACTATATGGTTGCATTATGTGAGAGCACTATGGTATTGTTATATGGGCACTATACGGGTGTATCATTTTGGGGCACTATCACATGGCACTGTATGGGTATATAATTTGAGATAGCATGGCACTATTATGTGGGTATTGTATTATTATATGGGCGTTGTATGGGTGTATTATTTGGAGGCACCATGGTATTGTTATATGGTACTATATGGGTGTATTATATGGGGGCACTATTGTATTGTTTAATGAGTACTGTATGGATGTATTATTTGGGAGTATCATGGCACTATTATTATATTGGGACTGTATGGGTTTCATATCTGGAGGCACCATGGTATTGTTATATGGTACTATGTGGGTGTATAATATGGGGGCACTATGGCATTGTTATATGGGCACTGGATGGGTGTATTATATGGGGGCACTATAGTATTGTTATATGGGCACTGTATGGGTGTATAAAGTGGGGGAACTATGGCATTGCTATATGGGCACTGAATGGGTGTATTATATGGGGGCACTATGGTATTGTTATATGGGCAGTGTATGGGTGTATTATGTGGGGGCACTATGGCATTGTTATATGGGCAGTGTGTGGGTGTATTATGTGGGGGCACTATGGCATTGTTATATGGGCAGTGTATGAGTGTATTATATGGGGGCACTATGGCATTGTTATATGGGCACTGTATGGGTGTATTATATGGGGGCACTATGGCATTGTTATATGGGCACTGCATAGGTGTATTATGTGGGGGCACTATGGCATTGTTATATGGGCACTGTATGGGTGTATAATGTTGGGGCACTATGGCATTGTTATATGGGCAGTGTATGGGTGTATTATGTGGGGGTACTATGGCATTGTTATATGGGCACTGTATGGGTGTATAATGTTGGGGCACTATGGCATTGTTATATGGGCAGTGTATGGGTGTATTATGTGGGGGTACTATGGCATTGTTATATGGGCAGTGTATGGGTGTATTATGTGGGGACACTATGGCATTGTTATATGGGCAGTGTATGGGTGTATTATGTGGGGGTACTATGGCATTGTTATATGGGCAGTGTATGGGTGTATTATGTGGGGGCACTATAAGGAGCTGATTTCAATCAAAATAAATATATCTCTCATTGATTCTCAGTATACAGGAGGAGGATGTATATATATACACAGCAGCCATTTATCACATGCACACTGCTATTCTATATGTTACAATACATAATATCTGCCCCCATGGATATCACCCCCCTGTATAGTATCCCCCGTATAGCATCCCCCTAGTTATATACTCACAGAGGAGCTGCAGCCAGAGGAGCAGATACACCTGACACATCTACTTCCGGGTCATCTCCATGGCAGCCCATGAAGCCCGTACTGTCTGTGATCCGCAATGTAATGGCGCCACCTAGTGTCCCCTGTGTGTAATAGCAATGAGTCCTAGGAATGTGCTGCAGCCTGGATAGTCATTGCTCTCTTTTAACTCCTTAAACCCTCTGCCCTTTTCCATTTCCAATTCTCATTCCCCTCCTTCCACAAGCCATAACTTTATTTACAGAGCCATATCTGTTGGATAAGTTGTACTTCCTAGTTTCAGTATTTAATGTACTGGGAAGCTGAAAAGAAAGAAAAGTTTTAACTTTAACTCCTTTATGCCAAAGTCCTTTTTCATTTTCTTCTTTTCCATTTCCTGCTCCCCTTCTTTACAAATCCATAATATTTGATATTTTTCGGTTTATGGAGCTTCATAACGCCTTGTCCTATTGCCAGTATTTTACATTCCATGCCATGTACTGGGAAGCGGGAAAAAATTCCGAATGAGCTCCTACTTGAGGAAAAAAAAAACACTTTTGCGCCATTTTGTTTTGGGCTCTTGTTTTACAGCTTTTACTCTGCATTACAAATGAGACCTCCACTTTGGATCGGTGCGATTACAGCCATACCAAAATTATATAGATTTTATTTGAGTTTTAATGGGTTTTTAAAAAAAAAATGAAATACAGTATTTATTGTATGAAGAAAAAAAATCTTCATTTTGCCATATTATGACACCAATAACTTTTTCATACTTTGGCGTATGGTGTCGTTTTTTTTGCAGGACGTGGTGACACTTACATTGCTTCTATTTGGGGGACTGTACGGCCTTTCGATCACTTTATATTTTAATTTTTATGAGGTGTAAAATTACATTAGCATTTCGGAAATTTGGGGGCCATTTTCTGTTACAGAGTTCAGCGGGACTTTTAGGTTGAGGCGATGCCTAACATTTTTATTGTCTATTATATTTGAGTTCTAGGGAAAGGGGGGTGATTTGAACTTTTTTAGTTTTTTTTATTTTTTTAAACTTTTTTTGGTATTTTTTTTTTTTTGAGTTTTGGTATTTTTTACTGTTTTTTAGACTAGACCCTAGAGTTCTTTACCCGTAGGTCATCTGATCAATACTACCATATAGTTTATAGATTAACCCCATATATATTAATATAGATCAATGGGGTAATCAGTACCCTTAGATCCTTGGGCAAGAATTCCAGCATTTAGTTTAGTAATGGCCCAACTCCTGGACATTATGGGGCTTATTTACTAAGGTCCTGCAGGCCACATTTCTGTCGGATTTTCCAACGTTTTCGTGCATCGCGTCGGAGACACAAACCGATCACGTGCGACACGATCCAGGACGCGGGGATTTGGGGGGGGTCGGCGACGGACGATCTGACGGATTCGGACTACGCGCGGGATTTAACAATTCAAATTGTGTCACAAGACATGCACTCACATACACCGGGTAGTAGAAGATGAACTCCGGTGGACCTGAGCGGGGAAGCGACAGATGCAGGATCCCGGGCGCACAATCTTGATGAATCACGGCAGACGTCATCCTCGTCGGACAACACACCTCGGGGATCGCGCAGGGACCAGGTAAGTAAATGTGCCCCTATGTGTAGTGGGAAGATCATCCACGTTAGATGCATAGGGGCTGAGGCATAACATGGGTGTGTATTGGGTAGACATATGGGCTTATTTACTAAGGGTCCGCGGATCACACTTTCGTTGGACTTTCAAAGTTTTCACGATTTGCATTGCTGTGATAGGTATTTAAACTGGCGATTGTGTCGCACGCGATTGCATTTTATCGCAGCTTTCATACGACAGAAACCGACTGAGCGCGGGATTCAAGATTCAAATTGTGTTGCAAGACAATGCACTTACATGCACCAGGATGAAGAAGGTGAACTCCGACGGACCTGAGCGGGGAGTGCATTATCGTTGGACACACCGGACTTCGTGACCTCCTCCGGACAGGTAAGTAAATGTGCCCCATAGTGTCCACGTTGAAGAATACAAGTGCCAACGTGAATCCTTTGCCAGCAGATAGTAGCAGAAGAGTCACGGTCAGTTGTGCACCACCTTAGAGACTGGTGGAGAACTCTACTGTGACTGGTTAAGGCTGCCATACATATTAGAAGAAAATTGGCAGTATACAGCAATTCAGTTGATCTTCTTTTGCGTATGGGGCCACTCAACTCTCCATGACTATACACCAGTGGCAGATATGGATTTGGAAAGTTTCATACTTCCATTCCCACTTGAATGTTCTAGCAGTGGATCTCTATACATTCCCTTTTGGCCAAGTTGACCATTTAATAAAAGTGATTCGGGAGAGATGGCTTTTGGTCGAACCATTGATACCATGTCCCTTTACTGGCGCAATACTACGTGTACATTACAATAACACAGTAACAATAACCATAAGAACAATAAGACACCTCCCAACTGTCCTTAATTTAGAGGGGGCAGCATTAGATCTTGGTGCCGTCCTGGTGTGATGGGCTGTGGATCGGTATGCCCTGAAAAAGTTGAATAAATTGGTGAAGAAGCTATCTGCTCCCACACAGACTGTGCTAAGAAGATAACAGGCTGTGTATGTAGACAAAAGAGACAGGAGAGTCCTTCTTCTTCTGCATTTAGATACAATAATACGGACCTGGGGGTGGTCCCCATAGACCACCCACACCCACCCTCAGACTGCCGATTTCTTCCTTTGGTCCACTTGGACCTTCCTCTAATCCGAGTAAGGCTATCCACTTTGAATCAGGGTTTCATAACTACCAGCCAACTATAGTCGGCCACGATGCAGGAAAGTTTGTACTAAACATGGCTGCCTGAAGACGCCCTAAGAAGCAGAGATGGCCATTCTTTCTTAGCCACAACTTTATCACGTTTCTGTCTTTTGTATTCCTTGATTTCATGATGCTGTTTGTTCACTAATGTTTTCTTCAAACCTCTGAGGCTGCATTCACATGTGGCGTTTAAATTTGCGCTTTAAATCACAATACAGCTGAGGAGAGGAGATCTGCCTAAATACTTTCTGTTAATATTTGCATTTAGAAAACGTAATGTTAACAAAACGGCCCAGATTTATCAAAAGTGCCGAAAACTGCACTAAAGCTGCATTCACACGAACGCATGCCCGCTGTACCGTAGCACAGTGGGCACACGTCGGCACCCGGAAGAGGAGGAGGGGGTTAGCACCCCTCTCCATAGTGATGTATGGCGCACGGCGCGTATTACGGGGAAAGATAGGACATGTCCTATCTGTCTCCTGGCTACAGAACGGTACGGTGCCGCACATGCCGCTCCCGTACGGCGCCGTGAGCCCATTGCCGCCTATGGTGAACGTTTATACGTCCCCCCATACAGTAGTGTAAAAGTAGCCTAAGTGTAGTATGCCTCACGAATGTGCAGTGTGCATCAGATTATTGAAGACTACAATTTACTGGCGCACCCTGTACTGCCCAGGAAGTGTGCACAATCTTTTTTTAGGTGCACCTTCAACATACAGCGTGCAACACAATTCTGTGGAGTCTCTTTATTAAATTTTAAACTAAGGACTTCGGCCCAAAACTTCTGCCCAAACTGACCCCTACTAAACATCAGAGGCTCATTAATTTGATTGAGCTGCAGAACCTAGAGATAACCCAGGGACTGCAGACATGTTGGTTATTTCTTTGGCCACCTCTTAGGTAAGTTGTCCTGTTTCTTCTAGGTCACTACAAATGGCGCCTACTGTACACAAACATCTCATATTTGTGGCAGTGTTATTTGTAGCCTGATTGACATGTTCACGGGCTGCAGGAAGGTTGTCACCGCTCAGTGACAATAACCCAGAGGGGGAGGTGCAGGCTGTCTCCACCCCAGGACTTGGAACTCAGTAGAGTAAAAGCCGCCTCATTACCACCGTTTGCAAGTGACGCTGCTGTGAGTATACCGTACACCTCGCACACCTATACCACCTCCTATATACCATGCACCTATTATATATATACGGCATTCTATTTCTTACAGGGCAGCTGTCGCTTCCACCAAAAAAATAAGGTAAGAAATTTCCTAAAACTTGCAAAATTCTTGTATCTATTGCAACTTTTTATATAGTATATTACTGTAACCTGGCAAGGGGGTGGCAGATCTGCCCACCCTGGTACAATAAGCGTCACCTTGTCTGCGGTATTATTCTGCTCATCGGTGTGCAGTATTAGGTTTTACAGGATGAGACCTTAACCGTAAACAGTAGTCGAGCGCGAACGGGGCGAATAATAAAAACAGTCATTACGTGATAATCATCTAATGACGTCGCAGGTTTTCCCTTTGTCCCTTTGCAAAACAATCCGCCTGCACGTGCCGGAGGTTCCTTATCCCATGTCCCTTTGTTTTTAGATGAAACTGGGCAAATGTCAAGGAAGTTGAAGTTTTCAACAACCAAAATCGGTGACAAACAATCCCAGTGGCAGCTTTGTGTTCATAATAGTCTCCCTCACAAACTTTGTAGCACTTTTATTCCATTATTATTAATGGAGATGTATTGTGTGAGCACTATATGGCGGTATTAGATATTGCGTTGGACTGTTATTTAGTCGATGTATAGTAAGTGCGTATTACTTACAATGCATGGATGCGTTGACAATGTATAGAACTTCAATTACAGAACTATCATTGGAGATGTATTATGTGAGCATAATATGGCGGTAATAACTTAGATATTGTACTTTACTGCGATTTAGGCAATGTATATTATGTAATACTTATAATGTATGTTTGTGTCAACAACCTTTAGACCTTCAATTACATTACAGATGGTCCCCGGGTTACATACAAGATAGGGTCCATAGGTTTGTTCTTAAGTTGAATTTGTATGTAAGTCGAAACTGTATATTTTATAATTGTAGTTCAAGACAAAAAAATTTTTTGCCCCACTGACTATTGGAGTTTCAAAATTTTTTGCTGTAATGGGACCACAGATGATCAATAAAGCTTCATTACAGACACCTTACAGCTGATTATTGCAGTCTGGGACTATAGTAAAGCATCCAGAGAGCTTCACCAAATGTCACGATAAACAGAGGGGTCCATCTGTAACTAGGGGTCGTCTGTAAGTCAGGTGTCCTTAAGTAGGGTACCGTCTTAGATATTGTGTTGTTCTAATATTAAGGCACTGTAAAGTATGTCATTCTTGAAGTGTATGGTTGTTTTGACACTGTATAGAACATTTATTACATTACTATCATCAGAGATGTATTATGTGTGCACTATATGGCGGTTTTAACTGAGATATTGTGTTTTACTGCTATTTGGTCAATGTATAGTATGAAGTACGTAGAGTGTTTGGTTGTGTTGATACCATATAGACCTTTTATTACGTTACTATCATCAGAGATGTATTATGTGAGCACTATATGGCGGTTTTAACTGAGATATTGTATTGTACTGCTATTTGGTCAATGTATAGTATGAAGTACATAGAGTGTTTGGTTGTTTTGACACTGTATAGATGTTTTATGACATTACTATTATTAGAGATGTATTATATGAGCACCATATGGCGATATTCACTTAGATATTGTGTTGTATTGCTACTTAGGTGATACCAAAACTTTCTAATAGATAGTGTGTGCCATAATAGGACTCCATTGCCATTTTCCTGCTATAAATCTGTAATCTGATGCCTTACAGAGGTGTAAACTTAAACCTCAATTCAAGATGATGTAGAAGGGCCCTCATTTATCATAATATATGGGGTTAAGCTATGTCATGGAGGGGTCTCTGCCTCCACGGAGGCACCATGACCAATAACCCACCAATAGCTACCAATCAGATTATAATGAGGCATTTTGGGTTGTAGTCCTAATATCTATTACTAAATTTAGAAAAACTGTACAAAAATTGATTTGGAGGATGAATATATGGATATTTTACTGCGGCAGATTGAGCAAAACAAAGCAGTTTCCCCTGGCAACCAATCCGATTCTAGCTCTCATTGTTCAAAGGCCCTTTAGAAAATGAAAGAAGCAATGTGATTGGTGGATGCTCTGTGTTCACTTTGCTCAATCTTTTACATTATAGCTTCATGCATACTAATACTTAAATACAAATTTTTATATTTTGCGACTATAAATATGATTTATGTTAGTTTTATTCACAATGTTTTCAACGTCATGGATTTTTGGTTCTTCTGAGCCTTCATCAGAGTTATAGTCTCACAATGATGAAATCAGGAGTCCCTAGAATTCATATATATTCAGTCAGTATACAGCATTTGCACCGTGGCTGATAACAGCTGACAAAAGCTTTAGCAATACCATGATAAAACAGCATTTAGTCAGTGGCTGATAACAGCTGACAATAGCTTTAGTGATCCCATAATAAAACAGCATTTAGTCAGTGGCTGATAACAGCTGACAAAAGCTCATCTGGTATAGGGTATCCTCATCGACCAGTTCTTGTTTTGGAGCAGGACCTGGTGCGGGCTGCCACACCCTGACATATCCTGGTGCCTGCGCCATTCTGCAAATCTGTAAACAAACCGATCTCTGCTTCTGAATATGATCCGCGCTTTCCTCGCTCCCGATAAAACATACAATGACGTTTCTTCTAATAATTGGTTGGGGAGCGAGATTTCATTTCTGACTTCTCTAGTTCCTGTTTTTCAACTTTGGACTAGAATCCGTATTTAAAGGGCCAGTAACCCTTAAATTGCTAACATCTTTAGTCCCAGTCGGTCTGTAGAGGCTGATAACGCAGAACAATAAATTGTATCTATCTCTCGCAACTAATAAACGACTTTCTAAAATACGTCATATCTTCGTTTTTAAGATATCTGTTCACTGTCATTGAATTGAAGCGATCAAAAATATTCTTCACAGCTGAGAGTTTGCTACAGTTGCATCCAGCCCAGCTAAACAGGGTGATATATGGCTATCGGTTTGGCACATGGGTTCTCTTCAGCTCCTCCATTTTCATCTACAATTGAGCATTTTTGCCCGTGATGTGGTCACAAAGACGGACATTTATGCTGTATCTTATAGATATACCTTTAAATCGCAAACAGCTAATTACCTCCTTACGAAAAGTAGATCAATGTGCTGTCAATGGGCTGTCATGTGGCCAAGAATCTCCTTTAGGGCGCGTTCACACGATGCGTTGTGTCACTTTTTTGATGCGTTTTTGACGCATTCTAAAGGCTTCAGCCTTCATCACATGCTGAGGTTACATTGGGGCACATTTACTTACCCTGTCCATTCACGATCCAGCGGCGCGTTCTGTGTGGAGGATGCGGGTCTTCCGGCGATTCACTAAAGTAGTTCCTCCGACGTCCACCAGGTGTCGCTGCTGCGCTGAAGTTCCTCGGAATGCACTGAACTTCACCAAGCCGGGCCGAGTGCAGGTAAGTGCGTGTCCAGCAACACTTTTTTTTAAAAAATGCGCCGGTTTTTACGAATCCGTTGGGTTTTTGTACAGCCACGCCACCCGATTTCCGTCGCGTGCATACCGGTGCCGATGCGCCACAATCCGATCGTGTGCGCCAAAACCTGGGGCAATTCACGGAAAATCGGTGCAAAACGGAAATATTCGGGTAAATCGCCGTAAAAACGCGATTCGGGCCCTTAGTATATGACCCCCATTGTGTTTCCTCTGCTAAAACACCTTCGGTTTTGTTGCTGTTTTTCTTTGGGACAAATGAGTAGATGGGAGTTGTGAAGGTGGACGCTTACGTCGTACAATATGGATCTGCCATAAATGTGAATAATTGAATACCCCTTTAAGAGAAAGGGTTTGACTCACAAGGGGCTGTAATGTGGCTGTCAATATGGAGGAGTAGTCTGAGGGTGCATGTGTTGAATTGGGGAACCCCCTACTCCCACACAAGGTAACAGAACCCTCCATTTAAAAAAAAAAACATTTTTTTTACAACTATGATAAAAAAAAACCCCAAGCTAAATCATAAGGATCCAAGTAAACAAAATTCTTCAAAAACGTCATTTCTTTTCTGCTGGACTTCCCCTTTAACAAGCGCTTGCAGTAATCTCCTCTTCTTCCTTATACACTTGCATGCTTTCTGCACAGTGTCAGGCAGCTGCCGTCAGGTTCTGGGTTAGAGGTGAGGTGGTGTATTTTTGTGTTCATTGGCTTGATGTGAACTCGTGTGACTCTCCCGTCATGTTTTCATTCCTGGGATTAGGTCACGTCTTGTGGGGGGTGGCACAGGGGGGGGGGGGAGGTGAATATGTAGCGATGCAAATGTCCGGGTGACTATTTTGTTTGTACTTTTGCATAGGCACCTGGTAAAAAGTGAGATTGTTTGTGCTCGTATTGATCCATGTGAGAACAGAGCGTATTCACAGAGATGTTACATCATGCTATTCCGTCTGACAGCTATTCCATCCTACTGGCCTATAGACACGCATGCAGTATCCAGAGGACCCGAATCTCTCTTTTTTTGTCGGGTTTCCCCGAAAATTACCAGTTTGCGCCGAATTGCCTCGGGTTTTTGGCACACGCGGTCGGATTGTGGTGCATCGGTGCCGGGTTACATGAGACGGAAATCAGGGGCGTGGCCGTCGGAAAACCCGATGGATTCGGAAGAAACCGCGTTATTTAAAAAAAAATGTATTGTTTGACACGCACTTACATGCACCAGGAATAGGATGGTGAACTCCAGCGGACCTCGGCGCGGCAGCGACACCTGGTGGACATCGGGCGCTTGACCTTAGTGAATCGACGGAAGACCCGAATCCTCGTCGGAGAACACGCTGCTGGATCGCGAAAGGCCCGGGTAAGTAAATGTTCCCCAATAGGCTTTGCTGTGTCAGAAAGGTAGAAGTGTTCCAAATGGTGAATAAAGACCAAGAAAAGCTCACGGCTAAATTTACTTCAGCTTAATGGTTGAAGTAGGGATGTCACCAGACCACCAAAATCCACCCATGAGCGCACCCCAGCTGGTGTACTACTCCAATAATCCTCTGCTAGTATGCTTCTGGTTTGCTTTTGCAGGCCTGGATTGTCATAGAGGCGCCATTCTTTTTACAGTATAGTTCTAGTACATTTCCCATTTCAGTGCTGCCAAAATAACTGTGACTGTCCAAATATACTAAATGAGGACACATCAGCTGGTGAACTACTGCAATTTTCCTATGCCGGACTGGGTTTCCTTAGACCCACCAGAGAAAATGAATCTGGGGGCCCACTCTCCATTGCCCCCCAGGAAATATACTCTAGCAGCCTCCAAATTGTGGTGTTTTCTGATGGGCCTCTAGGGTTCAGTATTGGGTTGAGCCAGGGCCCACCGGAGGATCCTCTGGGACTCCGGTGGGCCAGTCCGACACTGTACTTATGGTACTGTGCTCTTTCGTTTGCATACCTGGATGTCATGGAGGCACCATTCTCTTTACAGTACAGTTTTAGTACTTTCTCCACTCCAGTGCTGACACCTCAACTGTGACTGTCGAAATATACACAATGAGGACACTCAGGCTGGGGTAACACCTCCAGTGGTGGATGAAGACTACCATGGGCTGTGGGCAGTTTAAAAATTGTGTGCTCCCAATCTGTCAATTTTTGTTTAATGGTTTGACATTTGCTGCCTCATTATGGTACCAAAGATTTTGGGACATGAATATGAGAAGGGGGGTTGAGGACCTTTGGAGGATATTTAAAGGTCCTTAAAGGGTTATTGTTTACAAATGTATCCAAAGCGAGAACTTATGAATGAGGATTTTAGGGCTGGAGGATCTTCTACAGGGCAGCTACAAACTTGGTGGTTGTTTTTGTGTTAGCCATTGGCCCCCAAGATATCATGGGCCCTGGGCTGCTGCCCAAACCACCCTTATCATGATCTGCTACTGACCACCTCAGTCACATACAGCCCTATCCCAAAATAGCTGCATCATTAGGTCATTATCTGATTATCTGCTTAAATACTCTGTTCTGCATGTCTTCTCATATCCTGTGACCATCTTTCCTATCATCATTCCAATCCTCAATAACATGGACACTGTTGGAGTCACACTCGCTCCAAATCTGCAGAAACTCTCTGTGCTGCTCCTTTCCTCATTTCATTGCGCAGCCATGAACTCCAACTTATCTTCATTACCCTTCTTATATGACACTGGCCAAAGAAACTTAAAGGTAGCATATCTATCCCTTTAAGGGCACCCTAGTCAGTATAACTACCCCTCTAAGGGCACCCTAGGCAGCATATCTACCCCTCTAAGGGCACCCTAGGCAGCATATCTACCCCTCTAAGGACACCCTAGGCAGCATATCTACTCCTCTAAGGGCACCCTAGGCAGCATATCTACCTCTCTAAGGACACCCTAGGCAGCATATCTATCCCTCTGAGGGCACCCTAGGCAGCATATCTACTCCTCTAAGGGCACCCTAGGTAGTATATCTACTCCTCTAAGGGCACCCTAGGCAGCATATCTACTCCTCTAAGGGCACCCTAGGCAGCATATCTACTCCTCTAAGGGCACCCTAGGCAGCATATCTACTCCTCTAAGGGCACCCTAGGCAGCATATCTACTCCTCTAAGGGCACCCTAGGCAGCATATCTATCCCTCTAAGGGCACCCTAGGCAGCATATCTACCCCTTAAAGGGCACCCTAGGCAGCATATCTACCCCTCTGAGGGCACCCTAGGCAGAATATCTACCCCATTAAGGGCACCCTAGGCAGCATATCTATCCCTCTGAGGGAACCCTAGGCAGCATATCTACCCCTCTGAGGGCACACTAGGCAGCATATCTATCCCTCTGAGGGCACCCTAAGCAGCATATCTATCCCTCTGAGGGCACCCTAGGCATTCCTCTAAGGGCACCATAGGCAGCATCTGAGGGCACCCTAGGCAGCATATCTATCCCTCTGAGGGCACCCTAGGCAGAATATCTACCCCATTAAGGGCACCCTAGGCAGCATATCTATCCCTCTGAGGGAACCCTAGGCAGCATATCTACCCCTCTGAGGGCACACTAGGCAGCATATCTACTCCTCTAAGGGCACCCTAGGCAGCATATCTATCCCTCTGAGGGCACCCTAGGCATTCCTCTAAGGGCACCATAGGCAGCATCTGAGGGCACCCTAGGCAGCATATCTATCCCTCTGAGGGCACCCTAGGCAGCATATCTACCCCTCTAAGGGCACCCTAGGCAGCATATCTACCCCTTAAAGGGCACCCTAGGCAGCATATCTATCCCTCTGAGGGAACCCTAGGCCGCATATCTACCCCTCTAAGGGCACCCTAGGCAGCATATCTACCCCTCTGAGGGCACCCTAGGCAGCATATCTACTCCTCTAAGGGCACCCTAGGCAGCATATCTACTCCTCTAAGGGCACCCTAGGCAGCATATGTACTCCTCTAAGGGCACCCTAGGCAGCATATCTATCCCTCTAAGGGCACCCTAGGCAGCATATCTACCCCTTAAAGGGCACCCTAGGCAGCATATCTACCCCTCTGAGGGCACCCTAGGCAGAATATCTACCCCATTAAGGGCACCCTAGGCAGCATATCTATCCCTCTGAGGGAACCCTAGACAGCATATCTACCCCTCTGAGGGCACACTAGGCAGCATATCTACTCCTCTAAGGGCACCCTAGGCAGCATATCTATCCCTCTGAGGGCACCCTAGGCATTCCTCTAAGGGCACCATAGGCAGCATCTGAGGGCACCCTAGGCAGCATATCTACCCCTCTAAGGGCACCCTAGGCAGCATATCTACCCCTTAAAGGGCACCCTAGGCAGCATATCTACCCCTCTGAGGGCACCCTAGGCAGAATATCTACCCCATTAAGGGCACCCTAGGCAGCATATCTATCCCTCTGAGGGAACCCTAGGCAGCATATCTACCCCTCTAAGGGCACCCTAGGCAGAATATCTACCCCATTAAGGGCACCCTAGGCAGCATATCTATCCCTCTGAGGGAACCCTTGACAGAATATCTACTCCTCTAAGGGCACCCTAGGCAGCATATCTACCCCTCTGCGGGCACCCTAGGCTGCTGCCTACTCTGCCCACCCCTCATCCTGACCTTCTTCCTTTGCAGAACCTCTGCAATGACCTCATCCCCCTCGAGTGTTAGGGGAAGGTCCGAGGGATTACTGTACTTTGTGGTGCTGTTGTTGTGGGGCATCAGCTGACACGATTCAGGGAGTGCAGGGACACAATGGCAGCTTCTGTTTTAGCCTGTGGGGAGAGAGCGATTAGCACAGCAGGTGTTTGGTGACGTGACTATGTCACCGGGGTGAACGTCTTTGTGTTGTGATGTCTGGTGTCTGGACCTGGGTCATAACCAGTCTGTCCGCTAACAAAGACACGCTTTACATACGTCCATCAACACTCAATGCTGATTGGTTGCTATGAGTTACTGCAAATATGTACATTATGGGTAAATAACCCTCCGGGTATATAAAGGATTACCGAGATGATAGAATAGGCCTGTAATGGATTGCTGTTATTGTGTATATACAGTAATATATTATAACAGAGGGGGGCGCTGCTTCAATCAGGACTATGGTGTATTAAATCTGAGTAAAGGGTCTCTATAAAGAGGGTCTCTGGCTCTGGAGGACCTGTCCTGTCCTGACAACCCATTGATACAGATAGAAAGGTGTAATGTTTCATTTCTCCTGCGGGGGAGCTGCTGGGAAATTGAACACTTGCTGCTAAATGTTCCCTTCTTATTCCCATATACATTTTTAACACTACGTGTGGTGTCATTATTATTTCTATTAATTTATTCTGCTTTTATATTATATAGAAATGTCACAACACATCCCGGGGAGCCTCTCGTCTGGCTGCTATGTCAGCTCCCATGGTGGGCTCCAGAACCCATCCAGTCCAAATACATCAAACCCGAATGATGTCAGCCTCAGGTAATCTATACATTGTTATATATGCACAACTTTATGATTCACTTAATGCAACAAACAGACCAAGGTCATTAATATTTTATTTAAAAGCCGATTGAGCTTTTAAAGATATTACTGACCCAACTAAAAGGCACCCACGTCACAGGCTCCTGAAAGAGGCCGCAGGGTGTCATACTCATAGGCACCGCCCGCTTTGCAGTTGCTTTCAAAGGGACATTTGTAAATGTAGAACTGTATAAATGAAATTATTATTAGATATATTATAATATATATATATTAGTATTATTAGATATAATTTTTCTTATTTCAAAATTTTCCATTGCAATAATCACCCCACAACTTCTCCTACAGCCCCCACCACCCAAAAACTGAACCATCTTATGCGCTTCTTTATTTTCCCATTGGACCGCTCTCCCCTTCGGTTTCTTCCTCTGTTGTTCTCCACGGCTGCTCCCTCCATCCTCCTCTTCAGATGCTCCGTCAGTTCTGCTCACTCCGTCCTCCTTTTCAGCTGCTCCCTCAGTACTGCTCCCCCTGTCCTCCTCTTCAGCTCCTCCCTCGGTTCTGCTCCATCCTCCTCTTCAGCTGCTCCCTCAGTTCTGCTCCCCCCGTCCTCCTCTTCAGCTGCTCCCTCAGTTCTGCTCACTCCGTCCTCCTCTTCATCTCCTCCCTCAGTTCTGCTGCTCCCTCCATCCTCCTCTTCAGCTGCTCCCTCAGTTCTGCTCCCTCCGTTCTGCTCCCCCCGTCCTCCTCTTCAGCTGCTCCCTCAGTTCTGCTCACTCCGTCCTCCTCTTCATCTCCTCCCTCAGTTCTGCTGCTCCCTCAGTTCTGCTCCCTCAGTTCTGCTCACTCCGTCCTCCTCTTCATCTCCTCCCTCAGTTCTGCTGCTACCTCCATCCTCCTCTTCAGCTGCTCCCTCAGTTCTGCTCACTCCGTCCTCCTCTTCATCTCCTCCCTCAGTTCTGCTGCTCCCTCCATCCTCCTCTTCAGCTGCTCCGTCAGTTCTGCTCACTCCGTCTTCCTCTTCAGCTGCTCCCTCAGTACTGCTCCCCCTGTCCTCCTCTTCAGCTTCTCCCTCAGTTCTGCTGCTCCCTCAGTTCTGCTGCTCCCGTCCTCCTTGTTCCTGTTCTGCTGCTTTGCTCTGCTCCCTTCCTCCTGCCTCCTCTTCTATGGTTCCCACTGTTGGAGTCACACTCGCTCCAAATCTGCAGAAACCCTCTGTGCTACTCTTTTCCTCATTTCATTACGCAGCCATGAACTCCAACTGTCTTCGGCTGCTTCCTCCGTCCTGCTGCTTCTTCTCTGCTCCCTCTATCCTCCTCCTTGGCTATTCCCTCTGTTTTGCTTCCTGCTTCTTCTGCTCCACTCCTTCCGTCCTCCTCTTTGACTGCTTCCGCTGTTCTGCATTCTCCATTCTTCTCTTCAGTTGCTCCCTCCATTCTCCTCTTCAGCTGCTCCTCTTCATTTGCTCCCTCCATTGTCCTCTTCGGCTGCCCTCTTTGGTCAGCTCCCTAGGTTCTCCCCTTTGGCTCCTTCCTCTGTTCCCCTTTTCGGCTGCTCTCTCCATCCCCTTTAGCCGCTCCCACCGTTCTCCTGGTCTTCTGTTCACCATTGACTTTAGACCTTCTGTCACCTTCCGTTCTGCGTCCGCCTCAGAATCTACCACGGTGTGAACGTTGCCTTACTCGTAACCCGTCGGTCTTGTCTCTACAGCTCTGCTGCGCAGATCGGACAGAGGCTGGCCACGATCGGGGATGAAGTTAACAGAGCCTACGAGAAGGGATTTGAAAACAAGATGGCCGACGTTATCCGCCAGTCCATGTACGTGACCATCTCGGAAGGCGGCAGAGGCTTCACGTCACTGTTTGCTTTCGTGATATATAGTGTTTGTTTTAGGAAAAGATTTAGTGTAATGATTGAGTTCAAAGTCCATCGTGAAAGGTCAATTGATGGATCGCAACGAATAACACGCGCCGGTAATGATATCATCTGTATTTTATGAGAAGTCCCTGGAATCAGCGGATCAGATGATTCATAGTCCGGGTGTTTATATTATACGCGGATGATATTTTATAGAAATTTAAAGGGGCAGCGCATTTGATATCACAACCTGCTCATCATCTTAGCAGAGTCTGGCCATTTTATCGAAAATCTGAGGTCATCTTTCTGATCCACCAGTTATCAATCGATTTCCCTACACTGCCCCCGCAGGAATAAAGAGGAATCACATGACCCTCATTCAATTAATGGGATGTCCATGTAATGAACGGACATGGTGGGTCCTCCAAAGACTGTTATGTCCTCTGCAGCTGATTTTTTGGCTCCAAGTAATATCTGATAGCTTAGAAAGTTTCCACTCACCGACAGCAAGCAGAAAATATTAGGAATTTAAAAAAGAAAAGTTGTCCAACTTTTTATTATAAAATGATTAAAGTTTTTTTTTTTTGCTTTATTGATGACCTACCGTATGTTGAGTTGAACAATATCAGGGGGATCCGATCAGAGATACAAAATGTATCAACTACAGTGAAATGGACTGTTTTAGTGGCTGTAGCTGGTACTGCAGCTCAGTCTCATTCATTTGAATAGCACTGAACTGTAGGTAGGTCGGTGACTGATGAGAAGAAGTTGGACCAGCGCCAATTTGATTTTTATCACCTACCGTAAGGAGTTATGAATTTTTTAAAAAAAATCTGGAGAATCCCTTTAAGCTTCTATTCTATAAACTGATACCTTAGATGTTGCGTGGTGAGCTATACTGAGCACCGGTTACAGTGGGTACTGTCTCTTTAACAATGCACCATGAGCTTGAGCACAGACCGATATCTCTGTTTACTTAGCTCCTTCATTTTCTGTGTTTGCTCTTGCGGCGGCAAAGTTTCTGCCGTCAAATATTTGTTCTTGCTCCAGAAATACTGCTTTACATAACCCGCATTTCAACTCTGCCTAACCATCCCTGACAGTAACTACACACCAACAATTACAAGACATGTTGCAGGAAACAGCGCCATTCTTGTCCACAGGCCGGGTGTGGTACTGCAGTTTACCCAAATCTTGGTCAAATACTTTACTGCAGTACCGGGCATGGCCTGTAAGCAAGAGTGGAAGCCATTGCAAACCCTTTAAAAAGGACCTGTCACCAGATGTTACCCACTGAATTACTTACCCCCTCAGGTAGGGTATGAAATGTCCTTTCTAGAATGTCCTCTTTTATGTGAAATCTCATTACCTATAAATATAATCTTCCTCAAAGTCATGACCATTCTTTTCTTGACCATTTTCACATGAAATGAGGACCAAAAACTTGCTTTTGGGGTCACATTAAAGATAAGGATCTCATCTTTCAGAGCACATCAGGCTTGTGAGCTACAGAATCATATATATATATGCGGCTAAAGACAAAGTTGGAAAGGCAAGAGGTAGATAAAGATCCAGTTCCCGCATGGATGTCCAGTTCTGTAGCATACAGAAACATAGGATCTGAAAGATAAGATTCTTATCTTTAATATGACACCAGCAACATGCTTCTAGGTGCTATAGAACTGAAGATAGGCACATCTGAAGTGACGCTATCCCTGCAACCACTAAACTTGACTCGTCTCATGTTAAAATGAGGTGAGATGAGTCCTATTTGCATGTCTTTGAGCAGATATTTTATAGGTAAACGGGTGAGATTTCACAAAAATAAAAAAAGAGTAATTCTAGAAAGAACATTTCATATCTTACTCAAAGGGGGCTGGTAGTTTCGGGTTGTAAAACCTGGTGACAAGTTCCCTTTAAGGATCATACTTGACTCCTTTCTGTCAAAGCATTCTGGGAAATTGATGTAAAGACCATAATAAAGAGTAATCTGAATGTTTTTACTAATTTTGCAGACGTATTGTGGGGAATTGCCAAAGTTTTGCACTGAGCCTGTTGAGAAGTGTTAAAAATATTACAAGCCGTGTGGATCATGGTGTGACCCGAACACCTGGCAGGAGGACGCTGGTAAGAAAAGTGAAGAGGAGGGGGGGGGGGGGTGCGGGTGTAAAAATAAGTTACAATTTATTATTAATTAGACAACCACAGTGTTTATATTTACATATTCACTAACAGCAAGTGAGAGGAAACACAAGTGCAAATAGAGGCTGCTGGAGCTAAAAGTTTCTATCTCATCCTAAGTGCTTGAATTCACATCAGTACAGCTCAGTATTTCTCTATAACCCCCTATATGATCCTTGTGATGCTTCGGAATGAGAGAGGAGTCACAGAGGCTACTGGAGATATATAAATTAGAGATTTATAGTAGAATGTGCCCCTAATAAGTTTCTATCTTACCCCAAGTGCTTTATTCACATCAGTACAGCTCAGTATTTCTCTATAACACCTTATATGATCCTGGTGGTGCTTCTGATGTGAGAGGAGTCACAGAGGCTACTGGAGATATGTAAATTAGAGATTTATAGGAGAATGTGTCCCTAATAGGTTTCTATATTACCCCAAGTGCTTTATTCACATCATTACAGCTCAGTACTTCTATATAACACCCTATATGATCTTGGTGATGCTTCTGAATGAGAGAGGAGTCACAGAAGCTACTGGAGATGTAAATTAGAGATTTATAGGAGAATGTGTTTTAGACCCTGCCCCTAATAAGTTTCTATCTTACCCCAAGTGCTTTAATCAGTACATCAGTACAGCTCAGTTCTTCTCTATAATGTCTTCTTTGATATTGTCGATGCTTCTGAATAAGAAAGGTGACACAGTCACAGAGGCTACAGGGGATAACAAGTTTCTATCTTACCCCAAGTTCTTTAGGCACATCAGTACAGCTTGGTATTTCTATACGATAACCACCAGCACTGAAAAAACTAATTCACAGATAGAGCAAGCAGTGAGGAACACTTAGGCCGGCGCCACCCAGGGCGCTTTGTCTGCGCTTGCAAACGCAAACAAAGTCGCGCCCACCGGGAACGAGCCGCCGGTGTTTTGCGTTAATTTAGTTTAGTTTCCATAGAAACGCCGATGCGATTGGGCCGAGGCCTGCCCCGATGGGCGCGACTTTGTCTGCGTTTGCAAGCGCAGACAAAGCGCCCTGTGTGGCGCCGGCCTTAATGCTTAATTAAACTGACTGGACTTGATTAGGAAAGACACACACCTGTCTGTATAAGACCTCACAGTGCAGGTCAGAGCACATGAGAATCATGAGGTCTAAGGAACTGCCCAAGGAGCTCAGAGACAGAATTGTGTCAAAGCACAGATCCGGCTAAGGTTACAAAGCTATTTTTGCAGCTCTCAAGGTTTTTACATTTCAGTTTTTTTTCTGTCAAGACGGGGTACAGAGTGTACATTAATGAGCAAGAACTTTTTTGATCTGACCAATTGGCTGCCATGAAACAAAGGGTGAAAAATTGAAAGGGGGTCTGAATACATTCATTAGCCACTGTATACATAGTGATACCCCACAAGTAAATACTAAAACCCTCCAATTTGTATCTCTCTGCAGGTAGCCACCCGGGGCCCGGTGACCTTCTACCCCAACCTGCTGCTTCTAGCTGCGCTGGTAGCAGTTTTTGGACTTGTCATCAAGCTGGGACTGGATGACTGAGATTGTAGAGGAGGCCACGGCAGGACTCTGGTCGACGCTTGCCACCCTGGCGGTGCCATTTATACACTGGATTTTTTTTGTATCTTTAACTTTTATCTATAGTGCTGGGTCACTAAACAAATTTTTTTTTATGATGAAATTTTAAGATTTGGTGATTGCTCGTAGCTTCATTTTGATCGATTGTGGGGTGTTTTTTCTCCCTCCGTGTCAGCACTTAATATATCCTGTGGGGTTGGTACGGCTGGACGTTTTTTGTACCCGTGAGTGAAGGAATGCAGGCCATCCTCTTCCCACCCCAACTCCCTCCCCCTCAATCTGTCAATCAAATGTTGAATAAATGATTCCATTTACAGAATGTTGATACAATTTGTCATTTGTGCATTGAAATGAAGGGCTGATAACAGCGAGCAATAGATTACATTCAACCCTACCTCTAAGGGATGTGCCAAGATTACACCATATAATCTAGGTAATCATATAGGACCTCTATAATTATCCCTTATGCAAAAAAATATGCAAATGATCCTAAGGGGCTCCAGTCTCTATAAACTATCTATGGAGCCCAGAGAGCTCATTTGCATATTTGTTTTGTAAAAAACAAGGCAAAAGAAGCCAAACGAAGATTGCATCCTGCCAGAGGGGGCACACACCAGTATGCTTGGTTCACAATCCTTCATCCTGGTGGTAGATGTCCTTATCACGTTCATCGTATGGATCACATAACAGTACTTACCATTCACATGATGTTAAAAAAAAATTCTATTATAAATTATGCCATTCGATTACATTGTATAATGCCAACTGGTGTTCAGAGTGTACAGCAACGCACATGCTCAGTTAATGGATCCTTTCATTACCGCTAAGCAGCCAATAGAAATCAATTTTTACCCTACTTGTCAGGACAGGAGCAGAGCCTCTTCCATTATGGCTGAAAGGAGCAGAACCTCTCCAGTACATGGCAGTATCATCGGGAACACTTATGTGGGTAGAGAAAATAGGTAACAATATTGGCAGTTGCCAGAGGTGGAAGGAGACTGATTGACAACACAGCTCCTAAGTGGGGGACAGGGAAAGAGCAGAGCCTCTTCCAGAAATAGCTGGATGGAGAACCTCTCCAGTACATGCTAGTATCGCTGGGAATACTTATGTGGGTGGAGAAAGAAGGAACAGTATTGTTAGGTGCCAGAGGTGGAAGGAGACTGATTGACAATACAGTAACAAGATGGGGGACATGGAAAGAGCAGAGCCTCTTCCAGAAATGGCTGAAAAGAGAATTACCCCAGTACATGGCAGTATTACTAGGGATACTTCTTCTGTTGGGGAAAAGTATTGCCAGGCGCCAGAGGGGGAAGGAGACGGATTGACAACACAGCTCTTAGGTGGGGAGACATTGAAAGAGCAAAGCCTCTTCCGTTATTGCCCAAAGGAGCAGAATCTATCCAGTACATGGCAGTAACGCCGGGAACACTTCTTATGTAGGTGGAGAAAGAAGGAACAGTATTATCACGTGCCAGAGGTGGAAGGAGACTGATTGACATCACAGCAACAAGGTGAGAGACATGGAAGGAGCACAGCCTCTTCAGGTGCAGTGCCTCTCCAGTACATGGCTGGGAACACTTCTTCTGTTGGCAGAAGTAAGAAGTATTGTCATCTGCCAGAGGGGGAAGGAGCCTATTCAGAAGTTGCACTAAGAGGGAACACACAGAAGGAAACATTTTGGAAACTATTTTCTAATCTCAGCGTTGTATTACATCAGCACTTGGGTATAGAAAGGAATCATAAGATAACCGAGAAGATGGAAGTCCTGTAGTAGCCATAATCGATTGCTGCAGATCTGAGCATACACTGGGAATCATGGGAAACTGTTTACACTGCGTCTGCTTCACCTAAACATGAGCGAAGCTCCGGACTCTCCGCAACTTCCTCATTATCCAATATCAGGAAGTGAAACCCGAGGCTGTTTACAAAATAACCGGCTATAGACTGCGCGGGGGGGGGGGGGGTTGGGGGCGAGAAGGCGAAGCGGCCCGGTAATAGCCGCAGATTGTTATGTCATTATTAGTGTAAAAAGAGGAAGATTGCAACAAACAACGTTACGTAAAATTACAGAACATGTGCTTCATTTAACTCCGTAATGTCAAGATTTTTGGAGCCATTTTTTTTTTTAATTGTCACAATTTTTTTTATTTTTTTTAACATTTTGGTTGCTGTGTTTTTTCAAAGGTTACATTGAAAAAAAAAAAATTACAAAATTATTAATTTTTAATAACAATTTAGTGTCCCCCCCCCCACTAGTTTTGCATAGTAACAATATTAATTTTAACATCAACATATTTTGAGGTCCTTAAGTTTGATTGGATATATTTTTTTTGGGATCGTTGTGAGGAATCTATGGCCTACAGTAACTTTCTGGGTGGCACAGTATCTCTAGCAAACACTTGCCATGGCATCTAAGGGGTTCCCAAGTCTATCAGGACACTCCATGGCTCCAAAGCCACCCCGCCCATTCACCCACCAGCCGCCCTATTGATATGTTAGCACAAAATAAGATGCCCATCCCGATTTAATTAGTGGACTGTAGTACTGAATTCTGCCTGCAGGTGTCACAAGTGCATAGTATTCTATACTCTCTGATATTGACATGAATGGACCTTTCCTTTAACCCCTTAAGGACGCAGGGTTTTTTCGCTCATTTCTCGCTCTCCACCTTCAAAAATCCATAACTTTTTCATTTTTACGTGTGTGAGGGCTTATTTTGTGCGTAACAAATTTTACTTTCCCGTAATGTTATTTATTTTAACATGGCGTGTACTGCGAAGCTGAAAAAAAAATTCCAAATGTGGAAAAATTGAAAAAAAAAAACGCACGTCAAGTTCTTGTGGGCTCAGTTTTTACGACTTTGACTGTGCACTCAGAATAACACCTCAGCTTTATTCTTTGGTTCGGTGCGATCGCGGTGATACCATTTGTAGGTTTTATTGTGTTTTAATACATTTTCAAAAATTAAACAAATGTGTACAAAAAAGAAAAAAAAATTTTTGCCATCTTCTGACGCTAATAACTTTTTCATACTTTGGCGCACGGAGATGTGTGAGATGTGTTTTCATTGCTACCATTTTGAGGTCTGTGCGACATTTTGATCATTTTTTTATGTGATGTAAAAAGGTGTAAAAGTCGCATTTCAGACATTTGGGAGCCATTTCCCGCCTCGGAGGTCACCGCCGGCCGTAACCGTTTTTATATTTTGATAGATCGGGCATTTTGGGACGCGACGATACCTAACGTGTCTGTGATTTTTACTGTTTATTATGTTTTATATCAGTTCTAGGGAAAGGGGGTGATTTGAAGTTTTAATATTTTATTCATTTTTTATTATTTAAACTTTTTTTTTTTCAGTATTTTTTAGACCATCTAGGGTACATTAACCCTAGATGGTCAGATCGTTCCTACCATATACTGCAATACTTCTGTATAATACTTCTGTATTGCAGTATATGGCATTTCTGCACACTATACATTACAATGAGCCACAGGCTCATTGTAATGGATATGCAGAAGCCATGTAGCCTCCGGTCAAACGAAGACCCGAGGCTACCATGGCAACCGATCGCCGCCCCCCAATAACGTTCGGGGGCGCGGCGACCGTAACAGAGATGGCAGCGCCCGAGCGCCGCCGTCTTTTAAATGCCGACGACGACTTTGCCGCCGGCAACGGAGGGGTTAATAGCCGCAATCGGTGCAAGCACCGACCGCGGTTATTAGCGGTGGGGGTTTTCTGCAATATGCAAAAACCCCCACCTTTGTATGAAGAGGACTCAGCCCGTGAGCCCTCTTCATACACTCCTTATACCTCTGCGCCGTAGAGCTACGGCGCAGAGCGTTAATAATAATAATTCCTTTATTTATATAGCGCACACAGATTACGCAGCGCTGCACAGAACTTGCCAAATCAGTCCCTGTCCCCATGGGGCTCACAATCTAATCAACCTACCAGTATGTTTTGGAGTGTGGGAGGAAACCGGAGGACCCGGAGGAAACCCACGCAAACACGGAGAGAACATACAAACTCTTTGCAGATATTGATCCTGGGACTTGAACCCAGGACCCCAGCGCTGCAAGGCTGTAATGCTAACCACTGAGCCACCATGCTGCCCCACAGTAATGTTAATCTCTGAGTAAGGTTCTTACTTTATACTAGGCCAAAAATCACATTTTGAAACAATATATATATATAGAAAATAGGACTTTAATACAGAATATTCCTATACAAAAGCTTCACATAGCAGACAAAACGGTCAGGGCCATCTAAAGGATGCAGGAGGCGGAGTCACATAAAGTCACATGATGTACATAGATCAATGGCGGTGCTAGTAATTCTGCAGCCGTGACCTATAGATCCACATCACAATCAGAAACCCTTGGATTTACAGAAACATCAGGGCTTTCCAGGATTTCCTAATAAAGCGCCACCTCTGTACTCAGGTTGTGCCAGGTATTGCAGTACTGACCGTGTTTTTAAATAAAGTTGCAATACCTGACACAACCCATGGTCAAGGAGGCGCTGTTGTAGCAAAATCAGTGTTTTAATGACACAGGACAACTCTTTTAAAAGGTGCAGTCACAATCAGACATGTTATCTTAACAATGAAATTGGACCAATCAGTTGATTGCTCTAGGTATAGCCTAAACCTCTAGTGATAAGTTATTACTAGGGAGCGGTGCCCCCTGCTGGAGCCATTTATCACTACATAAATGCATAAAACCGAAAGGGGACATATTATCAAAGATGCAGCAATGAGGATCAACTTATTGACCGGCGAAGATCAGTCTCACTTCTGAAACCATCCCCTTTAATAAGCAGGTGTAGCTGTGATGCTGCCCCTACAGGGGAAGTTAGGTATTACATGTTACACTATTTGTTTCTCTTCAAGCCAATTCATATTAAAGGGAACCTACCACCACAAATCTACCTATAAAAGGTAGATCGGGTGGTAGGTGAATCAATGGGACGTGAGGATAGCCCTTTTAAGGGCTAATCCTCACGTCCCCGCACTTTTTTGTAAACTTTTATTACCCTAATATGTTAATTTTGTTACGCGGCTACTGGGGCGTGGAGTAGCCGCATCTGAGGTTACACGAGGCGGCTACTCCACGCCCCGGTAGCCACTTTACCCCTCGTACTCACCATGTTCGGCGCGCAGCTGCTCGTAGCTGCGCGCCCTCGTCCGACGATCCTGCCGTCTGCGCATGTCACTGCTCCGAAGCCGGGGCTGCACAGGCGCGGGCCTGCTGTTCTGCGCATGCGCAGACGGCAGGATCGTCGGGCGAGGGCGCGCAGCTGCGCGCCGAACATGGTGAGTAGGAGGGGTAATGTGGCTACCGGGGCGTGGAGTAGCAGCCTCGTGTAACCTCAGATGCGGCTACTCCACGCCCAAGTAGCCGCGTAACAAAATTAACATATTAGGGTAATAAAAGTTTACAAAAAAGTGCGGGGACGTGAGGATTAGCCCTTAAAAGGGCTATCCTCACGTCCCATTGATTCACCTACCACCCGATCTACCTTTATAGGTAGATTTGTGGTGGTAGGTGCCCTTTAAGGGGTTCTGTGCCTCACCTTTGTACAACATCCTAATAAAGCACAGATTCAAGTATCATAGAAAGTCTTATGAGAGCGGATCACTCAGCTTTCCAAAAACACTGATAAACTGAATTAACATAAACATGAAGAAATCTGTGTCTGTTAACACGTCAAAAAACATAGACGTGCGGTTGTTGCATGTGACTTGTAGACCAGGTTTAACATATGACATAGTAGGGGAGGAGCCCTTTAAATACGGCATGAACTGCAGTAACCAGAATTGCCCACTACACAGTGCCTGGCGCTGTTTGCCAAGTGGCCATGGCTTCTAATAGTAGCCGAGTCACTGACCCCAATAACCTGGACAGATCATCAATATATAAAGCCCTTTAAAAGCTACAGTCCATCCGTCTTACTCTCTTTCAAAAACATCTATACTTGTGTAAGACCTCCAGGCCTTTAAGTTGCAGATTTTGAGCATAGTCCCCAGCTGAATTCCGGGTCCCATTTCATAGGTCCGTGGAAAGTCGGTCCCTTGCTTCCTCTCGTAAATGGCGTGCATGATCTGTTCCCATTTCACCGGAGAGACCAGCTGCTTGGCCAGGAGGTCCTCGAAGGCCTCGGCGTGTCTGTACTTCTTCCCGTCTACGTTACAGTAGACGTTTACCAGCGGCTGCTTGAAGTTTAGCGTCTTCAGGACGTTCCGGAAAGGTTCTACGGCCGGTTCCATCAGCGGGGTGTGAAAAGCGCCGCTGACTGGCAGAAGCCTAGTTCGGGCGAGGGAGAATTTTTTGGAATTTTTCTGTAGGAACTCGATAGCCTGGGAGAGGAGCAAAACAAAAAGTTACTATCGGGAATCCTATTAACCACCGGTTCTATGTCTAATGACCATGCACAGAATCCAAGTCTGGGCTACCACCTACTGGCACCCATCACAGAGGTACTAAGGGGTTACCAGAGGACACCCTTACCCTCTGTCTAGCCATTAAGAGTCAACAGCAAGTAGGTAAAATCAGCTTGTATCCCAGCTCACCTCCATATGTCCTGCAATGACTCTGCCATTCGGAAAAAGGAAATTTGCCACCCTGCAGACGGGATTGGCTATGCCCAACGTCCTGCAGTACTCCTCGGCTTCCGTACATGCCCGGCTGTACTTAGTCTTCGGAGTCCCCACCACAGAGAGCATCCCGCTTGGTACGGCATCAGACGCCTCCTGCATGGCCTCCGCCCGGATTTTCACCGCATACAGAGCTGCAATACAGAACATTCCAGACGTGAAGGAATTTTTTTTTTTTTTTTTATACCTACCCTCAACTTAAAGGGGTTGGCCACCTACAACAAAGTTTATCAGGGTAAGTACAATCCACTTATATTGAACATACCCTGGTAAACTTCCCACTTCTATCTGTAGCTGCCGCAGGTCACGTGACCCATCACATTTCTTGTTAGATGCTGTGGCCCTTCCTGCGGAACAGGGGACTGTGCAATCATTACTCCCATGTCACAAGATTGAGCGATATGCAGATGGCTATGGAAAATCCCAGAGACGTGACTAGATTTGGCAGCCCAACCGACCGGCTGTTTCTGGCATTGAGTGAATAGAGCTGATGCAATACCATACAGAACCACTATACAATGTGTGGTGTTGTGCCTGGTACACTGTGCAGAAACCTCAGCCCTTGTCGTAACAGTACGGTCTCTAACAGAGGACTGGATATTAGGTGTCACCAACTGAAACACAGAGCCCCGATCTGCGCCAGAATAGCAGGCGTTAATCATAGCAATGGATAAGAGTGTAGAAGACAACTTTTATTAGGGAAAAAAAAAATATTCTTACCTTCCGTAAAATCTAAAGCCCCAGCGAAAACGAGAGCGGCAAATTCCCCCACGCTGAAACCGGCCGTCACCACGCAATTCTCTACTGCCTGGATGAAGGAGACAATTATACTATGTTACTAACCACTACAAGACTTTGTGCCCCACCCCAATTTCCCTCTGGACCCTCATTTATGACTTTGGAAGAGCGTCTATGTAAACCTGGATTTTCTTTATGGTGGGGGTGCTGCAAGGAAATTAAAGGGGTTTACCAGGATTATATACCCCTCCCATCAGAAAATAAAGATCCAGTTATTGGGCTGGAAGTTCTGGGAGGAGGGGGGAGCTGGTTAAAGGACCCAAAAAAGCCCATCATTGGATGAAGAGAGTCCTGTGACCCCCGCCACCTAGAGGTTTTCGCCAGGCGCATACCCGAAACCTGAACGTTAATTGGTGAAATAGACATTATTTTTATTGCCCAATTCCAATCCATTCCTGGAAACCTCGTTATATTCTCAGTAGCAGGATATCACGTGATCAGTGGTCATCTGTGTGCATTCAGTTTCCCTATAGCGCCTCCACGGGGAAAATGGAGTATTACACAGGACAGGATTAGGGTGCGTTCACAGTTTTTCAAATGCAGTTTTCGACGTCCAAACCAGGAGAGGATTGAATAAAAAGGAGGAGCTTCTTTTAGTATGTTCTCAACCTTTACGATCCTCACCTGCTTTTTGCTTCACAAACTGCATCTGAAAAACTGAAAGTGAGAATCACGACAAATGAACCTGTGTGCAAAGGGTTTTTCCTAAAACAATGGATCTGAAATTATTGGAGATTCCCCCAATAGCTCTGGAAAATTGAAGGTCTAAAGTCCCCTGACCAGTCCTATACAAAGCAAACCCTACTCAATTTTATGGGTCTTTCAGCCCCCCTGATCATTGGGGGTCTCAGGGTTTGATTGCATACTAAGAACATGACAGGGGTCACATGTCTAGACCCTTAACAACATAATGGTCGCACGTTGACCTTTGCTACGCCCTTCGATATGCCGTGATCGTGGTTGCCCAACTACAACTCCCAGCATACCCTGACTTATACAGGACGTTAAGACATGCTGGGATTTGTAATTCTCCACAGACTGGCTTAAAGGGATTACTTACATCGGGATAATCTTCGCTGAGTTTCTCCGCAGCAGCCAGGGAGGTGAGGAATACGGCCGGTTGGCAGTGGACGGTCTTATTCAGGATCTCAGCCGGACCCCTAAGGCAAAGGTCCAGAAGGTCATAACCCAGCACCTTGTGCGCAGTCTGGAACATGGCGCAGACATTGGGGTAGCGTAACAGTGCGCTGGCCATGCCCACCTGCTGGCTGCCCTGTCCCGGGAACAGCACCACCGTACTGCCAGATGGCGACCTGGCGGGCTGGCGCTGTGCCACGTCTTCTCTGTCCACCTCTGCCCCTTCCAGTAAACTTGCAATATCCTCCTCCATCCCAGTGGTAGATGCCCATCTCTGGCACTGGGCAGCCCTGTGCCCGCTAAACAGCAACCTCCTATAAAGACACGACCTGAGAAGAGAGGAGCCCCCCATATCTGCAACACAGCCCCCCAACACCTTCCTACAGGGACCTAATGACTGAAAACACAACCTCCTCTGCACATGTCAGCTTCTCAAGGACACTTCCGGGTGAGCTGTGCGCCGCCAAATGCTTCCCCTCGGGAATATTAACCACAACGCAAAAGTTCTGCTCTGCTTTATTAATAATTTTCAATAAAATTGCAGTCAAAGTTGTAGTTTATGCGACTGTAAATTGTAGGAAAACATCTTCATACGGAATTAAATTAAAGGTTTGGTTTTGCCCACAGTTAAGATGGTGGATGAGGGCATCTCCTTGGTCTCTGGACTCCGCCCCCTGATGTTCAGTGTACACACCCAGGCAAATTGGGTGAGCTCTCTGCAGTGGGGACAGAAGCAGAGGTGACAGCAGAGCAGAGGTAAGTGCTCCTCCATGGGCTTCATTAGGGGCTATACTAGTAGTTGCATTGCAGGGCTTCCTCCTCCTGCTAACATGCAATGCTGGGACTTGTAGTCCTACAGATAATGGAGTGCAGGTGACAAGGCACTCTGTTATATTGAACAGAAATCCACAAAATTTTAACAAATTTTATAAATTTTCGATATAATTTTTTTTTTTTTTACGGAAACTAAATGTTGACATTTCTGCTATTATCGCCCCCCGAACATCAGTGTCAGAGGGGGGTCCTGGTAACGCTGCAGGGGTCGTAGTCTACATTATCACCCCCTGCTGTGACATTGCGGCCTCTTATATATACAATTTTGTTAGATTAATGCAAATATTAAGGGGTCAGTTCTCAGCCCCATTCTCTTTATTGCTCTCTGTAAGCTGTGGCCCTCCAGCTATAGCGTCACTACAACTCCCAGCAGGTGCTGACCACTTGTGAACCTCTAACTGGTGTAAACCAACAACTCCCAGCATGTCCTGACTACTTATGACTCTCTAGCTGGTGTATAACTACAACTCCCAGCGTGTGCTGACTACCTGTGACTCTCTAGCTGGTGTATAACTACAACTCCCAGCATGTCCTGACTACCTGTGACTCTCTTACTAGTGTATCACTACAAATCCCAGCATGTCCTGACTACCTGTGACTCTCTAACTACAGATAATAAGCTATAAAGCTAGAAATAATCTTACTTTCTACAATTTTTTAAAATTATTTATATATATATATATATATATATATATATATATATATTTTTCTCCCCCCCCCCTTTCCCCATAATTCCTCTTTTGCACGTTTTTTACACAGCAGAAGCCTCCACACCCAGTATAGATTGCAGACTCCTCCCCCGGGGCTTACACAACGTATATAATAGGGAGTCACATGAGATTTGGGTGAGAGTGGAACAAGTGGTTCCCATGGAGAAAAGACACTTACCGATGAGGAAATGACCTTGTAGGGGGAGGGAGGGTCATACCATACAAAATACACAACACGTCTGCCGCTTCTTCCCATTTAAAGTTGGTCGGAAGAGTCCACAGCCGCTTTGTGCTTTACTTTCTCACATTGTAGGGAGTTGCTAGTTAAGCAATTTCCTCAAATATCCATTATCTCACATTGTAGGGTGCTGCTAGTTCAGTAATTTCCTCCTACAATCAGTTTCTCATATTGTAAGGTGCTGTTAGTTCAGCAATTTTCTCCTACATTCAGTTTCTCGCATTGTAGGCTGCTGCTAGTTCAGCAATTTCCTCATATATTTGGTTTATCACATTGTAGGGTGTTGCTAGTTCAGCAATTTCCTCATATATTTGGTTTCTCGCATTGTAGGGTGCCGTTAGTTCAGCAATTTTCTCCTACATTTAGTTTCTCGCATTCTAGGGTGCTGCTAGTTCAGCAATTACCTCATATATTTGGTTTATTACATTGTAGGGTGCTGCTAGTTCAGCAATTTCCTTCTGTGATCGGTTTCTCGCATTGTACGGTGCTGCTAGTTCAGCAATTTTCTCCTACATTCAGTTTCTCGCATTGTAGGGTGCTGCTAGTTCAGCAATTTCCTCATATATTTGGTTTCTTGCATTGTAGGGAGTTGCTACTTCAGCAATTTCCTCATCTATTTGGTTTAGCACATTGTAGGGAGCTGCTGGTTCAGCATATTTCTCTTGTATTCAGTTCCTCACATTGCAGGAGTTGCTACTTCTGCAATTTCCTTGTATATTTGGTTTCTCACCTTGTTGGGAGTTGCTACTTCAGCCCCCACATTCTGCCGAGTCGGATCAAAGTTCACATACGAGCCGGAGCGGTCCGGGGTGTAGGCACCCGGGTGTTATCTGTGAGTGACAGGACATGTGTGTGCGGGAGATTACTACAGTGTGCGGGGCGTGTTACCAGGCGTCTTGTATAATGGGGGCACATGGGGATTATCTCTGAGATGTGGGAGCACTATAATGGGGGGAGGGGTCCACACGTTACTCCCAGCATGCAATGGGGCGTCAGCAGTTTCGCTCACTGTATAGGGTGACTACTTATTGGGTGCTGATCCGGATTCTGGCCTGGGTGGTAATGGCGGACCTTCTGTTGTAGTGGGCCCGGTAGACCTTGCATCTACCAAAAGTTTTTAACGTACATAGCTGCAGTTTTGTAATCATACCTACGTGTATGTTGTTAGTAGCAGCAGTACTGTGATAAATGGATTTTTATTCCAGGATTGTAGCTGGGTCGTGTCCTCACACTGCTGTGCTGTGTCCTCAGCAGACAGTGTTCGGTATTGTCCATGAAGAGATGTGTAATCACACCATGTTTTATATGTTGCTGTTAGTAGCAGCAGCATTGTGCAAAATTGTTTTCTATTCCGGGATTGTACTGTAGATACTATTCCAGGATTGTAGCTGGCTCGTGTCCTCACACTGCTGCGCTGTGTGCCCTCTGCAGCCAGTGTGTAGTATTGTCCCAGGAGAGATGTGTAACCATACCTTTATGTGTAGGCTGTTGGTTGCAGCAGGGCTGTGAAATTTTTTTTTTTTTATATTCCAGTATTGTAGCACTGGGTGTGGATCCTCACACTGCTGTGTGCTCTTAGCTCTGTGCATGTATCTTCCAGAATGTAGCTGGACATGGCACTCCTAAGCTAGATCTCTCCACTGAATAAGTACAAGTAAGAGCAGTGCTAGTTTCTGGTTAGATATTACAGGAGATGGGAGGGGCCTTGTAGTGGTGAGCATGCAGAGATCACAGAGAACAGCAGTGTGAGGACATTTTTTAAAATTGCTACAATCCCAGAATATAAGAGATGGAGGGGGGAATCGAACAACATACACATAGGTATGATTACACATCTCTCCAGGGACACCAACTAACACTGCCTGCAGAGAACACAGGGCACAGCAGTGTGAGGACACGCCCCCTACTACAATCCTGGTAGAGAAAAATCCATATCTCACAGTCCTGCTGCTACTAACAACATACACATTTGGTGTAATTACACATCTCTCCAGGGACATCAGCTAACACTACCTGCAGAGAACACAGGGCACAGCAGTGTGAGGACACGCCCCCTACTACAATCCTGGAAGATATATGCATCTTATCTAATGCTCTTCTCTCTCTCCGCTAGTACGATGTCTTCCTGGGCTCCCGCCATCGGTCTCACCCTCCTGCCCCACGTGGGAGGAATACTCGGAGGACTCATCACCCGGAAGGAAGTGAAAACCTGGTACACCACCCTGGTCAAACCGTCATGGCGCCCTCCCAACTGGATGTTTGCCCCGGTGTGGACCACCTTGTATACCTCCATGGGGTAGGTGACATCATAAAAATCCACCAATAGGATGGGCGGTCCTTCTGTTGGAGTCGCCCCTGTAGACCTATCATTCTGTAGTCTACGATGTAGCCCCAGAACACAGCAGTGTGAGGACTCGCCCTCCTGGGCCCGCCCCTTTAATTATACTATTGTTGTTATTGTTTTTAAGTTATGGTTCATATCTGATCTACAAAGAATTGGGCGGATTCACCGAGGACGCTGTGGTCCCGTTGGGACTGTACGCAGGACAGCTGGCGCTGAACTGGGCCTGGACACCCATATTCTTTGGCGCCCACAAAATTGGTTGGGTAAGTGACATTATAAGGCAATTTTAGTTTAGTTAATTCTGCTATTTTTCCTGGAAGAGCGCCATTTTTCTTCGCAGGCAGTACCTGGTATTGCGGTCCAGCCTCTTCTAATACTTACTGCATACTGGATTATCATTGTATTCAATGTATGAACCGTATGCACTAAGCTCCCCCTAGTGGTGGCTACAGGTGGACAATATGATAAATTCCAGGTCTATGTCTATGCCGTTTATTTGGTTTAAAAAGTGGAGATGCACTTTAAGGGGAATATGACAGTGATTATTGACCCTTCAGATAGTGTTAAGTATTGTCTCTGGAGAGAAGTGTAATCATACTTTGTGTGTGTTGTTAGTAGCAGCAGGACTGTGACTAATGGATTTATATTCCAGGATTGTACTGAGTGCATGTCCTCACACTGCTGTGCTCTTTGTACTGAACTGCAGCCAGTGTTATGTAATGTCCCTGGAGATCTGTGTAACCATACCTATGTGTGTGTCTAATAGCAGCAGGACTGTTAAAATATGGATTTATATTCCAGGATTGTTGCTTATCCAAGAGCTCCGGGGGAGTGTCCTCACACTGCTGTGCCCTTCACACCTTTACTCTTTAGTAGGCCTGTAGGCAGTCACACAGAGAGGCTGTGGAGCAGTAAAATGCAGAGATCTTAGAGAACAGCAGTGTGAGGACACACCCTTAGGAATATAAATCCATGTATCACAGTCCTGCTGCTACTCACAACATTCAGAAATGTATGGATACACGTCTCTCCAGGGACAATACCTAACACTGGATGCAGCTGAATACAGAGCGCACAGAGCAAAACAGTGTGAGGACACACCCCATTATAATTTATACACCCCAGAATATAAATCCATATTCACAATCCTGCTGTTACTACCACTGTACAAAAAGGGTATATTTATACATCTTTATATCGATAAAACCTAACACTGGCACACAGGGCACAGCAGTGTGAGGACTCGCTCCCAAGTAAAATCCAGGAATGTAAATCAATATGTCACAGTCCTGCTGCTACTAACAATATACATAACAGTCCTGCTGCTACTAACAATATGCATAAATGTATGACTACACGTCTCCAGGGATGATCCCTAACACTGGATGTATGGTCACACCTGCTGACGGGTTCCCTGTTTAATTTCCAGGGCTTTGCTGAAATCGTCCTGCTGACGGGTACAGTGGTCCTGACCACCGTGTCCTGGTATCCTATCAGCAGGACAGCGGCCTACCTGATGCTGCCGTACATCGCCTGGCTGTCGCTCGCCTCGTCCTTGAGCTACGTCATCTGGAGGGACAATAAGGACAAGTCTGAGTGAGGAGGAGCGGGAGGAGATGAAGGATGACTTTATGTGTTTTTTGTTACTTTTATACTTTACATGTTACTGGATTATTTTTGCACTCCTCTTGTCTATGGCCACACACCAGCAGGACACTAACGTGACGCTACCCGGGTGATGCCCGGCCAATACTTATGGTGCCTTAGTCATGTGCCCCCTGCTGGGCAGCAAATAAAAGACAATGAAAGCTGCGTCCTCTTGTCTCTCTGCTTGTCTTGGCTTCAATGTCACCAGTGTGCTGTATAGGTAATGAAGGGGGATGCCCATA
Organism: Engystomops pustulosus; assembly: GCF_040894005.1. NCBI lineage: Eukaryota > Metazoa > Chordata > Amphibia > Anura > Leptodactylidae > Engystomops > Engystomops pustulosus. Next base: position 17,383,333 of record NC_092414.1, read on the forward strand.
CGGTGCTGCGCAGGGGGGGGGGCTTGCCCATACGGTGCTGCGCAGGGGGGGGGGCTTGCCCATACGGTGCTGCGCAGGGGGGGGGGCTTGCCCATACGGTGCTGCGCAGGGGGGGGGGCTTGCCCATACGGTGCTGCGCAGGGGGGGGGGGGGGAGGCTTGCCCATACGGTGCTGCGCAGGGGGGGGGGGCTTGCCCATACGGTGCTGCGCAGGGGGGGGGGGGCTTGCCCATACGGTGCTGCGCAGGGGGGGGGGGGCTTGCCCATACGGTGCTGCGCAGGGGGGGGGGCTTGCCCATACGGTGCTGCGCAGGGGGGGGGGGGCTTGCCCATACGGTGCTGCGCAGGGGGGGGGGGGCTTGCCCATACGGTGCTGCGCAGGGGGTGGGGGGCTTGCCCATACGGTGCTGCGCAGGGGGGGGGGGCTTGCCCATACGGTGCTGCGCAGGGGGGGGGGGGGCTTGCCCATACGGTGCTGCGCAGGGGGGGGGGGGCTTGCCCATACGGTGCTGCGCAGGGGGGGGGGGCTTGCCCATACGGTGCTGCGCAGGGGGGGGGCTTGCCCATACGGTGCTGCGCAGGGGGGGGGGGGGCTTGCCCATACGGTGCTGCGCAGGGGGGGGGGCTTGCCCATACGGTGCTGCGCAGGGGGGGGGGGGTTTGCCCATACGGTGCTGCGCAGGGGGGGGGGTTTGCCCATGCGGTGCTGCGCAAGGGGGGGGTTGCCCATGCGGTGCTGCGCAAGGGGGGGGGGTTGCCCATACGGTGCTGCGCAAGGGGTGGGCAGGGGGGGGGTGTTTGCCCATACGGTGCTGGGCAGGGTGGGGGGGGGGGGTTGCCCATACGGTGCTGGGCAGGGTGGGGGGGGGGGTTGCCCATACGGTGCTGGGCAGGGGGGTGTTTGCCCATACGGTGCTGGGCAGGGGGGTGTTTGCCCATACGGTGCTGCGCAGGGGGGGGGGGGGAGATTGCCCATTCGGTGTGACATTTCGAAGTCCTGCTGCTACTAACACCATACACAAAGGTATTATCCAGGGAAAATACCTAACAAAGGCTGCAGTTTAATACAGAGAGTAAACAGAGCACAGCAGTGTGAGGACGACCACTACAATCCTGGAACATAAATCCATACACCTCAGTGCTGCTGCTGCTGCTACTAACACACATGCAATGGTGTGATGACACATCTCTCCAGGTGGGACAATACCCAGCACTGCCTGCATAGAGCACAGCAGTGTGAGGATACACCCCCAGTGCATTTTCTACAATCTTGGAATGTAAATCCATATTTTACAGTCCTGCTGCTACAAACCACATACACATAGTTATGATTACAGAGTTCTTCAAGGACAATACTTAACACTGCCTGCATAGAGCACAGCAGTGTGAGGACACGCCCCAGTGCACTTTCTACAATCTTGGAATGTAAATCCATATTTTACAGTCCTGCTGCTACACACCAAATATACAGAGCTATGATTACAGAGTTCTTCAAGGACAATACTTAATGCTGCCTGCATGGAGCACAGAGCACAGCAGTGTACGGATATACCCCCAATGCACGTGGAGAATCTACAACCCTGGAATATAAATCCATATTTCACAGTCCTGCTGCTACACAGAACTATGATTACAGAGTTCTTTGAGGACCATACAGGGTGTGTGCTCACACTGCCAGCACAGAGCACAGCAGTGTCAGCACACACCCCAATACACTTGGAGAAGCTACAATCCTGGAATATAAATCAATTTTTCACAGTCCTGCTGCTACTAACAACATACACCGAGCTATGATTACAGAGCTTTTCAAGGACAATACTTAACACTGTCTGCATCGCACAGAGCACAGCAGTGTGAGGACACCCCCAATGCTAAAATCCATTTCTCATCTACACAGTTTATACTTCCATTACGTGGGAGAACAAACAGGAAGTAATCCCTTGACCTTTTGCCCTCGTATTCCTAGAGAGAGTAATAAGCGCAGAATCTATTAGAATAATGTGGTGACTTTGTGCTCTAGGGGTCATATAAGGGGAGTGCACTACGCTCTTGTATAAGTGACCCCTCCCTTTAAGTTTGACGTTACACAACACGAAGGGGCCGGATCTGGGAATCCTGGATGAATGTGTGGATAGAAAGCAGAGCTGCTCATTCGCTTCAATGTGTCAGTGCAGCTCCTACATTGGTAAGTGCGTGTAACTGGCTACTTGCTGACGGTTTCTTTGTATTGCGCTTTTTCTGCTGTTTTATACAATTTCACTCTTAATTTGTCACGTTTTGGTGAATGATTCATCACCGGGAGCCGGTTATATAAGGTTTTAATAAAAACGTTACGCAACGTGAGCTCTAGTCTGCCCTCTGGTGGTGACGGAGACACATGACATGTAAGGAACGTTCTAGTTCCATCCAAACAAATGTTACGTTCCGCAGAAGATTTTGAAAATTGATAAATTCTCTGAGAAATTGGAACGAAATTGTTTATCAGATTTAGAAACTTATGACGGCGTGTGGGGGGCAATATAGACAATGAGCAATGGCTGCCGCAGATTCCAGGGATGGCGAGGGATCCTATCAGAAGGTTTTAGGGTCCAGACCATCTGCAGCCGCCCTTAAAGGGGTTGTGCACTCTCAGCAAATAATTCATATTGTTTGTGTAATGAGAAATTATACAATTTTCCAATATGACTTCCCTCATCGCTTCCTTGTGGTTTCCTAGATCTCTGCTTGCTGTCATTTTACAGAAAGATTAATTATTTACTACCAGTGAATGAATATCAGATCCATGTCATGTGCACGGCTTGTTATATCGCTGGTCATGTGATGACACACAGGTGCACGGCTTGTTATATCCCTGGTCATGTGATGTCACACAGGTGCAAGCTTGTTATATCCTGGTCATATGATGGCCATGGATATAACGAGCCGTGCACCTGTGTGACATTGCATGACTAGCTACAACGAGCTGTGCACCTGTGTGACATCTCTTGACCAGGGATAAAACGAGCTGTGCACCTGTGTGACATCACATGACCAGGGATATGATGAGCTGTCCACCTGTGTGACATCACATGACCAGGGATATAACGAGCCGTGCACCTGTGTGACATCACATGACCAGGGATATAACGAGCCGTGCACCTGTGTGACATCGCATGACCAGGTATATAACGAGCCGTGCTCCTGTGTGACATCACATGACCAGGGACATAACGAGCCGTGCACCTGTGTGACATCCCATGACCAGGGATATAACGAGCCGTGCACCTGTGTAACATCCCATGACCAGGGACATAACGAGCCGTGCACCTGTGTTACATCACATGACCAGGGATATAACGAGCCGTGCACTTGTGTGACATCACATGACCAGGGATATAACGAGCCGTGCACTTGTGTGACATCACATGACCAGGGATATAACGAGCCGTGCACCTGTGTGACATCACATGACCAGGGATATAACGAGCCGTGCACCTGTGTGACATCACATGACCAGGGATATAACGAGCCGTGCACCTGTGTGACATCACATGACCAGGGATATAGCGAGCCGTGCACCTGTGTGACATCACATGACCAGGGACATAACAAGCCGTGCACCTGTGTGACATCACATGACCAGGGACATGACGAGCCGTGCACCTGTGTGACATCCCATGACCAGGGACATAACGAGCCGTGCACCTGTGTGACATCCCATGACCAGGGATATAACGAGCCGTGCACCTGTGTAACATCCCATGACCAGGGACATAACGAGCCGTGCACCTGTGTTACATCACATGACCAGGGATATAACGAGCCGTGCACTTGTGTGACATCACATGACCAGGGATATAACGAGCCGTGCACCTGTGTGACATCTCTTGATCAGGGATAAAACGAGCTGTGCACCTGTGTGACATCACATGACCAGGGATATGATGAGCTGTCCACCTGTGTGACATCACATGACCAGGGATATAACGAGCCGTGCACCTGTGTGACATCACATGACCAGGGATATAACGAGCCGTGCACCTGTGTGACATCACATGACCAGGGATATAACGAGCCGTGCACCTGTGTGACATCCCATGACCAGGGATATAACGAGCCGTGCACCTGTGTGAAATCACATGACCAGGGATATAACGAGCCGTGCACCTGTGTGACATTACATGACCAGGTATATAACGAGCCGTGCACCTGTGTGACATCACATGACCAGGGACATAACGAGCCGTGCACCTGTGTGACATCCCATGACCAGGGACATAACGAGCCGTGCACCTGTGTGACATCACATGACCAGGGATATAACGAGCCGTGCACCTGTGTGACATCACATGACCAGGGATATAACGAGCCGTGCACCTGTGTGACATCACATGACCAGGGATATACAAGCCGTGCACCTGTGTGACATCACATGACCAGGGATATAACGAGCCGTGCACCTGTGTGACATCACATGACCAGGGATATAACGAGCCGTGCACCTGTGTGACATCACATGACCAGGGATATAACGAGCCGTGCACCTGTGTGACATCACATGACCAGGTATATAACGAGCCGTGCACCTGTGTGACATCACATGACCAGGGACATAACGAGCCGTGCACCTGTGTGACATCACATGACCAGGGACATAACGAGCCGTGCACCTGTGTGACATCACATGACCAGGGACATAACGAGCCGTGCACCTGTGTGACATCCCATGACCAGGGACATAACGAGCCGTGCACCTGTGTGACATCCCATGACCAGGGACATAACGAGCCGTGCACCTGTGTAACATCCCATGACCAGGGACATAACGAGCCGTGCACCTGTGTAACATCCCATGACCAGGGACATAACGAGCCGTGCACCTGTGTTACATCACATGACCAGGGATATAACGAGCCATGCACCTGTGTAACATCCCATGACCAGGGACATAACGAGCCGTGCACCTGTGTTACATCACATGACCAGGGATATAATGAGCCGTGCACTTGTGTGACATCACATGACCAGGGATATAACGAGCCGTGCACCTATGTGACATCACATGACCAGGGATATAACGAGCCGTGCACCTGTGTGACATCACATGACCAGGGATATAACGAGCCGTGCACCTGTGTGACATCACATGACCAGGGATATAACGAGCCGTGCACCTGTGTGACATCACATGACCAGGGATATAACGAGCCGTGCACCTGTGTGACATCACATGACCAGGGATATAACAAGCTGTGAACTTGTGTGACATCACATGACCAGGGATATAACAAGCCGTGCACTTGTGTTACATCACATGACCAGGGACATAACGAGCCGTGCACCTGTGTTACATCACATGACCAGGGATATAACGAGCCGTGCACTTGTGTGACATCACATGACCAGGGATATAACGAGCCGTGCACCTGTGTGACATCACATGACCAGGGATATAACGAGCCGTGCACCTGTGTGACATCACATGACCAGGGATATAACGAGCCGTGCACCTGTGTGACATCACATGACCAGGGATATAACGAGCCGTGCACCTGTGTGACATCACATGACCAGGGATATAACGAGCCGTGCACCTGTGTGACATCACATGACCAGGGATATAACAAGCTGTGCACTTGTGTGACATCACATGACCAGGGATATAATAAGCCGTGCACCTGTGTGACATCACAATCTGCCTGAAATTTTTCAGTAAACCTGTATGTATCCCCAATATTAAGGTTTGGGTTCCCTTTTCTCTTCAGTATAAGGCAGACGTGAACATTTTAAACAATCTCTTGCGGTCCCAGTCAGTGAATTTAATGCATTTGTGTCTTTTCAGAATAGGAACAAACAATGGCTCCCTCTTGGCTCCCAGCAGTTGGCTTTACCGTCCTTCCATCAGTAGGGAGCGCTATCATAGGGATCGGAACCAATGGGCAAATCGAAACCTGGTACGCGACACTGAAGAAGCCTAGGTGGTGCCCCCCGGACTGGGTGTTTCCACCAGTTTGGGCGACTCTATATACATCCATGGGGTGAGTACATGGAGGAATGGGGTGCGGAATCTAGAGCAGAGTCTTAAAGGAACACTCTAGACGCAGTGCTCGAGGGGTGGGGCATGACACAGGAAGTAACAAAAAAAGGGACTTCCTATCTCAGGCCCCGCCCCTAAATATAAGGTCGGATCATCGCTTTAAGAAGCAAAAAAAAGTGAACATTCTATAACTGGGAATTTTTGGGGATCATATTGTGTTACTCTTCCTTTCAGCTATGGATCTTATCTGATCTGGAAAGAGTTGGGCGGATTTACAGAAGACGCTGTGGTACCCCTAGGGGTATATGGGGCACAGCTGGCGCTCAACTGGATATGGAGTCAGGTGTTTTTCGGTGCCCATAAGATCAAATTGGTAAGTTAAAATTCTGGAGTCACTTTTGCAAATTTATGTTTAAATTGACAAGTGGGTGTGGCCATGTTGAGGGCTAAATTTTTTAATTTTTTAAAATTTAGGCATTTTTTGAAGTTCTTCTCATGACCGGATCCACAGCTGCCACTGTTGCCGTCTGGTACCCCATTAACAGGACGGCCGCCGCCCTGATGTCCCCGACTCTGGCTTGGTTGACGTTGGCTACAGCCTTGAGTTATCGGCTATGGAGGGACAACCCAGACAAAGAAGAATAAGCACACTAAATTCTTAGCCAATTTTGTACTAATTGAGTTAAAAATAAAAAACTTTGCTGTATACTCACCGCCTCTTATACTTCTTCAATCAATGCAGAGGGTGCTGTAAGCACAGGACATAACAAGGCTATGTACATGCTATACCTGACGCAGCTTTCATTTTTTGGAAGGGGAGGGGGCAGGACCCTTTTTATTGTGATCAAAAGTCATGTCTTTGGCCTGCTATATCTCATAACACTTACCATATCTCATACTTCATTCATAATTGCAGAGGCTGCTGTAAGCACAGGACATAACATGGCTATGTGCATGCTATACCTGCTGCAGCTTTCATTTTTTGGAAGGGGGGCAGGAGCCTTTTTCTTGTGATCAAAGGTCATGTCTTTGGCCTGCTATTCACATAACACATACCATATCTCATACTGCATTTAGAATTGCAGAGGCTGCTGTAATTACAGGGCATAACAAAGCTATGTCCTTGCAGTCTTGTGTATTTTGGACACGCCGCGCCTTTCACTTAGATCGGAGGAGGGCGTAGCAGTGATGTCCGTGGCCAGAACGCAAGTCTACTATTTCAAAGTATAGTCACCACCTCTCATACTTCTTCAAACATTGCAGAGGCTGCTGTAAGCACAGGACATAACATGGCTATGTGCAGGCTATACCTGCTGCAGCTTTCATTTTTTTGGAATGGGGGGGGGGCAGGACCCTTTTTCTTGTGATCAGAAGTCATGTCTTTGGCCCGCTATTCACATAACACTTACCCTATCTCATACTACGTTTATAATTGCAGAGGCTGCTGTAATCACAGGGCATAACAAACCTATGTTCCGGCAGTTACGTGTATTTTGGACATGCTGCACCTCTTTCACTTGGATGAACACGACCATATTCATGTGATCGGAGGGGGTGCGTAGCAGTGATGTCTGTGACCAGAACACAAGTCTGCTATTTCAAAGTATAGTCACCACCTCTAATCAATGCAGAGGCTGCTGTAAGCACATAACATGGCTATGCACATGATCAACCTGACCCTGCTGGAAGGGGGGGGGGGGGCAGGACCCTTATACTTCACTTCGATCAAAGGACAGGTCCTTAGCCTATTATTTCACATTACACTTAGCAAATCTCATACATTTTGAACGATTGCAGATGCTGCTGTAATCTCAGGACATGTCATGTGTATGTTGGTCATGCTGTGCCTTTCACTTGGATGAACAAGACCCCTTGTGATCATGTGCTGTGCTGTGATCATGTCCACGGCAAGCACACAAGTCTGCTATTTCACAGTACACTCACTACCTCCCATACTTTTTCAAATCAATGCAGAGGCTGCTGTAAGCACATGGTATAACAAAGCTATGTCCATAGACCTTATTTTTCAGCATCTTATTGATATGGCTATGACACAAGCCTTCTATTTCACAGTACACTAACCACCTTGCATGATGCTTGAATAAATGCAGAGGCTGCTGTAATCACAGGACATAACAAAGCTATGTCCCTGCTGTTCTTTTAATTTGAGTGCATTGATAATGTCCATGGCCAGCACACATGCAATCTCACACTTCTTGAATGAGTGCAGAGGCTCCTGTAATCCCAGGGTATAACAAAGTTACGTCCTTGCAGTCACGTGTATGTTGGGCACCCTGTGCCTTTTACATGAATAACCAGAACCCCCATTCTCCTAATTGGTGGAGGGTGCAGCACTCATGTCCATGGCCAGCATACAAGCCTGTTATTTCACATTACACTTACCATATCGCAAACTTCTTGAGTGCAGAGGCTGCTGTAATCCCAGGTCACACCAGAGCTACATCCTTGCAGTCAAGTGTAAGTTTCACCTTTCACTTAGATGAACAGGAATTGTATTCTCCTGATCTGTGGAGGACTCAGCAGTCATGTCTTCTTCATAGAGGCTGCTGTAATCACAGGGCATAACAAAGCTTTGTGGCTGCAGCTCCTTTCAATTAGGGTAGGGGGATAGGACCCCCATTATCGTGAGCAGTGAGGGACCCAGTGGTCATGTCTATAACCTTCCATTTCACGGTTCACTTACGGTCATAATTTGGGAATCAGTGCAGAGGCTGCTGTAATCAAAGGGAATACCAAAGCTGTGCCCATGCAGCTATGTGCAGGCTAGACCTTTAGCTCCATTCATTTGTGGGGGGTGGGGGGATTCCTAATGTGGTGATCAAGGATCTGATGGTCGCGTCTATAGCCTCTTATTCCACTTAGTATCTCTCATACTTCTGGGATGAGTGCAGAGGCTGCTGTAAGCACAGTGCAATAAAAAAAAAACAAGAACCAGGGATCAAATGAATACATAACTTTATTTGAAGCAGTTTAAGAAAGTAATACGCACATGTAAATCTGAAAAAGCAGGGATATGTCTGTATGAAACATAAACTTTGCTTAAACAATCAGAACTTGCAGCTCAGTAACCGTGAACATGCAAACCAGAACTCCCCAGACTCCTGAATGTATAAATATTGGGCCCGGTACTAAACGACAGCTCAGGAGGAAGAAAATGAACCTTAATATGGCTGTATGAGGTTACAAAATTGGATTTTGTCTGGGAAAAACAGCGCCACTCATAGGCTGTGTCAAGTATTGCATCATCCAGGCAAATAAAGCTACGTTGCAATACCATCCACGGCCATTAGATAAGAGAGGCGCTGTTCTTTTGGACTCTCTGCTATAAGCTGTAATATCTGCAGGTCACACCTGTGAGTGGTGATATATACAATAGTGTCGGGATGTGACCCACAGATATCCTATAAATCCCGGGAAGCTCACGTGTGATAGAAGCCACCAGCGGCCCAGACGTCATTAAAGGACGGCGGTCATGTGACAATTGTCCGTTTCGTCTAAGAACAGCGTGCTGAAGACGTCGTTGAAGAAAGTCGGATGGTACTTGCAGGCCCTGGCGCAGTCGGGGTTAAAGTTCACTTCGAGAATTTGCGGTTGCATCACTTGTTTTCCTGGAAGAAGACAATTGGTTTAAGATTTAAAAAAAAAACCAAACTCACTTCTGAGCTCGTCTTGTGTACGGGTATACAGCTCCCATTCCATGGTGTGGTGAGCCTCTATATTGAGTAACAGTGGTGTGCCTCTATTGTGAGTAACAGTGGTGTGGTAGCCTCTATAGTGAGTACCAGTGGTGTGGGGTGCCTCTATATTGAGTAACAATGCTGTGGTGAGCCTCTACATTGAGTAACAATGGTGTGGTGTGCCTCTACATTGAGTAACAATGGTGTGGTGTGCCTCTATGGTGAGTAACAGTGGTGTGGGGTGCCTCTATGGTGAGTAACAGTGGTGTGGTGTGCCTCTATGGTGAGTAACAGTGGTGTGGGGTGCCTCTATGGTGAGTAACAGTGGTGTGGTGTGCCTCTATGGTGAGTAACAGTGGTGTGGGGTGCCTCTATGGTGAGTAACAGTGGTGTGGTAGCCTCTATGGTGAGTAACAGTGGTGTGGTGTGCCTCTATTATTAGTAACAGTGGTGTGCCTCTATTGTGAGTAACAGTGGTGTGGTAGCCTCTATAGTGAGTACCAGTGGTGTGGGTGCCTCTATATTGAGTAACAATGCTGTGGTGAGCCTCTACATTGAGTAACAATGGTGTGGTGTGCCTCTACATTGAGTAACAATGGTGTGGTGTGCCTCTATGGTGAGTAACAGTGGTGTGGGGTGCCTCTATGGTGAGTAACAGTGGTGTGGTGTGCCTCTATGGTGAGTAACAGTGGTGTGGTGTGCCTCTATGGTGAGTAACAGTGGTGTGGGGTGCCTCTATGGTGAGTAACAGTGGTGTGGGGTGCCTCTATGGTGAGTAACAGTGGTGTGGTAGCCTCTATGGTGAGTAACAGTGGTGTGGTGTGCCTCTATTATTAGTAACAGAGGTGTAGTGTGCCTCTATTGTGAGTAACATTGGTGTGGTGTGCCTCTATGGTGAGTAACAGTGGTGTGGTGTGCCTCTATGGTGAGTAACAGTGGTGTGGTGTGCCTCTATGGTGAGTAACAGTGGTGTGGTGTGCCTCTATGTTGAGTAACAGTGGTGTGGGGTGCCTCTATGATGAGTAACAGTGATGTGGTAGCCTCTATGGCGAGTAAGAGTGGTGTGGTGTGCCTCTATGGTGAGTAACAGTGGTGTGGTGTGCCTCTACGGTGAGTAACAGTGGTGTGGTGTGCCTCTACGGTGAGTAACAGTAGTGTAGTGTGCCTCTATGATGAGTAACAGTAGTGTGGTTTGCCTCTATGGTGAGTAACAGTGATGTGGTGTGCCTCTATGGTTAGTAAGAGTGGTGTGGTGTGCCTCTATGGTTAGTAACAGTGGTGTGGTGTGCCTCTATGGTTAGTAACAGTAGTGTGGTGTGCCTCTATGGTTAGTAACAGTGGTGTGGTGTGCCTCTATGGTTAGTAACAGTAGTGTGGTGTGCCTCTATGGTGAGTAACAGTGATGTGGTGTGCCTCTATGGTTAGTAACAGTGGTGTGGGGTGCCTCTATGGTGAGCAACAGTGGTGTGGTGTGCCTCTATGGTTAGTAACAGTGGTGTGGTGTGCCTCTATGATGAGTAACAGTGGTGTGGGGTGCCTCTATGGTTAGTAACAGTGATGTGGTGTGCCGCTATGGTTAGTAACAGTGATGTGGTGTGCCTCTATGGTTAGTAACAGTGGTGTGGGGTGCCTCTATGGTGAGTAACAGTGGTGTGGTGTGCCTCTATGGTTAGTAACAGTGGTGTGGTGTGCCTCTATGATGAGTAACAGTGGTGTGGGGTGCCTCTATGGTTAGTAACAGTGATGTGGTGCGCCTCTATGGTGAGTAACAGTAGTGTGGTAGCCTCTATGGTGAGTAACAGTGGTGTGGTGTGCCTCTATGGTGAGTAACAGTGATGTGGTGTGCCTCTATGGTGAGTAACAGTGATGTGGTGCGCCTCTATGGTGAGTAACAGTGATGTGGTGTGCCGCTATGGTGAGTAACAGTGGAATATTCTGCCTTCTGTCAGCAGATATGTTACATAAGATGAATGACGCCCCAGCACGGAGGAGACGGCGATACCTTGGCTGTCGGTGACCCACTTTAGCATCAGGTCTATGGCGTAGACGGCTCGGGAGGACTGATAATCGCAGATCCCGAGTGGAGCCGGCTTAGATGTCGCCGCTTGAAATAGTTCTCCAAAGGTTTTAAATATTTCCGTCTGAGGGAAAAGGAATATAAGGAATGAAAATACGAAGTATCCTGATGAAATTCACATAAAGTGGCTGCTAGGTGGCGCTGTAACTCACCTACAGTGTTACATTACATTAGTGGGATATTGCAGCTCAGCTTCACTGAATGAATGGGGGTGAAGTGTAATACCACACACGACCTGAAGACAGTGGTGGCGCTGTTTTTCTGTTTTTTTTTTTACATGTACACATCACATACCTCAATAGACTTCCAGGGGTAGTCAGGATATTGCTTCTCGAACATGGTGATAAATTCGTCACAATGGATCTACAGGACAAAAAAAGAAGAAAACGGATCAGAAAAAACTGGGAATTTAACCCCTTAAGGACGCAGCCATTTTACAGCTTAAGGCTCAGCCCGATTTTTTGGATTCTGACTTGCTTCGCTTTATATGGTTATAACTTTTGAACACTGTTACTTATCAAAACGATTCTGAGATTGTTTTTTCCCCACATGTTGTACTTCATTTTAGTGGTAAATTTTGGCTGATAAGTTTTGCGTTTATTTACAAAAAAAAGAAAATATGATAAATTTTTTGAAAAATTTGCCATTTTCGAAATTCTAAATCATTGCGTTTTCAGGCAGATCGATTTACCAGCTAAATAAGTTGCTGAATAACATTTCCCATTTGTCTACTTTACATTTTCATAATTTCTGAAATGTCTGGATAATTTATTTTGACGTCACGCGGCTTGCAAATAGAATATCGCTTTTCCGGATTTTCAGAATTGACTATTTTGGGGATAAATACAGTTTTGAATGAAATTTTACATATTTAGCATCAAAACCCCCCTATATAATCTACCCATTTTCAAATCTGCACCCCTCAAGCTATCAGAAACAGCTTTTACGAAGATTGTTAACCCCTTGAGATCTTCATAGTAATTGAATCAAAATGGAGGTGAAATTTAGAATGGTCATACTGTTCCCTTATACGTTCATTTAGCACTAAAATTTACACATTTCCAAAATATAAAAAGAGAAAACCCACCATACAATTTGTTCTGCAATTTCTCCTGAGTACAAAGACCCCCCACATGTGGCTGTGACTTGTTTTATGGGCGCACAGCGAGGTGCAGAAGGGAAGGAGGGCGCTGCAGCTGCCAGGATTTTAGTTTCCTCATTGGCCCCTTTTGAAGGCTATAAAATTTTCGCTTTTTCGTTATTGGGGCCATGTGACGGCATTTTTTTTGCGGGATGAGATGCTTTTTCCATTGTTACCATTTTGGGGTTGGTATCACCTATTGTTGAAAATTTAGGAACTTTTTTTGAGGGCAGGAGTAGAAAAGCATCAATTCTGTACTGGATTTTTGACTTCTTTTTTTTTTTGGTGTTCACCGTATAGACTAATAGTCATGTTATCTTTATTCTATGGGTTGATACGATTACGGGGATACCAGACATGAATATATTTTCTTACGTTTTACTAAATTTGTCAAACAAAACCCTAATGTGGGGAAAAATCTATAATTTTTGTATTGCCATCTTCCAAGTGGCATAACTTTGTTACGTTTTTGGCTACGGAGCTGGTTGATGGCTTGTTTTTTGCGGGACATGTTGTACTTTGCACCAGTATCATGTCGGAGTACATATGGTTTTTTGGTCGCATTTTATAGCATTTTTTGTGGGATTGAAAAGGTAAAAATCATAATTTTTGGAGGGTTTATAACAGTTTTTTTTTTACGGCGTTTATCGTGGGGGTTCAATAATGATTTACTTTTATTCTACGGGTTGTTACGGACGCGGTGATACTATATATGTGGGGTTTGTGTTATGATTTAGACTTTTTTTTTGAGTTATATGTCTCTTTATATGTTTTGGGGGTTTGGGGCATTTTTAGTGATTTATGACTTTATTTTTTTATTGAATAACTTTTTTTTTTACTTTTTTACTTTTATACCATGGGATATGAACAAGCAATCCTCTGATTGCTTGTTCATGATAATATTCTGCAATACTCATGTATTGCAGAGTATTATCAGTGTCAGCCTATGCACTTGCATAGGCTGGCACTTTGCCAGTAAGATGACGTCACAGACGCCATCTTACTGGCAATTCTTGCTAGTAACTCTGGGGTCCAGATCGGACCCCAGAGTTACTATAGCAACGATCGGCACCCCCCGAAAACGGTTCGGGGGGGCCGATCGTGGGGGAAAGACACCCCAGATGCTTGTTAGATGCCGCGGTCGCGCTGACCGCGGCATCTAAAGGGTTAAGCACCCGCGATCGGAGACAACTCCGATCGCGGGTGTTACACTGGGGTGCCGGCTATTAGTTACAGCCGGCACCCCGTGTTTCCCGATGCCGGTTCGGCTCTGATCCAGAGCCGAGCCGGCATAGGCGCCGTGGCGGATATATCCGCCACTGAGCGCTAAGTCACTGCGCTCCGTGGCGGATATATCCGCCGCGGAGCGTGAAGGGGTTAAAGGGGGTTCTCCTCTTTATTTCCTAGTGATAGGCCATTCTCCGGGTCACATGGTCTCCCCCTCCCATGTATCAAAGCGCCATTGTAGCATGTGACTGGGAGGCTGGATACATGAGGTTTTACTGGAGACATCCAGACCCTCAGTCACAACGAGTACAACCTGCTGTGACTGAGGGTCTGGATGTCTTCAGTACAGAAGAAGGAATACAGCCCCGAGAGTCACATGATGTTCTGACTCTAGCAAAGGAGAGATCAAAGGAGAGTCAGAGCTTCATTATAAGGTAGTGTAAAGGCACTGCTTCCGTGTCCCTATATGACCACGGCCACAGAGAGCCACGTCACCTGCTTGAGCTGCACATTGGAAGCGTAATTCATGACGGTGAAATGCTTCTCATAGTCGTCCAAGTCATCCAGTGTGAACGGCCTGCAAGAGAAAGCCAGGGAAGGAATGAAGAAGGTAGATAGATATGAGATAGATAGATAGATAGATGGATATATATGAGATAGATAGATATGAGATAGATAGATAGGAGATAGATAGATATGAGATAGATAGATAGATAGATATGAGATAGATAGACATGAGATAGATAGATATGAGATAGATAGATAGATAGATAGATAGATAGATAGATATGAGATAAATAGATAGATAGATATGAGATAGATAGACATGAGATAGATATGAGATTTACCTGTTAGCAAATCTAAGCCAGAAGACATTGTAGGCATAGACCTTCAGGGGTCGTACTGAGCGGAGTAGAACCACATAACGAATGTCAAATTTCACCATCCCAACATCATCCCGATGGAAGAGCACAGGATTCTCTACATATTTTGACACAACCTAATAAATGAGAAAATTAAAATGTATTTTTTATAGTTTCCAACACCAGCAGCAGAATAGTGAGTGCAGCTCTGGGGTATAATACAGGATGTAACTCAGGATCAGTACAGGATAAGTAATGTCATGTATGTACACAGTGACTGCACCAGCAGCAAAATAGTGAGTGCAGCTCTGGAGTATAATACAGGATGTAACTCAGGATCAGTACAGGATAAGTAATGCCATGTATGTACACAGTGACTGCACCAGCAGCAGAATAGTGAGTGCAGCTCTGGAGTATAATGCAGGATGTAACTCAGGATCAGTACAGGATAAGTAATGTCATGTATGTACACAGTGACTGCACCAGCAGCAGAATAGTGAGTGCAGCTCTGGAGTATAATACAGGATGTAACTCAGGATCAGTACAGGATAAGTAATGTCATGTATGTACACAGTGACTGCACCAGCAGCAGAATAGTGAGTGCAGCTCTGGGGTATAATACAGGATGTAACTCAGGATCAGTACAGGATAAGTAATGTCATGTATGTACACAGTGACTACACCAGCAGCAGAATAGTGAGTGCAGCTCTGGAGTATAATACAGGATGTAACTCAGGATCAGTACAGGATAAGTAATGTCATGTATGTACACAGTGACTGCACCAGCAGCAGAATAGTGAGTGCAGCTCTGGAGTATAATACAAGATGTAACTCAGGATCAGTACAGGATAAGTAATGTCATGTATGTACACAGTGACTGCACCAGCAGCAGAATAGTGAGTGCAGCTCTGGGGTATAATACAGGATGTAACTCAGGATCAGTACAGGATAAGTAATGTCATGTATGTACACAGTGACTGCACCAGCAGCAGAATAGTGAGTGCAGCTCTGGGGTATAATACAGGATGTAACTCAGGATCAGTACAGGATAAGTAATGTCATGTATGTACACAGTGACTGCACCAGCAGCAGAATATTGAGTGCAGCTCTGGAGTATAATACAGGATGTAACTCAGGATCAGTACAGGATAAGTAATGTCATGTATGTACACAGTGACTGCACCAGCAGCAGAATAGTGAGTGCAGCTCTGGAGTATAATACAGGATGTAACTCAGGATCAGTACAGGATAAGTAATGTCATGTATGTACACAGTGACTGCACCAGCAGCAGAATAGTGAGTGCAGCTCTGGGGTATAATACAGGATGTAACTCAGGATCAGTACAGGATAAGTAATGTCATGTATGTACACAGTGACTGCACCAGCAGCAGAATAGTGAGTGCAGCTCTGGGGTATAATACAGGATGTAACTCAGGATCAGTACAGGATAAGTAATGCCATGTATGTACACAGTTACTGCACCAGCAGCAGAATAGTGAGTGCAGCTCTGGGGTATAATACAGGATGTAACTCAGGATCAGTACAGGATAAGTAATGTCATGTATGTACACAGTGACTGCACCAGCAGCAGAATAGTGAGTGCAGCTCTGGGGTATAATACAGGATGTAACTCAGGATCAGTACAGGATAAGTAATGCCATGTATGTACACAGTGACTGCACCAGCAGCAGAATAGTGAGTGCAGCTCTGGGGTATAATACAGGATGTAACTCAGGATCAGTACAGGATAAGTAATGCCATGTATGTACACAGTGACTGCACCAGCAGCAGAATAGTGAGTGCAGCTCTGGAGTATAATACAGGATGTAACTCAGGATCAGTACAGGATAAGTAATGTCATGTATGTACACAGTGACTGCACCAGCAGCAGAATAGTGAGTGCAGCTCTGGGGTATAATACAGGATGTAACTCAGGATCAGTACAGGATAAGTAATGTCATGTATGTACACAGTGACTGCACCAGCAGCAGAATAGTGAGTGCAGCTCTGGGGTATAATACAGGATGTAACTCAGGATCAGTACAGGATAAGTAATGTCATGTATGTACACAGTGACTGCACCAGCAGCAGAATAGTGAGTGCAGCTCTGAAGTATAACACAGGATGAGTAATGTCATGTAGTTATAAAGTGACTCATCTCTGTATGTAAGGATGATCATACCCATGATGCCTTGGGCCGGTGCCCGTGTTTGGAGGAGATCTCCTACATGATCGGACTTGCGTACCTTTGGCGTGCTCTCGCGCTGGCGTATGATGTAGGACAGGTTGGTGGTGACGTGAGTGTCCAGGCTCCGGGCCAGGTTCCAGGGTTTGCAGATCCAGTGATTGTCTTCTCCTCTGCGGAGACAATGGGGTTAAGTATCGGAGCTCCTCCATAGGTGGATATAAGGGAGGCTCCCGCAGAGGGAAATATTTAACTCTTCACCTCCCGGGATGCACACAGCTCCATCCACACACCCAACCCCAGCCTGGGGACTTACCTCTCCTCCCGCTGCTTAAAGTAGCTGATAAACTGCGGCAGCTCGGTCTTCAGATTAAAGGTGCGCGGCAGCCATCTTGGACCCTCGGCGCCCCCGATCCTTCTAGATACGGACGCCAGGCAGTCCTTCACCGTCAGTAGATTCTCACACGGGAACTGATTGAGCAGGACGTGGGGTCTCTCTGTGCTGAGTGTCCTGATATGACAAAATATGGCGTATACTACAGCACCAGCACCTCAAAAAGTATGTGCCACCCCCCCCCCATATAACATCCCCCCCTTTAAGGTAGAGGGCGACTGCCGTGAGAAAATTACATCCTAGATAAAAATTTTATCCACTTTACAACAAAATCGGCATGAAAAAACGCTTTATTTTGTGTCTAATTCTTTAACAAAGGCTGACTGTCTCCATGGTAACAGACTACAAACACACCTTGTGTAGTCAGATCCTGTAGAACAATTCAAAATTTTTTTTCTCATTCTTGTTACTGAGCTACAGCAAGAGATCAGGGTCTAATATTAAGGGACTGGGCAGAAGAGGAGGACTGATATGGACACCCCGGTCATCGAGGGTACCCACCCCCACCCGTACCCCCACCCAAGACTCACTTATAATCTTTGAAGTGGGAGAAGTTGAAGAGGATGTCGGCTTCTTTATCGTTGTTGGTGAATACGAATCGGGGGTGGTTGACGCCGTTCAGCACTTGCTGCATGTCTGTGTAAACTCTGAAACACATGAAGTAGTAGATCACTTGCATGGTACTGTGACTTAATGGTGGTGTCCTCACACTGCTGTGCTCTGAGTTCTCTGCACTCAGATTCTCCACAACCCCTATACTCTGAGAAGGCTTCTGATTACTACTGCAGTTACAAAAAAAAAAAAAAAAGAGGGAGGGGGGGGGGGGCTGTAAAGCATCTCAGTGCAGAGTGCTTCTACTGCTTCTACTAACAGCATACACAAATGTATAATACAGAGGTCTTGATGGACAATACCCGCAAAAAGCTTAGAGCACAGCAGTGTGAGGACACGTCTCCAGTGCTACAAAACTGGAGTACAAATCCATATTTCACAGTCCTGCTTCTACTAACAACATACACAAAAGTATAATTACAGAGGCCTTGAGGGACAATACCCGCATAGAGCTCAGAGCACAGCAGTGTGAGGACAAACCCCCAGTGCTACAATCCTTGAATACAAGTCCATATTTCATAGTCCTGCTGCTACTAACAACATATACAAAATTATGATTACACAGATCTTCTGGGACAATACGAAGCATAGCCTTCAGAGAACTCAGAGCACAGAAGTGTAAGGACATGCCCCAAATGTTACAATACTAGAATATAAATCCATTTCACTGCTGCTACTAATAAAATATACAAAGATTACACAGATCTGCTGGGACAATATGTAACACTATCTGCATGGAGCACAGAGCACAGCAGTGTGAGGACATACCCCCCACTGCTACAATACTGGAATTTAAGTCCATTTCACAGTCCTGCTGCTACTAACAACATATACAAAAGGTGTGATAAAGTCACTTACTTAAAAACTTTACTCTTGTCATGTAACGGAGGCTCCACAGGAAGAGGCAAAGATTCCTTATTCTCAGCAAAAATTGCCTAAAAAGAGCACAAATGACTCAAATATATGATGACATAGCAAAGAGTAGGAACAATCATCTCCAAAAATTACTTACTGTGGATGGGTCTTCTTTCAAAAACAGCGCCACCCCTGCCCATAGGTCGTGCCTGGTATTGCACCTCACCTAAACTGAAGTGAATAGAGCTGTAGTACTATGCACAGCCTGGGGACAGGGGTGGCGCTATTTTTGTAAAAAGACAGAATTCTGGACAATCCCTTTAAGGGATGACAACCCATGTCTCACCTGGTAGTGGCTCTCAGAGGGCTCCGGCGTTTGGTGGTTAATGTGGGTGAGATCCGCCGACTGCCAGGGTAAGAGCAGGCAGCTCCTTATTAAAGGGTCACTCTCTCCATAGGCGTAGTCACGGGAAACCTCCTCTGTACAAACACAATGAATAGAAATATATGTGTTATAGGATCTCTGCCGGCTGTCAGTGAATAGGACAAAACACTGAATAGACTAGATACAATTTAAAGGGATTGATTATACATGATGAACACTTACCTCCATTACTCATATCCCTCAGGGGCCACAGTATGGTGTAGGCTAGCTGATGGGGGATGTAATAAAACGGAGCGGTGGCAAAGGTTGGTTCGTCCGAGTGCTGAATTCTGGACCCAAATTCGTCCATGATGTACCAGACCGGAACCTTCTCCTCGGCCGTCTAGAAGAGAAGCGAGTGATTACAGAGACATAAAAACCTGGTAACACGATAATTACCATAGGATCGGCGACACAGTTGTTTAACCATAAATTTGTGTATGTTGTTAGTAGCAGCAGGACTGTGAAATAAGGATTTATATTTCAAGTTTGTAAATTGGGCTGTGCTCTAGGCTCCTTGTAGCCATAATGACGTCTGGTCCCTGGAGAGATATGTTATCATGCCTTGGTGTATGTTGTTAGTAGCAGCAGGACTGTGAAATAAGGATTTATATTTCAAGTTTGTAAATTGGGCTGTATCCTCACACTGCTGTGCTCTAGGCTCCATGCAGCCATGATGACGTGTGGTCCCTGGAGAGATGTGTTGTCATACCTTTGTGTATGTTGTTAGTAGCAGCAGGACTGTGAAATAAGGATTTATATTTCAAGTTTGTAAATTGGGCTGTATCCTCACACTGCTGTGCTTTAGGCTCCTTACAGCCATGATGAGGTATGATCCCTGGAGAGATGTGTTATCATACTTTTATGTATGTTGTTAGTAGCAGCAAGACTGTGAAATATATATTTGTATTCCAGGATTGTAAATTGGGAGTGTATCCTCACACTGCTGTGCTCTAGGCTCTTGCAGCCATGGTGAGGTATGGTCCCAGGAGAGGTGTGTTGTCATACCTTTGTGTAAGTTGTTAGTAGCAGCAGCAGGACAATGAAATATATATACGTATTCCAGGATTTTAAATTGGGGTGTATCCTCACACTGCTGTGCTCTGAGCTCCGTGTAGCCATGATGTGTTATAGTCCCTGGAGATCTGTGTAACCTGTGCAAGTTGCTAGTAGCAGCATGATGGTGAACAACAAACAGTTATATATAGCATTTTAGCTTCTCCAAGTGCACTGGGTGCGTGTCCTCACACTGCTGTGGTCTTAGCTCTCTGTAATAAGCAGTGCCAAAACCCTTCCCTTCCCCTCTGTTCTAAATAAAAGTGAGTCGAATAATACAACAGATAAAAAACTCAGAGTAGGTAACGGTGATTGTGAAGTAGGTCAATGCACAGACCACAGCAGTGTGAGGATAGATAAACATATAAGTATACTCTTAGAATACAGGTACATTTTTCACTTGCTACTTACAACATACACAAAGGTCTTATTACACATCTTTCCAGGAACAATACCTAACACTGGCTGCGGAGAGCACAGAGAACAGCAGTGTGGGGACACCCCCGTATTACAATCCTAGAATATTTACCCATTTTATTTTTATTGCCCTTCTGCAACTAACAACATACACAAAAGTTTGATAACACATCTTTCCATCTGGCTGCAGAGAGCATCAGAGCACAGCAGTGTGAGGACACGCACCCCTGAAGCTACAATCCTGGAATATAAATGCGTTTTTTCACAGTCCTGCTGCTACTAACAACACACACAAAAGTTTGATAACACATCTTTCCATCTTACACTGGCTGCACAGAGCATCAGAGCACAGCAGTGTGAGGACACGCACCCCAGAAGCTACAATCCTGGAATATAAATGCGTTTTTTCACAGTCCTGCTGCTACTAACAACATACACGAAAGTCTGATTATACATCTCTACAGGAACAGTATCTCACACTCTCTCTAGTCTGCATGATCAAACCTGCTGACAGATCCCTTTAAGATTAAAGACTCCCTCATCGTACCCCGTGTGACAGCTGATACGTCTGGTTATATTTCCACATCTCCTTCAGCACCAGCTCCACCACGTCGTCATCGGGGACTTCTCCGTGAAACTCAATCCCCATGAGGTTGGCCATGCGGTGGAGGAGGCCGGGGACCTCTACCAGCTGGTGGCGGGCATGCTCCACGCGGTACGTCCACGCGTGGTCAATCAGGAAAATGCTGAGGGGAGAGAAAGGATGAGAGGATTTTAGCTACTTTCATTACAAACCACAAGTATCCAACATTGCACATAGTCATGTCGTTGTGTGTATACAGCTCCAATGCAAAAGAATGTGTCTTCAGAGTTACAGACTACAAAAAAAATCCGGCGGAGTCTGATCCTCAAGTCGCGCTCCTTTCTATATTACCCCTTGCTAATGCATATTTCACAGTCCTGCTGCTACTAACAAAATACACAGAGGTCTGATGACACAGAAATCCAGGGGCAATACCTAACACTGGCTGCAGAGAGCACAGAGAACAGCAGTGC
This sequence comes from Engystomops pustulosus, assembly GCF_040894005.1. Taxonomy (NCBI): domain Eukaryota; kingdom Metazoa; phylum Chordata; class Amphibia; order Anura; family Leptodactylidae; genus Engystomops; species Engystomops pustulosus. The sequence goes on from NC_092414.1 coordinate 17,405,355, forward strand.
TATAATACAGGAATATAAAGTTATATTTCACAGTCCTGCTGCTACTAACATACACAGAGGTCTGATGACACATCTCTCCAGGGACAATACCTAACACTGACTGCAGAGAGCACAGAGAACAGCAGTGCTATAATACAGGAATATAAATCTGTATTTCACAGTCCTGCTGCTACTAACAAAATATACAAAGGTCCGATGACACAGTTCTCCAGGGACAATACCTAACACTGACTGCAGAGAGCACAGAGAACAGCAGTGCTATAAGCCAGGAATATAAAATTATATTTCACAGTCCTGCTGCTACTAACAAAATATACAAAGGTCTGATGACACAGAAATCCAGGGGCAATACCGAACACTGGCTGCAGAGAGAACAGAGAACAGCAGTGCTATAATACAGGAATATAAATCTGTATTTCACAGTCCTGCTGCTACTAACATAATACACAAAGGTCTGATGACACATCTCTCCAGGGACAATACCTAACACTGACTGCAGAGAGCACAGAGAACAGCAGTGCTATAAGCCAGGAATATAAAATTATATTTCACAGTCCTGCTGCTACTAACAAAATAAACAAAGGTCTGATGACACAGAAATCCAGGGGCAATACCGAACACTGGCTGCAGAGAGCACAGAGAACAGCAGTGCTATAATACAGGAATATATATCTGTATTTCACAGTCCTGCTGCTACTAACAAAATACACAAAGGTCTGATTACACATTTCTCCAGGGACAAAAGCTAATACAGGAATATACATCTGTATTTCACAGTCCTGCTGCTACTAACAATATATACAAAAGGTCTGATGACACAGAAATCCAGGGGCAATACCGAACACTGGCTGCAGAGAGCACAGAGAACAGCAGTGCTATAATACAGGAATATAAATCTGTATTTCACAGTCCTGCTGCTACTAACAATATATACAAAAGGTCTGGTGACACAGAAATCCAGGGGCAATACCGAACACTGGCTGCAGAGAGCACAGAGAACAGCAGTGCTATAATACAGGAATATAAATCTGTATTTCACAGTCCTGCTGCTACTAACAATATATACAAAAGGTCTGGTGACACAGAAATCCAGGGGAAATACCGAACACTGGCTGCAGAGAGCACAGAGAACAGCAGTGCTATAATACAGGAATATAAATCTGTATTTCACAGTCCTGCTGCTACTAACAAAATACACAAATGTCTCTCCAGGGACAATACCTAACTCAGGCTGCGGTACTACATGGTCACACCTGCTGACAGTCATTACAGAGCCCCCGGCCCATCTAGAATTGTTTCTCTTCTCAATAACCCACCTATTAGGATCAGAGGCCTGCAGCCCGTGCTCATTGGTGACAATTACTTTAAAAGAAGGTTCATTCCCAGGGTTTGGTTTCTTTTTCAGTTCTCTTTCAATTTCAGCTCGTTCTTCATCCTCCTCTTCTTCTTCTTCTGCCTCCTCCACCTGCATAATCCCAAACATCTCCCCCGCATCAAAGATCTAGAAAAGAAATCAAGACAACTAGGGTTACTCCTCCAGCATAATAGTGAGTGTAGCTCTGGAGTATAATACAGGATGTAACTCAGGATCAGTACAGGATAAGTAATGTCATGTATGTACACAGTGACTGCACCAGCAGCAGAATAGTGAGTGCAGCTCTGGGGTATAATACAGGATGTAACTCAGGATCAGTACTGGATAAGTAATGTCATGTATGTACACAGTGACTGCACCAGCAGCAGAATAGCGAGTGCAGCTCTGGAGTATAATACTGGATGTAACTCAGGATCAGTACAGGATAAGTAATGTCATGTTTGTACACAGTGACTGCACCAGCAGCAGAATAGCGAGTGCAGCTCTGGAGTATAATACTGGATGTAACTCAGGATCAGTACAGGATAAGTAATGTCATGTATGTACACAGTGACTGCACCAGCAGCAGAATAGCGAGTGCAGCTCTGGAGTATAATACTGGATGTAACTCAGGATCAGTACAGGATAAGTAATGTCATGTATGTACACAGTGACTGCACCAGCAGCAGAATAGTGAGTGCAGCTCTGGGGTATAATACAGGATGTAACTCAGGATCAGTACAGGATAAGTAATGTCATGTATGTACACAGTGACTGCACCAGCAGCAGAATAGTGAGTGCAGCTCTGGGGTATAATACAGGATGTAACTCAGGATCAGTACAGGATAAGTAATGTCATGTATGTACACAGTGACTGCACCACCAGCAGAATAGTGAGTTCAGCTCTGGAGTACAATACCGGATGTAACTCAGGATCAGTACAGGATAAGTAATGTCATGTATGTACACAGTGACTGCGCCAGCAGCAGAATAGTGAGTGTAGCTCTGGGGTATAATACACGATGTAACTCAGGATCAGTACAGGATAAGTAATGTCATGTATGTACACAGTGACTGTGCCAGCAGCAGAATAGTGAGTGCAGCTCTGGGAGTATAATACAGGATGTAACTCAGGATCAGTACAGGATAAGTAATGTCATGTATCTACACAGTGACTGCACCAGCAGCAGAATAGTGAGTGCAGCTCTGGAGTATAATACAGGATGTAACTCAGGATCAGTACAGGATAAGTAATGTCATGTATGTACACAGTGACTGCGCCAGCAGCAGAATAGTGAGTGTAGCTCTGGGGTATAATACACGATGTAACTCAGGATCAGTACAGGATAAGTAATGTCATGTATGTACACAGTGACTGTGCCAGCAGCAGAATAGTGAGTGCAGCTCTGGGAGTATAATACAGGATGTAACTCAGGATCAGTACAGGATAAGTAATGTCATGTATCTACACAGTGACTGCACCAGCAGCAGAATAGTGAGTGCAGCTCTGGAGTATAATACAGGATGTAACTCAGGATCAGTACAGGATAAGTAATGTCATGTATGTACACAGTGACTGCGCCAGCAGCAGAATAGTGAGTGTAGCTCTGGGGTATAATACACGATGTAACTCAGGATCAGTACAGGATAAGTAATGTCATGTATGTACACAGTGACTGTGCCAGCAGCAGAATAGTGAGTGCAGCTCTGGGAGTATAATACAGGATGTAACTCAGGATCAGTACAGGATAAGTAATGTCATGTATGTACACAGTGACTGCACCAGCAGCAGAATAGTGAGTGCAGCTCTGGGGTATAATACAGGATGTAACTCAGGATCAGTACTGGATAAGTAATGTCATGTATGTACACAGTGACTGCACCAGCAGCAGAATAGCGAGTGCAGCTCTGGAGTATAATACTGGATGTAACTCAGGATCAGTACAGGATAAGTAATGTCATGTATGTACACAGTGACTGCACCAGCAGCAGAATAGCGAGTGCAGCTCTGGAGTATAATACTGGATGTAACTCAGGATCAGTACAGGATAAGTAATGTCATGTATGTACACAGTGACTGCACCAGCAGCAGAATAGCGAGTGCAGCTCTGGAGTATAATACTGGATGTAACTCAGGATCAGTACAGGATAAGTAATGTCATGTATGTACACAGTGACTGCACCAGCAGCAGAATAGTGAGTGCAGCTCTGGGGTATAATACAGGATGTAACTCAGGATCAGTACAGGATAAGTAATGTCATGTATGTACACAGTGACTGCACCAGCAGCAGAATAGTGAGTGCAGCTCTGGGGTATAATACAGGATGTAACTCAGGATCAGTACAGGATAAGTAATGTCATGTATGTACACAGTGACTGCACCACCAGCAGAATAGTGAGTGCAGCTCTGGAGTACAATACCGGATGTAACTCAGGATCAGTACAGGATAAGTAATGTCATGTATGTACACAGTGACTGCGCCAGCAGCAGAATAGTGAGTGTAGCTCTGGGGTATAATACACGATGTAACTCAGGATCAGTACAGGATAAGTAATGTCATGTATGTACACAGTGACTGTGCCAGCAGCAGAATAGTGAGTGCAGCTCTGGGAGTATAATACAGGATGTAACTCAGGATCAGTACAGGATAAGTAATGTCATGTATCTACACAGTGACTGCACCAGCAGCAGAATAGTGAGTGCAGCTCTGGAGTATAATACAGGATGTAACTCAGGATCAGTACAGGATAAGTAATGTCATGTATGTACACAGTGACTGCGCCAGCAGCAGAATAGTGAGTGTAGCTCTGGGGTATAATACACGATGTAACTCAGGATCAGTACAGGATAAGTAATGTCATGTATGTACACAGTGACTGTGCCAGCAGCAGAATAGTGAGTGCAGCTCTGGGAGTATAATACAGGATGTAACTCAGGATCAGTACAGGATAAGTAATGTCATGTATCTACACAGTGACTGCACCAGCAGCAGAATAGTGAGTGCAGCTCTGGAGTATAATACAGGATGTAACTCAGGATCAGTACAGGATAAGTAATGTCATGTATGTACACAGTGACTGCGCCAGCAGCAGAATAGTGAGTGTAGCTCTGGGGTATAATACACGATGTAACTCAGGATCAGTACAGGATAAGTAATGTCATGTATGTACACAGTGACTGTGCCAGCAGCAGAATAGTGAGTGCAGCTCTGGGAGTATAATACAGGATGTAACTCAGGATCAGTACAGGATAAGTAATGTCATGTATGTACACAGTGACTGCACCAGCAGCAGAATAGTGAGTGCAGCTCTGGAGTAGACGATATAAAAAAACTGATTGTCTCTTAAAGGAATCATCAGGCGGGGTTGCAATCTTAGCCAAAATTTACGTAACCCTTTGTGTATCGGTGCCACCTTCCATGACACATCTGCAGAAGAATAGCTGCCAGGTGTGCGGGCGCAGGTAACATGCCAGGACTAGACTTGCAGTAGTCGGATTACACTTGCACACACCTGGCGCCCCGGATTTTTACCCCCTTCTATGCAGAGGCCTGAACTTCTGCCGGAATATTCCGCACATTCATCGGATATTTCATCCTCTGCTGAAGCGGCGAATCCTGAAGGTCGGAGAAATCACAGAATATATAAGGTTTCAGCGGCTGCGCCCGACCTCAGGAGTCAGTATGGAGAATATGGGAGGGAAATCGCATAAAGGGCAATCACCTTAATACCATTTTGTTGGCAGGTGTATGCAGGGAAGATGAAAAATAATGCAGCTCATGTAAGAGAGGATATGATGGGATAAGCGTGGCCTCGGGTGCCGCTTATCGCCCTGGCAGTATTACAGCACCTTTCTATGGGCTGAGCCCACATTTCAGGGTGTCTCCCATAGGGTGTCAGTGATGACACCCACCTGTTATATGTGTCACCCCACAGGGAGCTGGCACCACAGACCCCCCAATATGCCAGCACTGATACCCCCTGCACCCCTCACCTCTCCCTCCAGCTTGCGGTGCAGGTTCTGCCAGTAGGACTGAGGGACCCCCGATGCCTGGAGCGCCCCCTGGTGCAGGGCCACGAACTGAGGGAAACCCCCATCATCCTCCTGCTGCCGCTGCTGGGAGCCGGGCTCGGCCATGCTGCCTGCGACTGCAGCTCTGAGCATGCGGGAGGGGAAGCGGATGATGGGAGGCGGCTCCTCCAGGCCCTGCCCGCCCTGACACCCAGCGCCTGCCCGCCCTGTCACCCACCTCACTGCCCGCCCTGTCACCCACCTCACTGCCCGCCCTGTCACCCAGCCCTGCCCGCCCTGTCACCCACCTCACTGCCCGCCCTGTCACCCACCTCACTGCCCGCCCTGTCACCCAGCCCTGCCCGCCCTGTCACCCAGCCCTGCCCGCCCTGTCACCCACCTCACTGCCCGCCCTGTCACCCAGCGCTGCCCGCCCTGTCACCCAGCGCTGCCCGCCCTGTCACCCAGCGCCTGCCCGTCCTGTCACCCGCCGCCTGCCCGCCCTGTCACCCATTGCCTGCCCGTCCTGTCACCCGCCGCCTGCCCGCCCTGTCACCCATTGCCTGCCCACCCTCACTACCAGTACACAGAGAGCCTGCACAGTCCTCTCTACTGCCCACCTCCTGTGCCCAGCACATAGTCACCCTTTCTATTGCCCAACTAGTGGGTACATATGCCCAGCCTCTACTGTCCTCAGTGCCATGTACAGCCTTCTCTGCCCTCCACCAGCACTTATACACAGCAAGTACATACCTCACTACTGCCCAGGTACCCCTGCCCAGCCAGTCTCACTAGTTCCCAAATGGGGCCCTACTCATCTCATTACCCTATACCCATCTCTCTACTGCCCAACTAGTGCCCTGCTCATCTCACTACTGCCCAACTAGTGCCCTGCTCCTCTCACTACAGCCCAACTAGTGCCCTGCTCATCTCACTACAGCCCAACTAGTGCCCTGCTCATCTCACTACTGCCCAACTAGTGCCCTGCTCATCTCACTACTGCCCAACTAGTGCCCTGCTCATCTCACCACTGCCCAAATAGTGCCCTGCTTATCTCATTACTGCCCAACTAGTGCCCTGCTCATCTCACTACTGCCCAACTAGTGCCCTGCTCATCTCACTACTGCTCAACTAGTGCCCTGCTCATCTCACTACTGCCCAAATAGTGCCCTGCTCATCTCACTACTGCCCAACTAGTGCCCTGCTCATCTCACTACTGCCCAACTAGTGCCCTGCTCATCTCACTACTGCCCAACTAGTGCCCTGCTCATCTCACTACTGCCCAGCTAGTGCCCTGCTCATCTCATTACTGCCCAACTAGTGCCCTGCTCATCTCACTACTGCCCAAATAGTGCCCTGCTCATCTCACTACTGCCCACCTAGTGCCCTGCTCATCTCACTACTGCCCAACTAGTGCCCTGCTCATCTCATTACTGCCCAACTAGTGCCCTGCTCATCTCACTACAGCCCAACTAGTGCCCTGCTCATCTCACTACTGCCCAACTAGTGCCCTGCTCATCTCACTACTGCCCAACTAGTGCCCTGCTCATCTCACTACTGCCCAACTAGTGCCCTGCTCATCTCACTACTGCCCAACTAGTGCCCTGCTCATCTCACTACAGCCCAACTAGTGCCCTGCTCATCTCACTACTGCCCAACTAGTGCCCTGCTCATCTCACTACTGCCCAAATAGTGCCCTGCTCATCTCACTACTGCCCAACTAGTGCCCTGCTCATCTCACTACTGCCCAACTAGTTCCCTGCTAATCTCATTACAGCCCAACTAGTGCCCTGCACATCTCACTACTGCCCAACTAGTGCCCTGCTCATCTCACTACCCATCTCTCTACTGCCCAACTAGTTCCCTGCTCATCTCACTACTGCCTAACTAGTGCCCTGCTCATCTCACTACTGCCCAACTAGTGCCCTGCTCATCTCACTACCCATCTCTCTACTGCCCAACTAGTACCCTGCTCATCTCACTACTGCCCAACCAGTGCCCTGCTCATCTCACCACTGCCCAACTAGTGCCCTGCACATCTCACTACTGCCCAACTAGTGCCCTGCTAATCTCACTGCTGCCCAACTAGTGCCCTGCTCATCTCACTACTGCCCAACTAGTGCCCTGCTCATCTCACTACTGCCCAACTAGTGCCCTGCTCATCTCATTACTGACCAACTAGTGCCCTGCTCATCTCACTAGTGCCCAATTAGTGCCCTGCTCATCTCACTACTGCCCAACTAGTGCCCTGCTCACCTCACTACTGCCCCACTAGTGCCCTGCTCATCTCATTACTGCCCAACTAGTGCCCTGCTCATCTCACTACTGCCCAACTAGTGCCCTGCTCATCTCACTACTGCCCAACTAGTGCCCTGCTCATCTCACTACTGCCCAACTAGTGCCCTGCTCATCTCATTACTACCCAACTAGTGCCCTGCTCAATTCATTACTACCCAACTAGTGCCCTGCTCATCTCATTACTGCCCAACTAGTGCCCTGCTCCTCTCACTACTGCCCAACTAGTGCCTTGGTCATCTCATTACTACCCAACTAGTGCCCTGCTCATCTCATTACTACCCAACTAGTGCCCTGCTCCTCTCACTACTGCCCAACTAGTGCCCTGCTCATCTAACTACTGCCCAACTAGTGCCCTGCTCATCTCACTACTGCCCAACTAGTGCCCTGCTCATCTCACTACTGCCCAACTAGTGCCCTGCTCACCTCACTACTGCCCCACTAGTGCCCTGCTCATCTCATTACTACCCAACTAGTGCCCTGCTCATCTCATTACTGCCCAACTAGTGCCCTGCTCATCTCATTACTACCCAACTAGTGCCCTGCTTATCTCACTACTGCCCAACTAGTGCCCTGCTTATCTCATTACTGCCCAACTAGTGCCCTGCTCATCTCATTACTGCCCAACTAGTGCCTTGCTCATCTCACTACTGCCCAACTAGTGCCCTGCTCAATTCATTACTACCCAACTAGTGCCCTGCTCATCTCATTACTGCCCAACTAGTGCCCTGCTCATCTCACTACTGCCCAACTAGTGCCCTGCTCATCTCATTACTACCCAACTAGTGCCCTGCTCATCTCACTACTGCCCAACTAGTGCCCTGCTCATCTCACTACTGCCCAACTAGTGCCCTGCTCATCTCATTACTGACCAACTAGTGCCCTGCTCATCTCACTAGTGCCCAATTAGTGCCCTGCTCATCTCACTACTGCCCAACTAGTGCCCTGCTCACCTCACTACTGCCCCACTAGTGCCCTGCTCATCTCATTACTGCCCAACTAGTGCCCTGCTCATCTCACTACTGCCCAACTAGTGCCCTGCTCATCTCACTACTGCCCAACTAGTGCCCTGCTCATCTCACTACTGCCCAACTAGTGCCCTGCTCATCTCATTACTACCCAACTAGTGCCCTGCTCAATTCATTACTACCCAACTAGTGCCCTGCTCATCTCATTACTGCCCAACTAGTGCCCTGCTCCTCTCACTACTGCCCAACTAGTGCCTTGGTCATCTCATTACTACCCAACTAGTGCCCTGCTCATCTCATTACTACCCAACTAGTGCCCTGCTCCTCTCACTACTGCCCAACTAGTGCCCTGCTCATCTAACTACTGCCCAACTAGTGCCCTGCTCATCTCACTACTGCCCAACTAGTGCCCTGCTCATCTCACTACTGCCCAACTAGTGCCCTGCTCACCTCACTACTGCCCCACTAGTGCCCTGCTCATCTCATTACTACCCAACTAGTGCCCTGCTCATCTCATTACTGCCCAACTAGTGCCCTGCTCATCTCATTACTACCCAACTAGTGCCCTGCTTATCTCACTACTGCCCAACTAGTGCCCTGCTTATCTCATTACTGCCCAACTAGTGCCCTGCTCATCTCATTACTGCCCAACTAGTGCCCTGCTCATCTCACTACTGCCCAACTAGTGCCCTGCTCAATTCATTACTACCCAACTAGTGCCCTGCTCATCTCATTACTGCCCAACTAGTGCCCTGCTCATCTCACTACTGCCCAACTAGTGCCCTGCTCATCTCATTACTACCCAACTAGTGCCCTGCTCCTCTCACTACTGCCCAACTAGTGCCCTGCTCATCTAACTACTGCCCAACTAGTGCCCTGCTCATCTCACTACTGCCCAACTAGTGCCCTGCTCATCTCACTACTGCCCAACTAGTGCCCTGCTCATCTCACTACTGCCCAACTAGTGCCCTGCTCATCTCACTACTGCCCAACTAGTGCCCTGCTCATCTCACTACTGCCCAACTAGTGCCATGCTCATCTCATTACTGCCCAACTAGTGCCCTGCTCATCTCACTACTGCCCAACTAGTGTCCTGCTCATCTCATTACTACCCAACTAGTGCCCTGCTCATCTCATTACTGCCTAACTAGTGCCCTGCTCATCTCACTACTGCCCAACTAGTGCCCTGCTCATCTCACTACTGCCCAACTAGTACCCTGCTCATCTCACTACTGCCCAACTAGTGCCCTGCTCATCTCACTACTGCCCAACTAGTGCCCTGCTCATCTCACTACTGCCCAACTAGTGCCCTGCTCATCTCATTACTACCCAACTAGTGCCCTGCTCATCTCATTACTACCCAACTAGTGCCCTGCTCATCTCATTACTACCCAACTAGTGCCCTGCTCATCTCATTACTGCCTAACTAGTGCCATGCTCTGCCCTCCTTATCACTGGTAACTATATCCACTCTGTATATGCCCTGTCTATCCCTCTACCCTCACACAACCTATAATAGCCTCCAATTTCTCACGGGTTGTACCAGATAAGGGGAATGTAGTGGAATCTGATATGATGCATTTATTATATTACTGGCCATCGGAAAACCCAACGGATTTGGAAAAACTGCGGAAGAATGGCACTCACATACACCGGGACGAAGAAGGTGAACTCCGGCGGACTTCAGCGCAGCAGCGACACCTAGTGGATATCGGGTGCACGACCTTAGTGAATCCCGGCAAGCTCCGAATCAACGTCAGACAACGCGCCGCAGGATCGCGACTGTGCCGGGTAGATAAATGTCTCCCAATGTGTTACCATATATTATTATACTATAAATTATATACCTATCACTCTATCGCCATCTTGTGGAATCTCTGCAGCCTTACAGGTTGTATTAAAGGGAACTTGTCACCAGATCTTCACTAATAGGTTCCCATAGACCCTACACTAACTATTAGCCACATTGCTTTTAGCTGACAAATGCATAGTTCCTATCCCCAGAAAATGAATTTTGTAAGCCGATCTGTCCCCCTGCCAACTAAACATTGTTACAATGGAAGACTTTGTTTTCATTATGATATAGCGTATATTGGCACTTGTGAGTCTATTCTAATTCCTGTGTAATGAAAATACAGTCAATGCTGGAATACTTGGTCTAAATTCACACTACACTCTATATAGGTACTATATCCAGATAAGTTACATTTTATAGAAATAGACAAGTTATATTAAGTTTAAGTTAAATTTAACTTGCCTCATACCTCCTCACTGTCCCCCCTAATCCCACTGCTGTGCCTTATACCTCCTCCCTGTACCCCTTATCCCACTGCTGTACCTCATACCTCCTCACTGTACCCCTTATCCCACTGCTGTGCCTCACACCTCCTCACTGTACCCCTTATCCCACTGCTGTGCCTCATACCTCCTCACTGTACCCCTTATCCCACTGCTGTGCCTCATACCTCCTCACTGTACCTCTTATCCCACTGCTGTGCCTCAAACCTCCCTTCTTTTATTACAGCCAATCATATTGCAGCTTTCATTTCATCCACTTATGCTAATTGGAAGCAGCGCTGTGATTGGTTGCTATGGTCATCTATGACACGCCCTACATTCCGTTTGCAACGGCCGTTTCTTCCAACTGTCTCCTGGATGGAGAAGGAGCAGACGAGCTTGAGCGGCCGCCACAATGAGGAGACTCCTGCCTGGACCCCCAAATATGTGCCGAAAACACCCGAAATCGTAAAGGTCAGATTCTGGGGATCGAGGTTCAGTTTAGGATGGAAAGAAGAAATGGGAGGGGTTAATAGTATATGAGGCGGAGCAGTGGGCGGAGCTAAGAGAGATATAGGGGACGAGGGGGCACAAAACATGGGTGTAGCTAGTACATACATCACCCAGGGGAAGATTCGGATCAGTACCCGAACCCCGTACCCTCTACATGTCATGGCCGAGCCTTGTGGATATCCAGAATCGGGTGTAGCAGGACACAATAACCCCGGCCCACATTATACCCCAGACCTCAGCATACCCCGGGGTATAAAATATCCTAACTATACACCCCAGGCCGGAATTTACCCCTCTAACATGGTACAGTCCGGCCCAAGCCACATTATATCCGGGGGGTAATCTCTATATCATATCTGTATAAGATGAAGTTTACAAAAAGTTTACATCATGTTGAGATCAACCGTGTTTACGTAAACTTAATTTGAATGTCATGTTTATGTGAATGCGATAATTACACAGCGTTTGCTTAACCCCTTCCTTACTGCTGAGCCCTCTCCATAGGCGGCGGATGTCGGCTCCGATTGCAGCAGTTAACCTGTTAGGTGCTGCACGGACAGTAAAGGGCGCGTTCACACGTTGCGTTTTGGCCTGCGTTTCCATTACGTTTGAAACGCATTACATCAGCTGAGGAGAGGTGATTTGCCTAATTACATTACTGTTAACATTTCCGTTTACAAAATGCATTGTAAATGCAATGTTAACACATGCGTTTTGTTAATTCAGTTGTCAACATTTTGTTAACACACGTAAACAGTAATGTCATTGGGCAAATCACCTCTGTTGCAATGCGTTTCAAATGCAATGAAAGCGCAGCCAAAACGCAACGTGTGAACGCCCCTATATTACTGTACATTCCCTTATACAAGGGTAACCCCCCAAATAATAAACTGTATATCCATACACCACATGAGATAAGAAGGGTGACTATTAGACGGGTGTAATATGTGCGCCATTGTATTAGCATGCGGACGCCATAACGCAGGTATAAATAATATTAACACTAGGGACAGGAAGAGTTGTCATAGGGTCCGGTAAAGCTCGGTGTATGGCGGCTGTAATGTGCCTGTGCTCTTATTCCCAGGAATCCTCACACTGGAGAAGACGCGGCCGGATATTCCTGGAGCCTGTGACGGAGCGGAGAATCTGCGTCCGATAACCAATGTGAACAGCGGTCGAGTGGCTGTAACTATAATCTGGGGGGGAAGGGGTTTCGTTAGCGAAGCGAATCTAGCTCAGGCTTCACTAAGTTCTTTAGGCCGGATACTGCTTATATATTCTTATCCGATTCTTCCCCCCTCAGCAACGCAATTCTCTGGTCTTGTGACACCTCCATACCTCCCAACTTTTGGGAGAGAGAAAGATGGACAAAAGCCCCTCCCCCTTTTTTCTAAACCACGCCCTTTGTCCCACCCACAAGCACCTGTACATCTTATACACATGCGCGACCAGAGAGTGACGTAGCTGAAGGGTGAAGCCTCGGAGAAGGCAGTGGGCACTTCATCCTGATACTTATAGACGTGTTCTCATCTGGTCATTGACATTTATTTCAATTATCTGCTGAATATACACATTTCAAGTAATGAAAAAATAATTTCCCCATAAAAGAAGCCATGTTGTCCCTTAGTAACAAGATGTCCTTGGATACGGCCACTTCTGCTGGAGCGATTGTAGAAAGGAACATATAGTTTCTGCATATGAAATGGTTAGTAGGCAGAACTCAATAGAGCATGTCTGGCCATCACTGCCAGGGTACCGAGGTGGTCGTATCCAAGGACAACTATCTTGTTTCTAGGGGATTATATATGGCTACATTTATAGAAAATTATCTTCACACAGGTAATTTTTATTTTTCATCACATGTATGTATGTATGTATGTAAATGGCAGATGAATTAAATGTGAATGCCCAGATAAGAATCCCACTTTAAAGGAAATCTACCACCAGGATGAAGAATTGTAAACCAAGCACACTGACATACTGGTGAGTGCCCCCTCTGGCAGGATCTGATCTTCTATTAACTTATTATGACCTCGTTTTCACAAAAAAGGGCTTTAAAATTTAAGGAAATGAGCCTGAGGGGCTCTGGTCTATATTAACATTTATGGAGCCCAGAGCCCCTTGGATTGATTTGCAAAATTAAAAAAAGGTTTTTTTATTAAAACAAGTGTATGAGAAGGTAAAAGAAGAGCGGAAGCTGCCAGAGGGGGCGCACGTCACACAATACAGAGGCTTCACTACTTTATATTGTTTTTCTTCTCAATAAATAAGTAATGAATTACATTGCACAGAAGTAGGAACTTGTATCAGACGTTACCAGTGCAAATATCATCCAAAGTGAGTCTCCCGTCCTTTGAATGTGCGGGTTGTATGTGGGTCCGGCCAGAAGTGACCCAATTGTGTGATGATTGGGCTATGAGTCTCCTGTCCTTTAAATATGCGGGTTGTAAGTCGGTAAGGCCAAAAGTGACCCGGTTGTGTGAGCGTCAATCTGCGAGTCTCCTCTCCCCTCAATGTTCAGGATGTAAGTGGGTCTGACCAGAAGTGACCCGGTTGTGTGAGGGTCAGGCTGTGAGTCTCATGTCCTGTGAATGTGCGGGTTGTAAGTGGGTCCGGCCAGAAGTGACCCAGTTGTGTGAGGGTCATATTGTGAGTCTCCTGTCCTGTGAGTGATCAGTCAGCAAGTTGGGTCCGGTCAGAAGTGACCCGGTTGTGTGAGGGTCAGGCTGTGAGTCTCCTGTCCTGTGAATGTGCGGGTTGTATGTGGGTCCGGCCAGAAGTGTCCCAGGGTTGTAAGAGCAAGGCTGCGAGTCTCCTGTCCTGTGAATGATCAGTATGTAAGTTGGGTCCAGCCAGAAGTGACCCGATTGTGTGAGGGTCATATTGTGAGTCTCATGTCCTGTGAATGTGCGGGTTGTAAGTGGGTCCGGCCAGAAGTGACCCAGTTGTGTGAGGGTCAGATTGTGTGTCTCTTGTCCTATGAGTGATCAGTCTGCAAGTTGGGTCCGGCCAGAAGTGACCCGATTCTGTGAGGGTCAGTCTGTGAGTTTCCTGTCCTTTGAATGTGCGGGTTGTATGTGGGTCCGGCCAGAAGTGACCCGGTTGTGTGAGCGTCAGGCTGTGACTCTCCCATCTTTTGAATGTGCATTTTGTAAGTGGGTCCGGCCAAAAGTGACCCGATTGAGTGAGGGTCAGTCTGCGGGTCCCTTGTCCTCTGAATGTGTTGGTTGTGAGTGGGTCCGGCCAGAAGTGACCCGATTGTATGAGGGTGAGATTGTGAGTCTCCTGTCCTTTGATTGATCAGTCTGCATGTTGGGTCAGGCCCGAAGTGACCCGATTGTGTGAGGGTCAGTCTGTGTGTGTCCTGTTCTTTGAATGTGTTGGTTGTAAGTGGGTCCGGCCAGAACTGACCCGGTTGTGTGAGGGTCAATCTGTGAGTCTCTTGTCCTTTGAATGTGTTGGTTGTGAGTGGGTCCGGCCAGAAGTGACCCGATTGTATGAGGGTCAGATTGTGAGTCTCCTGTCCTTTGATTGATCCGTCTGCAAGTTGGGTCAGGCCATAAGTGACCCGATTGTGTGAGGGTCTGGCTGTGAGTCTCCTGTCTTTTGAATGTGTTGGTTGTGAGTGGGTCCGGCCAGAACTGACCCGGTTGTGTGAGGGTCAGATTGTGAGTCTCCTGTCCTGTGAGTGATCAGTCTGCAAGTTGGGTCAGGCCAGAAGTGACCCGATTGTGTGAGCGTCAGTCTGCGGGTCTCTTGTCCTTTGAATGTGTTGGTTGTGAGTGGGTCCGGCCAGAAGTGACCCGATTGTATGAGGGTCAGATTGTGAGTCTCCTGTCCTTTGATTGATCAGTCTGTATGTTGGGTCAGGCCAGTAGTGACCCGGTTGTGTGAGCGTCAGGCTGTGAGTCTCCCTTCTTTTGAATGTGCGTTTTGTAAGTGGGTCAGGCCCGAAGTGACCCGATTGTGTGAGGGTCAGTATGCGAGTCTCCTGTCCTCTTAATGTTCAGGTTGTAAGTGGGTCCAGCCAGAAGTGACCCGATTGTGTGAGGGTCTGGCTGTGAGTCTCCTGTCCTGTGAGTGATCAGTCTGCAAGTTGGGTCAGGCCAGAAATGACCCGATTCTATGAGGGTCAGATTGTGAGTCTCCTGTCCTTTGATCCGTCTGCAAGTTGGGTCAGGCCCGAAGTGACCCGATTGTGTGAGAGTCTGGCTGTGAGTCTCCTGTCCTTTGATTGATCAGTCTGCAAGTTGGGTCCGGCCAGAAGTGACCCGATTGTGTGAGAGTCAGTCTGCAAGTCTCCTGTCCTTTGTATGTGCGGGTGGTAAGTGGGTCAGGCCAGAACTGACCCGATTGTGTGAGGGTCAGATTGTGAGTCTCCTGTCCTTTGAATGTGTTGATTGTAAGTGGGTCCAGCCAGAACTGACCCGGTTGTATGAGGGTCAGATTGTGAGTGTCCTGTCCTGTGAGTGATCAGTCTGCAAGTTGGGTCAGGCCATAAGTGACCCGAATGAGTGAGGGTCAGTCTGCGGGTCTCTTGTCCTTTGAATGTGTTGGTTGTGAGTGGGTCCGGCCAGAACTGACCTGATTGTATGAGGGTCAGATTGTGAGTCTCCTGTCCTTTGATTGATCAGTCTGCAAGTTGGGTCAGGCCAGAAGTGACCCGGTTGTGTGAGGGTCTGGCTGTGAGTCTCCTGTCCTTTGATTGATCCGTCTGCAAGTTGGGTCAGGCCATAAGTGACCCGATTGTATGAGAGTCGGGCTGAGAGTCTCCTGTCCTTTGAATGTGCGAGTTGTAAGTGGGTCCGGCAATAACTGACCCGGTTGTGTGAGGGTCAGATTGTGAGTCTCCTGTCCTTTGATTGATGAGTCTGCATGTTGGGTCAGGTCCGAAGTGACCCGATTGTATGAGGGTCTGGCTGTGAGTCTCCTGTCCTTGAATGTGCGGGTTGTAAGTGGGTCCGGCAATAAGTGACCCGGTTGTGTGAGGGTGAGGCTGCGAGTCTCCTGTCCTGTGCGTTCTGTAAGTGGATCTGGCCAGATTATTCTTTTCATGTTCCAGAAGTTATTAACCTATGAAATGCCGGTGGCTTTTATAGATCCAGTCTCTGAGTGAGGAGAGATAGAAGTTATTCTGAGACTAAAGTATTAGATATCACACACAGGTCTAATAATTATATGGAAATGTGATGTATTCAGTCTTTATTTCCTCCTTTTATTAGGTGCTATTAGTAACAGTCCCCAGTCTCTCCTATAGGGGGCAGTGTGTGTTGTCTCTTTCAGCAGTGGAGATGAATGACGTTCGGCCTGCGAGGTCCAGAGGAGACGATGGTCCCGGGAGCACCCCCCCATGTTCTGCAGGACTGGACTTATATTGTGGCCTTGGTCCAGGGTTTTAGAACTGATCGCCTTTTCCGGGGGTCGAGAAGGAATTTTTCCCTGAGACACAAATTGTCCGGGTTTTTTTCGCCTTCTTCTGGATCAACAGCTTTAGGTATAGGACGAGGGTTGTGTATAATAAACCATGTTTAACCCTCCACATGCTTTGTCCTGGTTATTTGTTCTTGGGCTTGTAACCCGTGGAGACGGAGATATAAAGCCACTCAGGAGGTTATAGGGGGCATTTATCAATTTGGGCGCAGGGTGGTGCTATATTTTTCAGTGTGATACAAGTTGTGGCGCAAGGGATTAATGATTGGGCGCACGAACCAAAAGGATCGTCTCCACATGAAGGTGATATGTGAGAAAGAATTGTGTCACACGCCCTATGACAGTGGTGGCGAACCTATGGCACGGGTGCCAGAGGCGGCACTCAGAGCCCTTTCTGTGGGCACCCGGGCCATCGCCCCAGCACCAGACAGGACTCAAAGAATCTTCCTCCAGTTCCAAACAACTTAAAAGTCATATATTAAAGTGATACTTAATTCACTACTTGGGACTGTAGGAAGAGGGAGAATGAGCAGACCGGGCCGAATTATCTTTGGAGGACCTCCTGCTGGCCTCTTGATTCTCTGAGTACAGAGGGACACTGGAAAAAATGCTAAAATGATGCCGATTTTCCATCTTGTCCTTTAGGAGGCCAATATGATTGAACATTGTTGAGGAACAGGTAGCAATAAGTTACTGCTTTAATTTTTGGTTGGTACCTCACAATAAATAAGGGGGGGTTTGGGTTGCAGTGTGGGCACTCGGACGCTAAAAGGTTCGCCATCACTGCCCTATAATAAAGGTGCACCAAAAAAAGTTGCTGCATTCTGCCGGAGAACTGAAGGGGGCGCCACATTCATGAAGAACATGTGACGCAGTTCATGAATCCCTCGCACACTGAACCCTCTACCCTCGCACACTGGTTGGTGGCTATATGTTAGGCTGTATACAAATGAACTGGGGGGCTTCTGAATATAATATGTAATATTAATATAATATATAATAATTCCTTTATATATATATAGCGCACACAGATACCGCAGCGCTGCACAGAGCTTCCTAATTCAGTCCCTGTCCCCAATGGGGCTCACAATCTAATCACCTACCAGTATGTTTAGGAGTGTGGGAGGAAACCGGAGGACCCGGAGGAAACCCACACAAACACAGAAAGAACATACAAATACTTTGCAGATGTTGACCCTGGGACTTGAACCCAGGTCACCAGTGCTGCAAGGCTGTAATGCTAATCACTGAGCCACATATAATTGGGGTGGGAGAATTTATATATGGGGGAAAGTTTAATAATTAAACTGGGGGGCACTATAATTAAACTAGAGGGGGTGGGCTATATATTGGGGTCAGATACTAATTCAACTGGGGTGGTGGACCATATGGGAGACTGTTTATAGTTAAACTAGTGAGTTCTGTATATGGGGCTGGATTTTAATGAAACTGGAGGCGGCTGTAAGTGCATTGGATTGCGACACAATTTGAATGTTAAATCCCGCGCTCAGTCCGAATCAGTCGCATCGTCCGACGGCCCGCTCCCGTTTTCTGTTGCATGAAAGCCAGCGCAGCTGCGCCAAAATCTGATCGCGTGCGACACAATCCCCTGCTAAATACTTGTCACAGCCGTGCAATCCCCGAAAATGTTGGAAAATCCAACTAAAGTGCATCCATGGAACCTTAGTAAATAAGCCCCCATGTTTCTAGATACTATAGAACTATAGGGACGTCTGCAGTGACGCTCTCTAAACTTGACTCATCTCATGCAAAATATGACTCTTCTCTGCTAACCGTCACATGACTTTGGAGGAGATTATGGAAAGGAAATTGCATACTCCACCTGAGGGGGCTGGTATTGGTAAAATCTGGTGACACATTCCCTTTAATTACCTTCTACAATGGCGGCCCATATTGATCCTCACCCAGCTTTCCTAAAAAAAAAAAAAATGGGGCAGATTTACTTACCCGGTGCATTCGCGATCCAGCGGCGCGTTCTCTGCGGTGGATTCGGGTCTTCTGAAGATTCACTAAGGTAGTTCCTCCGACGTCCACCAGGTGTCGCTGCCGCGCTGAAATCCGCCGAGGTCCGCCAGAGTTCACGATCCACTGCTGGGTGAAGGTAAGCGCGTTTCCAGCGACACTTTTTTTTTTTTTTTAAATGCGGCGGTTTTTCCGAATCCGTCGGGTTCTCGTTTGTCCACGCCCCCCGATTTCCGTTACGTGCATGCCAACGCCGATGCGCCACAATCCGATCAAGTGTGCCAAAATCCCGGGGCAATTCAGGAAAAATCGGCGCAAATCGGAAATATTCGGGTAACACGTCGGGAAAACGCAAATCGGGCCCCCAATAAGTCCTACTAAATCGCACTTTTTGTAGTATTCCCCCCCCCCCTCCTTGGCTCCTTTCCTGGTTATATTTCAAGGGATAATTACAGATGAAGCAGCGCTGGGATCCTGTGATTCGGGACAGAGGACACAGTGTCAGAAGGGTCAGCGGCGAGGCCACAATAGGCGCGGGATGAAATAGCCGCAGCACAGAATAGCTATTTTCTTGTTTAAAAAGCTTAAATGGCCATTAAGTTGGGGAAATTGCTGGTAAAACAGCTGGAAATGTAAATAGCGATTTCACCCGTCCATCGCCCCTCCATTCACAGGCGGGACGTGCCCGGCGACATCAAAAGCGTTTCCTCCGATTTTATTATACGCTCCACAGTAGGAGGACTGAGAGGGGCCTTTCTCTCCGCGCTGAATGGAGAGTCTGGCCTTTAGTTTCCAGCGTTTAGACGCTTTTTTCAGGTTTTGTTTTTTTTTCTTGGAAGTTAGCAGACAGCGGAGGGATTTTTTTTTTTTTACGCTACTTTTCATGGAGACCCTTAACTTTCCACGGACTTTCTTTTATGAGGTGGCACTAATGAGCTGTTTTGATGAATGTTGTGCTTTTTTTTTTTTTTTTTTCAAAGACGTCTACCTTAAACTTAAGGCAGATGGGAGGGTACGGGAATTCGAGGGGGCGACGTATTAACTTTATGGCTTTTTTTTTGTTGGACTGGTTTATATTTGTTTTAGTGTGTGAAATGCAAATAGTTTGTGCCACAACTAAACATTTTGCGACTACCTGTACTCTCAGCAGCAAAGTCATCTATAGTCATTTACCTATGTCCCAGGACTAAACATTGTGCAAGGACTTGTACTCTCAGCAGCACAGTCATCTATAGTCATCTACCTATATCCTAGGACTAGGTGCAGGGACATCGACTCTCAGCAGCATAGTCATCTATTCTCATCTACCTATTTCCCCTGACTAAACATTGTGCAAGGACCTGTACTCTCAGCAGCATAGTCATCTATAGTCATCTACCTATGTCCCCGGACTAAACATTGTGCAAGGACCTGTACTTTCAGCAGCATAGTCATCTACCTATATCCTAGGACTAGGTGCAGGGACATCGACTCTCAGCAGCATAGTCATCTATAGTCATCTACCCATGTCCCAGGACTAAACATTGTGCAGGGACCTGTACTCTCAGCAGCATAGTCATCTATTCTCATCTACCTATGTCCCAGGGCTAAACATTGTGCAGGAACCTGGACTTTCAGCAGCATAGTCATCTACCTATGTTCCAGGACTAAACATTGTGCAGGGACCTCTACTCTCAGCAGCATAGTCATCTATTCTCATCTACCTATGTCCCAGGGCTAAACATTTTGCAGGGGCCTGTACTCTCAGCAGCATAGTCATCTATTCTCATCTACCTATGTCCCAGGACTAAACATTGTGCACTGTGCAGGGACCTGGACTCTCAGCAGCATAGTCATCTATTCTCATCTACCTATGTCCCGGGACTAAACATTGTGCAGGGACCTGTATTCTCAGCAGCATAGTCATCTATTCTCATCTACCTATGTCCCGGGACTAAACATTGTGCTGAGACCTGTACTCTCAGCAGCATAGTCATCTATTCTCATCTACCTATGTCCTATGACTAAAGATTGTGCAGGGACTTGTACTCTCAGCAGCATAGTCATCTATTCTCATCTACCTATGTCCTATGACTAAAGATTGTGCAGGGACTTGTACTCTCAGCAGCATAGTCATCTATAGCCATCTACCTATGTCCCAGGACTAAACATTGTGCAGTTACCTGGACTCTCAGCAGCATAGTCATCTACTTTTTAGTCCCAGGACTAAACATTGTGCAGGGACCTGGACTCTCAGCAGCAGAGTCATCTATAGCCATCTACCTATGTCCCAGGACTAAGCATTGTGCAAGGACCTGTACTCTCAGCAGCATCGTAATCTATAGGCATCTACTTATGTCCCAGGACTAAGCATTGAGCAGGGACCTGCACTCTTAGCAACATAGTCATCTATTCTCATCTACCTATGTCCCAGGACTAAACATTGTGCATGGACCTGTACTCTCAGCAGCATAGTCATCTATTCTCATCTACCTATGTCCCAGGACTAAACATTGTGCATGGACCTGTACTCTCAGCAGCATAGTCATCTATTCTCATCTACCTATGTCCTTAGACTAAACATTGTGCAGGGACCTGTACTCTCAGCAGCATAGTCATCTATACTCATCTACATATGTCCTGGGACTAAACATTGTATGGGTATTTATCACAACAATTTTTGTTATGTAATGCTACTTTCACCCTCAATCCAGATGTTCTTGTTTAAATAAGTCTCAAATGTTCACCCAACAAGATAATAACCTTTGTTCCCCTGCTATTGTTGGAAAAAGACTGGAATGGGTTGTCGATTTCAGATTTGCAGATGCAGAAACCCCTGGACGCGGCTCCGTTATCATTGATCTGCGTTTATTCACCTTCCGATGTTTGGCGACTTTGCCTCCTCCTGAATATTCTGTCAGTTGTTCTTAACTTTCCGCACAACTTCTGCAATTTAGATAATTTACAGTGTGTGGTTATTGATTGATCCTGTTTAATGATCCATTTACTCCGTCCACTAATGTAGAGCGGGGAAAACGGCCAAACTTTGCCGACACTTCCTCCTGATTAATGGACGCCTTCGCTCCGTTATTGACATGTCTGTCGGCTTTGTGTCCTTGATGCAATGTTAATGTAAGGCGGCGAGGTCCCGGAATATGACACAAACAAGTCGCATCACAAACAAAAAGTTTATGGCCGATGCATTTAGCTGCCATCATGGAGGATTTAAGAGATGGGGGAGGGGTACGATGTCTATAATTACTGCCCCTAATCGGTAAATATGGCTTAAAGAAGACTTATCAATAATCTCCAACCCACAACTTTTTGCTTTGGAATTTTATCTCTCCTTTTCTTTAGCAATCAGTGTCAATATTTTTGACTCTATGCTGTCAAATGGGCGTGGTCATACTGCCAGCTCCTGCTCAGGACCACCCCCACCTGACAGTAGAGTGTTTGATTAGCATAGATTCAGGTAGCCCATATAGCCCAAACGCTAATTAGACTCTCTAGAGTGAGATGGGTGGAGCTGACATCATGGCGCCACCCACCTGACAAAGAACGTTGGAGGCTATAGAACAAATTTGGAGGAAAAAGAGTTGTAATTCCTCTGGTCCCTACTGTTTATTTGAACAGTTTGTGGGACCTAATATGCTTATAAGTCTCTTTACTGTCAGGTGGGCGGTGGCAAGTGCCCTGGGCCACCCACTTGACAGAAGAGAGGCTAATTAGCATAATGGGTGTGAAAACTAACAGGGACCAGTGGCTTGACTCTGCTTCATACATCATTATATGGACCACTTTAGGCACAACTGGACCCCATCGTCCTTCTCATCCGATTTTCGGATCCTGACTACACTATGTCAGTTGTATGCAGCAGGGGGTCTTGAGGAGGCTTCATGGATTGCCATGGTAATAGTCCTATTATGCCTTACCTCTTTAAAGGGGGAATTCTAGAAAACCCTATATAATATGTATGTACTCTGCTCCCAGCTGCTGATTCCTGTGATGTTCCGATACCTTTGATCTTCAGGTTCTCCGCCCAACCAGAAGTTTTGGATCATCAGAGGCCCCATGGGAGGTTTAGTCCATCAGTATGGGTGCTGGGGTGCTGTTGGGTCCTGGTACCTGTGTTTCAGCAGCAGTGGACGCAATGTGATCATGCACCCTATAGTGTAGGGAGCCGCTAAAACAAGGTCACTGTGAAGTGGTTACTGGGATCAAAATTTAACTGAGAACCTTGAGTTCTATTTGTTAATGTAGCCTAGCGACAATACATCATTGTATAATGTGTAGATGTGCTGCCCATGTTTTTCTCTCCTCAAATGTTGGTATAACCCCCCCCCCAAAAAAAAAAAAACAAAATTCTGATTTTACAACGAGTCTTTAAAACACAAACATTTGCTTCATATTGTACAAAATGATTAATGTTTAATGCTACAGCAAGCAGAGATCTTTGAAACTCAGAATGCTATGTGCTTTAATAAAATCTTAAAGGGCAAAAGATTGTGATTTTTTTCTTTATAGTTGTTATAATAGTAATCAGGGCCAGATTATAGAGAGGGCTCCTGAGGTGCGAGCCCCGGGGCCCCCACCATCATGCCTGCCTCCACTCCTGCTTAATGATCAACCGTATTGGTGTCCATAGTATTGCTGACTGCTATGCACTACATGGAGTTCTGAAACGCCTGTACAAACCTCACTCCTGGTATCAACAGCGTAGCTTTGCGGGTGAGTGGTAACAGCTTCACGGGTCAGGTCTATAGCAAGCAGAGATCTTTAAATCCCAGGATGCTGTGTGCTATAATGATGTATCTTAAAGGGCAAAAGATAGTGCTTTTTTCTTTATAGTTGTTATAATAGTAATAAGGGCCAGATTATAGGGAGGGCACCTGGGATGCAAGCCCCAGGGCCCCCACCATCCTGCCTGCCTCCACTTCTGCTTTATGATCCACCATATCGGTGTCCATAGTATTGCTGACTGCTATTACATGGAGTTTTAAACTTCCTGTATAATCCTTACTCCTGATATCAACAGCGGAGCTTTGCGGGTGAGTGGTCAGAGCTTCACGGGTCAGGTCTGGATCCTCCATTCTGCATTACAAGGTCTGGTCATAACAGTGAAAATAAGAGTAGTCAGTGCCCTCGGGTAAAGGCAGCAGGGGTGTGAAGGGTTAAAGCTACATGTGTAGTGGAAGGCATTTTTGGGATAAAGGGGTTTTAAAGTAATGAGTGATTTAAGAGGTTCCGCAGCAGCTGAGGTGCGTATTATGGGTTTGTGCGGCATCTGAGGTGTGTATGTAGCAGTTCTTCTTCTCAGAAAAAGTTCTGTAGAACTATTCTTACTTTATTTAAGATAAAGGATTTAATTGGGGGCCCCCACCAGTTTATTCACCTAGGGGACCCCACCACGCTTAATCCAGCCCTGATAGTAGTTGTAAATATAGTCTTTAGTTAAAGGGACAATTAACGGGGTTGTCCGAATAACAAGATAGGGGATGCAATGTCTACCCCTACCGATCAGACTTACAGTGGATCTGTCCCACCTGAAGATACAGGTAGAGCATGTTCTCAGCAGGACATATAGAAGCAGGACATATAGAAGCAGGACATATAGAAGCAGGACATATAGAAGCAGGACATATGGAAGCAGGACATATAGAAGCAGGGCATATGGAAGCAGGACATGCTCATCCTACAGCTCCATTAAGAAGGAGATGATGAGTTCCCTATTTACATCATAGTGATCCACCATCAATTTTTATCCTGTGAATAAGGGGGTGATAATAACCCTGTTATTGGGCTTGGATGCATCCTCTCCCTGCACATTTCAAGAAGGTGTAATGCTTCATGGTCACCACAAGATGGAGCTCCATGATATACAGAACAGCAGTAGATGATACTAAAAATAGTGATCCCTGCCAACCCCTTTAAGGGCAATCTGTCAACAGGACAAACCCCTTTAAGTTATTAGAACGATTACATGCAGTGAGAGGAAAAAATTACAGATTAGAGGCCAATTAGGCAAATCTGTCCATGTTGTTGGGTTCGACCAGCTATATCCTATTTATAAGGGTTTTGATAGAGAAGGATCCAACCTGCCCAAATATATTTCATCAGAAGTATTTGGCTACTTTAGTTAATATGAGCCCCTTAAGGTCATATTTTTCAGATTTTGTAGAACTACAACTCCCAGCAAGACCTTAAAGCGATCCTGTCACCAGGAACGTCATTTGTAGCTGGTGACAGGTTCCTATTGCCTATGGGGTGCTGATTTAAAAAAAATGCCTTTATCAACATTGTGAAAACTGTCACTACTTTATAAAAACTTTTTTCACATTACCTGGCTCCCTGCCAGCAGCGTGTGGTGAGTCCCGGGAGGAGGCAGGTGCAGCCGGTGTGTCCCTGTGTCTCTCTGTGTGTCATATGCATTGAGCAGGCAACAGAGGGAGGGGGATAAAGACTGAGACACAGGCACACAAAGGCTGCGGCAGCTTACTCGCCCCATGGGACTCACCATATGCAGCAGACAGGGAACCAGGTAATGCGAAATAAACTATTATAAAGTGCTGAAATGATTCAGAAAGCTGACATTTTTAAAATCAGCATAGCATAGGCTATTGGAACCTGTCACCAGCTAAAAATGACATTCCTGATGACAGGTTCACTTTACCCCCAAAATCTATGATATCATCAGACATTATAATGATGACGTCTTATATCATATATAGGGCTTTGGTTCGCATTTCTTCCCTCACTTTTCTAATTTTGCACCCCATGCGTTCAAGATAAGGCTATATCCACAAAAACAGATGATGCTCACAGCCAACAGGTGGATCAGAAACAGATTTCACACCAGACCATAAAAACTGACTGTGGATCTGTGAACGGGTAGGTTAAATGGATGTAAATTGTCATCTAGGGTTACTAGGAAAAAAAAAATTCTAATTTAAAGGGTTTGTCTGGAGGTTGAAAAACAAGCTTTCTTCCAAAAAAAACACACAGTGGTTTATGCCGGTATTGCAACTCAGATCCATTTATCTCTATGCAGTTGCAATACCAGCACCAACCATGGTCAGGTGTGGCGCTGTTTTTGTAAGAAATCAACCATGTTTATCAACCCCCTGGACAACCCCTTTAAGAACTGATTAAGATTAAAGATTGAAGATCTGGGCCTTTAATAGATAATATCAGCCAACAGGCACATAAGAGAGAAAGAAAATTACTGCAAATATTATAATTTAGAACTAAATGCCCTACTGGATTTAAAGGGTTAACACCAGTTAAAGGGAAACAATCCCTGTTATTACTTTAGTTTCTTTCATAGTAAAACTTCAAAACATTTCCAAAAAACAGGGAAAATTCTAAAAAAAAAAAAAAAAAAATTAAATTTTTGTTTTGTTTTCAAAGTGGAAAATTCCGACCGGATTTAACACCAATTAAAGGGGAAACACGAAGTTTGTTTTCAATACGTCTGTAAAGATTTTATAGATTTGAAACAAATTGAATTTTTTCAATTTTTTTTTTATCCACTTTTCAGGACCGTAAGATGTCCCCCCAAAAAATTTCTACCCAACCGGTTCATCTCAACGAAAGTGCGAGAATTTTTTTTTTGTCCTGTTCGGATCTTTAGTAACCAGGATAGAGGGAAAAAGGGATAAAAAAAAAAGTGACGAAAAAAAGGCAAAAAAAAAAGTTTTCTCATCGTCAAGTAAAAAAAAAAAAAACGTGATTGGTTGCTAGGGGTGACCCACTGTTAAGTTGGTCCTGCGCTGGGGCAGCGTCTCCTCAAAAGGCTTTTCTTTCCTTCAGTTTGAGAGTTGCCGTTTCTGTCTCGGAGCAGCCACTGAATCAACAAGAAAGGAGCGGGCGGACAATGCCGCCACCTTAACCCCTTCCTGGCTGCTGGGGGGGCGGCCTGGACATGTCCATACGCAAGTATGTGTGGGGGGTTCTCTTTATCAAAACTACAAATGTTGCAATGTATTTGCACAGAAGATTTGGGGATTTTTTAAAAGTATTTTTGAGGCGGGACCTTCTTAGCCGTGAACCTCACTATTTCCCATGAAAATCCATCATGATAACTCATAGATCCATGTACTGTAATTATATCTGTTATCCATGGCCTCCTTCCTTCTAGAATCAATTTTTATAATTATGCTAATGAGCCAAAAGGGCTCTGAGGGGTGTTACCAAAGCCCCTCCATGCTGTAGCTTCACAGGCTGTTACACTGTCTCCACTTCTCCCTCTGCCGGATGTAATCTCACACAATTGGAGGGAGAAGTGCTCCTGCACAGCCTGTGAAGCTACAACACGGAGGGGCTCTGGTAACCTCCCCAGAGCCTTTCTGTCTCATTAACATAATTATAAGAGTTGATTTTAGAAGGAAGGAGGCCATGGATAACAAATATAAGAAGATTACCACAGTCACGGCTTGGAAATGTCTTAATTTATTGATTAAACATTTAGCATCATCAGGCTCCCCAATTTGTCTGCATGGACTTTCGCTGGGAGGGATCAGGGATGCTGTCATTAACCCCTTCAGTATTGTGGACGACCAAGGATGATGCAGCCAGTAATCCCCTCTAAACTACTCTAAACCACCAGGGATGTTGCTATCAAGCCCATCACTACCCTAGACCACCAGGGATACTGCCATTAATACCTTCACAATCCTAAATTATCCGTGATGTTACCATTGCTTCTATTACTATGGTTGTCCTCCAAGGAGGTTTCCATAAAGACTTTCACTACCCTAGGCCACCAGGATGCTGCCATTACTTTCTTTACTAAGCTAAACCACTCATTAGGGATACTGCCATTGTTCCCTTCACTACACTAGACCATCAGGGATACTGCCATTGATCCCTTCAATACACTAGGCCATCAGGGATACTTCCATTGATCCATTCAATACACTAGACCAGCAGGGATACTGCCATGGATCCCTTCAATGCACTAGACCAGTGATGGCTAACCTATGGCACTGGTGCCAGAGGTGGCACTCGGAGCCCTTTCTGTGGGCACTCAGGCCATCACCAGAGATGACTCCAGGTATCTTCCTGCAGTCCCAGACAGCCCAGGACTTGCAGTGCACAGAGCTATTTTAAAGTGACAGCTGTACCTGGGACTATTTCCTGCTTTATTGGTGTCCTCAGGGTGCTGGTATCAATGAAAACTGTGACAGAGAAGGGAGTGTAAATTACAAATTAAATTTCTGTGTTGGCACTTTGCGATCAGTAAGCGGGTCTTTGTTGTAGTTTGGGCACTCGGTCTCTAAAAGGTTTGCCATCACTGCACTAGACCATTAGGGGTACTTCCATTGGTCCATTCAATACACTAGACCAGCAGGGATACTGCCATTTATCCCTTCAATATAATAGACAATCAAGAATACTGCCATTGATCCCTTCAATACACTAGACCAGTGATGGCAAACCTTTTAATGACCGAGTGTCCAAACTACAACAAAGACCCGCTTATTTATCGCAAAGTGCCAACACAGAAATTTAATTTGTGATTTATACTCCCTTCTCTGTCACAGTTTTCATTGATACCAGCACCTGAGGACACCAATAATGCAGAAAATAGTGCCAGGTAGAGCTGTCACTTTAAAATAGCTGTGTGCACAGCAAGTCCTGGGCTGTCTGGGACTGCAGGAAGATACCTGGAGTCATCTTTGGTGATGGCCTGGGTGCCCACAGAAAGGGCTCAGAGTGCCACCTCTGGCACCAGTGCCATAGGTTAGCCATCACTGCACTAGACCATCAGGGATACTACTATTGAACCCTTTAATACACTAGATCATCAGCCATACTACCATTGATCCCTTCAATACATTAAACCATCAGGGATACTGCCATAGATCCATTCGTTACACTAGACCATCAGGGATGCTGCCATTGATGATTCAATACACTAGACCATCAGGGATGCTGCCATTGATCCTTTTACTACTCTAGATCAACATACTGTAGATACTGCGATCAATCCCTTCATTATTCTAGACCTACAGGAATCCTCTACTACCCTGGACCACCAGGGATGCTGTCCTGGATCTGTTCATTATCCTAGACTTCCAGGGTTGTTGTTTCAATCAATCCCTTTACTACCCTAAACCACTGATGATGCTGACACTTAACCCTTCACTCCCCCAGATCTCCAGTGATGCTACTATTAATTCCTTCTTGACTGTAGCTGACCAAAGATTCCCTCCTAAACCCTCAAACTACCCTAGATCACCAGGGATGCTGCCATTCATCTGCTCATCAGCCTAGACCTCCGGGGTCATTGCCATTAATCCCATTACCACCCTAGACTGCCAATAATCCCTACTCTACTGTAGCCAACCAAGGATTCAGTCCTAGACCCCAGGACTACCCTAGACCACCAGGGATTCTGCCATTCATCTGTTCATCAGCCTTGACCCATAGAGTTATTGCAATTAATCCCATTACTACCCTAAACCACCAAAGATTGCCAGTGATGCTACCATTACTTCTCTACTGTAGCTAATCAAGAATTCCATCATAAAGCAACACACTACCCTAGACCACCAGGGATGCTGCCATTGATTAATTCTCTTCTGGACTGTAGATGACCAATGATTCTGGTTGCAACTCCTTCACTGCCCAATACCATACCATAGAGCCGCTCTCCATGTAGTGGCGGAGCCAGGTCACTGCAGCTGATCTGCAGTACCCAGGTCTGACCAATACATAGAGAACGGCGCTGCCTGAGTTATGTTTGATTCTCTCTGTATCAAATGATCTGTGGGGGAACTTAGTGTGAGAAGTGTGATAAGATGTACTGCATCTAATAACAGTACTGTACTAATGCTTCTCTGTACTGCATACTGTAACACTGCTGTGCTCTGTGCTGGATATACTGGATACTACACTGCTGTGCTCTGTGCTGGGTATACTGTAACACTGCTGTGCTCTGTGCTGTATATACTGGGCAGTACACTGCTGTGCTCTGTGCTGGGTATACTGGGCAGTACACTGCTGAGCTCTGTGCTGGTTATACTGTAACACTGCTGTGCTCTGTGCTGGGTATACTGGGCACTGCTGTGCTCTGTGCTGGGTATACTGGGCACTGCTGTGCTCTGTGCTTGGTATACTGGGCAGTACACTGCTGAGCTCTGTGCTGGTTATACTGTAACAATGGTGTTCTTTTTGCTGGGTATACAGTAACTTTGCTGCATTCTGTGCTGGTTATATACTGTAGCACTGCTGTGCTCTGAGCCAGTTATACAATAACCCTGCTGTGCTTGGTGCTGGCTGTATAGTGAGCAGTAACACTGTTGTGCCGGTTATAACCCTGCTGTGCTCTGTGTTTGTTGGTTAAACTGGGTGTACAGTAACACTGCTGTGCTCTGTGCAGGGTATACTGGGTATAGGGTAACACTGCTGTGCTCTGTGCTGCGCTGTACACTGTGCGGGGTCTACTGGGAATACAGTAACCATGCTGTGCTCTGTGCTGGGTATACTGGGTATAGAGTAACACTGCTGTGCTCTGTGCTGGGTATACTGGGTATAGAGTAACACTGCTGTGCTCTGTGCTGCGCTGTACACTGTGCGGGGTCTACTGGGAATACAGTAACCATGCTGTGCTCTGTGCTGGGTATACTGGGTATAGAGTAACACTGCTGTGCTCTGTGCTGGGTATACTGGGTATAGAGTAACACTGCTGTGCTCTGTGCTGCGCTGTACACTGTGCGGGGTCTACTGGGAATACAGTAACCATGCTGTGCTCTGTGCTGGGTATACTGGGTATAGAGTAATACTGCTGTGCTCTGTTCTGGGTATACTAGGTATGCAGTAACACTGCTGTTCTCTGTGCCGGGTATACTGGGTATCAGGGGAATAACTAGGAGTGGCAGAGCCTCATAGCAGACATCTGAATGGAGCATATAGTATGTATATATTGGTGCACAGTCTCCATTTTTTAGTGTGTCAGGTCGGCTGTCGGGGCCTCCTGACACTACCGGCCCCATAGCAGCTGCTATGGCTGCTACCGCTGTAGTTACACCCCTTCTAAGAATGGAGTAACACTGCTGTGGTCTGTTCTAGGTATACAGGGTATACAGTAACACTGCTGTGCTCAGTGCCGGCTATACAGTAACCCTTCTGTTCTCTGTGCCGGGTATACCGGGTATAGAGTAACACTGCTGTGCTCTGTGTCGAGAATACAGTAACATTTCTGTGCTCTGTGCCGGGTATACAGTAACACTGCTGTGCTCTGTGCCAGGTATGCTGGTTATACAGTAACACTGCTGGGCTCTGTGATGGGTATACCAGGTATACAGTACCACTGCTGTGCTCTGTGCCGGGTATACCGTAACACTACTGTGATCTGTGCCGGGTATACTGGGTATACAGTAACACTGCTGTGCTCTGTGCCGGGTATACCGTAACACTACTGTGATCTGTGCCGGGTATACTGGGTATACAGTAACACTGCTGTGCTCTGTGCCGGGTATACCGTGACACTACTGTGATCTGTGCCGGGTATACTGGGTATACAGTAACACTGCTGTGCTCTGTGCCGGGTATATACCGTAACACTACTGTGATCTGTGCTGGGTATACTGGGTATACAGTAACACTGCTGTGCTCTGTGCCAGGTATGCTGGTTATACAGTAACACTGCTGGGCTCTGTGATGGG
Source organism: Engystomops pustulosus (assembly GCF_040894005.1). NCBI lineage: Eukaryota > Metazoa > Chordata > Amphibia > Anura > Leptodactylidae > Engystomops > Engystomops pustulosus. The sequence goes on from NC_092414.1 coordinate 17,436,835, forward strand.
TATACCAGGTATACAGTACCACTGCTGTGCTCTGTGCCGGGTATACCGTAACACTACTGTGATCTGTGCCGGGTATACTGGGTATACAGTAACACTGCTGTGCTCTGTGCCGGGTATACCGTAACACTACTGTGATCTGTGCCGGGTATACTGGGTATACAGTAACACTGCTGTGCTCTGTGCCGGGTATACCGTGACACTACTGTGATCTGTGCCGGGTATACTGGGTATACAGTAACACTGCTGTGCTCTGTGCCGGGTATATACCGTAACACTACTGTGATCTGTGCTGGGTATACTGGGTATACAGTAACACTGCTATGCTCTGTGCCAGGTATACAGTAACAAGTAACACTGCTGTGCTCTGTGCTGGGTATACTGGGTATACAGTAACACTGCTCTGCTCTATGCCAGGTATAGAGCAACATTGCTGAGCTTTGTCCCAGGTATACTGTAACTCTGCTGTGATCTGTGCTGGTTATACTGGGTATACAGTAACACTGCTGTGCTCTGTGATGGGTATACCAGGTATACAGTACCACTGCTGTGCTCTGTGCCGGGTATACCATAACACTACTGTGATCTGTGCCGGGCATACTGGGTATACAGTAACACTGCTGTGCTCTGTGCCGGGTATACAGTAACACTACTGTGATCTGTGCCGGGTATACTGGGTATACAGTAACACTGCTGTGCTCTGTGCCGGGTATACCGTAACACTGCTCTGCTCTGTGCCGGGTATACAGTAACACTACTGTGATCTGTGCCGGGTATGCTGGGTTTACAGTAACACTGCTATGCTCTGTGCCAGGTATACAGTAACACTGCTGTGCTCTGTGCCGGGTATACTGGGTATACAGTAACACTGCTCTGCTTTGTGCCAGGTATACGGTAACACTGCTGTGCTCTTTGCCGGGTATACAGTAACACTGCTGTGCTCTTTGCCAGGTATACTAGATATACAGTAACATTAATGTGCTCTGTGCCGGGTATACCAGGTATATAGTAACACTGCTGTGCTCTGTGCTGGGTATAATGGGTATACAGTAGCACCGTTGTGCTCTGTGCCGGGTATAGAGTAACACTGCTGTGCTCTGTGCCGGTGATACCGGTTATACAGTAATACTGCTGTGCTCTGTGCCGGGTATACAGTAACACTTCTGTGCTCTGTGCTGGGTATACAGTAACACCGCTGTGCTCTCTGCCGGGTATAGAGTAACACTGCTGTGCTCTGTGCCGGGTATACCGGTTATACAGTAATACTGCTGTGCTCTGTGCCGGGTATACAGTAACACTGCTGTGCTCTGTGCCGGGTATACAGTAACACCGCTGTGCTCTGTGATGGGTATAGAGTAATACTGCTGTGCTGTGTGCCAGGTATACTGGGTATAGAGTAACACAGCTCTGCTCTGTGCCGGGTATACAGTAACACTGCTGTGCTCTGTGCCGGGTATACAGTAACACTGCTGTGCTTTGTGCCGGGTATACAGTAACACTGCTGTGCTCTTTGCCGGGCATACCGGGTATACAGTAACACTGCTGTGCTCTGTGCCGGGTATACAGTAACACTGCTGTTCCCTGCGCCGGGCATACCGGGTACACAGTAACACTGATGTGCTCTTTGCCGGGTATACAGTAACACAGCTGTGCTCTGTGCCGGGTGTACAGTAACACTGCTGTGCTCTGTGCCGGGTATAGAGTAACACTGCTGTGCTCTGTGCCGGGTATAGAGTAACACTGCTGTGCTCTTTGCCGGGTATAGAGTAACACTGCTGTGCTCTGTGCCGGGTGTACAGTAACACTGCTGTGCTCTGTGTCGGGTATAGAGTAACACTGCTGTGCTCTTGGCTGGGCATACCGTGTATACAGTAACACTGCTGTGCTCTGTGCCGGGTATACCGTAACACTACTGTGATCTGTGCCGGGTATACTGGGTATACAGTAACACTGCTGTGCTCTGTGCCGGGTATACCGTGACACTACTGTGATCTGTGCCGGGTATACTGGGTATACAGTAACACTGCTGTGCTCTGTGCCGGGTATATACCGTAACACTACTGTGATCTGTGCTGGGTATACTGGGTATACAGTAACACTGCTATGCTCTGTGCCAGGTATACAGTAACAAGTAACACTGCTGTGCTCTGTGCTGGGTATACTGGGTATACAGTAACACTGCTCTGCTCTATGCCAGGTATAGAGCAACATTGCTGAGCTTTGTCCCAGGTATACTGTAACTCTGCTGTGATCTGTGCTGGTTATACTGGGTATACAGTAACACTGCTGTGCTCTGTGATGGGTATACCAGGTATACAGTACCACTGCTGTGCTCTGTGCCGGGTATACCATAACACTACTGTGATCTGTGCCGGGCATACTGGGTATACAGTAACACTGCTGTGCTCTGTGCCGGGTATACAGTAACACTACTGTGATCTGTGCCGGGTATACTGGGTATACAGTAACACTGCTGTGCTCTGTGCCGGGTATACCGTAACACTGCTGTGCTTTGTGCCGGGTATACAGTAACACTGCTGTGCTCTGTGCCGGGTATACAGTAACACTGCTGTGCTTTGTGCCGGGTATACAGTAACACTGCTGTGCTCTTTGCCGGGCATACCGGGTATACAGTAACACTGCTGTGCTCTGTGCCGGGTATACAGTAACACTGCTGTTCCCTGCGCCGGGCATACCGGGTACACAGTAACACTGATGTGCTCTTTGCCGGGTATACAGTAACACAGCTGTGCTCTGTGCCGGGTGTACAGTAACACTGCTGTGCTCTGTGCCGGGTATAGAGTAACACTGCTGTGCTCTGTGCCGGGTATAGAGTAACACTGCTGTGCTCTTTGCCGGGTATAGAGTAACACTGCTGTGCTCTGTGCCGGGTGTACAGTAACACTGCTGTGCTCTGTGTCGGGTATAGAGTAACACTGCTGTGCTCTTGGCTGGGCATACCGTGTATACAGTAACACTGCTGTGCTCTGTGCCGGGTATACAGTAACACTGCTGTGCTCTGTGCCGGGTATACAGTACCACTGCTGTGCTCTGTGCCGGGTATACAGTAACACTGCTGTGCTCTGTGCCGGGTATACAGTAACACTGCAGTGCTCTGGACCGGGTATAGAGTGACACTGCGGTGCTCTGTGCCGGTTCTGTGCCGGGTATGCAGTAACACTGCTGTGCTCTTTGCCGGGTATACAGTAACACAGCTGTGCTCTGTGCCGGGTATATAGTAACACTGCTGTGCTCTGGGCCGGGTATACAGTAACACTGATGTGCTCTGTGCCAAGTATACAGTAACACTGATGTGCTCTGTGCCGAGTATACAGTAACACTGATGTGCTCTGTGCCGAATATACAGTAACACTGCAGTGCTCTGGGCCGGGTATACAGTAACACTGCTGTGCTCTGGTCCGGGTATAGAGTAACACTGCTGTGCTCTGGTCCGGGTTTAGAGTAACACTGCTGTGCTATGGGCCGGGTATACAGTAACACTGTGGTGCTCTGTGCAAGGTATACAGTAACACTGCTGTGCTCTGTGCCGTGTATATAGTAACACTGCTGTGCTCTGGGCCGGGTATAGAGTAACACTGCTGTGCTCTGGGCCGTGTATATAGTAACACTGCTGTGCTCTGGGCCGGGTATACAGTAACACTGCTGTGCTCTGGGCCGGGTATAGAGTAACACTGCTGTGCTATGGGCCGGGTATACAGTAACACTGCTGTGCTCTGTGCTGGGTATACAGTAACACTGCTGTGCTCTGTGCCAGGTATACCAGATATACAATAACACTGATGTGCTCTGTGCCGGGTATACAGTAACACTGCTGTGCTATGGGCCGGGTATACAGTAACACTGCTGTGCTCTGTGCCGGGTATACAGTAACACTGCTGAGCTCTGGGCCGGGTATACAGTAACACTGCTGTGCTCTGTGCCAGGTATACCAGATATACAATAACACTGATGTGCTCTGGGCCGGGTATACAGTAACACTGCTGTGCTCTGGGCCGGGTAAACAGTAACACTGCTGTGCTCTGGGCCGGGTATACAGTAACACTGCTGTGCTCTGGGCCGGGTATACAGTAACACTGCTGTGCTCTGGGCCGGGTATACAGTAACACTGCTGTGCTCTGGGCCGGGTAAACAGTAACACTGCTGTGCTCTGTGCCGGGTATACAGTAACACTGCTGAGCTCTGGGCCGGGTATACAGTAACACTGCTGTGCTCTGTGCCGGGTATACAGTAACACTGCTGTGCTCTGTGCTGGGTATACAGTAACACTGCTGCGCTCTGGGCCGGGTATACCAGGTATACAGTAACACTGCTGTGCTCTGTGCTGGGTATACAGTAACACTGCTGTGCTCTGTGCCGGGTATACAGTAACACTGCTGTGCTCTGGGCCGGGTATACAGTAACACTGCTGTGCTCTGGGCCGGGTAAACAGTAACACTGCTGTGCTCTGTGCCGGGTATACAGTAACACTGCTGAGCTCTGGGCCGGGTATACAGTAACACTGCTGTGCTCTGTGCCGGGTATACAGTAACACTGCTGTGCTCTGTGCTGGGTATACAGTAACACTGCTGCGCTCTGGGCCGGGTATACCAGGTATACAGTAACACTGCTGTGCTCTGTGCTGGGTATACAGTAACACTGCTGTGCTCTGTGCCGGGTATACAGTAACACTGCTGTGCTCTGTGCTGGGTATACAGTAACACTGCTGTGCTCTGGGCCGGGTATACAGTAACACTGCTGTGCTCTGTGCTGGGTATACAGTAACACTGCTGTGCTCTGTGCCGGGTATACAGTAACACTGCTGTGCTCTGTGCTGGGTATACCAGGTATACAGTAACACTGCTGTGCTCTGTGCCGGGTATACAGTAACACCGCTGTGCTCTGTGCTGGGTATACAGTAACACTGCTGTGCTCTGTGCCGGGTATACAGTAACACTGCTGTGCTCTGTGCCGGGTATACACTGGCCATACACTTTCCTCAGCGCACAACCATCAGCGATTAAATAATAGATCCTGCGCGGAGTGGGCGTGGCCCCATTCTTGGCCCCTCCCTCGTTGACCACCGATTAGCCGTCTTCCTCTCTGCCCCGCCCCGCGCCTGTGCGCCTTCTCCAATCAGCGCCGCGCTGTCAGTGGCTGGCTCGGTGTCGCGCTCAGTCTGGCAGTGCCGAGCGTGGCTGTACCCGGGGAACATCAGCTGGCGGCGGCTCCGGGATGATGGGGACTGCGCGCTGCACATGGTGCTACCTCCTCCTGCTCTCCTGCATCGTGCACCGGGACCACCTCACAGGGGGCAGCGGCCTCCCAGGTAAGGGCTCCCTTAAAGGCTCCACATCGCTGCTTTCTCTTATCAGGACCCCTTTAAACTTTTTTTTAACTCTTTCCATCACGGTCCCTGATGCATAGACCTCTGTGCACTGGATTTATCATGCATATCTTACATGGGACTGTGTCATTTACATAGGACTGCCGCTGTGCATCCATCATCAGGTCATATCCGCAAACTTTCCTATGTTCCCAGCTTAATCCCCTCTCTCCTTACTCCCTGCTGTTCCACCTCCTCTGGCAATTTGTTTTCACTTCCAATTATCCCTTCCACATTGATCCTGACTCTCGGATTCAGGTTCTGGACCTCCCCTTTAAATGATGTTCTTCCCCCTTTAACTAGGACACTGACTCCTTTTAAATAAATTTCGCCTTATATTGCGATGTTATGTTGTGTATCCGTATTTGTCGTTGGGAACACCTGCAACGCGCGGAACAAGTCTCCGCATTGACGGATAATATTGACCCCCCTTTTCCGGCAATCTGCTAATTGTAATTGGCCTCAAAGAAAAAGATGATATTATAATTATATTGACTTTAGCCGCAGAGGGAGAAACACGGGCGACACCTTGTGATTATTTATGGAGCTTCCTGCGCCTGAGCCCCAGATGTTTAGATGGCGCTAAATTGTCAAAGAATCAATTAAAACTGAATTTCCAGGAAGATGGATACAAGTATTGACATAAGAGGCATCAGGGGCCCGAGGGGTGCACGAATAATAGAGAGGCTGGGGAGCGGGCATCACAGCGCTGCCTGCTGTCTGTATCATATCTATCTATCTCATATCTATCTATCTCATATCTATCTATCTCATATCTATCTATCTATCTATCTATCTATCTATCTATCTATCTATCTATCTATCTCATATCTATCTATCTATCTCATATCTATCTATCTCATATCTATCTATCTCATATCTATCTATCTCATATCTATCTCATATCTATCTCATATCTATCTATCTCATATCTATCTATCTCATATCTATCTATCTATCTCATATCTATCTATCTATCTATCTCATATCTATCTCTCTATCTCATATCTCTCTATCTCATATCTCTCTATCTCATATCTATCTCATATCTATCTATCATATCGTATCTTTCTCTCTCTCGTATCTATGTACCTATAGCACAGTCAAATTTCTCTGGACTACACATTACTGTACCTGGTACCCCATGCCATCCACAAAGCTTGCTGTATCTATCTTTCTATCTAGACGTATGTATAGATGTGGCAGAACTGATGTTGCACAGTCTGTACCTGATACCCAGTGGCAGCCCCAGAATGCTTTGGATGTCTTCTTCTTTATCCATCAACGTATCTCTGTCTGTCTATCCATCCATCTCCAACTAGTTGTAGTGGAGTCAGATTTGTATGGACTTCACTTCACAGAACCTGATAACTTTTATCTAGATGTAGCAGTGCTGAATTTGCAATTTTAAAGCTTTCCCTATCTGTCTTGATATAAAAGAACCAAAGAACCATGTCTGCACTAAATTTGACTCTATCTATCTCATAACTAATTGCTCTCTATCTGTTTCATATCTATCTATCTCTCATATCTAACTATCTATCTATCCATCTCATATCTATCTATTTCATATCTCTCCTATCTATCGATCTATCTATCTATCTATCTATGTTCAGTGAAGAGGCAGCACTCCTTGTAGTGGTGAAAGGGGTGAAGCTTTATTCCATAAAAAGCGACGTTTCGGTGTACCGTTACACCTTTATCAAGCTTTATCTTGCTTGATAGAGGTGTAACGGTACACCGAAACGTCGCTTTTTATGGAATAAAGCTTCACCCGTTTCACCACTACAAGGAGTGCTGCCTCTTCACTGAACCTATATTGGAGACCCTGGCCAAGGGATCACCGGCTTCTGCACCCACCGCTAGCTGTGCTGCTCTGGATCTTCTACTTTTTATCTATCTATGATCTCATATCTATCCGTCTCACTTTGTCAAGGTATCTTCCTCTGCTAACTACCCCTTGTCGTCTATCATCCAGCTGTCATGTAGCAGAGCTGACTTTTTGATTAAGCTGCGTCTTATTGTTAAGAAAACTGTGTATCATCTCTGCCCGACATCCCTAACGAATCTTAGTTATGTCACCTGCGTAGTAACCCGGCTCTGCTGTATCTGTATATGGAAACACAGGTGTAGCAGAGCTGAGTTTGCTTAATGCACAAATTGCTTGTCGCTTGTGTTATCTGATAAACATGGCATGACAAAGTCAGCTCTGCTACATCTGACTATAGGTAGGCTGCGGGGTTAATTGCTTCCATTGACCATATTTCTCATATTGTCTTGTAATTGTCTGCAGGCGGACAAGTCTCCCCCATAACATGGCCATTTCCTTTAATCATTTAATGATATTTTTCTTTCCCGTTGCCGCGACAAGACCCCTTTATTTCACCTGTGCCGCTCGCACAGCATCTGTTTTCTATCTGTAACAATAGGGGGGGGGGTGGAAACACCCCCACCCCCCCTTGACTATAGAAAATAATAAATTGACTCCTATAACGACCCCCTTCTCCATTGCAGACAGTGACGAGTGTGCAGAGGGTACGGACGACTGCCACATTGACGCCATCTGCCAGAACACCCCCAAATCCTACAAATGTATCTGCAAGCCTGGATATAAGGGCGAAGGGAAACAATGTGAAGGTAGGAAGCAGAAGAAGCTGCTGGCCTGACGGCTTCCTATTTGTTTGCACTGTTAAATCTTCGTAAATAGCTGAATTCCTGAACCGATTAATGCAGATTTACAGCTGCTCGCCCTCCAGTCCTGGTGTTTATTGGCTGAGGGCCCCTGCTGTGTCTGATAATTGTTCTGAAGTACAGATACTTCTCGCAGGAGTCACCCATTCATACATGCCAATCCTGGGAAATGTCTGTGTTTCTGTGTCTGGAAATCATGTGGAGCCACCTTAAAAAGTGCTAACAAATGTTATTCCACCTTAAAAAAAAAATAACACTACAACGCTTCCGAAATTATATGGCGCTTTTAAAAGAAAACGCAGCGTTTGGTACCCGTATCCATTTTTCTGAACTTATGTGTCTTTTAATAAATTTAAAAAAATAAAACTTAAAAATCCTATACTACCTTGAAGATAGCCATAGATAAAAATCTTATTATACCATCATAAAACTACTGTGCCGCCATAGAATGAAATACAAGTGATCCCACGCCGCTCTGGTACTTCTAGTCTACTTGTAACATGAGAAGAAATGGCGCGGCACGGTCAGAAGATATCATCGATTAGCAAAAAGCAGGTCCTGTGACCCCCCGACACTTCTGGAAAGATGGAGGTACTGATGTACCGGAGCAATACTGGAACTGGGAGGATTCCCACCCCCTCTGGCATTTTCTTGATTTGCTGGAACATGATTCCACCCTAAAAAATCACCCACCTTGGGGTGATGCCACACATGACGTTTTTGGTCCGTTTTTAAACATCCGTTTTCAGTCCATTTTTGGCCGCTTACCATGCGTTTGGCTGCTTACAACCTGTTTATCTATTAAGATAATTGGGAAAAACGGACCAAAAACGCCATGTGTGGCATCACCCTGAATACATAAATATGTTCTACCATCTTAAATAATACTATTTTGCCCCAAAAAATGGTAAAGCACATAAAAAATGACAATATTGAAGTAGTACTACTTTACTATGCTACCTTAAAAAAATGTTATCCTGCCATAAACCCAAATATATATTGTCGCATATCTTGCACTAAATATCTGTCGAGTGTTTCTAATATTATATGGTTGACTTGAACCATCCTGTCTACAGGCAGTCCCTGGGTTACGTACAAAATAAGTTGAATTTGTATGTAAGTCAAAACTGTATATTTTATAATTGTAACCCCAGACAAAGTTTTTTTTGGTCTCCGTGACAATTGGATTTTTTAAATTTTGGATTGTCATCAGAACCAGTATTAACAATGAATCTTAATTACAGACACCTCTGATAACTGTTACAGATGATTATTGTAGCCTATGAGGTCCGTTTGTAACTAGGGGTCGTCTGTAAGTCGGATGTTCTTAAGTAGGGGACTAACTGTATTATGTGTCATGTGATAGATCCGTTTATACAGACACAGCAGCTTTTGTTGGTGTACAAAAAAAAAAACTTCGTAATACCCAAGTAAATCTAAAGTCTTTGTTCACACTGCAGATTCAGATCTCCAAGACGTGCTTTTTTTTGACAATCTTTGGCTTTGTAGTTTTTTTAGTCAGATACAGATATAGATTACCTCCATCGTCATCTGCTGGGGAAATTTCAGCATTTTTTACCAAAAAGAGAATTTCAACAAAAATATAAAATTGGTCATAAGTGGGGAAATCAGAGGCCAAAATTTTGTGCCTTTTTATGGTGCCAAAGTAGAAACAGAAAGTTCCCCCATATTGCCTGTCCCCCCTCGAATCTCCTTCCTGGTTATTTTTCATTTTGGTGTTAAGAGAAAATTGTGATAAGTTTACAGTTTTACTATCATTTTTTTGAGTAGTTCTTTTATTAGAGGCAATGAATATGGCTGCACTTTCTGTTTGGACTTACCCAAAATGGCCTCCACACCTCGATAGCAGTAAAGTCAATATATCTTTAGCTGCTCTGAATATTGATTTAATAATGTCTAAAAAGTTGTGTTTGGTTACATGTGATATAGTACAGGGGTAACCTGTCACCAATGGTTGTCTTGGGGCCCCCTTCTCAATTGTGTGTTGGGCCCCAGAGCTTTTCATTATGCCCCTTTTATAATGGTTGTTGATTGTATTGTTATGGCATCGGGACCTGATACCTAAACGGAGACCTCCTTTATGCCAGATCAAAAATGGCGCAATATCACATTACATTGTGCCTCGGAAGCTGTAACCTTGACCTCTTACATCATGTTGCTAAAGATTCTCTGTTTCTTGGAAAGCTGTGTATCTACCAACATTGCTATTTTACTCGACTTTCTAGAAATCCTGAAAATCCGACAAAATCCTGCCCAGTGAACCTCACATGCAGGTGGCGTATACATGTATGACAGCAGCTTCATTCACATGGGGATTCTTGGTCCATCCGTCATATGCCCTGCAATCTGTATGTTATCACCCATGCTGTCTGCGGATAGGGGATAAGTTACTTTTCTAGTGTTTTAAGCCTATTCCTTCCCCTGAAAATCTTTTAAAGGTGACTTTTCAATAAGTATAGGTACCCTAAACCGGCAGCAATCCCTCATACAGCTGTGGTTTAGGGTCCCATAACTTTTTACGTTAATTTAGGTTGGGGTTATGGTGACTTGAGCCCGCTGGGACCTTTCCACATAATGAAGCAGTGGTCAGTAATCAAACCTTCACCGTGCATGCACCCCATGTTCAGGGCATAGTCTGCTGCACTATGTGCTTTGTGTATGACCCGGGGGTCCATAGGGTACTCAAGTCCACCGTCACCCCTAATGTCTATGTGGCCAATTATTGTTCTGTTGGCATTTCTGGATTAAAGAGAAATGTTCGCAGTGTGAGCACTGTGCAGATGCTGAACAAGCAGGGGATGCTTCTGTCTTTTCTGATTTGCTTCAGTCTGTCTAGGTTTAATTGTAATTTAACTATGTATCTCACATCCAGCACTTGGTCATTTACGTAATAAAGGAATTTTTGCTTTTAGGAAATGGAAAAATCTTCCTTTTTTACTTTGTCTTTCTTTACCTCATTGTGTTCAAGACCTCTGCTTTCTGTCAGTGTGTGGAAACATTCTTGCTGAATATCATGAAAATGTCCAGATAAGTACCTTTTAGGTGATAGAAGAGGTTTTTGAGCAATTTTGGACAGATTTCAGTTTAGGACACATTTTTTTCCCCCCATCTCATCCCTTTATTGCTATGCACGTTCTAGGGCTAGAAATAGCCGGAATTATGGAAATAATGGAAGCAACCAAGCTGGCTTAGTTTAGCCGTTTCCAGAAATTGTCTGTTCTTGTGATTTTGCTCACCAGGCAAATGTACAGGTATTCTTATCTCAATTCCTAATGGTTGAAATGGGAATATCCCTTTAATAATGACCAATGAATATGTTTGAAAATTCTGGTAGATATAGTCAACCAGCTGTAAATTCCCTTTAAGAATGCTGCATCCCATCGCACAACCCTTTATAACCCAGTGCTGCCCCTAACCATTCACTGACAGCAAGAGGGATTTTTTTTAATTAATAAAGATTAAGTGGCTTTTTGTTGACTAACTGTACATTGATGTAGTTGGTTTCTATGGGTAAAGGTAGAGTGGCTCATAGCAACCAATCAGAGAGCAGCTTTCATTTTCTATAGCGCAGGGAACTTAATAAAGCTGCCATCTGATTGGCTTCTATGAACAACATGCTTTTTTTTATCCCTCTGCACTAAACTTTATAGACCTGGGGAGGGAAAGCAAATGAACATTTGATTGGCTGCTGGATAAAAAATGGCGCTGGTTTCTAATTGCGGTGATTTTTATTTACGTCTCCTGCTTTTGGGTGACAAACTGGTAATTGTGAGTTATTTTTACCTGTCTGTATGGCTGCTGCCTATTTGTTAAGTACTTGTAATGAATAACATTACTTAGCTGAGATGACGGGAGAGGTATTTTGCATGGAGACGGCGAGGAATGTGACGTCTAGGTTTTCCTGACCCGCTGGTATGTTTAGCGTTTGACTTTAGACGTTGATTAATTTGATTTTTTTTTTTTTTCTTGAAGGCAATGCTATATCTCCTCCGTGATAGGCCGGATTACTTCGGTATATTGCACGCCATTAATGCGGTAATGCATGGCATTATAGGTGCAGTTTATACTTCTGTCCTATATCGGAAGCAACAGGAAAAATTCCATCTGCAGGGTGTAGGCAGAATTCCCAACTATCCTGGAGTGTGAACACTTCTCTAAACATCCATTTCTGTGGATCGTTTGGCGAATTTCACCAGTGCAACAAACTCTGAGTACATTTACCGTTAGCACATCATGTTCTCTGTAGTACCCATAGTGCCCACTTTACTTTTTCTACCAAAAAGTGCCACCTGTCACATTGAAACCCCATAACAAAACATCCACCATGGCACTGCAATAACCACTGATGCCTACCAGGATTGGCTCCAGGTTTCAGTAGGCCCAGAATCTAAAACAATCTCCTGTTCCCTATAATATTCCCTAGTTTATCATCCCAAACAGCCTCCTCATGGTTATTTTTTATAAAACCCCCTCACACCCTATGGATTCATTAGAAACCGCTCCGCTCACCCCTATGGATTCCTTATGTGCAGCTTTATGTGAGCCCCCCGCACCAGCCCTGATACCTACCATTACAGGTGACCTTCATAATGTTATGCTGCCCACAGATACTTCTATAATTTGGCAGTGTCCACGAAAACCCCCATAGTGAGGCACCATCCACTACCTGTGATGTCCCATAGCGCTGCCACTGATGGCACAATAGCCTGGCACCGTCCACAGATGTTCCCATTCTTTGCAGGCAAACCCTTCTTATTTGGGAAGTTTGGCTATGGATAATGTAACCAAACTTGTATAAAGTTCCACTTTAACCCGTTACATACGGTAGATGTTGCTTCTTTCACCATGACTCCAGAGCGAATGAACTGATCACTCCCAGTAGCTGTAAGGTCTATGTTGTTTTATACATCAGAATACTCAAGGCAGGATTTACTATAGCCCACAGTGGTGAGCAGTTTATTCCATTTTTTAGGATTTGTGATTGCAGTCAACTCTGATACTGGATCTGTAACCGTTCAAATGATGAGACCACGGCATCTGAGCAGTTCCTTTCATTTTTATTGAGCGTCTCCCTTGTACTGTGTTGATATTTAGGATCAGTTTTGTCCTCCTTGGAGTCTTCTGAAAACTTCTTGCCATGTTTACTGCCTATTGATATTAATCCCTGCCGTTTGCTCCCCTCCATGGATGGCCTAACACCATGTCAGTATAGAACTTAATAGCCTGTATAACTATTATTATAAAGAGGACATGCCGGCATCTGTTTTCGTGGCTGTGGAGTCAGTAAGCTAAACTACTCAATTTCCCTAACTTCTACTCTAGGTCCAGGAAAATGGTCACCGACTCCAAATCCACAGTCCTATTTTCCTGGTTACTCAGCAGTGCTGAAATTATTTCTCCAATGGACTGATTTGGCAAGCTCTGTGCAGTGCTGTGTAATCTGTGTGCGCTATATAAGTAAAGAATTATTATTATTAATACTCTGTAGCAGGGGAGATTTATTCCTGAGCATGTACATAAAGTGCAACACACATTCATCTCAACTAAAAGGGGGATCAAGGGTGCACAACCCGTGTTGACACGGCACATGCGGCCTATCAAACCTTAATTTGCGGTCCATATCGTGCTGACAGTCCATTGAGCCCTGATGGAAGCGTTCATTGCTCCAGGAGGCTGGGTATTGGTGAGTACTGCTGAGAAGTACTTGCTATTCCCGGTCCTCTCAGCTCTGTGTCCAAACTCCTGACACTGGGCCAGTATTTGTCTGCTCGGAGTGTCTACAGTATTATTACTGTTTGCTCCGTGGGTCTTTCCATGATTGTTGTCTACTCTGGGGGTCTCCAATGCTATTATCTTCCATTTATTATGCAATATTTGGTTTCTAGGATGCTATTTTCTTGCTATTCTGTGGTATTTATAAATTCAGCATTTTGTGCTGTAATGAGTTTGTTGGTGCTTCTAGGGTGCTGGTTACTGATGCGCCCCTTCAAGTTGAGTGGTAGACAATGCGGCCCTTGGCCCAATAATTGTTGCTCACCCCTGGCCTAAATCCTTAGATTAGGAATGGAAGAGACCTTTATAGGAAATTTCATAATTCTTATAATTTTATTATAAGTTTGTGGAGTCGGTCCATTTTATCAAGACTCCACCAAAATAGTCACCGTCTCCAACTCCACAACCCTGTCTGTTTTAACTACTTGAATTCTTCATCCAGGAATAATTTTTCCTTAAATTTTTACTACTTCATGTCCCTTTGTTATTCCTTCTTGGAATTTCTGAACTGGGGGATTCTAGTTGGAGGTGGGTTACTGCATATGTAACACTAATTGGACTGTGCTAGGGTTTGTAGGGGCACACTACCTACTGGTACCACCTAGTTGTCAGTATTCATCTATTTATAGTAAAAGTAATGGAGGAATTGATGCAACACAAAATGTTAAGAAAAAATGTATGTGGGTTACCTGGATGTGATGAATCTGTGTGTTGGTTAATCACTGTATAACCTTTCAGCCCTTCTCCCCCTTGTCTGGCGGCTGGGTCCATATTTATGACTCCATACAAATTAATAAAACACTTTGTCATCGAGATGTACAGAAACCTTCAGCCGAGCAGCTCCATCTCCGTCTATTTAATGCCGTCCACATCAAAGGGGTCCTTAAGCCTTAAAATGCTTGTGCTTCAGAAGCCCAACTCATGCTCTCTGGTAAACCTCACTATATATCTCTGTCTCCTTTTAATCCCGGCTATTTTTTTTCCTCCTCTATGCCTGGTTTGGCTCAGTCTGAAATGAGATTGGGAAAAAATTCCAACAGATTGGATATCTGCAGTGCAAAATTGATTTTTCTGAATTACCAGCAATATGAGAGAGAAAAATTTAGCGTTCTGTCAGTTTGCGGAACATTAAAAAGTGTTTTACCTTTCAGAATGTGTATCTCGGTATAAGGGCTAAATATCTTATATCGCGGGGGTCTGACAAGTTGCCCTTAGCTCCCCTGTTTTGCCAACTTTCAAGATCGTCCCTTCTTTTGAATCAAGTCCCACAGAATTCAATGTAGCAGAGGTTAAGCCGACTCCCAGAAGTTGTCAATACTGGGCATCTTGGGGGGACCTCCTAAAAGTTCTTTCAAATATTGCAAAGGTTCTAGTGCTTTGATGGAAAGACGCACGTATTGCTGCCCATTGGCCATTAGAGGATAAAGTTGACTGTAGACTTCGGAAATTGGTGGCCCAAACCCCCATTCTAGACTTGGAACTCGCGCTATCCGATTCAATCCATAGTTAACAATTGTCCCACAATTTGGCACCTGTACTAAGTTTGGCTTGTATGAGTGGACTTTATGCAAATTGCTCTGCAAAAGTGAACAATTTTTGGCCCCCCTGCAGAACCTAAATGTTCCCAAATTTTAACACCTAAATGTTGGTTAATGCCGGCACCTAAAGGGCTGACTACATTTCAGTTGTAACAAAAATCAAGTTTTATTAATGTATGATTTGATTCTTGTGATCGATGGGGATCTCATCATTTGAACTACTAGCAATCGTCGTGTGGATAGTTGATTGATTTTTAATAGGTCAACTGCTATAAAAGAATTGTTAAATTTATGACATCCCAAAGCCACCAGTAGGGGGAGCTAGTTCTGCTGGATTTATACAACTTCCATTAAATCAAAGATTGCAGGGTTTTTGTCAACAGCTCAATAAAATACATAGTGATACAGTAATTTAGGTAACATTTAGGCTACATGCACACTGCCGTGTGCCCGCCGCACCGTAGCACTGCGGGCACACGGCAGCGCAGGAAGAGGAGGAGGAGGTGAGCACCGCTCACCCCCGCCCCTCTCCATAGGAAGTTATGGCGCACAGCGCCGTAATACGGGAAAAGATAGGACATGTCCTATCTTTTCCCTTGGCTACGAAGGCGGTACGGTGCCGCACATGTGCGGCACCGTACCGCTCCCGTACAGGACCGTGAGCCCATTGAAGTGTATGGGGGACGTATATCGGCCGTATATACGTCCCCATTACATGTGTGTGAATGCAGCCTTACCCTGTACATGCCCACCATCTGAAAAAAACTTAAAAAACATCCCGGGAGATCTCCTTCCATTCAATAGGTTTAGTGGCCCCTTTAGTTCCTTCTAATAGATCGCCAAGATCCCAAATAGGACCATAAAAATTGATCTTCAAGACCAGTCACATAACCCTCCAAGACGTAACTGGACCCCAACATGGAGAATCGTGGAATTTTTTGGAGACTGCCGCTGTCACCCTCACATACTTTCTCTTTGTTTTATGGTGTGAAGTCCGGTAGGAGAGGGGGCACTCTCTACGCAAACAGGAAAGTTCACGTGTTCTCCGCAGTAATTAATCATACTTTACTCGGGGGGGGGGGGGGGGGGGGGGGCTCGGCCTCTACTTAAATTCTTCGGCCTAAATGTTTTTCTATGAGGTTTTTAATGCCTGGGCAATTAGTAACGTCTCCCGTAGCAACTGAAAGACTCTGCGGTCAATGATTAATTCATCATTTCGACCAGACACATAGAAAATGTTCCTGTAATGCAGCCGCAGAACCTTCCTCCTGGCCAGGACTTCTCCATACATTCACAAGATGTATATGGAAGTATACGTGTGCTACTTCTGTACTTATATCTATGGTATTGAGCCATTTTTTTAGAATCTTAAAGGAATACTCAAGATTTACCATCGAAACCCCCCCCCCCCTCCATTATGCACAAGTTAAAAGGGATCAGGCAAGCTTTACTTACCTGATAAATTCTCCACCACCACGGTTTACTTACCTGACTGTGGTGAAGACATCCCATCAGCACATGAGACCTACAGCCAGGTGAACAAACGCCTGCAAGGAGAACCCGAAATGATGAGGATTCAACAGGTGAATTCTTGTACCGTGGACTCTTTAAGACAATCCCTTTAAAAGGGCTTGTCCTTTGATAACAAGTTGGACCCTATCCACAAGATAGGGGCTTACTTTCTAATGAGTGGGGTTCCACGGATCCGTTTTTATCCCTGTTGCACCTCAAAAGTATGGATCGGCTGGTCGCACAGTTGGCAGGCCAATTTCTATGGAACTGATGGAGATGGCCCAATACGCCGCCCATCTACCTCCTCATCCCTGCCATAGAGACTACGCACGACTCGCTGCTCTATTCATCATCCCCTTTCTTGAAAAACATGTGGGTCCAATCACTGAGACGCCCATCTATCAACAATTTAGCTCTGGATAAGGGTTAACTTAAAGGGCAACCCCTTTTAAGAGTAGATGGGGCAGTCATGAGAAGGAAGCTCAAAGAAGGTTATATATAGGTATATTTTCCATACAGTGGCCTAGCAAATGTGGTAGTGGTGTGCGTAAATGGCGTTAGTAATGGTGGTTGTAGGAATAATGGTAGCGGTAACTTCATTGAAAAAGGCTGAAGAAAATTTGTAAAAAAGATATTTTCACAAATTTCGACTCCTTTGATGCCATAACTGGACGGTTCCCTGTACGGTACTTTATTGTGTCCAATACAGCGCCTAAATAACATTGGCATAATTCAGTGGTGGTGAACCTATGGCAAAGGTGTTAGAGGTGGCACTCGGAGCCTTCTTTGTGCACACGCCGAGGCCTCAAGGGATCCACCTGCCTACGACATGCCTCACTCCGCGCTATTTAAAAGTGACCGATCCTGGGTTGCCTGGGATTTCGTGAGGGTTGGATCATCTTTGGAGGTCCTGCCGCGTCCCTGTGATCCTTCCTCTCCTCTCGTAATTAGAATTTTGCCTCCCATACTTCAACTGTATTGCTAACCTCTGGATGCCGATACAATTGTGGCAGGGCAGTTATCAATAATTGCCATGTTGGCACTTCGCAATGAATTTGTGGGTTTTGGTTGTTATATGGTCACTCGGTCATATCACTTCCATAATTTAGTGGTGTTCTTTTTTTTTTTTGGCAACTGACTTTCCATAAGTCTATTTGCCAAATGTGAGATCAGGGTAAAA
Source organism: Engystomops pustulosus (assembly GCF_040894005.1). Classification (NCBI taxonomy): domain Eukaryota; kingdom Metazoa; phylum Chordata; class Amphibia; order Anura; family Leptodactylidae; genus Engystomops; species Engystomops pustulosus. The sequence goes on from NC_092414.1 coordinate 17,454,929, forward strand.
AAAAATCTGGTGGCCTAGACCATCACTCCAATGGTGCCACCTTCAGATTAGGTGCCCTGTATGACTGACTGTCTCAACCCTTGAGACTTGACCATATAAGAAGTCCCAACACCAGTCAACTCTAGGAGATGTTCTTACGATCTTACGTGGAGGTTCCAATCCACATCATGTAAATTGGGGCTAAACTTTTGTCTTTGGACAACCCCTTTAAAGGGGCTGTCCTTAAACCTAGTGATCATTCTGAGGTGAGGATATCCTGAGTGTGCTTCCATTTCAAGCTTCCCTCTGAGGAAACCCCTGATCCCCGAACTGATTTCTTGGAAATCTAAATTTCGATGTCCAGAGAGGACAACCCCTAAGAACCATTTTTGTTCTGGATATTTTCGGTGTCTATTTTTTTATGACGTGTTCTTTTTACTGCACAGCATATTGTCCAGTCATGGGCTGGAATGTGTCTCGGGAGATTTTTATATATTTGAAGTACACTTTAGCACCAGGTCTAGAATGGTCACTTCAAAGTCGAAGGCTGTAACAAAATTGTGTGGAATTCATGTTACGTGGCCAAGTTAATAGTTACAGTTGTATGTCTGAGAGGTTTACTTTGCCATGGACATTTATGTGCGTTCGGGTGGAAATGGCTGAACGAGGCTTCGTATCGGGCTCGATTCACTTTGTCTCCTACTGTACGATGTGAATAATCTGACTCGAAACTCGTCTTCAGCATTATGTAGAGTGGAGACCCAGATTTGCTTACATTGGGTCCAAATTTCAGGTTTTATCAAGTCTTGGTGGTGGCAGTCAAGAACCTCGTAGACGAATGGGGTGAACTTTGTCAAGACACTTGGAGGTGGAAGTATAAAGTTCACCCCACTTTGTCCACAAGGTTCTTGACTGCCACCACCAAGACTTGATAAAACCTGGGCAAGGGTCTAAATTTGGACCCAATGTAAGCAAATCTGGGTCTCCACTCTACATAATGCTGAAGACGCGTTTCGAGTCAGATTATTGTGGACAAAGTGGGGTGAACTTTATACTTCCACCTCCAAGTGTCTTGACAAAGTTCACCCCATTTCGTCTATGAGGTTCTTGACTGCCACCACCAAGACTTGATAAAACCTGGGCAAGGGTCTAAATTTTGACCCAATGGCAGCAGACCTGAGTCTTCTTTTGGGAAAACTTTTTGTACAAGTAAGATTGAAGAGTCTACTTTCCAGTCAAGTAGATTGAAGAGTTGGTTTGATGATGATATTCTGCTACTAGTTCCTCCAGGTATATGATGTATTCTGTGAGATATAGATACAGGCCATAACGACATAGTTGAAAATGTGAGCTGCAGATGAAGATCCAATCCCCTCCTGTTTATTTCATTGTCTGCATCTCCAGTTCTGTAACTCCCAGAATCATGAGCCTGATGAGATCCTTATCTTTAATATGACACCAGCAGCTACTAGATGCCCCCCCCCCCACCTTCGGTTCTATAGTATGTCAATTGACACTCCCCCTGCAGCCTCTAAACTTATCTCATTTCAGGCAAACATGACTCTTCTCTGCTCATCTTGCTCATGACTTTCAAGAAGTCTTTTTTTATAGGTAAACGGGGGAGATTTCTCATACAATGGGGAATTCATCCCCTCAGTCATGAATAAGAGCAGGTTATCTGCTTGAAACGCGTTGATTTGGATTTTATTGCAACCTGGATGTTAAAATATGGGTTAATGAATGAAGAATCAAAGTTTCTCATGAGCTGGACCTGAAATTTTGTTCCTGAACATTTCATCCCCTACCTGATGGGGCTGGGGAATTTAACGGGGTTAAATCTGTTGTCCCTTTAAGTAATAGAGATGGTGTATTTTTAGTATTCAGTCACTTTAGAGAATGGACTTTCCCTTTAACTTTTCTGACAAAACTTGTTTTTTTTTTTAATCTGTTTACATGAACGATCGCTCGCCGTGCTGCATGTTCTGCCCTGGGGGTGTTTTATGGGTTAATGAATAACACAGGTATGTGGCAATGGAGTCAAGTTTTGAAATCCAAAATTAAGATCTTGACCCAGTAATTGCCATCTGTTCATTATCCTGACATCCCCTTTAATTAATAATTAAACCAATGGGCTTTCTCCTCTTTGAACTGTAAAGTGAGATTTCAGAACAGAACGTGGATATCTGCAGGGCACGTAACCGCGCGCAGGTTTTCCTTTTGATTCTTCTCTTTCGGTGCTGCTGTTTTTTTCTGATCTGACATCTGTAGGTTTTATCTCCCCACGGGTTTACAAAGAAATCGCTCTAATTTTATACCATAGAACTGAATGTTACACGGAAAATATTTCCGATTTGGTTTATTTCCGTGGAAAAGTAAAGCTGGATTATATATAGAATGTTCCTCTATGTGTTCAGTGTAACTACTCTCAGAGGGTCACCCAAAATTTGCAGCGAAAGATGATCTTCTAAATGGGTGGTTGTTTTAAAGAGGGGGAGATGGACTTAGAAAGGTACTGGTTCTCCCTCAAGAGATCCGGCAAAAGGTAGAAAACTGTTAATCTAGTGGCAACAGTCCATAAAGGACCAGGTGAGGACCATTAATGAACTTTAAAACAACTAGATCCAATCGTCATAAGATATGGAACAAATAAAAATCTGTTATATAAAAGCCTAAAGACTAAGATTAAATTGTGTGAAGAGATTTCATTTGGAATAAGGGCCCTCTACCCTTTCCCCAATCGGGCCCGTTGCTGCCCTTTCTTCACTCTCTGGGTACCTTGCTGCCCTTTTCTAGCTCGCAGGGCCCCTCGCTGCCCTTTTCTAGCTCGCAGGGCCCCTCGCTGCCCTTTCCCCGCTCGCAGGGCCCGTTGCTGCCCTTGCCTCGCTCGCATGGCCCCTCGCCGCCCTTTCCTCGCTCGCATGGCCCCTCGCCGCCCTTTCCTCGCTCGCATGGCCCCTCGCCGCCCTTTCCTCGCTCGCATGGCCCCTCGCCGCCCTCTCCTCGCTCTCTGGGCCCCTCGCCGCCCTCTCCTCGCTCTCTGGGCCCCTCGCCGCCCTCTCCTCGCTCTCTGGGCCCCTCGCCGCCCTCTCCTCGCTCTCTGGGCCCCTCGCCGCCCTCTCCTCGCTCTCTGGGCCCCTCGCCGCCCTCTCCTCGCTCTCTGGGCCCCTCGCCGCCCTCTCCTCGCTCTCTGGGCCCCTCGCCGCCCTCTCCTCGCTCTCTGGGCCCCTCGCCGCCCTCTCCTCGCTCTCTGGGCCCCTCGCCGCCCTCTCCTCGCTCTCTGGGCCCCTCGCCGCCCTCTCCTCGCTCTCTGGGCCCCTCGCCGCCCTCTCCTCTCTCGGGCAACCCGCTGCCCATGTCCATCTCCAGACAATGCTAAAAACGTCAATAATTCCGAGGTTTTGGCTGCCCAAAAATTTACAGAATAAGCAATGTTTCCTACCCTGGCACTATTGGATCAAGGATCTGTTAAATTAGAGGGGTGGGTGGTTTAAATATTACTTCTGTGGTTCACTTAGAGGGGAAAAAAGCAGAGTATTTTGGAGTTTGGTTTCATGCAGAGCTTAGCGGAGAGTTAGAAGACCAATAATTGGATGTGGCATTGCAGGAAAACCTCCCGATATAGAGCACTTCCCTCACGGTAGAGGATAATACAGAAAACAAATTATCTCGGGGGCCGGTGCCTACAATAACAGCAGCCCTTTGTGTCAAGTAATTGATTCCCGATTTGTTGCGAGTCCAATGCTTTCAAACACTTAAAAATCTATTATTTGGCAGCGAGGTTGGAGATTGTGTAACCATAATTGCAGAGACCTTTTCTCCGAACAAATAACATACTTGGACGTCCAGGATAGCAATAAGCTTTCAACTATTGGGAAGCTGAGATATAAATCATGGGAGCTGGGGGGGGGGGGGGGACCCAGAAGGGTGCATGACTCACCAGACCGGGTGGAAAGGAAGTTCACTGAGGTTGTGATTGTGGTCGTCGTGTTTCCTAATGGGCGGACCAGTCACACTTTTACTGGAACCACCGCCACCGTTTAGGCTGCCAGCTTGAAACCGAGCGATTATTTTTAATGTCGAAAGTTTTCACAAATAACACGCAAAATATTTTTGCAGTTTTATTTATTTTTTTTTTTCCCACCAAGAAACCGTGAGATCTTCTACCTACTAGGGCATAAGGTGAAGATTCCAAAAGTTTTACATTGGGTTGACCTCTGCGTCTCCATTGTCGGTAACTTAAAAACTCTTCTCTTTCTAGATCCCTCTTGTAGATCCGGGACCCTGGAGGGAATATTAAGACTGGTGTTAACCCCCCCCCCCCCTTCCCACCTCCAAAAGTGTACTTGCCTTGCTCCAGCCCCTAATTAAAGCATAGACTTACCTTCTCCATTTTGGCTCCCCTTTTGGATCCCGCCGATGTTCACGCTGCGTACACCCACTCGGAGCATAAATATATTTTTGGTGGGGAAAGAAGAATAGGTTGTCGCCACATCTGAAGATGGCTTATCTGTACTTACCGTCTTCTGGCTCCCAATATTGCCGTTGATCCTGCTCCCTGTTCACCCATATTTCGAGCTGGGCAAGAAGTGTCGGGGGTCAATGGACTCTCTGTTGTGATTAGGTGTGCCCTCAGTGATGTCCATTGTTTCAGACCAGTGACTGGAGTCTTAATGAACCGATGGCAGGAGGGACGGTGGGAAATGGGAGGCGGAGCATAGACCGATTCATTTTTGGTGTCGGGAACAATGTGCCCCATGGCAATTTATTATTGATGAGTCACTATGGGTGCAGGTGAAATTCAACTAGTCACACACTCTTTACCCCTATCACGCCCTCAGGTAATGATTTACCGCCTAACCTCAGATCCCATGCTAGATCCTGCGCATGCGCCGAAGTGTAATCTCACTAGGTTCTCAACCCCTTAAGACTGCCATGGGCCCTGAGTTGTATGAATATTATAGCCACTACAAGTCATTTCATACATCTGGTACTAGAATCAGCTTTTTGGGGAATGGATGATGTGTCCCTTCTACCTCCTTTCAATCTGAGGTTTCAGGACCTTTTGGAGGACCTTCAAGGGGGCTGAAATGGCTCTTGTGTTCATGTGTTTTAAAAGCATTAACAGGTGTATGAGGATTTCATGGGTGAAGGTCCTTCTCAGTATAACATTTGGTGAGTGGTTTCGGTGGCCGTAGGCCCCATAGAAGGCTTGGGCCCTGGGCTACCACCCAAACCACCTATATTATAATCCCCTACGGCTCATCGGGATAGGCAAAGTAAAAATTCAGTAGGCCCAATTATTTTTGTTTTTCTTCAAAACCAGTGACGGGTGAGGGGCATCTTGACTCTCAACTCCTGTTCGTTTTCTAGAAAATAAAGTTTTCTTTGTGCAAATGAGCTTTTTGGTGGAATGGAGCGGGGGGGGGGCCATGTCTGCCTGTCTACCCATTTTAGAGCTTGACACCATAAATGACATCTTCAATAGAAATGCTCCGCCTCCAGTGCACCAAAAAGCTTATTTGCATAAAAGATAACAATGGAATTTTCTCGAAAAACGATAGGTTGCAGGGAAACGGGAACGGTATGTTTAAAAAGCTTATAGGGTCCCCTACACAATGACTCTTTGACTTGTGGGTGGATTTTGGAGCTGGATGACCCCTACAATGAGCCCCTCATAAGACTCTATAGATCCTGGCAGCCAGTAGACTGTTATAGTTTATGTCTCCTAAACCCAAAATGTTTTTATTTTGTCGTAAAATAATCTTTCTGAGTGCCTCCTGGATGCCAGACGTGGTTGGCACAGACAAAGGAATTTGAGTTCATTCACAGCGTGGCAAAATAAAATCTCGATGAACCAGCACAAAAATGTGAGCGTGCACGTCCTTCATTTATCGTTCGCTTTTACCCAGCGAAAAAAGATTTTATGCTCTGAGATTAGATCACGGCCCGTGCCGCGCCAAGTTACAGGGACGGCGGCTTTTACCTAATTGATAGTTTAAGATGAATTGATTAATTGACATTAATTTCATTAATTCATGATATATTGGCAGCTAGATGGCGCTGTTCTTCTGAATGCCATTCGTTGTAAAGTATTGTTATCTTATATGCAATTTTTTTTGCCAACGTTCACGAAGCGGGAATCATGTGGCATGAAATGCCAATTATTTTTCTTGTTTTGCACTTTTTTCTTCGTTTTTATTTTTTTACTTTCTTGTATTTTTTTTTTCTTTCATTCCAGCTTTTTGTTCTTATTTTCTTCTTGTAGTATTTTTCTTTATTCCTTCTTCTTCTTTTTTTTTTTTTTTTTTTTTATCCTTTTTTTCCCCCTTTTTTTTCCTTGTGTTTTTTTTCTTTCCTTTTTTTTCTTTCTTTTTTTTTGTCTTTTTGTCTTTTTTTTTAATCCTTTTTTTTCCCCTTTTTTTCCTTGTGTTTTTTTTTTCTTTTTTCTTTCCTTTTTTTATTATTATTATTATTATTATTATTTTTTTTTTTTTTTTGTCTTTTTCTTTTTTTTTTTTTTATTTTAATTTTTTTTTTATTTTACGTTTTGAGTAAACATACAAACAAATGGTTGGCTCGCAGGCCATTTAACATACACATTCGTATTTTCTCTTCTATCTCTAGTTTTGTTATTAACTGTAACCTATTGCCTAACAAGATATATAGGCAGTCCCCGGGTTAGAACTGTATATTTTATAGTTGTAACCCCAACCAAATTTTTTGGTCTTTTTTTGGATTTTAAAAATGTTGGATTGTCATAAGAACTAGCATTTATAATAAAGCTTAAAGGGGTATTCTCACCTGGGCACTCACATTTAGTTTCATTAATCTGCCATATGTAAACATTTCTTCAATTGGATGTTATTAAAAAAAAATGTTCCTGTGTGAAGATAATTTCTCATAAATGTAGTCATGTGGTCCCTTAGAAACCAGATGGCTTCCTTGGATACGACCACCTCTGATGGATTGAGTGCACAAAGAAACAAAAGGTTTTTGTATATAAAATGTCCGGGAGTTACTGCAGGTCCTACAGCCGTCCTGTGGTAATGATTGCTGAATCCTGGTGGTCCGGCAGGACTCTATAGCGCAAGTCTGGCCACCGCTGCCAGAGTGTGACATGGTCGTATCCAAGGAAGCCATCTGGTTTCTAAGGGACAACATGGCTACATTTATAAGAAATTATCTTCACACAGGAACATTTTTTTAACTAACATCTAATTGAAGAAATGTTTACATAAGGCAAATGAATTTAAATAAATGTAAATGCCCAGATGGGAATACCCCTTTAACTGCAGGGGTTGTCTGTAAGTCAAATGTTCTTAAGTAGGGGACTGCCTGTAATATAATTGTACACATATTTGGGATTTGGTTGTAGGTGACACTTAAAGCAGTTACACAGCTTATTTTCAGGGCAGCCAATAAAAATCAAATCTACCAATCCTGTTCCAGTTCCGGCATCTCATCTGCTTGTTGACATTTCCTACCGGTCTGGAAGTGCCTGAATCTGGTGACCGCTGCTGCCAGGTGCCAACCTTCCTGGTAGTCCCATAGAAGTGAATGAAGTTGGGTTTAAGTGTGCTGTGTGACAATGAACTCTTGTGGTGTTGTATAAGAGAATGGCACCATCAAATTTTAGATTGGCCACCCCACCAATGTAAAATTTGACATACCTTTTATCCTAACTATTAATAGGGTTGACCACTCTTTTACATAAGTTGCTCATGTGCCTTAACTGCCTTGTAGATGATCCATAAATGTTCATCAAGTGATTCTGCAGTCCTACTATTTACCTTTTGTGCTGTGTGCAGACTCTCTGTGATTCTTTGTTTACATGTCTGAGCTCTGATGAATGGGAGAAGCTGTAGCAGGAGAGTTATGACTCATCCTGCTTTTTCTTCCACCCCTCTTCCTGTATCTAGCAGTGAGGAGGGGCTGTGAGAAGAAAAACTCATTGGGAGACGCCATAATGGCAGCCTAGGGGAGTGAGAGAGAGGAGGCTGTGTATATATGCTGAGGGTAGCATGGCGAGAACAAGGGAAGGCTGAAGCTTTCAAAGGAGGCCAATACACAGCTACATATACATACAGAGATATGTCTAATGGAAGATATTTATTGAAAAGTAGCCAACCCCTTTAAGAGCCGAATTTCTTGGGTTTCTTGTTTCCCCAATACCCTGTCCTCAGTGTGTACCACGGGCAGATCACAAAATGGCCATTTACATTGTAGAGAAAATTATATGCAGGGGCATTTACAGGACTGAAAAGTAAAGATATTGTATATAAGTAGAATTAAAAAAAAAACCCTTTTTAATTCAAAATGGCCGTCTCGAGTTCAAAAATTTATAATTTTTACAATTTTTTTAAACTAGTTCAGGCGGTGTTCTTCATCTACCTCAAACACTGTGGCCTATACTGACTCTTGTGAAAGTTGTTATTGCTACCTTCTTGATGGGTACTGATCCCAATTTTTTTTTCAGATATTGATGAATGTGACAACGACTACACTGGCGGATGCGTTCATGAATGTATCAATATCCCGGGGAATTATAGATGTACGTGCTATGATGGATTTATGTTGGCACACGATGGACACAATTGCCTGGGTAAGTAAGTTCATTGTTTTACTGTTTATATGGGTTTTTTTGTGGGTTTTATAAGACTGGTGTATTTTTTTCATATGTGTTTCACGTTGGCTGTGCCCTCGATAACACTTTTCAACTAACATGATATTTACTGTTGGCTTTGTGCAAATTGAAGATTTCCCGACTGGGATAAAGTTTAAACAAAGGGTTAAAATGGGCAGGAATCTAACATTAATCCCAGCTTTAAAGATCCCCCACCAATGACAATAGTTTCCGGGTCCTCTTCCAGCCTCTACTTCCTGTTTCCTGTCGACACACAGGAAATGACCAATCAACCAATCATGAGCAGAGGTTGGACCACAACAATAGCTAGTGATTGGCTGATTTAGTCATTTCCTGTTTGGGACGATGAACCGGTGGACACTAAGTGGTAGTTATTCTAATGGGTGTGCGTATTGTGTCTTGTTATTATCCTCTACGTTTTCATCTCAAAGTTTTTACCCTCTGCACTATGAATAAACCGACAATCCTCCTTAGTATCCAATTTTATGTAATCCCAGTAAATTGCCTGTCCCCATTTTAATAAGGTGATTGGTAAACATTAAATTTGTAATTTTTTTTGTGTTTACTATATACTAAATATATTTTGTTCTTTATGTAAATTAGCATGTGCTAGCCAAAGGCCCCTTCCACACTAGCGAGTGTGATGCGATGAACTCGCATCACACTCGCAACGCAAGCTGCCGGGAACGCACGGCCCGAACACTGCACCGCAGGAGTGAACTGACATGCTGAGTTCACTCCCGCGGTGCAGCGTTCGGGCCGTGCGTTCCCGGCAGCTTGCGTTGCGAGTGTGATGCGAGTTCATCGCATCACACTCGCTAGTGTGGAAGGGGCCAAAGGGCTGGTCACTTTTTTTTTATTATAATTTAAACAAGAGCCCCCTCCTCCCTCCCCCCAGAGAAAGTGAGTTGCCGTTGTCTTCACGATTATGCATTAACTTTATATATAAACTTTTTAACAGTTGTGCAAATTTAAATATCGATCGGGGGGGGGGGGGGGCACCGCACCAACCCAATAGAATTTGACATTTTGTATTTGTACTTTTACAGTACTGGTAGCTAATTTGTTCGAAATTTTGACAAAAGACTAGAGAAATGTACAGGTTTGGCAACCGGTTTAGGAAGGTAGTTACCGAATATACTTGAGTATAAGCCGACCCAAGTATAAGCCGAGGCCCCTAATTTTACTACAAAAACTTGGTAAAACCTATATTTTTTTTTTACTCGAGTATAAGCAGAGTTTGGGTTTTCAGCACATTTTTTTGTTCTGAAAAACAAGGCTTATACTTGAGTATATATGGTATTTTACTGGCAACTTGAAAATTCGTATTGGCAGCCACTTTGACATTTCGTATCTTTTTACTGTGTGTATTTTTTTTTTTTTTTTTACGAAGGGGAAATTTTCTAGATTATACAACATTTGTTTATGAATTTGTATTTTATTTTGGGTTAAATTTCCAAGTTGTTCTTAAATTACATTTTAAAATGGCAATTTACAACCCGGCCATGTTTTCCTACATCGTATTTTATTGCTTTTTTTGACAGACGCCACTGGTATTTTTATTTTTTTTTTTTCACCAGAAACAAACCTTCTCTGTAAATATGAATTTCTTAGTGTTGTTCCCAAATATAAAGATGGATGTGATGGATGCTACAAGACGGGACACAGTTTTATAGTCGGGTTGAGGGGGGGGGTTGTCTGTTATTCATGGACGACACATCGGAATATGATGCTTTTGTATATTATTTTTTTTTAGCCGTGCATCATTTTTTTTTTGTGACTATTCGGCCTCGCTGTCTCCGTGGTGCCCAAATTGGGGGGGAAAAATAAATAAATAAATATAAATTCTGAGCGAGTGACTAAGAGTATGTGTCTGGGGGCAGCGACGCGATTGGTGACACATTTATGGCATTCATAGAGAGTGGATAAATGAACTGTTGTGTCATTTCATAAAAAAAACTTCATAATGACTTGTGTAGACGATGTGTTTGACTGAAAAGACTTAATATTTATTCTTATTTACTCAAACAACGGGAACCGGCCAGAAAGTCTAAACCGGGACATTATACACATTCTAGAGGGTCGGGGAAATCCGTCTCGGGCAGATAATTAGTATATTTTGTGGTCTGTTTATTGCATTTTGATTTTTTTTTTTCACTTTTTTTTTTAATTTTAAAGGCATGGCATTCCAGAAATTTTTTTTTTATAATTGGAGACGAGTCGACCCGAATTTTAAGTTTGGGTTTGGAGTTACGATTCATTCCAGTCCTATTGCCAGATTGGCTGCACGGCCCCTGATTGATGTCCCTAGCTACTAGCGATGGCTGTGATTGGCCAGCGGTGTCTCCCCTGACCAATCACGTACTTTTAACTCCCCCTAATTATAATATAAATATATATATATAATATATATGGACGCTCATTTGAGTGACCTGTTTTAGAGTGTTCTTTAGCGGCTCTTTAGGCTTGGTCGTCAAAAGTCTAATGAGGTGCTAATTAATTTCTAACTTGTTATCAAGTGAGATTGCCTTTAAATTGCAATTCGACAGTTCGACATAGGAATTCAGTATTCATCCCCAAAAATTTTTTGGATCCGTTAACTATAGTATATTTTTATATGTGCCAATTATGAAGTTCAATTTTTCACCACTAGAGGCACTGAACAGTTGACATAAATTTTAGTTTTTGACACAACTCCAATACCACAATCTTTAAATGTACAATTTATTTAGTCTTACACATTGCCTTGTAACCGGAAAAGTTTCTATTACCAAAAAAAAAAAAAAAAAAAGAATAAACACCATTAAAAATATGAAACAAAAAAAAAAATTAGTTCTTGCCTAAAATCCCAGCTAAGCTTTGTGTCACTTTCTACATTTCGAATAGGACAACCCATAGGTTTGATGAGGGGGGGGGGGGGGATCAACATTTGTTCAATGTTCATACCCAGTTGGAGGAATAAGATGTCTATTTTTTCTACTTACAGCGCCTCCACAGGGGAAAAAGACTATTGCATGGGTAAAAAAAAAAACTCCACCTCCTAATGAATGTCCAAATTTAATTTTGGGCAAAATGTGTAGCAGTCTATTGTAATCTATGTCTCCTACAGCAACTCCACTGGAGAAAAGGAGTATTGCATATGGGAGGAGCCACCTCCACCTCTATTAAATGTCCAGTCCCAGCTGCAGGGCTAATATCTAACAACAGTTGCTCCTACAGCACCTCCACAGGAGAAAATAAGTATTGCACAGAGGAAAAACTCTCTCTTAAATATCCAGACCTCATTGTAGGAATAACGTGAAACAAAGTAATATATTTCTCCTAGAGCACCTCCACAGGAGAAAAGGGGTATTGCATGGGGGGAAAAAATACTTCACCTCTAATGAATGCCCAATTTTGCAGCAATATTCTAGTAAGGGAGACCTGGCAAGTATCAATTTCTTCTACAGCACCTCCACTGGGGAAAAGTAGTATTACATAGTTGAAAGTAAAGGTGCTGTCTATGTAATTCTGCTCAGTCCTCCAAGTTGAGAGGCCACAAACTACTGTGGTTTATGGATGTGGTTTTATATATATATCAATCAGTGTTTTTAGATACTTAAAAATTCTAGGTTTTGTGTTTTATGAAACCTTAACATTTTTGAAAAAAAAAGGATGAGCCTTGGGTTGTCTTGACAATTTTGGAATGTGTGAGGGAATCCTTTTAGAGTAGTGTGTGGTCAGCTGTAGGAGCCAGTTGGGACATGGTTAGAGGAACCAGCCATGGTATTGAGTGATTAGACATGAGTGATGACAAGCCATAAATAACGGCCTGTCAGCCAGCACCCGGTCATCCCCCACGTCTCTGAATGACATCGGTATTGAATGTGTAAACAGATTGTAAGGTCTTTACAGACTCCTGTTGCTTTGGCTGTAAGTTTGGACAACCCAACATCAGAATGTTGACCACCCTCGTTGTTAGAAGGTCCCCACTGCAGAGAGACCCCATGGTAGTTACATGGTGTTCTTAACCAATACATTGCATGCATGGTTTATCCTCCCAACAGCTCAGATTGTCCAGGAACATGATGAATGTCCGTCATATACTTTAGAAATAGTTTGGACCTCCAAACCCTAGAGTGGTGATGAATGTGGTTCTTGCTTTTAGGGAATGCTTGTAGGGATGATCCAAGTTATCTTCTAGGGCTATGAAGAAATATGGTCAACTTTTTGTAGTCTTGTAGGAATATCTGGTCTTCCAAATGTTTCCATTTAGTCTCCCCTTATTCATTGGTTGTTTTGTTTAAAAATTTGTCCTCCTCCTAAACATTTATGGCATATCCCACCTCTGGGGTTCACACCCATCTCCAAAATTGGGGCTTCTTACTGTTCCTTTCTCACCCATCGTTCTTGGAGATGTACACAGATAGATGGATGCACGTGCTTATGCCATACACACTAAGAAGGTGGTGTTCTTTAAACTATGAGTAGTGGACCTACTGTGCTTTATGTTTTGTAGCTCATCCTTATCCATGTAGTACTGGAAGTGAGATAGGAAACTTAGTATTAGCTGCAGCAATATGTCTTCTGTGCACCTCCTCTCCTCTCAATCTGCATTTATTATTATGGGCAGCTGTAATATGCTCCTTCTGTGAGCTGACTGTTCTATCTTAGGAGACCAAGAGCTGATGGCTGGAGACTAGCTGCCATACACTGCACACAAATAGTAGAGGACCTTCTCTATAACACTCTACAAGAAGAATCAGCAACCATTTAGCAATTCTCAGGTGTCTCAGAGCTGGTGGTGGGGACAAGCTGCTATGTCACCTATACACGGAGAGTAGAAACGTTTCTCCATAACTCTCTCTACAAGAAGTATCAGCAGGATCATATATGACATTATATGACTTGTATTTTTCAATGTTTAGCAGTTTTCCCCTCTTTAGGCTTTATCTATAATTCTCAGTTGTCTCAGAGCTGGTGGCTGGAGACCAGCTGCTATGATGTCTCCTATTCCCTGCACACCGAAAGTAGAGATGCTTCTCCATTACTCTCTCTACAAGAAGCATCAACAGGATCATATATGGTGTAAGGCAGCTGTAATCTGATCCTTCTGTAAGCTGAATGTTTATCTTAAAAGACCAAGACTCTGAGCTGATGGCTAGAGACTAGCTGCTATGATGTTTGCTATACACTACACACAGACCAGAGCGGACCTTCTTCTCTAAAACTCTCTACAAGAAGCATCATCCATATATGACTTCTATTCCGCAATATTTAGCAGTTTTTCCGTCTGCAGGCTCTATCTGTAATTCTTAGTTGTCTTGCAGCTGGTGGTGGAGACTGGCTGCTATGATGTCTCATATACACCTTACAGAAAATAGAACACCTTCTCCGCAACCCTATACAAGAAGCATCAACAAGATCATATATGTCATTTATATGATTTGTGTATTTTTTTTAATGTTTAGAAGTTTTCCCCTTTGCAGGCTCTATTAGATTTCTTAGGTGTCTCAGAGCCAATGTCAGGAGACTAGATGCTAAGATGTCTTCTATACACCGTACACATAAAGTAGTGGGCCTTCTGTCTATAAGGAGCAGCAGCAGGATCATATATGACTTTTTTTCCCCAATGTTTAGCAGTTTTCCCCTCTGCAGGCTCTAGCTGTAATTCATAGTGTTCTCTGAGCTAGTGGTGGAGACTCACTGCTAAGATGTCTCCTATATACTGCACACAGAAGGTAGAATACCTTCTCCATAACTATCTCTACAAGAAGCATCAGCAGGATCATATATGACTTGTATTATTCAGTGTTTAGCAGTTTTTCCATCCTCAGGCTCTATCTGTATTTCTTAGTCTCCACCACCAGCTAGAACAGCTAACTGCTAAGATGTCTCATATACACTGCACACAGAAAGTAGAGGACCTTCTCCATCAATTGCTCTACAAGAAGCATCAGCAGGATCATATATGACTTTTATTGTGTAATGTTTAGCAGTTTTCCCCTCTGCAGGCTCTAGATGTAATTCTTAGTTGTCTCTGAGCTAGTGGTGGAGACTGGCTGCTAAGATGTCTCCTATATACTGCACACAGAAGGTAGAATACCTTCTCCATAACTATCTCTACAAGAAGCATCAGCAGGATCATATGTGACTTGTATTTTCCAGTGTTTAGCAGTTTTTCCCTCCTCAGGTTCAATCTGTATTTCTTAGTCTCCACCACCAGCTCAGAGACAACTAACCAACTAACTGCTAAGATGTCTCCTATACACTGCACACAGACAGCAGAGGACCTTCTCCATCAATTGCTCTACAAGAAGCATCAGCAGGATCATATATGACCTGTATTGTGCATTGTTTAGCAGTTTTCCCTTCTGCAGGCTCTATCTCTAATTCTTAGTTGTCTCTGAGCTAGTGGTGGAGACTGGCTGCTATGATGTCTCCCATACACTGCACATAGAAAACTCTTCTCTTACTTGCTTAGAAGCAGAGTTGGAAGAGTTTTTAGAGCCTGTATGAGCTTCGAAGGAAAGATGGAGGAGTAAAAAGAGCCTGATATAGACTTTTCTTTTAGATTTATTATCTTAATCGACTGATTTATTGAAAACTTAGGGACCATTTAACTTCTCCGAGTGCAAGTTTACTATGGAATAAAGGTTGGTAATCAATATGGGAATATAATATCTCATCATCTATTGGTTCACAGGTTAAAGGGATATTCTCACCCAAAATATTTACGGCATATCTGATGTCAGACATACGGACCTGTCTTTACAATATAGGCGATCCCCTACTTAAGGACACCCGACTTGCAGACCACCCCTAGTTACAGATGGACCCCTCTTCCCACTGTGACCTCTGGTGAAGCTCTCTGGATGTTACTATAGTCCCAGGCTGCAATGATCAGCTGTACGGTGTCTGTAATGAAGCTTTATTGATAATCATTGGTCCAATTACGGCAAAAAAATTTTGAGCCTACAATTGTCACTGGGGCAAAAAAATGTTTTTTTTCTGGAGCTACAGTTATAAAATATACAGTTTCGACTTGCATACAAATTCAACTTAAGAACAAACCTATCTTGTACGTTACCCGGGGACCGCCTGTATTGGTCTCCTTGCTTCCCCATCATGCCTGGTGATAGAACATTGACTTCACATATCTGAGAATATTTCGGCCAATATTTTGGGATAAGTGTAATACCCCTTTAAGCACTCTTTAGTGACATAGGCAGCAGTGTCGCTCGTGTGAACATAGCCTAAAGCTCTAGACCGTAATTGCGTAAACCAAATGCTCAAATGTCAACAAGTTGTAGAAGTAATTGATTTAAGATTGCATCCTCACCGGCCTGATTAAAGGCATCCCACCCACCCCCCCTTTTACGTTTTTGATTCGGCATTATTTATTTTACTTTTTTTTTTTGTTTCTGGAGACAGCTGCGTGCAATGTGTTGCTGGCGTTAGGAACTCGTGAATGGGACCATTCCTGAAGTTTATTTTTCTTCTTATCCTCCTGCAGTTCAAATACTGCCCCCCCCCCTCCTCCCCCTTGTTGGGGAGAATGTTGAACTTTTTAACATTTTGGCCTAAACAGGGTTTCAATTTCTGTACAGTCACAAACAAGTGAGATTTTTTTTTTCCTGCAGTATTCTTGATGGTCCATGATAAGATATGTATAAACATGGACGTTGAGATGAAAGAAATTATAGTTTGGATGGAGTGGTACTAATATTATGCAGTCTTAAAGGGGTTGTCCAACCATTGCAATCCACCAGATAAGGGATAATTTATCAATTTGGTGGGTTTTCGAACTCTGAGAGAGATCAAAAGTCAATGGATATGGGGTCGTACAACCCCTTTAAGTTCTCCATACACGATAGAGAGAACTAATCTCCCCAATGGCTCATGTCATAGGATATATGTGTATATTGGACTTTAGATTGACCAATGCAGTCAGTTTCTTTCAATTGGGGTCCCCTCGGCCAGCCCCCCCCCACTAATCATCAAAAATCTGTTGGTCTGATGTTCGATACATCCAGCACCCTATAAAGCATATATGGCATTTCAGCTATACTGGATAGATGGAATGATGGATTCCATGGATACCATGAATAGTTTCTAAATAGTTGATACATGGGGGGGGGGTAATTTTTAGAAACTGAGCTCTTTTTGCGCCTTTTGTGAGTCTATTTCTTGCCCCTTATTTGTCTTTGTACTTTTGGCTCCTTGTCAAACGCAGATTTTTTTGGAGACTTATTTGGCGCAAATTTTTACACAACTGATACCATTGCTTTTCCTATACATGGTCAGAACTGGAGTGTTTTACGCAAAACAGGAAGCTGCTACCCGGCGCAAAAAATTGTGCAAATAACCAAATGCACCCCAAAAAGTTAATAACATAGAACCAGAAAACACACATCAGACTAAGATAAATTAGCCCTATGATGTATGCACACATGGATAGTTTCTAGATGGGTAGGCACCTGGCTGGCTTCACGACGGGTAGAGACCTGGCTAGCTTCATGACGGGTAGGGTCCTGGCTAGCTTCACGACGGGTAGGCACCGGGCTGGCTTCACGACGGGTAGGGTCCTGGCTAGCTTCACGACGGGTAGGCACCTGGCTAGCTTCATGACGGGTAGGGTCCTGGCTAGCTTCACGACGGGTAGGCACCTGGCTAGCTTCATGACGGGTAGGGTCCTGGCTAGCTTCAGGACGGGTAGGCACCGGGCTGGCTTCATGACGGGTAGGGTCCTGGCTAGCTTCACGACGGGTAGGCACCTGGCTAGCTTCAAGACGGGTAGGGTCCTGGCTAGCTTCATGACGGGTAGGCGCCGGGCTGGCTTCATGACGGATAGGCGCCGGGCTGGCTTCACGACGGATAGGCGCCGGGCTGGCTTCACGACGGATAGGCGCCGGGCTGGCTTCACGACGGATAGGCGCCGGGCTGGCTTCACGACGGATAGGCGCCGGGCTGGCTTCACCACGGATAGGCGCCGGGCTGGCTTCACCACGGATAGGCGCCGGGCTGGCTTCACCACGGATAGGCGCCGGGCTGCCTTCACGACGGATAGGCGCCGGGCTGCCTTCACGACGGGTAGGCGCCGGGCTGCCTTCACGACGGGTAGGCGCCGGGCTGCCTTCACGACGGGTAGGCACAGAATTTCCCCATTGTGGGACTAATAAAGGACTATCTTATCTTATAGATACATGGATAGCTTCATGATTGATGGATGGAGCGATAGATACGTGGATAGTTTTATGACTGAAGGATGGATAGATGGCCACATGGATGGGTGAATATACTTTCATAAATGATGGATGGACAGATGGATGGATGGATGGGTACATATACTTTCATGTATGATGGATGGATACATATACTTTCATGTATGATGGATGGGTACATATACTTTCATGTATGATGGATGGGTACATATACTTTCATGTATGATGGTTGGGTACATATACTTTCATGTATGATGGATGGATGGGTACATATACTTTCATGTACGATGGATGGATGGGTACATATACTTTCATGTACGATGGATGGATGGGTACATATACTTTCATGTATGATGGATGGATGGATGGATACATATACTTTCATGTATGATGGATGGATGGATGGATACATATACTTTCATGTATGATGGATGGATACATATACTTTCATGTATGATGGATGGATGGATACATATACTTTTATGTATGATGGATGGATGGATGGATACATATACTTTCATGTATGATGGATGGATACATATACTTTCATGTATGATGGATGGATACATATACTTTCATGTATGATGGATGGATGGATACATATACTTTCATGTATGATGGATGGATGGATACATATACTTTCATGTATGATGGATGGATGGGTACATATACTTTCATGTATGATGGATGGATGGATGGATACATATACTTTCATGTATGATGGATGGATGGGTACATATACTTTCATGTATGATGGATGGACAGATACATATACTTTCATGTATAATGGATGGATGGGTACATATACTTTCATGTATGATGGATGGATGGATGGATACATATACTTTCATGTATGATGGATGGATGGGTACATATACTTTCATGTATGATGGATGGGTACATATACTTTCATGTATGATGGATGGGTACATATACTTTCATGTACGATGGATGGATGGATGGATACATATACTTTCATGTATGATGGATGGATGGATACATATACTTTCATGTACGATGGATGGATGGATACATATACTTTCATGTATGATGGATGGATGGATACTTATACTTTCATGTATGATGGAAGGATACATATACTTTCATGTATGATGGATGGATGGATACATATACTTTCATGTATGATGGATGGATGGGTACATATACTTTCATGTATGATGGAGGAATGGATGGATGGGTATATATACTTTCATGCATGATGGAGGGATGGATACATGGATGGTGTGGGGAATTGCTCTGGTAGTTGACAGGTAGCAGTGCAGGAAGCAGTGACACACGCAGGTTTAAAAGTCCAACTTAAGTGTTTATTCACACTTGCAAAACAGAACACAAATTCAGCCTTGGCTTAGGCACATGCAAAAACATTATAAAAGTAATTCCTGCCCGGCTAGGCGCTGTCTAATACATTTTGAGGACCCTAGCTATCCGGGTATCAGGCTGCCTGGCACACGCTCTTGGCCAGCAGTAGTACAGGAGACCCTTACCTTTGCTGTGAGAATGCAATCTCGCTTTCAGCTCTCCAGGTAGGGCCTCTCCTACTGCTTCTGGCCTGCAGACTAAATCAGGCCCTAACGAGGCCTGTGACCTGCACCTGTGGGCTATACAAAAGCCCAGGACCGAAGCCCGGGTGGAGTAGGAGTCCCACTACCAGCCTACCCCTACTCCATAATAAGCAGGCCCAGTACGGACATTACCAATGTGTCTGTGTTAGCTAGGCCAACACAGACAAAACAGACTATTCCTGCTTATCATGTCTGCATTAACCCTTGGGTTACTGCAGACAAACCCAGGGCTTTTACCACCAGCATTTCATCTGCCTGTAGGACAGATAGCGGTTTTCCCACACAACACCTCTCACTTTCTCACATACCCTCCCCCTCAGTTCAGACCCACCGGGGCGAACTCCTGACATTAAGCAATGCGTTCGGGACAAGGCATCTGCATTGCCCTGTAGCTTCCCGGCTCTGTGCTCCACCATGAAACTGAAATTTTGGAGGGACAAGAACCACCTAGTGACCCTGGCATTCTTCTCCTTAGTTCTACTCATCCACGTGAGAGGAGAGTGGTCAGTTATGAGACGGAACTGTCGTCCCAGCAAGTAGTAGCGTAGGGACTCCAATGCCCACTTTATCGCCAGACATTCCTTCTCTACGATACTGTAATTTTTTTCAGCTGGCGTGAGCTTCCTGCTCAGGTAGGTAATGGGGTGTTCTTCTCCATTCACCTCCTGAGACAGGACCGCTCCCAGCCCTACATCTGACGCATCTGTCTGCACAATAAACTCTCTCTTGAAGTTTGGCGTAATGAGGAAGGGAGATCCACACAACGCAGACTTCAATGCCTGAAAAGCACCTTCTGCTTGTTCATTCCACCGCACCATGACAGGCCTTTTACCCTTCAGCAGGTCTGTCAGGGGAGCGGACATGGTGGCAAAGTTTGGTATAAACCGTCTGTAGTACCCTACAATGCCCAGGAACGCCCTGACTTGCTTTGTGCTCACTGGTTGAGGCCAACCCTGTATAGCGTCAATCTTGTTGACCTGAGGTTTAATTATACCTCGACCAATCACATACCCCAAATAGTGTGTCTCCTCCATTCCCAGCGCACACTTCTTGGGGTTTGCAGTCAGGCCCGCTGCCCTTAGAGAGTTCACTACGGCCTGTACCTTGGCCAAGTGACTCGCCCAGTTTTGGCTGTAGATGATAATGTCATCTAGATAGGCGGAGGCATATCTCCTATGTGGCTTTAACACTATGTCCATTAACCGCTGGAAGGTAGCGGGGGCCCCATGAAGCCCAAACGGTAACACAACATAGTGAAAAAGGCCCTCAGGGTGATAAAGGCGGTCTTTTCTTTAGCCCTATCTGTCAGGGGTACCTGCCAATATCCTTTAGTTAGATCCAGGGTGGTGAAGTACCGAGCACCCCCTAGTCTCTCAATAAGCTCGTCCACCCGGGGCATGGGGTAGGCATCAAACTTAGACACCTCATTCAATTTTCTAAAATCGTTGCAAAATCGCAACGTCCCATCCGGTTTGGGAATTAGAACAATTGGACAGGCCCACTCACTTTTGGACTCCTCAATAACCCCTAGCTTCAGCATCTTCTGAACCTCCTCTGATATGGCCTGTCTACGAGCTTCAGGGACTCGGTACGGCCTTAATCTTACCTTTACCCCTGGCTCAGTGACAATGTCATGTTTCATTACAGATGTGTAGCCTGGCAACTCTGAGAACACATCTGTATTTCTTGCTACAAACTCTCGAGCCTCTCGCTGTTGCTCTTTGGTAAGGGTATCGGCTATTCGCACTTCTGCCTCCGGCACAGGCTTATCTGCAGCCTGTGAGGGTAGCGCAGGAGGTGGACTAGCCAGAACCATCTCTGTATGCAGACTCTCTCTGTCTTTCCAGGCCTTCAACAGATTTACATGATAAGTCTGCTCGGGTTTTCTCCGTCCGGGCTGACGTATCCTGTAGTTCACCTCTCCTATTTTCTCTATAACCTCATACGGTCCTTGCCATTTAGCGAGAAACTTACTTTCTACAGTGGGGACTAGCACCAACACACGATCACCGGGACTAAAGCTCCTTACTTTTGCTGACCTGTTATAAACCCGGCTTTGAGTCCTTTGTGCCTCCTCCATATGCTCCTTGACAATGGGCATGACGGCTGCCACCCTGTCCTGCATATCTGCGATATGGTCTATTACACTTTTGTGGGGGGTGGGCTCTTGTTCCCATGTCTCCTTGGCTATGTCCAGGAGACCCCTGGGATGTCTGCCATATACTAACTCAAACGGTGAGAACCCAGTAGAGGCTTGTGGGACCTCTCGGATGGCGAACATTAAATATGGCAATAGTACATCCCAGTCCTTCCCATCCTTGTTTACCACCTTTTTTAGCATACTCTTTAAAGTTTTGTTGAACCGTTCTACCAATCCATCTGTCTGAGGATGGTACACAGAGGTGCGTAACTGTTTAATATTAAAGAGCCGACATAGCTCCTTGGTGACTTTTGACATAAAAGGAGTCCCCTGATCTGTGAGGATCTCCTTGGGAAGTCCCACCCGGCAGAACATGGCAAACAACTCTTTAGCAATTAGTTTCGCAGAGGTGTGCCGTAGTGGGATGGCCTCAGGATATCGGGTAGCACAGTCCATGACTACCAGGATATGCTGATGCCCCCGAGCAGATTTAACTAAAGGACCGACCAAATCCATGGCGACCCTTTCAAAGGGTACCTCAATAATGGGCAGAGGTACCAACGGACTTCGAAAGTGTACCATGGGAGCATGCAATTGACAATCAGGGCAAGTTTCACAATACCTTTTTACCCTATCATATACTCCTGGCCAGTAAAAACGCTGCAAGATGCGTTCCAGAGTTTTTGTGGTACCTAGGTGCCCTCCCATCACATGCTTATGTGCAAGGTCTAACACCATCTGACGATATGGCTGAGGTACCATTAACTGCTCCCGGGTTTCACCGTGGACCTTATCAATGCGGTACAATAACTCCTGATTTACCACCACACGAGGGAACAACTTATCCGCACCTGGGTGCTGAGGTACGCCATTAATTTCTACCACATTTTCTCTGGCGCGGACCAGAGTGGGGTCCTGGAGTTGGGCAGTACCAAAGTTGTCACGGGATACCTCCAAATCAGACAACTGCGGTCCTGTCACTACCTCCTCAGTTTCGCCTGCCATAACATCTAGGGGAAACATTACACTTCCATCTTCTGTGGCGGTCACCCCTACGGCAGGAACTCCAGAGTCTGGGTCATCAGGCTCGGCTTCAGAGATCTGACCAGACAACACAGGAGAACAACCCCCCAACTCTTGGTTTCGCCGCCATAGAGTCCAGAACATGGGGAAGTCCCGTCCCAATATAAGGTCATGGGGCAAGTTCTTGACAACCGCTGCCTCATGTATTGTCTCTCCACAAGAGGTCTGGAAGTTAATAACTGTGGTGAGGTAGTCCTTTACGTCCCCATGGATGCACAGGACTCCAATTGTGCGCCCTGTGACCGCCTTGGGGTCTGTGAGGGACCCATTAATCAAGGTCACCCGACTGCCTGAGTCCAGCAGGGCCAACGCTGGATGCCCTGCCACAGTCACCCGGCACAGGTGGCGCTCATCAGCAGAGTCGGGGCTAGTAGCTGTGTAGACAGGAGCAGCATAGAGAGAAACCCTTCTGGCGGAACTGCAGTCCATGGGCTCTGAGGAATTGGGGCAATGGGCTGCAATATGACCTGGCTCATGGCAGGTCCAACAGGTGGGAGCCTCCCCCCTCCTCCTCCCCTGGGGTACTTCCCGGACATTGGGCGTTGTCTTGCCCCGGGAATTTGTGGGTGACAAGACCTTCCGTGCCTTAAGGCCTGTCTTGGTATAAGGGGCTTTCTTTGTTAGGGCCTGAGTGGCACAAAACCTCTCCACCAACCCCACCAGCGCATCGGCATCAGACGGGTCCCCGTGTCCCACCCATTGTTGGATCTCACCCGGCAAGGCCCTCAGGAAACGGTCCAAAACAACCTTCTCGACCATCTGGGCTGGGGTGGATGTCTCCGGCTGGAGCCACTTGCGGACCAAGTGAACAAGTTGGTGCATCTGCCCCCTCGGTGGTAGCGCCTCCTGGTATCTCCAGCTATTCACTCTTTGAGCGCGTAGATGCTGATCCACTCCTAGTCGGGCCAAGATCTCTGCCTTTACCTTGGAGTAGTCCCGGGCATCCTCCTCGCTCAGGTCGTAGTATGCCTGCTGGGGATCAGCGACGAGGAAGGGGGCCAACACCTCTGCCCAGTGTTGCTGTGGCAACCTCTCTCGGGTGGCCACCCTCTCAAAGCCTGTCAGATAGGCCTCCACATCATCCTCGGCGGTCATCTTGGTCATAGCTTTGCGGACCTCTTTCCTGGCGTCCTTCATCGTCATTGCTGGGACAGTCCTTTGCTGAGCAGCGGTCAGGGCTGTTATCTGCTGGAGCAGCAATCTGTTTGTCTCTTGCTGCTGCACGTTGGACTGGACAAGCTGCTTGATTAACTCCTCCATGGCTGTGGCTTGCAGCTTCAGTGCTGTCAACTTCCAGGACATGCACTAGTGTATACTTCACTGCACTTTGCCCGCTCCAATCCACCATATGTGGGGAATTGCTCCGGTAGTTGACTGGTAGCAGTGCAGGAAGCAGTGACACACGCAGGTTTAAAAGTCCAACTTAAGTGTTTATTCACGCTTGCAAAACAGAACACAAATTCAGCCTTGGCTTAGGCACATGCAAAAACATTATAAAAGTAATTCCTGCCCGGCTAGGCGCTGTCTAATACATTTTGAGGACCCTAGCTATCCGGGTACCAGGCTGCCTGGCACACGCTCTTGGCCAGCAGTAGTACAGGAGACCCTCAGTTACCTTTGCTGTGAGAATGCAATCTCCCTTTCAGCTCTCCAGGTAGGGCCTTCCCTACTGCTTCTGGCCTGCAGACTAAATCAGGCCCTAACGAGGCCTGTGACCTGCACCTGTGGGCTATACAAAAGCCCAGGACCGAAGCCCGGGTGGAGTAGGAGTCCCACTACCAGCCTACCCCTACTCCATAATAAGCAGGCCCAGTACGGACATTACCAATGTGTCTGTGTTAGCTAGGCCAACACAGACAAAACAGACCATTCCTGCTTATCATGTCTGCATTAACCCTTGGGTTACTGCAGACAAACCCAGGGCTTTTACCACCAGCATTTCATCTGCCTGTAGGACAGATAGCGGTTTTCCCACACAACACCTCTCACTTTCTCACAATGGGTATATATACTTTTATGTATGATGGAGGGATGGATAGATGGGTACATATACTTTCATGTATGATGGATGGATGGGTACATATACTTTCATGTATGATGGATGGATGGATGGATGGGTACATATTCTTTCATGTATGATGGAGGGATGGATAGATGGGTACATATACTTTCATGTATGATGGATGGATGGATGGATGGATGGGTACATATACTTTCATGTATGATGGAGGGATGGATAGATGGGTACATATACTTTCATGTATGATGGAGGGATGGATGGATGGGTACATATACTTTCATGTATGATGGAGGGATGGATAGATGGGTACATATACTTTCATGTATGATGGAGGAATGGATGGATGGGTACATATACTTTCATGTATGATGGAGGGATGGTACATACACTTTCATGTATGATGGATGGATAGATACTCCTCTAATGATTTACACTTGTGATTTGGACCATCATTGTACTCCTGATGAAAGTTCCTTGAGGCTGATTTATCTGCCCCCCCCCCCCCCCTTCCTAATCGTGTACAGCCGCCTGTAGACGGGAGAGGGGTTTTTTTTTTGTCCCTTTTCTAGTGAACATATGAAGAATCCTCGGAAACAAAGTTCATGTTTACACTTGACATTCTCACTCCAGGGAAGGAAGGCAAGCGAGGGCAAGAAGCAACAAGCGCTCCTCCAACTCTTCCGAGATATTCCTTGATTTATTCCTACTTATGATTCCAAGAAAATTCTTCCTCAACCCATCAATGGAACTTAAACTCTATCCACCTTACCGAGGCTCCGACAGCCTCTACCATCGCTGGGTTGGCTGTGACTATGTACACACCCCTTTGACAACAAGCCAGTAACAACTGGTTGTCAATTTCCAGGAGTAATAAAGGAGGAGCTACATAATGATGCTCCAAATTTCATGGAACTTGAACGGATTTACTAAAATAGAGATGTCAGGAGAAGCTGATGGTCCTCTACCAAAATGACGCTAGGACCCGTTACTGTGACCCATTACAGTGTATGGAAGCCGCCCCCTCTTATATATACAGACCACACCCATTCTGATCAAAAAACACTTTTAGAGCAGAATTTATTATGTGGACCCCCTTTGAAAAGACCACACATTGGACTATTAGCTCGCTCCAATATTCTACTTTTTGGGCCATTCGGTTCTGTAGCAGACTTCTGTTTTAACACTTCGCCAGTCATATAGAGCAATGGAATAGGGTAGTTGTTCAGATTGTTCTAGAGAGCTCAGAGCACAACTGTGATGGGACACGCCCACAGAAAAAATAAATAAATCTAATTTTCACAGTCCTGCTGCTACTAACAACATACCTATGGTTACACATCTCCAGAGGCAATGCCTTACACTGGCTGCGTGGACACAACCCCAATGCGCTTGTAGAAATTACAATCCTGGATTATTTTCGTTTTTCACAGTCCTGCTGCTACTAACACACACAGGAATGATTACACATCTCTCCAGGGACAATACCTAACACATTCCGCTGGAAAATACTTAACACTGCCTGCAGAGAGCTAGAGCTAAGAGCACAGCAGTGAGAGGAAACAACCCCAGTCCACTTGGAGAAGCTTCAATCCTGGAATATTAATCCATATTAGACAGTCCTGCTGCTACTATCTACGATCACATAGATACTGTGCCTGGAGAGATGTGTTATTATAACTGTGTATGTTGCTAGTAAAAGAGGACTGTGAAAATGTTATTAATAATCGAAGATTGTAGCTTTGCCAAGTGCACTGGGGTGTTTTTTTTACTCACACTGCTGTGCTCTCTGCGGCCAGTGGAGAGATGTGCGGTTATAATTAACGCTGGCCACAAAGAGCACAGCAGTGTGAGAAAGCACTCCCATTGCACTTGGAGAAGGTACAATCCGAGAATATAAATCTATTTTTCACAGTGCTGCAGCTACTAACCTCATACAGAAACCTTTGATTACACCTTTTTCCATGGACAATGCCTAACACTAACCACAGAGAGCTTAAGAGCAGAGCAGTGTGAGGAAACACCCGCAGTGCTTTTGGCAAAGCTACAGTCTTGGAATATTAATAACATTTTCCACCGTCCTGCTGCTACTAACTACATACATATAATTATAATAACACATCTCTCCAGTGACAACAGCTGTATGTAGATGCGCCACTTGTGCACTTGGAGAAGCTACAATAAGGGAACATAAATCATTTATTTTCACAGTTCAGCTGCTACTAACATCATACAGAAAGCTTTGAGTACACATTTCTCCATGGACAATTACCTAACACTGACCACAAAGAGTTAAGAGCACAGCAGTGTGAGGAAACCACCCAAGTGCACTTAGTAGCTGCAGGACTGTGAAATATGGATATATAATCCAGGATTGTAACATCTACCACCATAAAGAAAGCTATAATT
Source organism: Engystomops pustulosus (assembly GCF_040894005.1). NCBI lineage: Eukaryota > Metazoa > Chordata > Amphibia > Anura > Leptodactylidae > Engystomops > Engystomops pustulosus. The sequence goes on from NC_092414.1 coordinate 17,481,987, forward strand.
ACTCACCTCCAGGAGCAATTGCTTACCCTGTCCATGGTCAATACTGCTGACAGTTTCCCTTTTAAAACGGCGCCACACCTGTCAGCAATGTGGAATTGCAGGTCAGCCCCGATCATATCAGACAAGTCATTTCTACAGAGTTAGTCATAGGAAAACAATATAGCAAAACGGAACAAAAGTAAATATTTTTGCCTAAACTACCTAAAAACAAATTTAAAAAAAAAAAAAAAAAAAATCCAGTTTGCAGAAGTCTCCGGCAGTCAATGGGTTGTCGTGACTATGGAGAAGTATCTGAATGGCTGGGTCCGGGAGATGAATTGAGCGTGGCTGCCGATGAAGCTTTACATGTCTCTAACAATCCTGGAGCCTTCTCCGGGGCACGGAATCAATGGGAACAGTCCGGAAGATCAGCAGGAGAGGTGTTTACATTACACTGAGCTGTGTGAACACCGAGGGCAACCTGATTTTTTTCCCACGGTCCTCGGAATGGTGTAAGAGCAAACGTACTGTAGAGTTCTACCCCCGGATACTCTCAGAAGTGACCACAGGCAAGTCGAGTCGCCACCTATAACCCTGCCGTAGGTGCTCTAGAGAGTCCGGGATTCCCAATTCTCCAGAAAGTAAAAACATTTACACAATTGGAAAAACCGTCAATATTTTACCCAAAAACCCCTCCCTCTGTGCATAGGTGGTGTCGGCTATTGCAACTCAACGTCATTTAAGGCTGACCTGCTGTACCGGATACAACCTCTGCGCCTATTTTTAACCGTAAAGTCTTTTAAAATCTGGACAAATCCTTTAAATTTTTTGAACACTTGCTGATTTGATTCCACTGCTATTGAGGGGGCTGTATCTATGCAGACTTAAAATTGGTTTTGGCGTTAAGACGTTACAAATACAGAACGTTTTTGTAATTTGGTAAAGTGGGCGGGGCTTCTATAACTCATCGCCCCCCCCCCCCCCCGCCCCCTGGGGAGAATTTGACTTTGTAACTTTATGTAAGGGGGATCTTCCTGCCAAAGCTATCGTGAGCCCCCTACTTTACCAAGTCGGAAGCAGATTAGTCATTGTTTTGGGACCCCAAGTCGGTGGGCATAAACTCAGTTCTAAGTTCTAGAACTTTAGAGTTCTAAGAATTTCATTGGCCAAAGTGACTGATGGGAGAAGAGTCTGATCTCTGGGACCCACATCAATCACAAAGACCGGAAGGTCTCCTGTGGTGCCCACATTTGACTCCTTCACTTCCTTGGGGGTGTGGGTCTAGGTTGTGGAACCCTTCTTTATTCCATAAGGGGCTACTTCAGAGACTTATGTGTAAGAGTCATTAGTAGTTTACCCATTACTAATTAAATTGGTTAAGGGGCTCCCCTTTATCGGGAGTCTCCGACTTTGGAGGAACCAACACTTTTGTGCATTGCATGGACATCCTGTTGAATTTATTCAGAACTGTGCAATTCCTCATCTTTCCTGAAGGGGAGCTGCAGGGAATGGAAACACCTCCCACTGATGATTGTCAGCAGCCAATCGCCTTAGATTTTTTTTTTTGAAGGGGTTGTACGAAATAATCTAAACTATAGGGCTTATGTGCACCTGTTTTTTAGTCTATTTGGGGCTTGTTGGCCCCTGTATTTGCTGATAGGGAATAAGTTGTGTTTTACAGTAAAAAAATACATTTTTATTCATTCCATTATGAAATCACATTAGTTAAGAGTGTCCCCTTTATTTTATAGGCAGTAGCTATTGGGTTTCCTACTTTAAAGGATCCGAAAGTTCACTACATTATGTCGACGTCTTTTTGATTTCACACCAAACTGTGTAATTCTTCATTTTACCTGAAGGGGAGCTGTAGACAAATGAAATAACTTCCGGTCACAGCTAATTACTGGGAACCGCCACAGCAGGTTCTTAAACGGGTGGTGTAAAATTAACCAAAACTAGGCCTAATGTGCACCCAGGCTTTGTTTTAATAGGGGGACTTGCAAGTTCTCCATTCTCGCGAATAGGGGATAAGTGTTCTCAGTAGTAAGGTGTGTGTTTTTGTTTTTTTGTTTTTTTAACTTTATAAAATACATATTTGACAACTTAGTTTGGTCCGGAAATAAAGTTGGTAAGGGGTTCTCTTATGGGGATTTTTATTTATCAATCCAAGTCTCTCCCACTTTGGACGACCCCTTACGTCTGTGCATTAGTTTTGTTCACTGTAATTCTGCTTTTCTCCTGAAGGGGAGCTGCAGCAAAACTTAACACTCACTGCTGATGACTTTCACAGATTACAGCTGATTACTGGGGATCCAGTAAGGGGTCCTCTTATGGGGATTTTTATTTATTAATCTAATAGTCTCCCACTTTGGACGAACCCTTACGTCTGTGCATTAGCTCTGTTTAATGTAATTCTGCTTTTCTCACTGCTGATGACTCACAGATTACAGCTGATTACTGGGGATCCAGTAAGGGGTCCTCTTATGGGGATTTTTATTTATTAATCTAATAGTCTCCCACTTTGGTCGACCCCTTACGTCTGTGCATTAGCTCTGTTTAATGTAATTCTGCTTTTCTCACTGCTGATGACTCACAGATTACAGCTGATTACTGGGGATCCAGTAAGGGGTCCTCTTATGGGGATTTTTATTTATTAATCTAATAGTCTCCCACTTTGGACGACCCTTTACGTCCTGTGCATTACATTGACACCTTATTGAATTAGCTCTGTTCAATGTAATTCTGCTTTTCTCCTGAAGGGGAGCTGCAGCGAAATGTAACACTCACTGCTGATGACTCTCACAGATTATAGCTGATTACTGGGGATCCCTACAGGCGGGAACCATCTAGATTTATAAAGAGGTTGTCCGAAATCGGGTTAGTGGTCTCTTGTTGTGCAGCCGGCAGTAGTCCAGGGAACAGCTTGCACAGAGAGGAGCCGATCTCAAGGTTGGTGCTGGATAGCGTAAGCCCTCCGCTTTCCAAAAAGGTAATTTACACCAGACCCCTACCAAATCTGTATACATCCATCTGACAATCTCAATATATATGTACGCTCTCCGGCCTGAGTTCTATTTGTGTTTTACTAATCTATTTATTGTGCTGGCGTGCGTCCGTAGGGAGCGGAGAGAAGCTTTCAATTTGTACCGAATGTGGACCAAATTTTATTTTTGTACTTTTTTTTTACTGAAATGTCAGAAATGTTTTAGTAGATTTAAAGGAAAGAAAGGAAATTCCATTGCATGCAGCCATTGGATTCAATTCAAAAGATTGTCTCTCTCCAATAATTTTGTACAGTTACTGTTTAAATGGTGGGTCGGGACTTAAGAGGGTTCATTAAAGAAAAAAAAATTATATATACCGCGTTTTTTGGACTATAAGGCGCACCGGAGTATAAGGCGCGCCTGATTATAAGGATGAATGACCAGCAGGTGGCAGACCGGTGCACAGTTCAGGGCAGCTGTTGTCTGTAAGTACAGTTCATATATAAGGCGCACTGGACTATAAGGCGCACCTTTGATTTCTGAGAAAGTCAAAGGATTTTTTGTGCGCCTTATAGTCCAAAAAATATGGTACATACATACGGTGTATATATATAATTTTTTTTTTAAAAAAATTGTTGTCGGTAGACTCATCAATAATAATCCATAATTGATTGCCTCTAGTTGCTCTGGTCAGACCAAAATTAGCTTTAATTATAATTTTTTCCTTAAAAAATGTAGAATATGTATAATGTATTTTTATTTTTTGCAAGTCTGTGGTAAAATTTGTCTTGCCCGTAGCCACCACCAGAAGGAATTTCCTGTGCACTGTTTTACTATCAAGTTTCGGCTCTAGAGCTCCTCCTGTTGGTGGGTGCGGGAAGGCAGAATATTCTCATTTACCTTTATGCCTGTATAGAAATTTTAACCAGACCGATTTCATGTAGACTGGATATTTCATTTCACGCTCCTCTGTGCTCTTTTTTTTTTTTTTCGAGAACAGTACATCACAGGGTTTTACTCGCGACCACATTGTAGGCGGTGCTCATTAATCTCTCCGATCTGGACTTTGCTGAGAGAAGTGGCTTTTCAATAATGTAAACATCAATCATAAAGGATGAGTTCATGGCGCAGAATCCTCTCCGGCCATATGACTTTCCTCCGCTTCTTAAGTAGCTATTGGATTTATCATTGAAAGCTTCGGCAGAGCTCCCATCCCTTCTGTTCTGCTGCCAGACCATTCACATCCAAAGCAGTATGTACAATGCCGAGAGCTCACTGTTCAGATAATGGGTTTATGTGGTCAATTGTGTTTATTTTTAGCAGATCGGGTTGATTAGAGAATATATCATCAAATCTGTCAAGTTTGGGAATACTTCTTACTTGTCAGCTCATTTCATAGAGTTCCGACATATATTGGGGCATTGTGTCTGCCCCAAGGAGAGGGGGCAAGCGCCTAACGACTGGTTCAATGACAAAAACAAGGTTGTGGAAGTTCTCTGAAGGCTCCAATACGAATGGAGTAAGGGTGGTTATGCCCGTTCTGCGCTTCCACCACTTCTTTGGGACTGTGGAAGATCCCGGAGTAGTGCCCAGGTTGCGCATGTACACTAGTATTCCATAGACAATGCTTGGATCACCATTGACCAGACACTTCAAAGGTTGTACCAGTCGTTATCCACCGGTACCACTGCTGGTACCCCCACGGTTCACGGGAATGGATCTGCGCTGATCTCGAGAAGAAGGGTCCTGTTCTCGCTACGTGATGGAGTGGAAAATCCTTTATGCTTCCTGGCACGCTATTCAATACTGTGGTCGCATTGGAAATTGATGAGAACATTGTTTGGCCAACTATGAGACTTCTGTAGATCGAGAAGTGCTATGCTCGGCAAATTCCGACACTCCCATTGAGTTGAATGTAGAGTCGGAACGTATGCTAAAGCTCCCACTCCAAACAGTCCCTGTTCTTATGATTGGAGGGTATGCTTTTTCGTGATCAGTGGGGGTCCTATCAAATTGTTATGGAAACTTGGGACAACGCCTTTGTTTAATTCGAGGGAAAACTCCTTTTAAGTGTCCAATTGTTTTGTTGGTATTACTGCAGTTTTACCTGGTCAGTTATGATTTCCTCATAATATGTCACATATAACAGATGTGGATCCCACTATGGGATTTTTGAGAAAAGCCAAGCCAAGGTATTCTTGGATTTCTTGTAGAAGTTAATCGAGATAGACTCTTGGGTGGCCATATGTCCATTCACTCTACCAGTTAACCAGGGTTTCGGGAAACCTGTTCTCAAGATGGGATCTTTCTGCCAGCACTGTCCAAGGCATAATTAATTTGATATTTAAATCCTTTCTCCAGAACTACACAATTTATGATCTATCCTTTTAAAATAGACCATCTCTTGACACTGACTAGAAGGGTGTCCTCTAGGTTTGTGATGTTTACAGATTGCTACCACAATGTTCTCCTTCCAATTTAGAGGGAACTTCACAAGTAAAGCTCAAAAATGCAGGTTGCTATAGAGCCATATTAACTAACTGATACCCTTCTTTTTGCTAAAAATTGTTTCCCTTACATCCCCCATAAATCAACTTTATGTAATATTCCCTTGTGTACTGCTCAGCGGGCACGTTCCATCTACTTCTCCCCATGTCCTATGACTGAGCAATAAGCACTTAATGTCACGTGACCAGGGTGATGTCATCCAAGGTCCTTTACCCAGTTATGTTTTCAGGGTCTACCCCATGTATGTATCTGATCACATGAAATCATTGCAACTTCTATTCCTCCCCGTCATCCATGAAGGCTGCTGGGATTTCATGTGATCAGATAAATACATGGAGTCAACTGTGCAATTGTAACAGGACCTTAGATGACATCAATGTCACATGACATTAGTGCTGCTAGATCCCAAAATCTGTAACAGTCCCCCTACTTTAATGTCATGATTGTAGTACTAGTTTCCACGTATGGGGAAGTGACACCTTATGAGCCCCCTGATGCTCCTAGGCTTGGGTGTTACCATATTCTCCCCACTCCCATAAGTTATATCTCTGTGGATCTCTTGGTGGATCTCTGATCTGTCATGTCAAATTGCATCTGGTATGTTACACCTTAATTTAAAACGCACCAATGAAAAGGACATATCTTATAACTAGTGTCAGACTTTCCCACCGGAATTCTAGAGGACCCTCCGGTGGGATTTATTCCAATACTGGACCCCAGAGGTATTATAGAAGACAACCCAATGTTGAGGCTACTAGAGTTTCCAAGGGGTAAATAGAGGTCAGGCCCCCAAGATAAATGTAACCCCAGTCCGATACTGCTTCTAACCCCTCCCATTTGGCACTACAACGTAACTTTTTTGTTTTTTTTATGTGCAAACTGATTTGTGAGATCAGCGCAGGATTCCCAATGGAACCCGATAGGAATCTGTGATTGGTTGTACAAATGAAATAGATTTCCAAAATTCTTTTTCTTTAATTTTTCTACTTTTCTGCTACTTTTTATGAACAAGAACTGTGAATAATCGTCTCCGTGTGTTAATAGGTACAAAAACAAAAAAAAAAACTAAAATGGCCGGTAGCAAAAAAAAAAAAGCCGCTTTTCTTGGTTTTATGCGTTTGCCATTAAAGTGACAAATACACACAGAGAACACAGAGATTTAAGAAGTCCCCTTTTCATTAAACAAGCTGACATAGTAGAGGGGGTTATGACTTTTTGTAATTGAAACCTTCTGCACAGTACAAATCCAGGAGTCCTATAAGGAGTCTTTTTTTTTTTCACCCTATAATGCCTTTTGTGTTTTCCTTCAGTTCTCCCTCAACCCATTACCGTAGGCCCAAAGCCTGTCTGTGCCGTAAAAACCATAATGACCGAGCCAGGGACTGTCGTAAACCTCACAGCCAGGGTTGTCTGGAAATTTGTGGTGAAAGAATGTGCTTCTTAAAATGTGACTCTCACAATTTAGCCCAGTCAGGACCGGGGGGGTAATTTATACCTTGGTGACCAGACTATTCGTTACACAATGAAAAGACCTCAGTGAAACCGGACACAAGCAGCTCTTATATTGTCGGATAATTAGATGGATATATTTTTAAGATTTTTTTTTTTCCCCACCGGTCTGTAAGTCAGATTATTAAAGTAATTGTCTAGTCAGGAAATCGGGAAAAGTAAGAGTGTACCCATCATGGAGTATTAGTTTTTTGGTCCAATAATTGTGTTGTGATATGTGACTAGTGCTTCCAGTGTTAATAGAGATTTGGAGGTAGTCTAGGACACACCCATGCCATTTGCTTTGTTCAGGCTGTTTATCATTTCTTGTACTTACTTCTAGGACTACCTTTTTGGATTGGTAGCAGTGTATGAGCACAAGTCTACCTTGGCCTTACCTTGCCATAAGTGTGGCATCAGCCGATTTCCATCAAGACAAGTGCATTATTATAAAGTAGAATTCTGTAAACCAAAAGTAAGAAAAAATGGGCCTGGCAGCACTTGACGAGCAGGTCCTACTTCGAAAAATTTAAGTTTGGGTGGAAAGGGACAATTGATCTTCAATACTTGGGGCTGACCAATCCAACTCCATCCTTGATCTCACATGGTTGGTTGGTTTGTTGTTTCCAATCTTCCTCTAAAAAACTTTATGGTTTGAACAAGTTGCAGAGAGACCTAAACCATGGATGGGGCCTTGTGCCCTAACAATACTATGGCCAAGTCCTATCTAAATTAAGTGACGTGTTACTTGGTGGAAGACCATGCCTTCTGTTGACGGTACCAGTTGTACGTTGAGAATGACAATAAACAATTGACCCGTTGCAATCATAAAAAGGTTTATCATGAAGACCTCGGAAACTGGACTTAAAATTTTTTTGATGGCTATAGTTGACAGGAAGTTATTTTTTTTTTTACCAAAATCCTCATTGGCCTACTTACTGTGGTGGCAGCAGCATCTGGTCTTGAGATCAGAAGGATCATGCATGTTGAAATTAAAACAATCCAATCATTAGTTTTCCAGGACCCTTCCATTGAGAGATATTTGGGACCACCACCCTTGTTTGTTGGTTGACTAATCCTGCTGTTGGGCTTGGCCAATCTTCATTTAATAAACATGGCCACCTTATGCTTCGTTCTTCCTCTTGCCATAGATGGTACACAGTCAAACTAGGGCATGCCAAGACCTTAAATTATTTATTGACCCGAAATTGGGGACAAGAGATGTTCCCTTTGAGGACCACTAGATGTACTCCTAAATATCTTACATTCACACGTATATCTACTGGACTAACATGCTTTATATATAACATCAGTCTTGATTGATTTCATTGCTAAACCTATATCTCTATTTCTTTTCTCCTCTACCCATAGATGTGGATGAATGCTCAGACAATAATGGTGGATGTCAACAAATCTGTGTTAACACAATGGGAAGCTATGAGTGCCAATGCAAGGATGGCTTCTTCCTGAGTGACAACCAGCATACCTGCATCCATCGCTCGAACGGTACGTATTTGGCAGGATGACCTATGCTATTATCTTCTTTAAGTTTTTTATTGGAATTTTTTACTCTGATCTTCTTCGATTTGGTATTCAGGCTGATGTAAGGTTAAATGTGTTACTCAAAAAACCTTATCTTGGAAAAAAGTTAGTAGAGGTCATTCTTCTGTGAATTGGTCTTTGACTTGGCGTTTCACCTATACTTAAGGTTTTCTGGTGACTATCAATTATTTAGTGGTAATCAACTATTGTCCTTGTCAAAATTTGAGTGACTTTGTATAGAAGAACTTCTATCCTTGATTGTAGCAAGGGCAAAATTTTTCTTATAATGGTTTCAAAAATATTAATGGCACCACCAAGTAGTCTTTGGGACTTTGACTGCAGAGACTTGGCCCTTTTCCACTTTCACATTTGGTATTGCTGCTCAATTCGGGACCAATCCAATACTTAGAAAATAGTGGCTGAAAGTCGTTGCTTCGTAAAAGTGGTTGCTGCTTTCGGTAGGCGGAAAACATTTTTTCTAGTACCGGTCTTTGTTAGAAGTAGACATGAGTGCACCCGGACCTTAAGTTTATATGCATCCCGTGAGACCTGGACATATTAGCGGCCACGCATCCAATCTGACAAATTGATGGTACTAGCCATACCTGTGATTGGTCAGAGGGACACCCCTGGCCAATCACAAACATTGCTACGGGGAATCAATTTGTGGTTCCGATCAGGTTCTCTGATCTCAAGTTAGAATTTTTATCATGGGCAAATTCTGAACAATACTCTACCTGAAAGGAATTTTCATTGGTATAAATTTCCTCCCTTTTGGAAGTCTAGAAGAATGTTCCCGCTGCTTCCAGTCCCAGTCACATTGAAATGGATTGTTTCCAATGATTGTTCAGGACAACACTGGTCTCAGTACTCAAACATGTAACAACCGGTGTGCTATCACAATTGAACTTGACCGCTAAGGTCCGTGATTAGCCACAGTGGTCGTAGGAGCCTTGTGACTTCCAGGTTGGCTGTGACCAGAAATTAAGAAATCGGGGTTGCAGTGCTCGTATGAAGGGCTTGAGGTTGGTGGATATGTCTTCTAATGTTATACTACACCACCTGGTCTCCAGTGGACACCCAAGTTAGCTGAGAAAGTCTGTATTTTTCAGAATACACTAAAAACTTCTTAAGATCCACGGTTGTATTGCAATATTATCCTCTAGAGCAGTGATGGCGAACCTATGGCACGGGTGCCAGAAGTGGCACTCAGATCCCTTTCTGTGGGCACCCAGGCCTTCACCCCAGCACAAATTTTGCTTGATGTGACTAATGGCTTTCTCCTGCGGTCCAAGACAGCCATGGACATGCCATGCTAAAGCGACACTTCCTTGGCTACCAGGACTACACAAGAAGCGAGAAGGTGTGGACAGAGATGGATTATCATTGGAGCTCCTGCTCTGGGTCCCCTGATTGTTTCTCTTCAGGGGAACCTGGAAGGAAGCTATAATTTCTCCATCTTCCTTCTGTTGCATTGGTGTCCTCAGGACTCCAATACGATTGAAACTTGTGATACAGCTGGGATCAATAAGTTACTGCTTAAATTGTCATGTTAGCACTTTGCGACATAAAAGTAGGTTTTGGTTGTAGGTTGGGCACTCTGTCTCTAAAAGGTTCGCCATCAATGCTCTAGAGGGTGGTCAAACCAAATAACTTGACCAAAGTATGGTCAAACTTCTTTCCAATGTGTTGGTCTTTTGTAGAGCGTTTATTATGACGGACTTGTTAATCCAACCAGCGTGATACAGCTTAAAGGTATAGCTAGTAAGACTTCACTACCTGAAGGACTGTGTATAACACATTTCAGATGACCATGTGGGTGGGGCGTGTTTCTTGAATACACGTCCTCTGTAAAGAAACGCCCTGATAAGTAGTCTATTTATGGAAGTTGGAATCCCAGCGAGAACCATCTGTCTGGTCGGTAATAAACCAAGTATGCAGATTATTACTCTACCATTTCTATTCTTTCCACTTCGTTATGGTGTTAAGAGGTTACTTTTTTTTTAGGTGGTTATCACATCTAACTATGGTTTTATGGGGTGGTTGTCACCTAAGTAAGTTCTTTTTAAGGTGGTTATGACCTATACATACAATATTATGGGGTAATTGTCCCCTAGGTCATATGGTTTGTCTGTGAGGTCTATTTTATTTTATTATTAGGGTTATTGAGAGCTTGGTGTTTGTTATGGGACTTTTAACACTTTCTTGTTATTCTGTGGTGCGGTGTTCTTCTTGATTTCATACTATAGAATTGTAGCACTGGAGGAGTGTCCTTCCACTGGAGGGGCTTTGGAGCAGCCCAGTAGAAAGATCGAGCAACAGTGTGAGGATACTACCCACTGCTACAATTTAAATGAAATTTAAATCCATTTTTCACAGTCCTGCTGTCAATAATAACCCACACAAAGTTTTGATTTCACATCCAGGTACAATACAGAATACTCTTTGCAGCTTTCTTTGGTCAAATTCTTCTTGTTGATTTCCTTTAAAGAAGACCTGTCACCAGAATGTTACCCATCACACCAGAAATCCCTGCTGGTAGAGGGTTAACAGACCTCCCCAAATCACCTAAAATTATCTACCACTAAGGCATTGTATCTAAATTAAAGCTTTTTTTTTCTGATATGCAAATGAGTAAGTATGAGTCAACTTCTGAAGAGAAGAGTCAGTTTTTCCCCTTGAACCACGCCTCCTTCTTTTGATTGATGGCTTCGAGTTTCGACCTTAGCAGACAGGAAATCCTCTTCCTGTCCTTGCCAGAATTGGTCCTTCTCACTCCATGGTGAATTTAGCAGTTAGTACTTTTTGGGAAACCTGAAGATCTTGTCAACATTTCAAGAATCTTGCGTTGGGCAGAGCCACATACCAGTGGGAAAGGCCAACCTAGACAATGGTAGAATAGGTTTGGGGAACGATTTTACTGGTGGGAGGAGGCAGATTTAAGCTGGGATGCCAACGCTGCACTTTTCAACAAAGGCACAGTGGGAGGGTGCATAAGGTTTGTTGTGTCTGTTCATGATGGTTCCCCTTAAAGTGTTCTTGTTTTTACATCTGAAACTTTTTTGTAATGGAATTTTTTTGGAATGAAATCGGAGCAAATTCCACTATTATCCGTGGATCTCGGACTACCAAGAGCCAACGTATCTAAGATGAAGTCACGAAGGATCATATAGATCTTAAAATTGAGCGGCAACAATCATGGATAAGTCGTTTGTGAATTCCTGTGGACATTGAGTTTGTTTGAGTTTTTCCCCTTTGTTTTAGGGAATTTTATAGATTATAGTTTTAATTGTGGTGTGAGCATTTTAAGGCATGAGCCAACGGAGGGGTCAGCCCCATATCCTAGCGGAGCTCATTAATGTGCTAATACTCCCGATTTTAGCCTTGTTCCTCCTGATTAGTAAGGTTATTATCCAAACACTGCTGTGTAGACCGCTTTAATGATTTAATTAGGTCATCAATTGTGGGATTAGCGTGTTCCAGTAGTTGCAAAGATCCTCGTTATCCTTACGGAGACGCTGGCCAAATTACCTAATCTTTCTCAGTTATTGGTGATAGAACAAGGATTTCTCTTGTAAGCAGAGGTCGCATTAACGCCTCACCACGCGTCATAGACGCGTGATGAGGCGCCATTACCCCCCAAAATAATTGCCATGCGTAAAAGAACGCATGGCAATTATTCCCTGTAGCGCACAGGCTGAGCGGCCTGGCGCGCGCTGCAAAAGAGGGAAATGTCACTAGCGCGATCGCAGCGCGCGCCGGGCCGCTCAGCGGGGCACGTGACTAAGGGGCGTGCCGGAGAGACCCGGAGTGAGAGCACCGGCCACAGGGGAGACATGTGGACAGAGGGGCGACTGGACTTAAGATCAAGGCCGGGTGAGTGTAGTGTGCTGTGTGAGTGTAGTCTTGTGTGTGCTGTGTGAGTGTAGTGTTGTGTGAGTAGTGTACTGTAGTGTTGTGCGTGCTGAGTGTACTGTAGTGTTGTGCGTGCTGTGTATTGTGTGAGTGTAGTGTTGTGTGAGTAGTGTACTGTAGTGTTGTGCGTGCTGTGTGTAGTGTTGTGCGTGCTGTGTGTTGTGTAGTGTAGTGTTGTGTGTGCTGTGTGAGTGTAGTGTAGTGTAGTGTTGTGTGTGCTGTGTGAGTGTAGTGTAGTGTAGTGTTGTGTGTGCTGTGTGAGTGTAGTGTAGTGTAGTGTTGTGTGTGCTGTGTGAGTGTAGTGTAGTGTTGTGTGTGCTGTGTGAGTGTAGTGTAGTGTTGTGTGTGCTGTGTGAGTGTAGTGTAGTGTGTGCTGTGTGAGTGTAGTGTAGTGTAGTGTTGTGCGTGCTGTGTGAGTGTAGTGTAGTGTTGTGCGTGCTGTGTGAGTGTAGTGTTGTGCGTGTTGTGTGAGTGTAGTGTTGTGCGTGCTGTGTGTTGTGTGAGTGTAGTGTTGTGCGTGCTGTGTGTTGTGTGAGTGTAGTGTAGTGTTGTGCGTGCTGTGTGTTGTGTGAGTGTAGTGTAGTGTAGTGTTGTGTGTGCTGTGTGAGTGTAGTGTAGTGTAGTGGTGTGCGTGCTGTGTGAGTGTAGTGTAGTGTAGTGTTGTGTGAGTGTAGTGTAGTGTAGTGTTGTGCGTGCTGTGTGAGTGTAGTGTAGTGGTGTGCGTGCTGTGTGAGTGTAGTGTAGTGTAGTGGTGTGCGTAGTGTAGTGTAGTGGTGTGCGTAGTGTAGTGTAGTGGTGTGCGTAGTGTAGTGTAGTGGTGTGCGTAGTGTAGTGTAGTGTAGTGGTGTGCGTAGTGTAGTGTAGTGTAGTGTAGTGGTGTGCGTGCTGTGTGAGTGTAGTGTAGTGTAGTGGTGTGCGTGCTGTGTGAGTGTAGTGTAGTGTAGTGGTGTGCGTGCTGTGTGAGTGTAGTGTAGTGGTGTGCGTGCTGTGTAGTGTAGTGTAGTGGTGTGCGTGCTGTGTAGTGTAGTGGTGTGCGTGCTGTGTAGTGTAGTGGTGTGCGTGCTGTGTAGTGTAGTGGTGTGCGTGCTGTGTGAGTGTAGTGTATTGTAGTGTAGTGGTGTGCGTGCTGTGTGAGTGTAGTGTATTGTAGTGTAGTGGTGTGCGTGCTGTGTGAGTGTAGTGTAGTGGTGTGCGTGCTGTGAGTGTAGTGTAGTGTAGTGGTGTGCGTGCTGTGTGAGTGTAGTGTAGTGGTGTGCGTGCTGTGTGAGTGTAGTGTAGTGTAGTGGTGTGCGTAGTGTAGTGTAGTGTAGTGGTGTGCGTAGTGTAGTGTAGTGTAGTGGTGTGCGTGCTGTGTGAGTGTAGTGTAGTGTAGTGGTGTGAGTGTAGTGTAGTGTAGTGTAGTGGTGTGCGTGCTGTGTGAGTGTAGTGTAGTGGTGTGCGTGCTGTGTGAGTGTAGTGTAGTGGTGTGCGTGCTGTGTGAGTGTAGTGTAGTGTAGTGGTGTGCGTGCTGTGTAGTGTAGTGGTGTGCGTGCTGTGAAGTGTAGTGGTGTGCGTGCTGTGTAGTGTAGTGGTGTGCGTGCTGTGTGAGTGTAGTGTAGTGTAGTGGTGTGCGTGCTGTGTGAGTGTAGTGTATTGTAGTGTAGTGGTGTGCGTGCTGTGTGAGTGTAGTGTATTGTAGTGTAGTGGTGTGCGTGCTGTGTGAGTGTAGTGGTGTGCGTGCTGTGAGTGTAGTGTAGTGTAGTGGTGTGCGTGCTGTGTGAGTGTAGTGTAGTGGTGTGTGTGCGTGCTGTGTGAGTGTAGTGTAGTGTAGTGGTGTGCGTGCTGTGTGAGTGTAGTGTAGTGTAGTGGTGTGTGAGTGTAGAGTAGTGTAGTGGTGTGCGTGCTGTGTGAGTGTAGTGTACTGTAGTGTTGTGTGTAGTGGTGTGCGTGCTGTGTGAGTGTAGTGTAGTGTAGTGGTGTGTGAGTGTAGTGTAGTGTAGTGGTGTGCGTGCTGTGTGAGTGTAGTGTAGTGTAGTGGTGTGCGTGCTGTGTGAGTGTAGTGTAGTGTAGTGGTGTGTGTGCTGTGTGAGTGTAGTGTAGTGGTGTGCGTGCTGTGTGAGTGTAGTGTAGTGTAGTGGTGTGCGTGCTGTGTGAGTGTAGTGTAGTGGTGTGCGTGCTGTGTGAGTGTAGTGTAGTGGTGTGCGTGCTGTGTGAGTGTAGTGTAGTGTAGTGGTGTGCGTGCGTGCTGTGTGAGTGTAGTGTAGTGTAGTGTAGTGGTGTGTGTGCGTGCTGTGTGAGTGTAGTGTAGTGTAGTGTAGTGGTGTGTGTGCGTGCTGTGTGAGTGTAGTGTAGTGTAGTGGTGTGCGTGCGTGTAGTGTAGTGTAGTGGTGTGCGTGCTGTGTTTTACCGAAATTTTCATACTCCTCCTCGGGTAAAAATACTCCTCAAAAATGGTGAGAGGAGTATTTTTACCCTTCTGGAAAAATGTTAGTGCGACCTCTGCTTGTAAGGATAATGAGCTCTCATGGTTCTTTGGCTCTCAACAATATGTCACTGTAACGCAGACGGGACGTACTGCCAGACTTCCAGTTTGTTATCCACGTGCCTCAAATGTTGCATTTTTTTATACCGAAAATCCCTTAGCAACTTTTTGGAGAATTTTTTTTTCCCCCCATGGTTTTTGTATTTTCGATTAGGTTTCTTTGCTGCGCATTAACATAAATGAGAAAAAAAAATTTACAAAAATTTAGGGTCTTGATCATTAGGCGGTTGCCACATACACTTGTTACCCCCCCCCCCCTCTAATACTCATGGCTACATGATAAGCGATGCAGAGGCCCATTTTTGGGAGCTAAAAAAGTATGGGTGAGATTTATCAGAAGTGTCTGAGGTAAAACTGTTCTAGTTGCCCATGGAAACCACTGAAAAATAAATCTAGCTCTCCCCTAAGCCCCCTATGTCTATCTAATTAAGTGGTTGACCACTGTGTCTCTGTACAGATTTGCTCGGTGAGGGGGGGGGGTCACACCTAGGGGGTATTCTTGTTTTCCTTTAACCTCCAGTAAAGGGATCCGAACGTTGTGTCAGGGAAACCACCTAGTCACTACGTTATCTCTGTTCAGTGAGAGGAAAATTAAATGAGTCAGGAGATATAGAAGTGCAGTAGCAAATTCACGGGCTAAGCGATGATCAGAGGAATGTCCAAGGTCAGGACAGACAGAATCCCATATTCACACAATGGGTAGGAATAATTGGAAGGAGATACGGGTCAGATAAAAAGTCCAAGGTCAAATGGATGTAAAGGGGGAAACACAGTATCCGATGCAAACAAACTTTCATCGAACTAGCAAACTGAGAGCGCTGGGGGTGTCCAGCATTTTGATGGTCAACTCCTGGTACCCCAAACACTAAGGTGTTCTCTGTAGTTGTAAGTCTTACACCTTCACTTATCTAACATTGATGACATATCAACAGTGTTTGGAGCCCAAGAACTCTGTGGAAATTGGTCAGGGTTTGCTTAGACAGTGGAAGCAACTTCTTTTTAAGAAGTAGCTTGGGCCTGTTCATGAATGAATTGGGTTGGCGCTTCAAGAGACTTCTATCTTGTGTTGAAAAAGCTTCCATTTTATTTTCCATCATAGAACAGGCTTCCATTTTATGTTCAGTCGTAGAACAGGCTTCCATTTTATGTTCCATCGTAGAAGAGGCTTCCATTTTATGTTCCATTGGAGAAGAGGCTTCCATTTTATGTTCCGTCACAGAAGAGGCTTCCATTTTATGTTCCGTCGCAGAAGAGGCTTCCATTTTATGTTCCGTCGTAGAAGAGGCTTCCATTTTATGTTCCGTCGTAGAAGAGGCTTCCATTTTATGTTCCGTCGGAGAAGAGGCTTCCATTTTATGTTCCGTCGGAGAAGAGGCTTCCATTTTATGTTCCGTCGGAGAAGAGGCTTCCATTTTATGTTCCGTCGGAGAAGAGGCTTCCATTTTATGTTCCGTCGGAGAAGAGGCTTCCATTTTATGTTCCGTCGGAGAAGAGGCTTCCATTTTATGTTCCGTCGGAGAAGAGGCTTCCATTTTATGTTCCGTCGTAGAAGAGGCTTCCATTTTATGTTCCGTCGTAGAAGAGGCTTCCATTTTATGTTCCGTCGGAGAAGAGGCTTCCATTTTATGTTCCGTCGGAGAAGAGGCTTCCATTTTATGTTCCGTCGGAGAAGAGGCTTCCATTTTATGTTCCGTCGGAGAAGAGGCTTCCATTTTATGTTCCGTCGGAGAAGAGGCTTCCATTTTATGTTCCGTCGGAGAAGAGGCTTCCATTTTATGTTCCGTCGGAGAAGAGGCTTCCATTTTATGTTCCGTCGGAGAAGAGGCTTCCATTTTATGTTCTGTCGGAGAAGAGGCTTCCATTTTATGTTCCGTCGGAGAAGAGGCTTCCATTTTATGTTCCGTCGGAGAAGAGGCTTCCATTTTATGTTCCGTCGGAGAAGAGGCTTCCATTTTATGTTCCGTCGGAGAAGAGGCTTCCATTTTATGTTCCGTCGGAGAAGAGGCTTCCATTTTATGTTCCGTCGGAGAAGAGGCTTCCATTTTATGTTCCGTCGGAGAAGAGGCTTCCATTTTATGTTCCGTCGGAGAAGAGGCTTCCATTTTATGTTCTGTCGGAGAAGAGGCTTCCATTTTATGTTCCGTCGGAGAAGAGGCTTCCATTTTATGTTCCGTCGGAGAAGAGGCTTCCATTTTATGTTCCGTCGGAGAAGAGGCTTCCATTTTATGTTCCGTCGGAGAAGAGGCTTCCATTTTATGTTCCGTCGGAGAAGAGGCTTCCATTTTATGTTCCGTCGGAGAAGAGGCTTCCATTTTATGTTCCGTCGGAGAAGAGGCTTCCATTTTATGTTCCGTCGGAGAAGAGGCTTCCATTTTATGTTCCGTCGTAGAAGAGGCTTCCATTTTATGTTCCGTCGTAGAAGATTGAACAGCCTGCCACTGTTGATTGAATAGGGTCATAATACAATACGTTATGTTTCATACATATTTTAATACACTTAAAAAAAGGTGCAAAGCGCAACATTTTTTAATCTTCCTATAATACTTGTAAATTTTTGTATACAGCAATGGCTCCAATAACTGAAACTAACAGAGTGACTTTTCTCCTACATTTTAGGTCTCGCAAACTGTATATATAGCCGGTCGCTTCTCATAATAAACCGCTTATTTACATTTTTCCTACTTGTGGTTTTGTGTCCGATTTCAGGATGCCCTGAGAAAATGCCAACATAAGTCTGTTTTTGTGTAGACGGTTTCATGCTTAATGGAAGTGTGGACATGCTTCTTTGACATAGTAATTCGGGAGAAAATTCCTCACGTGGACACCAAAAAAAAAAAAAAAACCCTAAGTGAAAAAGATATTTTGTCCTTACAAATAAAGTTGTCATAATTCGTTAAATTGTGGTTCGAGAACATGGTCGACTCTTCTACAGTGACGTCTGTGACGGGTCCTGCTGAGGGCACGTTACTGTGTTTTATGAAGTTGGAATGGAATCTCCTGTAGATTTCGAATAGCCCTGTGTTACCAGCGCAGGAAACCGTACTAATCTCTCGAGTGCTGAGATTATGCCTGTATATACCAGATATCTACGACTGAGCCAGTATCTGGCATCACTCTACAAAAACACTAGGGTTTCGGAGCTTGTTGTACTTTTTTTTTTTTTTTTTAAATAAATTTTTGTATTATTTCAAAATGTTTACCTTCAAATTTTTATAATCTTTTAAAAAATATTTATTTTCCTTAATTTCTTTTGTGGTTTCCCTATGTGATCATGGTGCAGATTAAAATTTAAATAACAGTCTATGCTTCTGAAAGTAGAAGAACGGAGCTGGTTTTCACTGTAGTAGAAGCCACGTTATTTAGGTTTAATGTAAATCGTTATCTTTTTATTATGCAAATTTTTGGCTGTTCAACTTTTTTTTTTTACCAGTTGAAATATCTTTTAATGGTCCATTAATTGTAAATTTTTGGGAATTTTATTTATACAGGCAGTCCCCGGGTTACATACAAGATAGGGTCTGTAGGTTTGTTCTTAAGTTGAATTTGTATGTAAGTCGGAACTGTATATTTTATTATTGTAATCCCAGCCAGAACTTTTTGGTCTCTGTGACAATTGGATTTAAAAAATGTTGGGTTGTCGTAAGAATCAATATTAACACTAAAGCTTCATTACAGACACCTGTGATAACTGTTACAGCTGATCATTGTAGCCTAGGACTAAAGTACAGTAATTACCAATATCCAGGGGTCTGTTTGTAACTAGGGGTCGTATGTAAGTTCTTAAGTAGGGGACCGCCCTTTATCTGCTAAATCTTCCCTTATATATAAACACCCTAAACTGGCATTTTTTAAGATGTCTCATTGTATATCGATGTTTTTGGAAATTGGTCAGGGTTTGCTTAGACGACAGAGAAGTTCCTTGGGCCTGTTCATGAATAATTCGTGTTTTTTGGAATTTTTTGGAAGATTCACAGCCATGCTTTAACACCAAAAACGAGCATTTTTTGAAGACGTCTCTTTGTATATCGACTGCAGTTTCGTTTAAGGGCAAAGTGGTTGCACCACAATCTCTACATTTTAGCCTCTATCTCAATCCATTCCTCAAGACCCAAAAACAAGTCTATTCTTTAGGGAATCCATAAGTTATAAACATCAAGGAAATCACTAACATTTCTACTATTGAAAAAATCTCATTGCATTAAATTTGGAATTAATTAAATCCATATAAAAAAAAAAATTAAATCCATACATTGTCAAACCCTGTACTACCAACCCCCAAAAATAATATTTTTGTAATTTCGAAATACAAATTACAAATTTTTCTTCCTTTTTTTTTTTTTTTGGCCACGTCCTTTTTGTTAGGGGTTTCAATAAGTTTTGAGATAAATTGGAATAATTGCATTTTTTCTAGTAATTCTACAGCTCGTGAAGCTGTTTTCTTACCCGGTGCAAATTACGGCGCGGTAGTTAGAAGACAATAGGTGCTCTGTTTACACACCTAATGAAGGCGGTTTATTTATGGACCAGAGAGTAGTTAATGACTTGGTAAGTTTTGCAGAAGGGGCTATAACTCTTCCTCGGAAAGCCTTAGTTGCCCGGCGCTGACTCCCCTGTATTAGTAATTTACAGAGTCCCTTTCTCCTCGCAGACTTGGGTTGCCAGTTGATTAGTCTTGCCTTATTAGAAACACTCTGAAGTCGACTGAATTGGTTAGAAAACGACCTTTCCTTGACCTTGTAAACTAGAGTGTAATAGACTTGTGTTAGTAGCAGTTACTCATTACCAGCAATTACCTTGAATTAGAAAATCAGATGCAAAACAGCTGCACGTTCGCCTTCCAAAAATATTTTTTTAATTTACATTTTCATTCCGATTTTGGTGGAGTTTTTCCATTTTAATTAGTACAATATATTACAAAAATGTGTTTTTTTTTATTTCTGAGACCAATATAAAACTTTCAAAAATGATTAACCTACAAGACCATATATTCACATACTCTTGTTTTTTTTTCGAATTTTTGGATATTTTTAAGAAATATATTAATTGTATATTTTTTAATTTCTTCTGTCTTTTGAAAAGTTTATATTGGTTTGGTCCTCGAAAATTCTGGGTTCAATTTGGAATTGACAAAATTTTTACTTACATTTTTATATTTTTTTGTGGGATATTTTTTTGTGGGAAAGCTTTAAGTTATAGGTGTGTTTTATGTACCCGTATATACTCGAGTATAAGCCGATCCAAGTATAAGCCGAGGCCCCTAATTTTACCACAAAAAACTTATATTTACCCTGGTAAAACCTATTTTTTTTTTTACTCGAGTATAAGCCGAGTTTGGGTTTTCAGCACATTTTTTGGTGTGGAAAAACTAGGCTTACACTCGAGTATATATGGTTTTTTAAAGTTTTATGAGGTGGGTGTATGCAATTGTCTGTATAAGTAATGTTACCAATTTATTTAATGGAAGTTCAAAAATAGTTTTTTTTACATTTGTGAGGTATAAAATCATGGCCGAACAGTTGGTTATTGTCCACACAAAATGGCGTCAATCTGATTTGCATTACTCTATCCCAGAGAGGACAAGGAGACCAAGTCACTAGTGACCCTTGGTTTTTTATGAACTTGATTATATGCCATGGTAATTATAAAATCAATTTACAAATTGGTGTCTTATACACGTTTTTGTGTTTTTTTTTTTTTTTTGTTTTTTTTTGCCTTGGACTACTTAAAACCAAAGAGTATCCAAATTATGTTGTCTTAATATTTATAATTTATACATATTTTGTAGATATTAATGGTCTAGAGGGAAAGGGATAAAACAAGATGAGGGGTAAGGGAGAAATTTTTGGGCCTCTGGACTAGGCAGCTACAAAAATTGTGATGATGTCAAAGAAGGGTCAAGAAGCTTTCCCTACAAGCATATGCAACATAAGGTTGACACATACCACTGTTTAGGTGTATGGCGGGGTACCAGACACCAACACTCTACTAATTGTCCCCAATAATCTGTTACCGATTCTCTATCCGGAGGAATTGTAACAGACTTATGGATCAGAAACCCTCCCACCCCTCCCAAACACATCTAACTGTATCCAAGAACCTGTTGGGGGGATTTGGGACACTAAACCACCCACAGATTCCTAAGGACCATTGCTATAGTATTTCAAATTTGCCGGTATGAGTTCTGTCTATGGGCATCATTTCGAAACACTATTATACTCAGTGTGGGTGTTTTCGAAAAAATCATTTGACTACTGCACAAAGTTCTGGGAAAGATATGGTGGCCACACACAGATGTGCCCTCCAGTTTCAATGAAGAGGCAACAAAGCATAAAGCCCTGTTGTAGTGTTGATGTGCAGTTCCGGGAATGGAAGAATATTGCAGTTTAAGTCCAGTGACTATATGGAGGTATCTAGTGCTGACATGAGTCTCCGATCAGAATGTACTCAAGTGGAAGTTTATGTATTCGCAACAAAATCAGCCACGCACGTGGCCTGAGGAAGGCCCACTTCTTGGGCGAAACACATTGCCAGTAAATAACCTTCCACTTGAGTACTCTAATCTGCGATTTAAGTTTGTCTGTGAGCGCCGGATACCTCCACATCCACTGGACATTAACTTTTTGAAAAATTGAGCCACAATCTAATGACTTTTTATTCTTCCTCTAAAGTGTTCTCTATTCCTATCTGTATTTAAGTCTCTATTTCCTGTTTCCTTCTTTACATACAGGAAATGACCTCACAACCAATGACTGGCTACAGAAGTGAGCCACCTCAACAATTGATTGGCTCCTGCCGAGATCTTTAAAGGGCATCTACCACCAGGATGAAGGATTGTATGCAAATGAGGCTGAGGTGCTCCAGGCTGCATAAGTGTTAATGGAGCCTGGGGCTCCTCAGGCTCCTTAGCATACAGTCTTTCATCCTGGAGGTAGATGTCCTTTTTTGTTAAGTGGAAGAAACAGCAGTTGCCTGTATATCACAAATAGGAGACCTGCCAGATCCTCTATAGTCCTGGGACACACAGGTTATTGGCCAAAGTGTAGGGTAACCCATAAGGTAGATCAGAGCTAAGAGCGTTTGCACAAGTATGCATTTCCACACCTTGTCCATGATAGAAACTTTTTTTCAGGTAGTGTAAAAATAAAAAAGTAATATTTGCCTCAAGTCCTTGCCTCCAGTCCAGCACGGCATGGTGCCTCACATTTCTACTTGAACTCGCTACCAGCAAATCCAGGCAGCAGTACTATCGACATGATGTCAATGTTGAGGTTCATTGTACGATCAATTCTGGACAAGAGATAAGTATAACTTATTTTTCTTCTTTTTTTTCTTTTTTTTTTTTACACCATTTGGACCAGTTTGGCCAACTATTGTGCGCCAACAATTGGTACTAGATGGCTGGAATAGCATCGGTGAAGGCAAAGGTAGATCCATACCCTGTTGATATAAAACTACGTTTCAAAAATTAATTTACAATTTACGCTATTTTTTTATATTTTTTTTTTATTTGCTACATTACTGTCTTAGCTATTTTTGTGCCTTTGGAAATTTTAAGAGTTTTTCAATATTTTCTGCACTGTCAGCGCTTTCCCTTTAAGTCGTTTCCAGGCAGCCATGTAGAACAAAAGGTTTGATCAGTGAGGGTCTATAGTAATAGGTTCAAGCTTTTAGGGCCGTGCTTGATAAAGTGCTGGTAAATTTGATTATAAACTCCCCGGAGCTTCCTGAACACTGAGCCCTGGAAATTAAAAAGACGTGATTAATGAAATCCAATCTTCTAGACAGTCTTTAGCTGGAGTCTGTCTTGGCTTGGCTACAGGTAAAAAACGAGAGCGCAAAGCTATCGGTAAGAGGTTCATTGAAATATCATAAACTTTCATCATCCGAGCATGTGAAGCATAAATCCATGTTCTTATCAGCCACTAGAAAAGGGATTTAGAAGCACTCATTTAAATAAAACAGTAGAGTCTTGGCCGGGACTGAGCACTCGATCTGCGGTCTGAGGCTACAACCCTCTTGATACACTGTCTTAAAGAAAACATTCCCAGACTCCCCCCTTCATGCTTTTTTTTTACCCAAAAAAGTTTCCTTTTTCCTGCTTCTGTCAAAGTTGTCAAACCAATTTCCTCATCCTACATGGCGAAGCCGCAAAACTAGATTACAAAAAATTGAATGCACATGTTAATTGTGGCTTTCACGTTTCGGGTTTAGAGTAAATAGTTTAGTGCAAATTTGAAAGGTTTATGGGGTCATTTGAAAATGACTCGGAAGCGCGACATGGCACTAAAAGGATATGTCAAAAGGTGGCCGCACGTTTTGACAATTTGACAATTAATCTAATTATTAAAGGGGCGTCTGGTTTAGAAACAACATTTTCCGACAGTATTAAAGGGAATTTTTGATTAGTAGTGGAAGTTGCCTTTTTTAGGGGCAGTCAGGGCCGGAGCCAGCACCCGGCAAACCCGGGCAAGTGCTGGGGCCCACAGCTGCTGCGAGGGCCTACTCGTATAAAAGGCTGTATAAAATGAATCTACACCAGTTTACTGCAAAGGGGCCCACTGAGGCTCTGTCGCCCAAGGGCCCACTGAAACCTGGAGCCGGCCCTGGGGGCAGTGGTCCCCTTACTACTAAGTCACGGCCCAGTGATCATTCAGTCACGGGCCAGGAGGGGAGGAGGATGAGGCAGAAGCGTTGGCAGCTCCCTCATATGTCATGCTGTTTACAGGAACAGTGTGGGCTTGTGGGAAGTGTGAGAAGCAGAAGCACTTTGGAGATGACCTTCCACCACAGCTTCCACTTTGGACAGTTGTATGTGTTAAGAGTAGAAGCATCTTAGCCAGGCCACCCCTTGGCACTAACTTAATCAGCTACTCCTTCTGTGTTATACTCCTCCTCCTGTGGCACTTACGATAACCTCCGTCATCACCCCTCCCCCACTTCCATCTGCCATAGCCTTAAACCCCCCATTCTCCACCCTGGTCACCATGAGAATTAAAGTGTTAAAAATCAAAGCATAAAAAATAAAGGGTGGAGCCACTGCTCTAGAGGAACCAACAGGTACAAGCATTACAAGAACAGCCCATTGAATTTAAACAGGATTTGTGTAATACTTCTCTATTCCTGCGGAGGCAGTGTTGGGAAATTAAACACTTCCTGATAGATTCTAATAGAATGATGCCCTGTGATCTAATTCTTGTCAATGGGATAGGACAACCCTAAACTATTTAACTGGAGAAAAGGAATACATTTTTCTCATGGTTGAAAGGGCTCCCAGTATAATTTAGTTGTTTATAGGGGCTAAATTGATAAGTACTTGTTTACTACTGCAATGGAACTGCCCCCTCTGTAATGGACTTGTTGCGTTACTCCCGACACCACCGGTAACATGCTGCTCAAACAATCAATCGTTGGCGTGGGACCTGTGTCTGCCAGTGATTGGCTTTGCCGCCTCTAGTTGTGACCGGGGACACAAGGTAAATCATATGCAGTAAAGTTTACACCATTTAATGGACGTTGCTTCACTAATTCCAGTGCTTCACCAATGAAGGTTTTATCCTGTGTTTGTCATAAACCCCAGATAATGTCTTGGGCAGCTCAATTATGCAAGGAAATGTAGTGGAAAATTTGTAGCATTGATGCTACATGATAAACACAGTGGAAACAAAACATGGGCTTCTGAAACTGACCTCTCTGCCGTGTAGACCAAGCAAGGTCTTTGAAAAATCGCTGGTCTGCAGGATAGACCAAGCAAGGTTAGTTGAAAAATGACTGGTCTGCAGTGTAGACCGGGCAAGGTCTTTGAAAAATGACCTCTCTGCAGTGTAGACCAAGCAAGGTCTTTGGAAATTGACCTCTTTGTGGTGGACACCAAGCAAGGGCTTTGGAAATTGACCTCTTTGTGGTGGACACCAAGCATGGTCTTTGGGAAATGACCTCTTTGTGGTGGGGACCAAGCAAGGTCTGCAAAAATTGACCTCTGCTTTTGAGACCAAGCAAGGTTGTCGAAAAGTGACCTGTGTGGTGGAAACCAAACAAGGTCGGTGAAAAGTGACCTCTTTGCGGTGGACAACAAGAAAGGTCAGTGAAAAGTGACCTCTATGTGGTGGAGACCAAGAAAAATCAGGGAAAAGGGAACTCTATGCAGTGAAGACCAAGCAAGGTTGGTGGAGACCAAGCTAGGGTTTCAGGAACTAACCTCTCCGCATTGGAGATCATTCAAGGTTGTCTTGTCTCTTAGGAACTTATTAAAGTCTTCTTCACTTCTTCACATGTGTACATTAAATTTATATCTCAAAGAGTTCTCTGTAGAGAAAACCCAAACAGTATTTTGTTTCTTTTTGGACTTCTATTACAAAAACCTAACCACTATTTCTGCTGGACACCCAACCGTAGAGAGTTGTTCATCATGTTTGACAAAAAAAGGACGTAACTTTTCTATGTAAAGTTTCTGTGCCCCCAGTAAAAGCCCCAAGAGATCTGCACTATAAAGCGGGGGGCGGCCATTGTCCTGTGTGCACCAAGTGTGCTCTTGAAAGGAACGTGAATTGTAAAGAACATTGAATCGCTGTGCACACCAAGAAAGTCTTCTGCCTAGAATGGGCCCTTTGTTGCCTTGTTCACTTAATGAGTCGGTGAAAGTATCATTATTGGGTGATTAGTGGGACAAGAAGCTTTTCCCGGAAAAAAGAAAAGGCATCTTTCAACACATCTCCTGCTGTAGCTACAAACATACCTCAATACAAGCACGTATGGGTCCCGACTGATAAAAGAACGTAGGGCCCGCTTCAGTCAAGTACTTAAACAAAGCTGGGGAGGGGATGTAAGAATACAAGCACTCAGGCTTAGAAGATACAGGGGGGGGGGGAAAAAACTGCAATGGAAAAGAAAAAACAATATGAAGGGTATCTGGAAGTAATTACTAAGTGAGTCTGCAACGGCACAAGTGTAGACTTGTATCCCCGGTTATCCTGATTTGTTCAAAGCCGACCTTTCATGCAAGTGCAGTGCCCCTTTAGAATTTTTCTTTTTAGAAATGTTATTTATTTATGATTTTTTGCCCTTTTTAGAATTTTTTTTTTTTTTAGAAATTTTATTTATCTATGATTTTTTTTTTTTTAATTTAGTTTTTTTTCTGTTTTTGAAAAGTTGTGTAGTTTTTTTTTTGTGCAATACAGTAAAAGGTTTAGTTTAAAGGTGAATAAGAGCCAATCATTTTCAAAAAGGGGTTGTACTTTGTATACCCTCATGTGTACACGATCATAATTAATTTTATTTTATTTTTTTTAATTAAAAGCAGAGAATTTGTTTTCAAAAAGACTTTGACCTCTAGAATTTTTTTTTTTTTTATAAAATAGATTTTGGTATGAAAAAAAGTATACGTAGATAGAGGTACCGTATTTTTCGGACTATAAGGCGCACAAAAAATCCTTTTGATTTTCCCAGAAATCAAAGGTGCGCCTTATAGTCCAGTGCGCCTTATATATGAACCTTACTTACAGACAACAGCTGCCTTGAACTGTGCACAGTTCTGCCACCTACGGGTCATTCATCCTTATAATCAGGTGCGCCTTATAGTCCAGTGCGCCTTATATATGAACCGTACTTACAGACAACAGCTGCCTTGAACTGTGCACAGGTCTGCCACCTGCTGGTCATTCATCCTTATAATCCAGTGCGCCTTGTATATGAACCTAGACATTTTAGCAGGCATTTATTGATGGTGCGCCTTATACTCCGTTGCGCCTTATAGTCTGGAAAATCGAGATGAAAAAGAAAGGGGAGGAAGTTTCACCGCTTCACGACCGGTCAACATAAACATAATATCAGCCAGTTGTGAAAGGGAGTATGGAGAGGGCTCACAGACAGAGTCGGTAACCGTAGCACCTAACAGTGCTGCACATTGATGCCCCGTATTGGTTGGCCGATTGGTGTCCCCCTGGCCGCATCGGAGGTCACAGACCGGTTGCCATGAAAGTTGGGAGAAGTATATTCCCAATATACTGTAATACAATAGTAATGCAGTATATTGTACAAGTTATCAGACCCTAGGAGGCCTGAAATAATAGTGTAAAAAAAAAAAAAAAGTTTTAAAAAAATTAGAAACTAGAAATTTAAATGACCCCCCCACCCTTTCTCTAGAACAGATATATAAATTAAGAAGTAAAATCATAAACATGTTAAGCATCAACGCATCCCAAAACACCCAATCTTTGAAAATGTAAAAACAAATATAACCCGTAACCAAAAATGGCACCTAAATAACCGAATCACCACTTTTTCTACATTGTTGCCTCCAATAAAAAATTTTTAATGAAAAGTCTTCAAGAGATTTTCAAATAAGGATAAAACGGGATTGTAAATTGGTGTCCCATTAATTAGTTTAAATATGACTTTACCAAAATCGGGTGTTTTATCGGGTGTTCTCATCTTAGACATTTATAGAAAATCCGCAGGGTGTGTCTTCACAATAGATACATTCTCCAACTTTTGAACCTGCACTGATCTATAAAACGTGGAATACCCATGGATTAGGAAGTTATATTAGTTCTTTGAATTTCTAGGAAAGGCCACCGATATCTTATCGATGGCGGGTGGACACTCGACTCTGCACTGATCATCTGTTTAGCCTGATACAAAAAAAAACCCCTATATGTAGTGGAAACAAACATTTCGGGAGTCATTTACTAAGGGCCCGATTCGCGTTTTCCCGACGTGTTACCCGAATATTTCCGATTTGCGCCGATTGTACCTGAATTGCCCCGGGATTTTGGCGCACGCGATCGGGTTGCGGCGCATCGGCGCCGGCATGCACGCGACGGAAATCGGGGGGCGTGGCCGAACGAAAACCCGACGTATTTGGAAAAACCGCCGCATTTAAAAACGGAAAGTGTGTCGCTCGGGACGCACTTGCCTTCACTCAGCCGGCCTCGGTGAATTCCGGCGCGTTCAGATGCTTTTCAGCGCAGCAGCGCCACCTGGTGGACTGCGGAGGAACTACCTTATTAAATCCCGGCCGGACCCGAATCCAGCGGAGAGAACGTGCCGCTGGATCGCGAATGGACCGGGTAAGTAAATCTGCCCCTTCATGTTTCAAAAAGAATGAATAGTATAAATATGTAAAGTTCTACAAAAAAAAAAAAAATCATTTTTCTTTTGTTTACTTGAATTTTATTACGTGTCCGGAACATTATACACAAATCGAAGAGTTGTTAAAATTAGCTTTGATGTGAAGGAAGGATTTTTTTTCCGACTGGAATGTAAAGGGTGGTTTGGAAAACTCGCACCAATAAAGGGTGTTGGAGAATCTACAACTATTGTTGTTTAAGTTTTTTATAAACAGAGTAAATGTAATTTGGCGCCATCGGACGCCTCAGAAGTTGCTTTCCACTGCAGCTGTTCAACAAAGTCGAGATGTGCCCAGGAGAGCCAAAAAACTGGCAACTTTAAGCTATTTTGAGACTGTCCAGTATTTCTGGTTTAAAAGAACTTCACATATCATTCCCGAAGCTGTTTTTGTTTCGAAGATAAAAAGAGAACTTTTTGGATTTCAAGGGGTTTTTTTAGAATTTTTTTTAAAATGTGATTTTATGATTTTTTTTTTGGGAGGGGGGGGGGGCGGCGTGAACAAGAATTTTTGAAAAAGTTCATGTTTTTTCTTTAAATTCTATTTCCTCAGTGTATACAAGATGTAACGGAAATTTACCCTATGGCTGCCTTATTAAAAACATTTTTTCTAAAAACCCTTTTCAAGTAGTTCAATTTTTTTTTCCACCATTTTCAATTAAAGGGGTATTCTCGTCTGGGCATTCACATTCAGTTTCATAAATTTGCCATATATAAACATTTCTTCAATTGGATGTTATTAAAAAAAAATGTTCCCGTGTGAAGATAATTTCTCATAAATGTAGTGATTTGGTCCCTTAGAAACAAGACTGTGTCCTTGGATACGACCACCTCTGCTGGAGGGATTGCAAAGGAAATAAAAGGTTTTTGTATATGAAATGTCCGTGAGTTACTGCATGTTCCACAGCCGTCCTGTGGTAATGATCGGTGGATCCAGGGGGTCAGGCAGGATTCAATAGCGCATGTCTGGCCACCGCTGCCAGAGTGTGGGGTGGTCGTAACCGAGGAAGCTATCTCGTTTGATAGCGACATTTATGAGAAATTATCTTCACACAGGAACATTTTTTTTAAAGACTTCCAATTGAAGAAATGTTTATATATGGCCGTTTAATGAAACTGAATGTGAATCCACAGACGAGAATACCCCTTTAAGGTCTTTTCTTCTACATGATGAAGGTTCAAACCATTCTATTTTTGGGGAATGTGACAATGTTGTGGCAGGACAGCCATGTAACCGGCTAATTCCACTAATTTTCCACACCATGAAAATGATTTTTTTTTAAAAACATATAAATATATGTATATGTTGATATAAGATGTAATAAATATATTTCATTAGTATATAGCAGTGATGGCGAACCTATGGCACGGGTGCCAAAGGTGGCACGCGGAGCCCTTTCCACTGGCACTCAGGTCATCTCCCTAGGACAGAGTTCACCAAACGCTGAATCTTCCTGCAGTCCCAGGCAACTGAAGAAATGCTGCTCTTAGTGCTATTTTAAAGCAAAACTTCGGCTGTTTGGAACTACGGGAAAAGTTAGACGGTTTTGACAGAACTGCATTATTTTTGGAGATCATCCTGCTGGACCAACCATTTTTCCTGTAATTTGCTCTCCTTTTTTCGACTGTCTTGGTGTACTCAAGGGGCCAGTACGATTGAAAGATGTGTGGAAGAACAGGTAACAAAAAGTTACTACTTAAAATTTCATGTTGGCACTCTTCAGTAAATAAGTGAATTTTGGTTGTAGTTTGGGCACTTGGTCTATAAAAGGTTCGCCATCACTGGTATATAGGATATTTTTTAATTTTTTATATTTATGCTTTTTTTTTCAACAGTTTTTTCAAAAACTTTTTTGATCTGATGGGTTCACTCAAATTTCTCAAATATATGTTAGGGGAAGGTCACGTGTATGTCACAGAAGAAAGTATACTTGCCCTTCTCTGACTCCTAGGGGAAACGGCGCTTGGTACAACAAATTGGTGGTCTCCCCGGAACATGAAACATCACTTCCTCTTCAGTCACAAGTAATGCCCGGTGATCCAAGGAAGCCACTGACCTCAAAACAAGTAATCCGACCCACTAAAACTTTTGGCCAAGCTTTAAGAGCCAAAGATCCTTCTGTTGCAACCCCTGTTCTGGTTACCTGTTTGGGACCACCAAACCACGTCAACCTCAACTCTGTCGGCAACATATCCGGTTAAGCATAGATCAGTATACTCCATTTTACCAAACAAGTTATCCCGACCCACTAACACTTTTAGACAAGCTTTAAGAGCCAAAGATCCTTCTTTTGCCAACCCCTCTACTGGTTATCTTTTTGGCTGTTTGGGACCTCCAAACCACGTCAACCTCAACTCTGTCGGGAACATATCCGGTTATGTAGAGGTCAGTATACAACATTTTACCAAACAAGTAATCCTGACCCACTAACACTTTTGGCTAAGCCTTAAGAGCCGAATATCCTTCTTTTGCCACCCCTCTACTGGTTACCTGTCTGGTTGTTAGGGACGGCTAAACCACCACCAGCCTCAACTCTGTCAGGCTTACATCCGGTGAAGCCAAGGTCCGTACCCTCCATTTTACCAAACATGTAATCCTGACCCACCAAGAGCCAAAGATCCTTCTGTTGCAACCCCTGTACTGGTTACCCGTTTGGTTGTTTGGGACCACTAAACCATCATCAACCTCAACTCTGTCAGGTATATGTCCGGTTAAGCACAGGTCAGTACCCTCCATTTTACCAAACAAGTAATCCCGACCCACTTACAATTTTGGCCAAGCCTTAAGAGCCGAATATCCTTCTTTTGCCACCCCTCTACTGGTTACCTGTCTGGTTGTTTGGGACCACTAAACCACCACCCACCTCAACTCTGTCAGGCTTACATCCGGTGAAGCCAAGGTTCGTACCCTCCATTTTACCAAACATATAATCCTGACCCACAAACACTTTTGGCCAAGTTCCCTTGGATTCTTATAGTAATATTAAGATGACCTGCACCTGATCTGTAAATCTTACTACATCCTAACGATCACGATTTCCAGGATTGGCCATCATGCCCCAAGTTATGCAGTTGCTTCACAATCAGCCCAGACCATGGAAAATGAATAGCAGCCATGGCATCCATACTTTGCGGCAAGAATAGAACACATTTTTTAAAGAGCATTTCATGTTTACTTTCAGATACATTTGGCCGTGTCCCTAGTATAAACTAACATGATTCTCCTTTATAAAACAGGAAATCTGCTTCTCGAATAAAGATGTGTGTTTATGATTTCATCTGCTTCTTGCTAGGTCTATAAACACTCATTGTCTTAGGGTTTTGATGTCAATGAACCATGCGAAGGGGATGATGGGGGGGTATGAGCTCATGATGACTGAAGTATGAGTCCTAGAACTAGGCTGTGAACCGTTCTATTTGGTTGACCTTTATTGGATAGAATTTAAAGGGGTTGACCTGTTTCCACTTAAAGTTCCTTTTAATAACAACCACAACTGTATGTATGTGGTCAGGGGAATCACAATCATCCCGTAGGGCAGTCTTTGGGCAGTCTTTGTTTCTAAGGCCCCATACATATTAGGACAACCCCTTTCAGCCCGGAAAACCATTGTTTGTCTGCCGAGCCTCCAGATTCTTCAATGACTTTTCCTAAATGTTACAAAAATGTAAAGATGTATGGATGGGACAATTTGGCATTCATCTTCCTGATTTCTTTATGTTCTGCAGACATGTGAAGAGTCTTCAGGGAGGAGCCATCCCCATTCATTCATTATATAAGAACCTTTGACAAAGAGGGACAGCCATGTTTGAGGGAAAGATGGCCATCAGCAGGGGTGCAATAGTCATCAGGCGAGTTGAGCCTATTGCCTCAGGCAGCCTGAGCCACCTACAGCAAAATGGGGGGGGGGGGCAGCATCAGGGGGACCATAAACCTGATACGAAGCAGGATACATGATATGATATATTTACTACTGGATGGGAAGAGGGGGCACCGTTCTATAGCTTGCCTCGGACAGCAAATAGTTTAGGTTCCCCCTTGGCTATGGCACAAATGTACATTCACTCAGCAGCTAACCAATATGCATAGGAGGAATAATTGTAAAATGTGTTTTCTTACAAGTTACATCGTAGATACTTAATAGATACGGTCCCATATGTGGACACACATCTTTTGACCCCCTTACCCGTGGCCTGGTACCCACATGTTTAGCCACTCTCCATTCCATTCTAGGGGAGCACAGAAAATAGCGGAGTCTTCTATCCCATGAGATGGAGAGTGACCGTGCAAGAGCAACAATCATTGTGTTTTACCGGGCCACAGGTCAGGGGTCAGAAAACCTATGATCTATGTGTAATCTGGGTTTCCTGAACTGACCATCGCCATGTGAACTAAACTCCAGTACCGACCCTTTAGATTTTGGGTATTCA
This sequence comes from Engystomops pustulosus, assembly GCF_040894005.1. Lineage (NCBI taxonomy): Eukaryota > Metazoa > Chordata > Amphibia > Anura > Leptodactylidae > Engystomops > Engystomops pustulosus. The sequence continues at coordinate 17,514,474 of NC_092414.1, forward strand.
GGAGCTTACTGAACTGTAGTATCATTTGTCCTATTCAGCCTTGGAAATTTGGCACTTGGCATAAGATTGTGTGAAACCATCCTTTGTTTGAGTGGACCCATGATAAAACACCACTAAAAATTTTTTAAACTAAATTAAAAAAATTATTTAAAAATGAATAAAAAAATAAAAATTTATTTGCATTCACTCACTATATTATATTGCATTAAACAGTTTATCATTTTGTTACATAGTTACATATTTGTCCCATAATTACCGGTAGTTGTTCTATAACTAATTCTTAATAAGTTAGTAAACTTGTCTGATAATTTTTTTCCTTTTTGTTGTTTTTTTTTTTTTTTGTACTTTTTTAAAAAATGTTTTTATTTTGTAATTATAATTTTGTCCTTTTTTTTAAATAGTTTTTGTCATTTTGTGACAAATTTTTTTTTTCTCCCATAAATAGTTTTGTTTTTGTTATTTTGTCAGAAGTTCTATTGTCTCATCATATTATATATATATTTTTATTTATTTTTTTATATGTCCTACTCAATTATCCCATCATTTTGTTCTTTTTTCAAAATAGTTTTTGGTATTTTTTTTCCCCCCCAAGTTACTTTTTTGACACTTATTTTTTTTATTGTTTTTGTTGTTTTGTCCAAGTTCTACTCTATTGTCCCATTATTTTATTTTTTGTATCGTTTCTTATTTTGCTTTTTTTGTTCCTTTATTTTCCTATTTTTTGTGATGCTTTTTATGCTTTTTTTTAAGCTTTTTTTTTTTTTTTTTTAAGTTTTGGGGTTTTTTTTGTCCCAAGTTACTCTTTTGTCCCATATTTTTTTTTATTGTTCTTGTTATTATGTCGTAAGTTCTACTCTGTTGTCTCACAAGTTCAGTCCTTTCATCTCGAGAGCCTCCTAAATCCTCGTTCCGTCCTCCATTGGCATTAGGATCCTATTTACATAATCATCAGTGATTTATAATCAGATCGTTTGCATGTACGTGAACTTGTAACCCCGCTGGCAGTTCTTGTTCTCCTCTCCTGCCAGTCTCGCTGTGGTGCAAAGACTTCACAAATTGGTCTGCGCTCTCCGAAATCTGCCAGTAGGATTTGCAATGGCAGAATCCTGGCAAGCGCCTTTGATGAATTTCCCACAATCTGTCTTGCACTTTCCAAATATAAGCAGAACGGTTTAATTTTTATCCCCTATCTGTATTTTAACTTTGCTCTATTTGTTTAACCTTTTTACTTTTTCTAAAATAAATATTTCTGATGGATTTTTGCCTTAAAAAAAAAAAAAACTGAGCATTTAATGGCAGATTTTTATTGCCTTGCTGTGGTTTATCTGAACTGTTGACTGCGTTTCCCGGAAAAACTGATAGCACGGACATCGCATCTTCACATTTTCTTCAAGTAAAGTTTTATGGTATGAAGAATATGTGTTGGTCATTCTGTTTATTCTGTTTATACGTTAGAATTATTAAAGCATTTTGACCCTTTAGATTAAAGGAGAGTTTTTTTTATTTTTAAAATACTTTCCATAGTCCAGTATATCTGTTATCTTCATGTCGTAAAAACTTTCCCTTCTTCAGTCTCTGTCTGCAAATTTGCAATACACTCTGGGGCACATTTACTAAGGGCCCGAATCGCTTTTTTTCGTCGGGTTTCTTGAAAATTACCGATTTGAGACGGTGTTGCTTGACACGCACCCAGTATAGCTTGGTCAACTCCAGTGAACTCCGACGGACTTCAGTGCAGCAGCTTTAGTGAATCGCCGGAAGCCCCGAATCGGCTTCGGAGAACCTGCCGCTGGATCGCGAATGAACCGGGTAAGTAAATCTGCCCCTCTGAGTTAGGCTACATTCACACGATGTATGCCCGCCGTACCGTAGTACGGCGGGCATACATCGGCACTGCGGAGAGGAGCAGGGGATGAGCGCTGCTCACCCCCGCCCCTCTCCATAGGAAGATACAGCGCATGGCGCCCTATCACGGGAAAGGATAGGACATGTCCTATCTTTTCCCGTGCTACGGAGCGGTACGGTGCCGCACATGTGCTGCACCATACCGCTCCCGTACAGGGCCGTGAGCCTTTAGGAGTGTATGGGGGACGTCTATCGGCCGCATATACGTCGGCCGTATATACGTCCCCCATACCGTAGTGTGAATGTAGCCTTAGTGGGTGGAGACCTAGCTGCTGTGACTCACTCCTCCCCCTCCACTTTCCATAAGAGCTTATGTGTAATCTTACACTTCTCGTTAGCATCTGTCCATCTTTTTAGCAAGACAGAATTTAATATAGACTTGCAGACCCCTTGTTCTGACAGAAATCTAGAGGTTGGACCTTGGAACAGTTAGGTGTTTATGTAGGGAGAAAGAAGGATAGGGCAGGTAAAAGCAACAGATAAGCTGTTGCTAGAAATACCGGCAGACATTTAATACCTAATTCCTGTAGCTATTGGAAATATCTGGACAGCTTCAGATATAGGGGATTTGGTCTTGAAAAATCTGAAATTGATGACCCCCTGGATTATTATACATGCAATGGTTGGTTGAAGCTACGAAGTCATACAAAGAGCAATACAATGGGGAGATGGGTTGGGACTGTGGGGACCTAACTGGTTTGGCATTGGGCTACTGCCAAGGATGTTGTCAAAGTAGTCCCAGTGGAACTTTGTTGTGAAATGTCCAACAGGCCGAGGTAGAATAGTGACGGCCTATGTCGGTCTCGCCTCCAAGGGTATCAGAAGATCCTCAGTTGGGCCCAAGCCCTAACCTTGTACTGAACACCAGTTGTCCAACAGAAAATAAAAACTACTTTGGAGGCTCTAATTCCCAGAGAATGATGGATGGACCACCAAATTATTTTGTCTGCTGGGCCCAGATGTTGGACAGCTGACCTAGAGGAGTTAAAAATTTCTAGTTCTTGGGTCGAAGACGCGTTGGAAGCAAGTCGATGCTTGGACAGTTGGAGCACATAATGGCCAGTGAGAAGGGTCGTAGTGCGGGCAGCAGAAACCATGGTTATCAACCAGGCTAAAAAGTGCAAGAACATGAAAAGGAGATATAGAGCTATCAACTTGCAAAAGATTTTCGGTTTTTGTACCTTCTATTCTGCTGCGCAGTAAACATGAAAATGTAGAAATTTTAAGATTTATTTTGAGTAAAGAATCAGACTATTTTTTTCAAGGTTCGGACAGCCTCCTCATCATACAATTTATAGTGTTACAAAGGTTATTGTGATGCGTAAAACAATTGGCAAGCAGCACAACATGCCAGGAACCAATATTCTCGGGCACATGTCCCGCTTATTTGTCTCTGTATCTTATCTAGGATTGTGGAACATCTGAGTTCCCTCGAGCCTAGGTTTCTTTGAAATAACTTGAGGAGGTAAAACAAACATTTCTCCAAAATCATGGATATCCTTGGTTTGTTCCTGAGATTGCCTGGTAATGATCTTCATGCTGTGTGTTTTCTTATGGATAAACAAATAAAAGTGGAAAGTTCAGAAGTTTTGGAGACGATCCTGGTCAGGTGATTTTTATTTCAAATTTAGGATTGTGGATTGTGGGAAGAGAGGGATGTAACTGCAGACGAGTAGACGGTGGGAAGAGAGGGATGTAACTGCAGACGAGTAGACGGTGGGAAGAGAGGGATGTAACTGCAGACGAGTAGACGGTGGGAAGAGAGGGATGTAACTGCAGACGAGTAGACAGTGGGAAGAGAGGGATGCAACTGCAGACGAGTAGATGATGGGAAGAGAGGGATGCAACTGCAGACGAGTAGACGGTGGGAAGAGAGGGATGCCACTGCAGACGAGTAGATGGTGGGAACAGAGGGATGCAACTACAGACGAGTAGATGGTGGGAACAGAGGGATGCAACTACAGACGAGTAGATGGTGGGAACAGAGGGATGCAACTACAGACGAGTAGATGGTGGGAACAGAGGGATGCAACTGCAGACGAGTAGATGGTGGGAACAGAGGGATGCAACTGCAGACGAGTAGATGGTGGGAACAGAGGGATGCAACTGCAGACGAGTAGATGATGGGAAGAGAGGGATGCCACTGCAGACGAGTAGATGATGGGAAGAGAGGGATGCAACTGCAGACGAGTAGATGATGGGAAGAAAGGGATGCCACTGCAGACGAGTAGATGATGGGAAGAAAGGGATGCCACTGCAGACGAGTAGATGATGGGAAGAGAGGGATGCAACTGCAGATGAGTAAGATGGTGGGAAGAGAGGGATGCCACTGCAGATGAGTAGATGGTGGGAAGAGAGGGATGCCACTGCAGACGAGTAGATGGTGGGAAGAGAGGGATGCCACTGCAGACGAGTAGATGGTGGGAAGAGAGGGATGCCACTGCAGACGAGTAGATGGTGGGAAGAGAGGGATGCCACTGCAGACGAGTAGATGGTGGGAAGAGAGGGATGCCACTGCAGACGAGTAGATGGTGGGAAGAGAGGGATGCCACTGCAGATGAGCAGAGGGTAGCCAGAGGGAGGATGGGAGTAAATGGTAGGAAGAACGGGGTGCAACTGCAGTTGAGTAGATTTATAGCTCTAGTTATATATAGATGGTTATAGAGTAGATCGTTATATTCAACTGCATTTACTTCTTCGGTTTCGGTTAATAAGCATTGAGGGAATGGCAAACAGCTTTGCCGGGGATATTTGCACTCCCAAATACTTACTCGCTACCCTGAAAATGTTTTCAATTTCTTTTTTGAGTGGTTATTATACGGGAATGTGAAATCCAAATAATTCATATCCACACAGATGTAAATGCAGAGTTAGAAAATTCTCATATAATCTACTTTGGAAATTGTGTGTAGACTGGGACTAGCCTGTCTGTAATACAGCTCTATATTGGCAGTTAAGAAGGTAGCAATTGAATGGTTACAAGATTACAACCCAGTGGTTAGCAATGGGGTCTTGGGTTCGAATTTGACCATGGAAGTCTTCTGCAATGGGGTTTTAATGTTCTCCCTCTGTTTGTGTGGGTTTCCTATAAATTCTCTGGTTTCCTACCACACTTCAAAAACATTCTGAGGGGCAGAACTTTTATCGAGTCGAAATGTTGAATACATGCGATTGCTGTTGGCCCTTGATCAATTTGGTGTTTGTTTTTTCCAAAATCCGTCCACCCATTCAGAAGATACAGCCCCCATAAGTTTACATGTGAGTTAGCTCATACCAGCCAGGGGGCGGAGAGTTTTCATTTTTGTCAAGGACACCCCCCCCAGTGCATGTGAACTTCTGGGGGGCTGTAGCTTTTGAATGGGTAGACAGATTTGGGAAAAACAAAAGCCAAATTGATAAGGAACACAGCAGAAACAAAATGAGGTGTTCTTTGTATAATAAGTTTGAGCCTCTTAAACAACGGGGTATAATTGAACATCTGTGTCGATTGGATGTTCTGGCTTTATGATTTAGGAGATTGAGTTGAGTCAGCTGAGAAGAGCGACCAATTATGATCTCATCGAAGTGCCATGTCCAGTCGAAACGAGAGACTCGTAGACCGTCCAAATTTTGTACGAAGCCCTACCCTTCAGATACTAAGAGTTATCTTTAAGCCAATACCCCCAAATTTTTCATCAGTGTAGAGGAGATTTTTTTTTAGCATACCCTACCAGAACACGCCTTGATATATTGAGTACGGCGTCTTACAAGTCGGGATTTCATGTCCTCGGTAGAAAATCTATTCCTTCTGTTGCTGTAACCTTGCGTTCTGATTTATATCTTGCCTTGTGATTAGTGTGTTCTGGGTTTCAAAATGTTATCTTTTTATTTCCTCATATAGCTGGAAGGAGAATTTATTGTGCGATAGCCAAGTTTTACTGACAGGTGGTCTTAAGCACTGACCAAAACGACGAGGTGCTGCTGGGTGATCCATCATCTTGCGTTTGCTTGGAATCCCACGCGGACATGATAGTTTTATTGCGTAATTTCTACATTAGACCTATTGGTAATATTACCAAACCTTACGAAATGAAAAGTCGAGTTACAGTTATGGGATCTTAGTTACTAGAAATTTGGATTTCCACAGGGGAAAAAAAAAATTTGGACACATCATCTTTGCACCTTGCGCTGGTTTTCTGTTTTTTCCAATGCAATCTGCTTGCACGGATATTTTAGAAGTGTCCGCGCCACACATGTGTCGCACGGCACCCTTTAGTGACGCGACTGCACTATTTTTCACGTGACACAAACTTCCTTATTAAAATGGGCGTTCCGTCGCATAGTCCGTTAATGGAAATCAACTACTCAACACAAAAAAAACCTAGAAATACTCGCCTCCGCTCCTCATCTTGATCCTGCCGCTGTTCTTGACACCCCCCCGGGATCACCTAGAAAAGAAACTTATAATTAGGAGCAAGGGGACAAGATGTCCGGAGATCCAGGCTGCTAATTGTGCACACCCTTGCACCTCTCTTTCCCATGCTGGGAGCATGGGAGCACAAGGTGTTGTCACGTCACAAGAGGCGTGAATTCACTCCTCGTGCGTGATGTCACCTCGCTTTTCTATTATGGCAGAGGGAGGTGGTGGGGGCGTGCATAATTAGCAGGCTGGAGCACCGAACATCTTGTCCCTATGCTCCAGGCTCCTAATTATTAATTTCTTTTCTAGGTAATCCCGGCGTGTCAAGGCAAGCGACAGACAGTGCCGGGATCATGATGAAGAGGAGCAGAGGTGAGTATTTCTAGGGTTTTTTTGTATTTCCTGGTTGGTTTCCTTTAAGTGACCCAAGATGTTACATTTGACTTGGAGGAAGCGATGTCCCGGAGCCACTAACTGATCCGTTACAACTGGGAGCCCAAGCACAGGGTTCAATGGCTTTCTTTTGTTTGCCCCAGCTTCCAGTTTGTATACCAGGATTCCTCCTTTACGAGTACACCAAAAAGTTGGCGTTATCCTTAGGAATCAACACTAACCTTTAGAGATTCTGTAATCAAATATATAACCCCTTATCAACTTGGCATGATTTATTCCCTGCAGCACCTACGCAGGAGGTAAGTATTACACAATTTTTCGTCTCACGCGTTGCGGAGCCCATTGGGCTTTCCTGGATTCCTTTTAAAGGCTCTTTTAGTAAGTGTACAACAAAAAGTTGCGGATATCCCAAGGGATCTGCTGTAATCCTCAGGGATTCTGTTACCAGGTGTTAAAATTCCCTGCAGCACCTCCGCAGGAGGAATGAAGAATTACAAAATTCCCATTAAAATCATTAAGTGGCCCATTTAATGTTATTACAGATGCAATTTCGGGTATAGAATGAGAAGAAGGAAACATTAAGTTCTGAAGGCAAGGAATTTAGCAAAATGATTATCAGGCAAAAATAGGAAATGGGAGACGGCGCCAAAACAAGCAAAATCGACTCAAATTTTACTGTCAAAATGGGAAATCATAAACAAGAAAGGACTGAGCATTGTGTTCCCTTAGTGTGAAACGCAGTGGGATGTTAATAATAGACAAAAGGAAGATTGATGGAATATTGCAGTTACTAGAGTGTAATCATAAGAACTACGCGGTTGTGGGTTATGTCAGGATACTAACACTAACCACTTGCCATTGTGTATCACTAGAAGGGTCCATCAAAATTTTGGATCCGATGATTGGGAGTAAGATGCCCAGGTGAAACGGCTTATACCCACATGGCCTAGAAGACCTTTGCCAAGTCACTATTTTGTAGGGTTTGAAGCTGTTTGGCTGATCTCAGTGGCCCCAGTGAATTATGTAAATGTGGTCGGTGCTCAACTGATTGGTGGAGTTTGGACATCCAGCACCCCGCCAACGATCTGAATCTGACATGGTTCCGTTGCAGTCTGGTACGTCTCTATAGTTGGACAATCTGGTCTAACTTTACACCTATAGTTGACGTAAAAATTGTATTTCAAATTTGGAGTGTTTTTGGAGCGTGTCATTGCCGAACAGACTAGGACAACCTTCACCAATATCAACCACGTTTCACATCCATTTCCCTTTAATGTATCTGCTTCTTTTAGGAGCATCTTCTTGAGGGTCCATCTAAAAATGAAAGGGATTTTCTATGCGTTCTGGAGTCGGGTTGCAGGAAAAAAGAAACTGTCTACACGTCAATGGCATCTCTATCACTCCAGCTTTGGCCAATTAGTGGCCTCCTCTCAACAGAGGACTTCATTTATGATGGTCTGAGGAGGTTACTGATTGTCTACACTCCTCTGGCTCCTGCATCACTCAAGCTTTGTCCAATAAGTGGCCTCTCAACACTGGACTTCATTTACAATGGTATGAGGAGGCTACTCATTGTCCAGGAACAGACCCTGAAAAACAGAAAGTTCCAGAAGTATCTGATGCTGGGCCCAATTGGTAGTTCCATCGGTCAAGGAATGGCCTCTTGGACCACACAGGACATGGCAAGTGGAATCTTGTGGTCAGAGAAGACCACTCATTGGCTTAAGCCACTCCTGTGACCCCCTTCAAACTTCTGGCCAGGCGCAGGGAGTGTAGACTGGAGGTAAACGAGAGTTGTGGGATCGGGTTGCCAGATCATAGTTTTCCGGAACTCTTTGGGAATTGTTTTCATGGCAAAATCAGCAGTACCATAATGGATGCCCAACAGACTCCATTATAGTCAATCATGGCCTACGAGATTCATTTGTAGATGGATTTATCTTTTAGCATTCCTTCTGTTTTTCTGTTCCTTTAAGGAAAGGATGGACGAGTGAGCAGTGATGTGAAATATTTGAGTGGCATCAAAGGGTTCACTGGCTCTACAGAGTCTCTTCGTTCAGGAAATCAGTGGTGGTCCAGGACTTCACTTGGTCTGTCTGAGTTTCATGGACCTTGAGCAAATTAGTTCCAGCATGTTATAATGAACATGTCTGTATCTAAACAATCAAAACGTTGAGCCTGGTGGTGACTCCACCCTCGAGGGCTCCAGGAATTGTGAAGTAATAAGGTTACACAGCTTACATAATCCCCTCGGATCTCCACTACATTTCTTTACATCCTATGCCTCGTGATTGGACTGATTTAAACCAGTTGTCGGAGCATATCAGAAACACGCGTGTGTATAAATATTTGCGGTATATATAGCGTGTCCCAGTGTCTTTCTAAGAAAAAGTAATTAAACAAAATACACAAAAATAGAAAATGTTTATCATAGAGAAAATTCAATTTTTGGGGCCCTCATTCCCATTTGGATAATATTAACAGAGATCATACTCGGTAGTTTTGGCTCCATAGAATATATTTTGTATACAGCTGAGAAATAAGGGAATTAAAACTCTGGAGGTGAACATTATTTTAGGTATTTTTTTGACCAGTACTATTTTATTACCGATTTTCTTGAGCTCAGTTTTACTGTGTAGATTCTGCCAGGTCTGCAGAGGCATCTCATCCTCATTACAGGGTTATCCCATTCCAATGTTGACCACTGGTCCACTTAAGATGTCCCAACACTGCTGTATGGCCACTGTAGAGGGAATCTGATGGGGCCACATGGCTGTCCGGAAGGGAGCAGAGGCAGTGAAATATTTCATGCCGGACTCCCCCTTTAATGACAGAACTTTGTCATGTAATTCTGGAGGCCAGGTTACTGCAGGCTTGTACCCAGTATAATTATATTTAGGCGTGGTTATGGTGGCCAAGAGCATGACTTTGGGGTAGGTAAGCCAAACCTCCGTCTCCTCCATGCCCTTAACTCTGACTCCCACATATTTGGGGCATATTTAAAGAAAATATACCATCACAATCAAGCGTAGATAATCTAGGAGGCTTCACTTTACATGTCAAGAAAGTGGAGCTGAACTTTTAATAGATGAATATTGGTAAATTATGTATTATCCTGCCCCCACACAATTATACACACACATTACAAAAACATGCGGTAAAGTGGCCAACCCCTTTAAAGCTAATGATTCATTGTGGAAAAAGGGTGTGGCTAAAGTAAAGACTCTTCAGGCAAGGGGTGTGGTTTAGATGAAAGTGTATGACTCAAAGGGAAAGGGGTGTGGTTAGGTTATAGCCTTTGACTTGGTGGACAGAGGCTTAAAGAGAAAATGGCCTAATAAACCACTAGCAGTAGGTTGTCAAGCAGCTGTGCAGATTCTAGGTGGCATCATCCGGAAAATTTATTTAAAGTGAGATGTAAAATGGTTTTATAAAGTCATGGAGGCGGAGAGTTTTACACTGAAGTCAAACTTTCCCTGCCTTAGAACACTCTGCTCACTGTAATCGATGGTCCTGCATCCAGGGAAATCATTGATATCCTTTGGTCCGGTGCATGAGGAGGTGTTCAAAGGCATGAAGAGCTTGACTTCAGTGTTAAACTCTCCGCCTCCCTGACTTTATAGATCTAACTTGCATCTCACTTCAAAGTGGATTTTCTAGATGATGCCTTTACATGAGCAACATGATCTAAGGCTGTACCATTGTACTGGTAGTGGATTAATAGGCCTATTTCTGATGACCGGTTCCCGTTTTAAAGCCCTGACTCAGCAGGAAAGGGGTGTGGCTTTGGTTAAAGCAAATAACTTGGCAGGAAAGAGGTGTGGCTAGATGGAAAGCTATGACTCAGCAGGACAGGGGTGTGGTTCAAGGCGTGCTCAATTGTGTCACAAAGTTGGTGGTGTCACCTTAGCCAAAAAATATCCCCCAAAAATTCACCAATCTATCTTCCAGTATGAGTCACTATAATAATTTTGGCAAATCTTCAGGCTGTCTACAGTAGTGTTAGACTTTATTAGATGTAAATCTTCCCCTATATTCAATCTTTTATAGTTGTACGTAGACCTTGCAGTCCTGTTTTGGTAGAGATGTTTGTCGGTAGTGAAGTTCATTGATGTTTGGCACCGGACCGGTTAATGGCCCGTAGCGACGTCTGGTAGCCACATGGCTTGTGGGCTTAGAGGTTCAATACAATTGGCCATGAGTGTCCACACTCTGAAACCACTATGAATTTATTTTGTGGAATTGGCAGCCTGCGCTTGAAAGGAGTCCAGGCCTCAAGAAGCATAAAGGATGAATTATTTTCTGCTGCTACAAAGGCTCCTTTTAGGTCAAACTTGAAAGCACCGGATCACGGACGCTTTTCCTTCAGATGCTTTCAGTAAATGCTGTTTCGATGGAAGAAGGGCCCATAACATTTCCCTTCTTGGTCCCCAAACCTTTTGTGTGTTAGGTTTTTGTTATTTTCTTCCACAATCACTTGGCCGTAGCTGCTCAATTTACCCACAGCGCCTCCACAGTGGAAATGAAGTATTACAAGCTGCCTATGTGAAGGTGTATTATTCGTGAACATGTAATGTCCTCCAAAGTTGTAAAAAAAAATTTTTTTTTAGACCAGTTATGAAAAATCTCTCAAGTAAACAAGTCTGAATCCATCCTCAAATTGAACTTATTGTTGGACTATCTCCATTGACAATTCATCAGAAAGTGTCCTCCTTCTACGATCGATTACGATTTATCTATCAAGGGTCCCCGAGTTACGGTCAAGTTGTGCCACCTCTAAGGGTTGTCAAATAATATTACCTGTTTCTATGCAGGTATATTGATATCAGTAGACGAAATGCGCCACAGCTTATGGGCCTAGAGGGTTTCTTTTATGGGTATATAAATAATTTAGATTCAAGACCTGTCCAGCTAAGAGGAAAGTTTAGACTTTTGATTAAACTTCTGACATTTTCCGACTTTGGATTGGGTCCTGCCTAGAGATTTTACCATCAATGTTGCTACTGAAAAGTAAATTTCTTAAAATATTGGAGTGTTACATGTGTCTTAAGGCTACTCTTGAGGGTGTTGTCTTCGTGTTTCTATGGGGTTTCACCCTTCAACCCCATATGGGGATCTCTATTTTGAAACTGGTAACCACCAGGTTGTTTCATGTAGGAGTTGTCTCTTGATCAAGAGACACTGGTATTTGGCACCAGAGGGACAGTCCGAGAAGTGGTCGTTGGACAAGCTTAAGTCGGGGCAGATTTAATTACCCGGTCCATTCGCGATCCAGCGGTGCGTTCTCTGCAGTGGATTCGGGTCCGGCCGGGATCCATTAAGGTAGTTCCTCCGCCGTCCACTAGGTGGTGCTGCTGCGCTGAAGAGCATCTGAACACACTGGAATACACCGAGCCGGGCTGAGTGAAGGTAAGTGCAAGCTCTGCGACACATTTTTGTTTTTTAAATGCGTCGGTTTTTTCCGAATCCGTCGGGTTTTCGTTCGGCCACGCCCCCCGATTTCCGTTGCATGCATGCCAGCGCCGATGCGCCACAATCCAATCGCGTGCGCCAATAATCCCGGGGCAATTAAGGGGAAATCGGCGCAAATCGGAAATATTCGGGTAACACGTCGGGAAAACGTGAATCGGGCCCTTAGTAAATGACCCCCTGTATGTAAATGTCATCCAACCGGAGGTCCAAGCAGGGGGGTATTAGGTTAGTGTTTAATAAAACTGAGATGGAACAGGTTCTGAGTTAGGTAAACAGTCAAGCTTATGCAATATCGTTTTCGCGACTATATTGGTCCTTATGGGACAAATTGTACCACTCCTGTCAAACTGTCCTTATGATATCACTCATATGAGTTGGGTAAATGAAGCCCAATTCATGGTCCTTTTTTACGGTTTTGTCAATAATTTAGCTACCCCTACCCACCACCTCTGCTATCAGTACTACAGTAGCCTCAGTATTCTGTGTGTAGACAGAACATGTATTTTCCATCTTCTGGGTATTCCGTACTAGGTGAAGCTTTCTGTTTTCCTACATCTCCCTCCAGCTGTTCCTGTCAGACTGGGGGCCCGTTAAAATGAATTATGGACTTCCATTTAAAATAAACGGGCCCTCACTCATACATAGAAGGTATTTTTGGGAGAACATAATTGCTGATTTTAATGTTTTTAATATTTATTTTCTGTTCCGTGTTACATTTTGGCGGGATAAATACCTCAGCGCTATTTTTCTTGTTCTCCGTAACTGGAGAGCATTTTTGACATGGTTTCGTTCGCTCGAATGCAACGTTCACGTATATAACCTACAGAAACCGAGCCAAACTCGTCTCTTAACTGCTCTTGCTTTGGGATAATTTTAAAGAGGACCTTTCATTAATTTCACCTGGGAAAATTGATGCCCCACTGATTCTGGCGCAGTTGGATTTTTTTTACTCTAGCCCCCAATATTGCTGAACAACACTGTTTAGTATTGACACCCAACATGCTTATTAGACTCTCTATTGTCAGGTAGGAGGTCCTTAACTGAAGAAGACAGCCCCATCTGATGGTCTAATTAGCTTATTGGGTGTCATCGTAAAAAGTGACACTCAACAGGTGCTACCTACTTAGGAATGGTGGGTGTTCGAAAGAGAGAATTGAAATGCACTGGACTTAAGAGGGGCAAAAAGTTGGTGGAAGTTTCTGAAAGCTCCTCCTTCATTAAGGGGGTTCCCCATCTAGGATCTTCCGCTCACTGTTATAAAAGGTGGTATGGACAATTTTAGTCATACATTCAAATTGCCACCACGTAAAAATGGCCTGATGACATTCCCGTCTTCCCGTCACATTCACATGATTGCTTAACTCTGAATGTGGAGAGTAGAGAAAGCAGTAGTATCTAACCAAAGATAAAGAGATCGGGCCGGGTGACCAGAGGATTCTTCGGGATTCCGTCTGAAATCTAAAGGCTAAAAGGGTTCTTCAAGAATCCTGGAAAAATCGTTGGGGCTGGGCTAAAACAAAATGTACTTGCCTTGATTTGGCTTCCCGGTTCTAGAGTCGCTGTGTTCTTCGGCACTGACATCTTGAATTTTGGGTACTTCCCTTTAAGGAACAAGGAACCTCCTATGGCAGTGGTGGCAAACCTATGGCACGGGTGCCAGAGGTGGCACTCAGAGCCCTTTCTGTGGCCACTCAACCCATCGCCCTACTTCACCAAACACTGAATCTTCCTGCAGCCCCAGGCAACATAAAGGTGCTGCTCTCAGCGCTATTTTAAAGCGACACTTCATTGGCTCTTTGGAACTGTGGGAAAATCGAGAAGGTGTTGACAGAACTTCATTATCTTTGGAGGTCCTCCTGCTGGACCCAGCATTCTTCCTCGAGAGGGAGACCCTGGTGAGAAGCTACAATGAGTGTCTGAATCTGCCCTCCTTTCGACTCTATTGGTGGGCTTAGGTGGCCAAAACAATTGAAGTACGTTGAAGAACAGGTAGCAATAAGTTACTGCTTAAAATGGCATGTTGGCACTTCACGGTAAATAAGTGGATTTTGGTGGTTGTTTGGGCACTCGGTCCCTAAAAGGTTCGCCATCACTGTCCTATGGCCTGCTGATGGGCCGAAGGAGGTACTCCTTGCTCCCTGACACTTCGGGATGGAGGACAGAAGATTACAGAACAGTGAGCCGGACCAGGTAAGTACACTTTTTGGTCACTGGGTTTTTTTTTAGGTATCCTGGAAAACTTCTTTATGGTTTGAACTTGTTGAAATCTAACGGCCCATAATTTTTTTTTTTTCCCCCTCATATTCGTCAACATGCCCCCAATACCCACTACATGGTTGGCCGCTCACTTTTACTCCTATGTGGAGATGGGTTGTCGGTCATCAATCATGAGATCAGTGGGGAAAGATAACCAGCATACTCAACAGTCAGCTGTTAAGATAGATCACCAAGCACGGCACCATACTTTGTATAGTGGTGGTACTTTGGTATAGCATCGCATTGCCATGAACTTCTAAAGTTATGTGTCCAAGAAATGGTGAAACAGAAGCGGCTTTTCTGAGCACCGTCGCTATTGTGGTTGTGTTCGATTGGTGGTTGTGAGTGTTGTACCACCACTGATCTCATATTAATGGCCTATTTAAGCATTGGTGATCAGTTTTTTTTAGTTTCGGGAAACTTCTTAGAGTAGAAAATGGCCACCATCCTAATACGGGTGGTAGAGGATTAATCTGGAAATGTAGCAAAACTAGAGAGATCTTCTGATGAGAACTGTAGATGTAGAGAGCTTGTTGCGTCTACGATGGTGCTCTTCTGGTGTCAACACCTCTTTGGCATGGTTGAAGCCTCTCTCAAATCTTCTGGGCTTAATATCTGTGGTCATATATATAAAGTGAGCAGTGTGACGAGTGTGCGGTACACTTTACACGGATCCATGAAGCTATGTGAGATATTTCCTGTGTTTCCATTGGGTAGACCTCAAAATTTGTAAACATTATGTCCGTACTTGTGGAATACATGGAATTCTAAGAACATTTTGATATCGAAATATTCATTGGGCATTGCCTTGCCGGGCCACTTAGAATACACACAGGGTAACTACCCTCATAATTGTTACTTGTCTACACGTTTCTACGAAAAAACAACTGATATTTCTTAAAGTAAACCACAACCAAAAACAATATTGCATAAAGCAGCATCAGAAACAGGAAAGTTATCACACACAGGTATTGCTTTCCTTTGGGGAAGAAAGGAATGTGAAAGGGGCATCATGTTATAGAGCAGGAGGAGCTGAGCAGATTGTACATAGTGTCCTATCAGTAGGCAGTATGTTAGAGTAGGAGGAGCTGAGCAGATTGTACATCGTGTCCTATCTGCAGGCAGCATGTTATAGAGCAGGAGGAGCTGAGCAGATTGTACATAGTGTCCTATCTGCAGGCAGCATGTTATAGAGCAGGAGGAGCTGAGCAGATTGTACATAGTGTCCTATCTGCAGGCAGCATGTTATAAAGTAGCAGGAGCTGAGCAGATTGTACATAGTGTCCTATCTGCAGGCAGCATGTTATAGAGCAGGAGGAGCTGAGCAGATTGTACATAGTGTCCTATCTGCAGGCAGCATGTTATAGAGCAGGAAAGGCTAAGCAGAAGGTACATAGTGTCCTATCTGCAGGCAGCATGTTATAGAGGAGAAGCTGAGCAGATTGTACCTAGTGGCCTATCTGTAGGCAGTATGTTATAGAGCAGGAGGGGCTGAGCAGAATGTACATAGTGTCCTATTGGTAGGCAGCATGTTATAGAGCAGGAGGAGCTGGGCAGATTGTACGTAGTGGCCTATCTGCAGGCAGCATTATATAGAGCAGGAGGAGCTGAGCAGGTTGTACATAGTGTCCTATCTGCAGGCAGCATGTTATAGAGAAAGAGGAGCTGAGCGGATTGAACATAGTGTCCTATCTGCAGGCAGCATTATATAGAGCAGGAGGAGGTGAGAAGATTTCCACAGGTTGTTGATCCAATTCTCAGTCCCTTGTCGTCAGGTAAAATAAAAATCCTCAAACTAAAGTTGACATTTTCAGAAACTTCTGCAATTCATATATAAACTTGGGTTTTCCAGTTGCCTCAAGTTGAAATCCATCAGTAGAGTGCTCATATGTATCGGTAGAAGCTGCCGCCATCTGCATTATAATACACGTGAGAAGCGGCTGAAGTTCACAACTTGTCAGGGCCTTTGCAAATGGCCGATTTGTACTTGACACAATAAAAGTTTGAAAACTGCGTTTGATGTCCCGGGGCTTATTGCATCAGATCGGTCATTCAAGCCCATTCTATTTGTGCCGCAACACTAGAGCCTTTCAGCCACGTGAATTGTTTGTTTTACCATCGAGAAACTACAAAGCGCTCTCAGAGACGTCGTCATTCACAGTAAGAAAAGGAGGGGGGGGGGGGGGGGGAGAGTTTCTTCAAAAAGTTTTTTTTTTTCCTCCCCTACATAATTTTCCATTGATGAGGCTAAAACTGCTTTGCTCCTCTGTTCGGATAGTCAAGATAATTGTTCTTGTTTTCCCACATTGACCAAGAGCTTGTAGCATTTTTCGGGACGCCTTTAAGCAAAGTGATGCAGAAAATGTTATTGATGGCGTCTCTGTGGAAACCGCATCTTAAGAATGGCACAATCTGCCATTGTTGCCTTCTTCGAGGACAAATATGGTCTGTTTGTCCGTATACTCACGGTGAAGGTTTCTCCATTGATCTGGAGGCTTTAGAAAACCAGATGAGTTTGATTTTTGGAAGAAATTTTGGAAAATGGATACAAGCCATCAGCTGGAAGGAATTTTTTTTACTTTACAATGGGAAAAAAAAGGAACCGGTCAACATAAGTTGACTGTTAAACCATATTCAGGTTTGACAAAGTTGACCGACGACAAATATGGCCACCATAGCCATCATTGTTGGCATTCTTGGTCACCTCTGCCACATGATCCATAATCCTTCCCAACGTTTTAGGTCCAAAAGGTGTGAACAGGACATCGGGGCACATTTACTTACCAGTCCTGTCACGATCCCCGAGGTGCGTTCACCGACGAGTATTCGGAGCTGCCGCGATTCACTAAGATCTTGCGTCCAATTTCCTACATGAGTCGCTTCCCCGCTCAGGTCCGCCGGAGTTCACTATCTTCTTCCCGGTGCATGTAAGTGCTGATCTTGCGTCACAATTTGAATTTTTAATTTGTCCGAATCAGTCGGGTTGTCCAACGGCCACGCCCCCTCGATTTTGTGTCGCATGAAAGCCGACGCTGATGCTCCAAAATCCACTCGCGTGCGCCAAAAAAAACCTGTGCAATTCAGGGCAAATCGGAAATATTTGGAAAAACCCGATGGAAATGTGCCCGACGGACCCTTAGTAAATGTGCCCCACTATTTGATATCCGAAAGTAGGGTACAATGTTGGAAATTAACAGCCACCTTCCTGGTTTCCACCTTCTGGTGTTCTCAGTGGTGTGCTGAAAATTAAAAGGGTGAGTGTTCACCGAACCTGACAACCTCTGCTTAAAAAAAAGACTTCTTCTCCCAAAGGAACATGCCCCAATTTTAAGGACCTTCCATCAACATCCTGTCTTTGACTTGTGTCTCCTAATTGGTAACCCTGTTGCATCAACGTTGAGGTCCTAGTTCCTAAAGCTGATCTGCAATACCCATCATTGACTATGGGCAAGAGCGGTGCCATATTCTGTATTAAAGTCTTGCTTTGTCCCAATTAAAGGGGTTGCACCATCAGAGCATTCTTATTTTGGATGTCCAAAAGAAGTTCCTACCACTTAATTTCTGGAGGACTAAGAGCCCTAATCATAGGGTGTCCAAGCCACGATTCCAGGATTTTTATTAACACCGAGATCTTCATTCTCTTATGGAGATTCTGGTGTGTATGACTGACTAGGTTCTGGCTAGGGGAACTTACGGTAGGTAGCAGCCAGGATTTAGGATTCTATGATTTGCTATGTTTGGGGAAAGCGAAGACAAAAAAGTTTCCTAATCTAGTTTCTCTCTGTAATTATTTCCCAGAATACCATTTATTTAAATTTAAAAAAGTAAGATTGAAAAAAAATAATTCTGCAGGATCAGATTACACACGGTCTTTGTAGTCTGTAACTATAGAGACGCATTGGTCTCCATAGGTTTTCAGAAAAAAAAAATCCTAAAAAAATATTTTTAAAGGGAATCAAACACAACTTTTTGGTATGTTATAGTGACATCAAGGCTCACTGTAGATTAACAATTTGTAAAAAAAACCTTACATTTCTTCGGCATTTTTGACCATCTCCTACTTGTAAGTAGGACAAGCTGTGAAGGGGCTTGTAGAAAGCCCAAGAGTCCGTCCCCCACTCTGAGGAGAACAGGGTATAGCTGATCCAAAAAAAACAAAGGGGCACAACTCCCGTCCTCCGCTCCCCTGAGTACTAGTCACCATGTCTGAAGAGCCATTCGGCATTATACGGCAATGCCAATCTCAAATCGTTCATACTTGGCCCCCCTTTGACCACTAAATTTTTTTCGGCTGGTGCTGACATGATAAAGTTGTTGGGTTGGGCCGCACATGTCTTTTTTAATCTTCCAGACAAGGCCTTGGTCTGAGGTGTAATGACAGATGTGCTTGTTCTGGCCTGCACGCAGAGCAGGAGTATCCCGTGAACCTAAAATCACAATCCCATCTGCAGGGGATGATTGTATTGTTACCGAGGCTGTTTTATTTAGGAATTGGAACCATATGGACTCGCTGTGTAGACTTTAATTTGTTTATCTAGTGGCATGTGACCGGTACAGTCTATTCTATCATACATCCAGCGCTAGGAGGGGTGCAGGAGATATTGCTGACCTTCGAGGCTGTGCGTTACAGCTCCCACAGCATATGCAAGACTAGTTTCTCAAGAGGGTTGAATTCGTCTTTATAAACCATTACCAGTGTATTCCAGTGATTTATATTTTAGATGCACTTTAGCATATAACATTTTTTGGGAAGTCCTGTTGAGTTTGAAGTGTTGGGCCCAGGCAGGATTAGTGGTTGTTAGAGACTAAGTCAATGTCTGCACTGTTGGTGGTGGTGTCTACTCCATCGAATACTTCTTCTATGACATTCTTCGAGTTAGGTAGGTGTTTCTTCTGGCTAATAGTGATTTCTCGTTCACATACCTGTTTGGTTTGACTGAGAGGAGAGTGAGTTGATGCTGAATACATCTCATGGTGGATTGGGCAAGTTGATTTATCCAACTGGTTTGTCATTCTTGAGTCATGAGGACTCCATACACATTGGTGGTTGGCTATTTCACTCTACTTGTCAGGTTTGCCAACATCGCATGACCGACCATCAGTATTAACAGTGTACGTACTTTAGAGGTACAAAATGCACCCCTGGAGAGAAGAAGCACGTCTATGTAAGTTGGCATTTGACCATACTTTTATGGGCGGTGAGAACCTACCTATTCAGGTTTCCCAATTACCCCGGGTCTACATCAATGGTATACAACGTGTAAATAATATGTGGGCAATAAGGGTTGGGAATCCTCAACATGGACAATCCAGGTTGGTGGGATTGGGCATCTATCTACGTTGTCTAGGAGCCATGACTTTTCGACCTTAAGTTAGGTTACTTCTTCTTCAAGTTAGGTAGGTGTTTCTTCCGGCTACAGTTATTTCTCGTTCACATACCTGTTTGGTTTGACTGAGAGGAGAGTAAGTTGATGCTGAATACATCTCATGGTGGATTGGGCAAGTTGATTATCCAACTGGTTTGTCATTCTTGAGTCATGAGGACTCCATACACATTGGTGGTTGGCTATGTCACTCTACTTGTCAGGTTTGCCAACATTGCATGACCGGCCATCGGTATTAACAGTGTACGTACTTTAGAGGTACAGAATGCACCCCTGGAGAGAAGAAGCACCGTCTATGTAAGTTGGCATTTGACCATATTTTTATGGGTGGTGACAACCTATTCCGGTTTCCCAATTACCCCGGGCCTACATCATTGGTATACAACCTGTAAATAATATGTGGTCAATAAGGGTTTGGGAATCATCAACATGGACAAACCTGGTTGGTGGGATTGGGCATCTATCTACATTGTCTAGGAGCCATGAGTTTTCGACCTTAACAAGTCCGATCACTTCTTCGCACTGGAGATATTCCAACGCTGGAGGAGTAATGTATTAATATGAATATTAAAATCCATGTTTCTTGGAATTTCTTTCCCTTGATGTTTTTTCTGTTTTTCACAGAAGGCATGAATTGCATGAACAAAGATCATGACTGCGCCCATATCTGCCGAGAGACGCCTAAAGTCGGAGTGGCATGTGAGTGTCGTCCAGGATTCGATCTCGCAAAGAACCAGAGGGACTGTACATGTAGGTAGCTAACGTTTTTTTTTTTTTTTTCTTTACAGTTCCAAAATTTTTCAAAGCTCTTTTCTTAAGTCTGTCTTTTTGTTTCGGGATGTGTACTGAGAAAGCACACCTAAAATTTGGATGGTGCCTCAACGATCAGATTTTTATCGCGCATTTTGTGCATTCACATAATATAGGGAGCTAAAAGAGGGACAACCTAAAATGGTTGGCCAGGTATCTATAATTGAAAAGGGTTATTGTGGGGATATGTTATCAATTAAATAATTTCCCCTGCTTGGTTGCTTCAGGCTAAAATAAATTAGTCTCTTCTGAGGGATCCGGAAGCAGAGACTTTGCACTATTTTGCGTTGTAACTCTGACTCCGGGTCACATGGTCTCCCCTTCCACGGAGTTTGAGCATCATCATATCATGTGATTGAGGTTTTGGATTCTTGCTCATGCCGTGATGCTCTGACTCTCTGGAGGGGGTTGACCATGTGACCTCTATACAGTGTAAAGGCACTGGCTCCTGGTCCCAGAGACCAAACAAAAAGAGAAAAAAAATCACTGTTTGTAATGTATATGTGTGTTGTATAAGTAAGCCAGATACAGTAGAGTGTCTGGACGACCTGTTCTGTACTGCACGGGCAATCCAGTGGTTTGAAAGGACGCTAAGTAATGCCTTATTCCACCTGTGGTGGCGCTGCAGGGAAATTGAATACTTAGTGCTAGATTTCCCAAACCGTTGATAGAGGTCTCTGCAGGTGGAAACCTGTTCATTAACATATTGTCATGGGACCCATTGTTAAGTCAGCATTTACGAGGTAGCGAACCTCTTTAAGAAGAATGCAATTAGGCATCAACTTGTTTGCACACCATTAACATAAATCTCAAGCCGGTTATTAGCCATTATGCCTTTTGATATCTGTTTGCTTCACATTCTTGGCTCTCTCCCCCTACATCTTAATGAACTAGTTTTCTTAGAAGACCTGAGCTAACAATGCCAGATAGACAAGAAGCATCAAGAAAAGTCACAGCCCCGGGTGAATGATAATTACTGATCTATCCAGAGATAGTACTTTGATGTTCGTAATGGTTCAGACAACCTGCCTCAAAAACAAAATCTTAAGTTTACGACTTAAAATATAAGGATCTACGTGATAATTGTTATTATCTACTTGTGATTGAGTTGTAGGTAGTGTAGAGTGAAGATCACGTTACCCTTTAAATCTCCACCACCACCTCCACAATATTTTCTGAACTGGTCAACCACATCTTCCCGGTTTTGCATAAATATCCTCAGAAACTCCGGAAAACTTGTGGTGTGAATGTCCCGTACTATAGTGGCATGCAAGTTTCCCTACAAATTAGGATCCTTGTTTCGCCAACATATATTTCTCTTGATTCTGCAATGGACTTCTCTTTTGAACCGGATAAGACAAGTCTTCTCTCCAAATAACAAAAGGATCAGGTAGATTTTACCTGCCTCATCCTTCTCTCCCCTGACATCTTCCTTCTGATTACAGTCAATAGAACCCTACACATTCGATGGTTGGCCAAACACACCGAAATTGGTGGCTTAGATTGATAATCCAATAGTTATAGGGGGGGCGGTAAGCCACTGCAACATCCCTCAGGCATCGACCTATCTTTAAATAAGAAAAGGATCGGGCAGATGTATTCCAGCCTACCAAATTCTTCTCTTTTCCGTCATATGCTATCCCAGGAAAAGTCAGGTGACTACATGCACATAAGACGGTCAGCCAAACCGACTGAAATTGGTGGCTTTGACTGATTATAATCTAGGGTGCATGTTCGTCTTTAACCTGGTCATACAAATGAGAATGCTCCTTGGGCCAATGGATGTGGTATATGTCTTCTCAAATTTACAGACGTTTCTCCAAATACAAAAAGGTTCTGGCAGATGTAGCCCAGCCTGACTGATCCTTCTCTTGCCCTATAGCTGCCTTTTGAGGAGATTCGGATGACCCCATGCACTTATAGTAGTTGACCAAACCCATTGTAGGTAGTGGCTTTGACCTATTTTGATCCAAGGTCTACAGTGACCTTCAGACTGGCCATACTGATGAGTTTGGCGACGGATATTTCTCCCGATTCCCTGATGAACATATTTTCAGAACTTGACGGAGGAAATAACACTCTGGCATTGGGTTATCTCCAAATAACATAAGAAACGGGCAGAGGAATTCTAAGCTGATCCTTCTCTACCCCTACATCTGCCGCCTAAGGAGAGTCAAGTGGAGAGTCAAGCATTAAATGGTTTGCCAAACCCATTCCAATTGGCGGCGTCAATCACAGGAGCCTTCAAACTGACCATAAGAGTGAAAATGCCTGTTTGGCCAAAAGATATGACTCGGCCAATCACTCTTAATGTTTTTTATCGAATGCATTTTTTAAAAATGATGTACCTGAGACAGCGATCAACCCTGAGAAGGGGAAGTACAAGTTGTATTTGGAAGTTAGATCAGTTTTTTCTCTTCTGTTGAATTAATTTGAATTGTTATGAACATTTCTGTTTCTGTTTATACATGTATTTTTTGGGTCTAAATAGTAACCTGTAATTACGGAAATGGAGGCTGTCAACACTCCTGCGAGGACACGGACACTGGCCCAGTGTGTGGCTGCCATCAGAAATATGCCCTACACTCAGACGGTAGAACGTGTATCGGTAAGTTGTCATGCGAGTCCTACTTGTGTGAATAACCCGTTATATTACATTATATTTCTTTTAGGAGATCATTGAAAAGAAACTTGAGTGCCTCACCTAGTACACATTAATGAATTACATGCCTCTTGTTATTATTGACACTATGACCCTGATCGATTTGGTGTTTGTCTTGTTAAAATCTGCCAACGTGTTCAAAAGATATAACCCCCAGAAGTTTATGTGTGAATTAGTTCCGCAGGGGTGGTACAGCTCAATAAGACACGCCCCCCAGAGAAAATGATAGGTTTCCTCCCCTTGGGCTAGACGGTGTTACTTGTGGAGGCTATATCTTTTGAATGAGTGGATGGATTTTAACAAAACAAACCCCAAATTGTTCAGGGGTAAAGTGGCAATCATGTTATGTATGTTGATCTGCATTTAGCACTTGGTTACAAACTACCCTGGTATAATTTAACTTCAGAAAATTGTCTACAAAAAGTTTTTGTTATTTTTTGTAAAAAAAAAAATTGTGCAGAAAAAAGTTGCTTGTCAAAAGGAGTCTTCCAGGATATGAAGAAAGTTTATTATTTTTATAGAAACTGTGGCACCCTTTCCAATGTGTGATTTTTTTAAAGTATTGCAACCTCAATGGGCCACGTGGGTTGCACTATCTCTAAATAAAAAACAGACCTTCTTTTTAATCCTTTTACATTTCTAGCCAAATAATTTGAATATTTCCGCATCGGATACTGCTAGGTTCTCCTTATTCCCTACAGTGGCCACTACAGGTGGAATAGAGTATTACATGAGACCATTCAGACAAATTTCTAACAAAATTCTAAAGAAGTGATGTTTCCTATTAATAAAGAGTTGGTTCGTCGCTTCCCCCTTTATGTTGTAGTCCGTAGAGAGGGTGACGTGTGCGATCTTAATTAGGATTTTCCCTCCTAATTCTCTAGACTGTAATTTTCAGTTCTTGATGATAACAAGTTGTCGTACTCCCACAGTCCCACAGTGAATTGTAATAAGAGGTCCGGTAACACAGCTGTCTGTTTTCCCAGAATGGATCTCATTAGTGGGATGCAGAGTTATGTGCGCAACATGTTGGAGGAGGAGAATGTAAAGTTATGGGAAATGAGGAGATGATGGGAAAGGGTGGAAGTTCTCCTACAAGATGGAGGAATATCTGACCTATTGAAATTAGATGGATGTTACCCTGAAACCTTGAGGGAGAAGATCCATCATTTCATTGAAGGGGTGGTCTGGGGTGTGAAACACATGACGGTCATGGGTAGTACAAGATATTACCACCAAGCTCCATCAATTTCTCTCAAGTTGTGCTGTAGTACCAGGCACTACTCATGGTCAGGGCCACGTGGAGCTGTTGTTTGAATAAGAAACCATGTTTTTCAAACCCTGAAAACCCCTTCTTGGAGGGTGGTAGCCTAATAGAAGACAGCGAAGTGCCTTATATATATATGGAGGAATCAAAAAGGATGTCTTGCCTGGATGGATCGCTCAAAGAGATGTCTTTGTAGCATATTTAGAGTCCTTCCAATTTTTAAAAGGGTTGTCCGAGGTGGCCGGAGGGGGCTGCTTAAAAGATCTAATAGAAAGAAAGCCACCGCTCACTCACATAAGCTGCATCCTCAATGTAGACGAGGTCCTATTCCTCCTTAGCTCTCGGTGCACGGAAAGGCAGTCCTGCCGGTTGACTGAATGATGCACAATGAAACGAAGGTATTCCAGCACTCAGAATCTTCTTTAAAAAAATATTTGAATTTTTATTTTGTAAATATTAAAATTGCAAGGTCACATCCTGGCATATCATCCAAAAAAGAAAAGATCTACGCGTTTCGGACTAGTGTGCTTGCGTCCTTATTCATGAATTCATGAATAAGGACCCAAGCACACTAGTCCGAAACGCGTAGATCTTTTCTTTTTTGGATGTTATGCCAGGATGTGACCTTGCAATTTTAATATTTACAAAATAAAAATTCAAATATTTTTTTAAAGAAGATTCTGAGTGCTGGAATACCTTCGTTTCATTGTGCTTAAAAGATCTACTTGCCTTCCGGCGCCCTCCGGTGTCCCACGCTGCTGTCGCTCCAGTCCGGGTGCCATGTAAACAAACATGGCCACCGGAGCAGTGCTGGACTCAGCTTCCGGCCCCTACAACCATCCGGCCCACATTCACAATGCTGTGAATAGGGGCGGGTAGGCGTGGCCAGCCACCGCTGGGCGGAAGCTGAGTCCAGCGCTGCTCCGGCGGCCATGTTTGTTTACATGGCACCCGGACCGGAGCGACAGCAGCGTGGGACAAATGGAGGGTGCCGGAAGGTAAGTAGATCTTTATTTTTTTAAGCAGCCCCCTCCGGCCACCTTTAGTTTTTTTTTTCAGAACTCTCAGACGACCCCTTTAATGGGCCAAAAATTTTCTCCGTGACAGTGACGGTTTTGTGATCCAGAAAAGAAGGGCTCCACGTTCTATTTAGTTATACTGAGAGTTGTGGATAACCTGATGTAACGAAACAGCACTCCAAGAGCCTCCAAGGACTCCAAGAACCCGGTTACCGCTCCCGTGAATGTCTTAATACACCACGACCTGTCTAAAAATTTTAAAAAACAAGATGTTCGGTAGATACTGACCCAATAAATTTTGCTGTAATTTTTAGTCTTATTTTTATAGATTTTGAACAATTTGGTCCAATTTTTCATCATCAGAGACCAGAACATGTGAATAGATTTTTCCCGCGACGGGAGCTTAGTCCATCCCGATAACTCCATGTCGCCTCCTGTACACACAGTATTTACATAGTGCGTAGAGTCTATTTTCCATTGCACCCGCTTCAGGTTTCTGATGATGTGATACAAACCCATATTATGACAAATCCAAATCTCTTAAGCTGTCTATGTAATAACCTCGAGCCGGGTAAAGACGCCGCTTGCAAACTGACCTCGGCTTAAAAGAATTCAATTATACCAGGCGGTGGAACTCGAATTCTGTGATTAATGATCTTGAGACTATTAACATTTACTTGTGTTTGTTCCTTTGCAGACACTCAGACATTTTCAGCTCGGCTTTAGGATAGCATGAAGGTTTTTAAATGTTTTTGTTAAGGGGGAAACCACCAAACAGTGGCCTTATATTAGAAGGCAACTTCTGAGACCTCGGAAGACCATTGATACATTCTATGGCTTCTGACCACCATTGAATACCAAAACTAAAACCCACTCTCATAGTCTTACCTTTGGGGGTCAACCTTTTAGAAATCCTAAAGATAAATAGGTGGAACTTTCTGAAAAAAAAAAAATAGATTTTTGTTTAGGCTCCCAAGCTGTTTGGGCTCCAGGTCGTCTTCAAAGAGATTTTAGTATGAAATAAAACTTCTTTTATTGTAATGGTTTTTTTTTTTTTTTTTTAAGAAATTTTGGTGAAGCATTATATTGTCTATAAAGAGTTTTTGGACTAGTTTTAAAACATAGACATTAAAATTAAAAAGGGTTGTCCCAGGATTTGAACAGATCATCAAATAACTTCAAATGTCTTATTGGTGGACTTTGTCATCGAGAAAGGGGAGTCTTTTGGCATAACCCCTCCATATGAATGGAGTAGCGGTCAAGTATCTACCACCACCGAGTAGCTCTTGGCTACCACTCCACTAGTCCCTACGAGATGACCACTCAATTCTTGATCGGAGAGGGTCTTGGAGGATTAACTCCCACTGATAGGGCACTTGATTATCCCACCTACAAGTGGGTGGATTAAATCTTTGGACAACCCCTTGAATCTTTCGGTACTTGTTTCAAAAACATTGACTGCTTCTGGAGAAACCTAGAAACCAAGATAACCTTGGATATTGCTTTCTATTTCCCAATAAACTCCACCAACCACTGCTAGGGGATCATGGGAGATGAGGGTCAACTATGCCAGGTCATATAAATGTTGAAAAAAACTTTTTTTTTTGGTAATCTTGAATGTCTCCCTTGTTTCATGTTTTTGCTTTTTTCAGATTTTTTTTTAATTTTCTTTTATGTATAATGTGCATGAAATTGTGCTTTCTATTGTAAAATAAACAGTTTTCACCGAACTGCCAAAAAAGTATATTTTCAACTGGAACCGTATCGACTTTGTGTTTTGTTATAAGAAAGTTTCAAAAATATACATGTGCGCATTACGTTTATTTCTTCTGCAGCGCAATTGGAGGCGAAAACCATGATGTTTTTTTCTTATTCTTGTCAATGAATTATGTTTTTATACATGTTTACATTCCGATTGTTAATCACATTTTACACCTTGTGTCCTCCCCCCTCCCCTCTTCCATTCGGTTTGTTTTTGGTTTAATGTTGGAGAAAGCTTTTTTTTTTATGTTTATATATTAATTTTTTTTTTTTTAATCTCATAATTACATTTTTTTTTTTTCGTTCTGAATTTACTCTGCTTTCTGGTGATGGTCCCTGATTGCCTGTCTTGTCTTAAAACTGATGTTTTATGAATAATTAAAAAAAAAAAAAAAATTCTTATATATACGCTGATCTCAAACGACAAAAAAGTTAACTCAAAAAGAGCCTCGTTGCAGCCTTATCTGATCTAGAACTTGTCAAATGTGTCCTTCACTCAACCATGTAGTGTTGCCAGAGATAGGCAGCTGCCCTTTTATACTTCTGATTCCCCCCACCTCGCTAACTTGTATGGTGCCTCTCGTAGCATCATTACAAGGCCGCCGTTTGCAATGCTAGAAAAATACTTTCCCCCCCCCCTTTTGTTTAATGCATTTATCTGTTTGCCTCACCTGACTTTTTTTCTTTCATTTGCTGCATGTGAAAAACCCCTTTTTATCAGTAACTACAGTGGTATCCACCCTTCTATTTTTTTTTTTTTTAATAATGAGATGATCTACGAACCTAAAGACTATTTTTCTGCTATCTATTGGTATTATTAAGGAAAAAAAATTCTTAAAGGGAACCTGTCGGCTAAACTGACTCACACTGATTAAACATATCTTTGAAACCTGCTATTAACTATCCCTATATTGTTCCTTCCCATGCCTGTAAAGTTCTACAGTTCTTTCATAAAGTTGACTCGCCATCTATGCATATTGATGTTCTTTCATCTCAGTTGTTCCTTCAGCTTCTTCTTCAGCTGGGTCACTTACCTCAGCTACCTCATTCCTCTCTCAGGCTGTGTGACTCACTGAAGAGAATTCCTTAGGGAGGGGGAGTATTGAGGGTCTTGATTTCTCTGCATTGAGTCAGTGGCTCTCTCAACTCGCTCATTCCCCCTCCTCAGGAATTCTCTTCAGCGAGTTAAGCAGCCAGCATCTCAATCAGGAACCTGGAGGCGTTGCTGAGCAGGAAGTACATGAATATGCTGGACTCGGCTCAAAGGAAAGATGACAATTGGACTCACATGGGATTATTTGCATAGATGGTGAGTCAACTTTCCGAATGGACTGTGGAACTTTGAAAACTGCTAAAGATTAAAGATTTGTTTAGTTAGTGTGGGTCAGTTTAATTGACAGTTTTCCTTCAAATGGAACTGCACTACCAGTCACAACTCATAGGCAAGAGTAGAGCTGTTTTTAGGGGGGGAAAAAATTCCCCAGGGGCATTCCCTTTCTATATGCTATGTCTTAGAAAACAGTCCAATTTCTATCAACTACAGCAGAGTATTGCTAAAAAGTAATAGATTATTACACTTGTCCGGGCCTTGACTTGTCCGGGCCTTGACTTGTCCGGGCCTTGACTTGTCCGGGCCTTGACTTGTCCGGGCCTTGACTTGTCCGGGACTTGACTTGTCCGGGACTTGACTTGTCCGGGACTTGACTTGTCCGGGACTTGACTTGTCCGGGACTTGACTTGTCCGGGACTTGACTTGTCCGGGACTTGACTTGTCCGGGACTTGACTTGACCTCATCCATCAAGTCCATACATTTGGCTGTCAGCCAAGGCCAAGTATATGGAAAAGAGCAGATGATGAGGGAGCCCAGATGGTTATCTATCTCATCTAAATGATAGATATGGACCAGTGTGATGAGCTCATGCGTTCAACTCTGGAACCAAGGTGTAACTTGAAGCCCTTGGATCACAGTTTAAAAAAAAAAAAAACACAATTCCGTAAAGTAATGATGTCTTCTCATGTGGTAGAAAGTCTTGAGACCCTACCAAACACCTGAGCCCAAGTGCAACCTGTACCTCTGATCTCCTTAAGCCCTTGCTCTTCAACTTGACATATCTACCCAAAGGCAGCAGAAAAAGTTGATGGCAACTTTCAAATCATCTTATTTAGAATCGGTGGATACAAAAAATTTTTGGAATTCTTTTTTTTTAATCCCAAGGCATTGCAAAGCTATCCTGCTTCACAGCCCCTTCTCCTTCCCCCTCCAGTTCATTTTGTCTTCATCCTACCATGGCTTTTGTAACCTACTGATCCTCTGCTTCTTGAGTCACCCTTTCTTGTGTTGTCCTGTCCATCTAACCTTCTGTAGACCATTAACACTCCTCTCCATGTGATGCTGTATGGAACTTGTCATGTACACACCTACAAAACTTACCCTTCATTCCTTCCGCTGCTTTTATTTTTGCTTCACTGCATGTTGACCAATTTTTTAGAATCTATTTTTGCGACATCTGAATGTCTACCTAAGTGTATTCCATAGACAAGCAGGCAACCAGCACTGCCCAAATGATCTTCTTTTCTTTTTATTTTTTTCTCTCCTTGTGGTCTGGATTGTGTCCGTGCATGCTATGTGTGCCTTCTCTGTGTCACGTTATTACGAGGTCCGTCTCTAAGTGTCTCTTAATCATCCATCATCGGACTGTGCACTGTCTACTCACACCGTGTATCACTTACAGAAGCTCTTCTTGGTTCTCGAGAACTTTTTAATCACTTTTTTTTTCTTTC
The DNA here is from genome assembly GCF_040894005.1 of Engystomops pustulosus. Taxonomy (NCBI): domain Eukaryota; kingdom Metazoa; phylum Chordata; class Amphibia; order Anura; family Leptodactylidae; genus Engystomops; species Engystomops pustulosus. The sequence continues at coordinate 17,544,584 of NC_092414.1, forward strand.
ACTGCCTGGTTTATTATTAGGATCCTTTCTCAGTATATATATAACTTCATTCATCATCCCTGGGCCACTAATCGTTTCTCTGGTGGTGGGCTTTTGCAAGGGATTAACAATCTACGTAAGGGATTCCATGCTATCCACCACTGGCTTGTAGACTTGGATGTCCATTGCCAAGAGGCTGTCGTAGAAGTTTGGGCTTTTGATTAACCAAATGCTCCATGTTTGTCCCTTACTTGTGTTTTAGAAAAGGATGAGGCTGCAATTGAGCGTTCTGAGTACAATTCCACGTCAGTTACTGATGTGGACAAGCGGGTGAAACGGAGACTCCTTATGGGTAAAATTTTTCTTACACTTTTCTCGTATGCAAGAAATGTGTTCTCATTGTGCGTGTCAGTGTGTGTGTGTTTTTGTGTATGTGGTGTGTGTGTGTAAAGCTGCCCCTGAATTTACAAAATGTAATGCCCAAAAATGATGTAGGTCTTCTCAGATAATACATTAATGGGTCAATTTCAACACTGACTTGGACATTTAGTTGCCTTTGACTTGCATTAGGAGCCAATGTAGTCCTTCTTCAACTGTGGTTGAACGTTGTTGACCTGAAGTTGAACGTTGTCGATCAGTAAACTCCCTATACACCATTGTTGATTGGGAAGGGGAAACTTCTCGTAACGATACAGATTTTCAAGTTCCTCAACGAGAAGACTTATCATGACAGATATTTTCCTGGTTGGTTTTTGTTATGACAAGGATGACCTGATTCTTCTTGTGTAGATCCAGCTCCACGAGAATTATGAAAACCATCTCCTTAGTGCCGCCTTTTAAGTTGCTTTCCCATAAGTCATTGCTTCAAAGGCCTCCTACTAGCTTAATCTCATCATGGCCAACCAAATGTTTCGAAAGATGTTCATGGGACTTCTTCCACAGCTAACCAAAACACTAGTACTGAAGAGGAGCGACAATTTATAAAAAAGACCAACGCCTATTGGTTTTTTTTTTAGTTTTCCTATCTTATACACAGGAGCCTGCTTGCATAGTTGGGGGTTCTCTGGTCCTCAAACTTGAATAGTCTAAACCATCCATCAATATAAGAATTGTTGGACTTTGAATGTGATCCCCCCAACACAATGAACCCCAAAGCTTTTTCATTGTTTGCCAAGCAGTTCTCCAAATCTTTAATAGTGGCTGTTCCTGGTATAACAAGATAGTGGATACTGTTTTTTGGTTGATTTGTTTGATTTGGTGAACTATTAAGGGAATGCTCCTCCATATTTCCACTTATAGAAATGATCTTTTTCTCTGGAAGACCCACCATGGTCATCTATTTTAATGGGCAGTGTGCAGATTCTTAATTTCTGTGAAGTTGCTACTGGTTTTTCTCCACAGATGAATTCTCAGTGACCTAGTTTTAAAGTAGACTCTGATCTGCTCACAATCTTCTATTAAGGCCATGGAGAACATCCACCACATGCCATACCAAAGTATTCTATTTCAGTTTTTTTTCTGTAATTAAAAATCTCAATGACTGCTAAACAGTGGAAAAATTGCAGGAATATTTCCAGTTTTACTCAATGGGTTTCGGCAAGTCCCTTCGAGTGTTTATTTGAGCACATGTAGCAAGAATCTTTTGGCTTTGACGTTGGTGTGAGTCAAAAGCTTTGGAATCCGTGAGAGGAGGTTTTGCAGGAAGCTAATGACTATCTTTTTCCGTTTATATTCATCAGCGAGATTCCTGTCCAAAGTCATCCAGTTCATTCATGGAAATCATAGTCCTCTATAGTGAGGAGATCAGTCATCCTAATTAGCCTGTATATTACACTGGTAGCTCAAGGATCATTGGAGATCAATTTCCGAGGCCATTTTTAGAGGTTTAGGGTTTGACCATGAATGATGGAGAACTTTGAGTCAACTATTAAAACAATTAATTAAACGATGCCACTTTCATCCACTGGCCATGTTTGGTATTGCAGGTCAATTTAGACATAACCAATGGATCACAGTGGTGCTATTTTTGGAAAAGAAGGCAGACCCTACAATTTATTTAATTTATTTTATATAATAATTTCCCTTTAGCCTTAAAGCAAGTATTTCATGCAAAGATTTACCAGTAGTTTACAAAATCTGAACAGTTGTGGGTAAGGAAGATCAATCAACCAATCTCTGATCTTGAAGAGAACCTGTCAGCTCCTCGGTCACATATAAATTAAATATATGGACTTCTAAGTCACGTTTCCTGCATCCTTTCTTGAAGAAAATTTGTTACTTGTAATTATGCAAAACACTATGTGGGGAAAAAAACTGTTTTCATCAAAAATGTACTGAATAATATTTGTTTAGTGAGTACCCTAACTCTACAAACATGGAGCAAGCTAAAACCTAAAGCAATATACAGAGGGAACAAACATTGGACAATTCAGCTTTAATCCAGTTCTCCTGATCACTATAGCAGTCCTAAGATAAGTGCAGACATTCCTTCCCCTCTGATCTGTAGGGGAGGAGCTTCATTACTGAGCATGAGCAAAAAATGCATCCACGTTCAGCTCAACTTAAAACCTGCATCCTTAGATCAGGAACAGTACAGACAATTGGCCAACAAATTGATGTTTTTGGAAGTAGCTCAGGAGACGGTGAATTCCAATGTCTCAAGACAAAGTTTCGGCAAATTAAGAATTTAGTTGTAGGTGACCTCAGGCGGTCCTTATTGAGGGGGTGCCCTATGAATAATCCTAAATGCTGTAGGACCATAGCAAAAATTCATGTTGAGTAAGAAGACTTTTCCCATGCATGGTTGGCCATAACATCTACTAAACACCACCCATCCGTTTTTTGTTTTTCTTTTGGGCCCATTATAGAAGAAAGTTAATTGGTGACTTTCTGTTTTATTCAGAATATATAAAATACTTTATTTAAAAATACTATTTTATTTTTGTATTTTACGTATTTTACTTAACAGTGAGTGTTGATGTGGCCATTTCGTTATTCCCCCCCCCCCTATCTTGCATCACCCTGTAGCTTACAGAAAAACCATCTGACCCATAAACTTGCTTTCACCTTTTCAGCTTACTCTCACCGAATGCCAAACGCTAATGGTCCTGCGTATTGTTCCATTTGCAAGTCATTAATATTACTCTCGTGCTCTGCTGACTGTCACATTTAAAAGCCACCATCCTTACTTATGAAATTCTGAGAGGCATCTGCTCCTGATTAGCGAGAAGAAAATCTTCTAATGAGCGCGTTGCAGCTTTTACCCTCTGCAGTTTTTCTTTACATTTCACAGACATCTAAGGCATTCTAGATTTCTTTGTCCAGTCGACCGGCGTCCCCCCCCCCCCCATCCTGGATTTTGAGATTTTATGAAGCCTCATGACAAAGGTCCACCAAAAGTACAACTAGAGTATTTCTACTTCCATTAAGCCAGGCGGGGTTATCTACAAGGTCATTAACCCTACAAGACCTTTTTAACTAACCTCCTGGATGTAGAAGAAAAGTTTCCAAAAAGATTTCACATTAACTTTTGACTATGGGAACACTGTCGTGTTTTTTGACCTCGGGGTATTGGGTTATGGAAAACGTCAACACGAGAGTTGTACAAGAAGATTGTTGTAGACCTCTACGTCTTATTTCTGAAATCCACGTTGAAGTGGTGGAACGCTTCGGAGGATTTTGTATTTCTAGACTAGATGAAAGTTATAACAAACACTGTGACCCAAATTCCAGGTGTAATGGGGTACCGTAGACTCTAGTAGCAAAAAAATGGAATGAGATTCACTAATTGCTTTTATATTTGGGCATGTAGAGGCCTTTTGAGGATGCGAATCCTGCATCCAATCCTGGCAAACCCTACAGATGCCAGGGTTGGGGTAAGAAAAAGTAGTACCGGACTTGCTCCAGTTCTGGGTTTTGGCAGCTTGCCTTGCTAGCGGTCTCTGTTTCCCTGGCACTGGCAGCCAGGCGCACCCGGTGACGTAGAATATCGGAGAACTGAAGACTACTGCAACGCCCCTGGAACTGTTGAATATACCCTTATCCTCGCTCCCTTTGGTTTTTCCTTCGGTTTTTCCTGGGTTTTTCCTTGGGTTTTTCCTTGGGTTTTTCCTTGGGTCTTCCTTGGGTTTTTCCTTGGGTTTTTCCTTGGGTCTTTCCTGGGTTTTTCCTCCCTTCTATTAGATCCGAAAGAACTGCTTAGAATAATATGCCACATTATTAAGGGGACTGTTTGTGAGCCCGACGATTATACGAGGTGATACGTTTGTTTAGATCCATTAAGAGTTGCTAACACCCTTATGTACTTATGGTTCACAAAATAGCACAGATTTTAATTTTTTTGGAAATTTACCATTTCAGTCAGCTCCATAGAGATGAATGGAGCAGAACGGTCATTTGCGGCCGTCTGCTCCATTAATCTCTGGGAGCGACTCGGAGTCCGACGGAGGTATGTGGAACTCCATTAGAGCCCTCGATCTCACGATCTGTTGGGGTCTCATCACTGAGACCCCCATGATCAGCGAGTTAGGCCGTATCCTATCCTTGCTTGGTGGGAAAACCCCTTTAATGTTTCTTTGGACCAAGTGACATTGTTACATTGGTACATGAGATGATTCTGCCCCTCCTCTAGGACCATATGAGCTTCCAGACCAGTTTAACCAATAAAATTTGGCAAAAAACTGCATGCATTAGGATTGAAGTAACTTTTACTTAATTATCTTCTTGGTCAATATGTTCAGATTTAGCTGCTGGTTATAACAGTCAAAGACTCCAGGGACTACTTGAAAGGATGACCGTTCCCCTGCTGCTTCATTCTGTACTATGAGCGTATTATAAAATGCCAAGCCCATCGATGAGGGTGCCAGAGGTAGCCGAGTGCAGTGCTCGACAGCTTCCGGGACTCCCATAGACAGTAAATGGAGCTCCATTTATTAGTCAGAGCAGGGCCTAATTTTTGTGATTCATGGTTCCCAATAAAAGTTGATAAAATCCATTTAAAACCTGTTCTTTTACCATTTTAGTGGAGGCTTCGGTTGTTAGTCTTACTTTTGTGGCAGTGTCTTATTAACATATAGTACACTTAAATTATGACTCCATATATAGAAAATTTGATGGACGTTTGAAGACCAACTCACACGTTTGGCTTGAAGACCAAAACTATCCTATTTGTGTCGTATTAGTGACACGCCTAATTTTTTTAACCTCCGAAGGTCAATGATCCATAAGCTATTCTGTCAATGGGTCCTAAAAGTTTGACTTATGATTTAGTCTCAAAAATTGGTTGGATCATAGTGACCAATTGTTTCAAGGGAGATATTTCTTTGCCATCAAGCCCTGAAAAACTTATTTTTTTTATTCTAAAAAATGATTCTAAAAGAGTAGCCATTGAGTACCTACCCCACATTCTATTTTTCTTAGTAGATACATCCACCCTCTTCAGACCCTGAACCCACTAATTTAGTCTCAAGAGCTTTTTCTAATCTATGCCAATTTCTTCAAATGTTCTCACTAATTGTTGAGATAAAGGGAGATACCGTATTTCGAAGGGTTTTATGCTACTTAGATTTCCATACTGTTAGGATTGGTGAAGAGGAACCATATTCTTCTCGACTCTCTGGCCTTGTAGGATCTTCCACCATCTTTGGTTTCTTGACTACATATGTCGAGAAAGTCTCATTTCATTTTACTTCTACAGAAGATTGAAAGAATCTCATCCTAAATTGTGCCGAATATTTATTTCGCTTTGCATATTTACAGTTCTTTTCTCTTCCCCACAGGAAACTGAGCTGACAGAAGATGTCAGCAAAGTAGATACCTCCTGGGGCCTGAAAAATGTCTTGATCACAAACTGTGTATATATACAACTGTCCGACATACCACACTATTCTGATTTTCTGGCCTCTCAAACATATTGGTCTATTATTTTTCTAAATTTTTTCTTAGATTTTTTTTCTAAGATGTTTACGTGCTGAAAAAAAGAAGCCATAACACCTGTTTTTGTGGTTTTCATAGTCTGTATTGTGTTATGTACAATGTTTTAATGTATAGTATGGGGCACTGCACCCAGGCTACGACCATTATGGTTGACTAAAAAATGTATCTGGCTCTAAAGTGTCCCTGGCCAATTCCTGTTGAGCCATGATTAAGGACAGGTAACCTTTCCGAAACGCGTAGGCGATTACCGTCTTTCTGAGTGGATTTGGTGTATTGCTATACATGCTTCAATAAAGAAAGTATCAGAGTTGGGATCTTGGCTAGACCGTACTTTTATTGCCATATGTCTGCTACGCCCAAGCAGAGGATTGGCCCGTGCCGGATCCGGTCTTCTCTGGAAGGTGAGCTGGCATCCTCTACCTACTTTACAATTCCTGTTGACACCTACAGTCGTAGTTTGCTAGTGTTTTGCTGTGTTGGCCTGATCCGTTACCGTAACTCTTCTGTGTTTTTGATCTGCACCTAGGCTTCTGTATCCCATTTCCGTTCTGCTCTGTTTAACTGATCCTATCATCTTGTTCTTGGCCAAGATTTAGCATTCCCTGTGTTACAAGGGAAGCATGCGGAGAATGGTCAGGATCAAGCCAAGGTCGGGACCATTCTCTGCATGCTTCCCTTGTACGTCACACCAATATTTCTTTACCTGCCCATGGGTAGGCTGCTGCCCTGTATTAAGAGTTAATGACCCGATGGACTCCCTAAAGTCCAGACACTTGTCCAAGGTTTATAGTGTGAAAACGGCTGGAGTCACATAGACAACCACCTTGGGAGTAACCCGAAGCCAAACTGGAAAGGTTGTGTGGTCTACTCCTTGAATTAGGAGAACTTAGTCTAAGAGTCCTTCCATCCAGAGATTTCTTGGTGTCCTGCACAGATAGGTGGGTTTGAAAGGATTTGTTCTCTGTAAGGACATTCCCTTTGCAAGAAATCTCTTGGGGATTCTCAGTAAAGAATGTGCAATATTGTTGGGTTGACTCTTGAGAAACGTAGTGATCTTATGTGGGATCTTATGTGGGAGTATAAGCTGACCCAAGTATAAGCCAAAGCACCTAATGTTAACACAAAAAACTGGGGAAACCTATTGACTCCAGTATAAGCCTAGGGCGGGAAATGCATTGTTCAAAGCACATGCCACCCAGTATATAGCCAGCCCCTCCCCCCTAGTATAAATCTAGCAGCCGCCTAGTATATTGCCAGCCCCCTGTCTCCTAGTATATAGCCAGCAGCCACCTTATAGCCAGGCCCATGGCCCTAGTTTATTGCCAGCCCCCTGCCCCCTTGTATATAGCCAGCAGCCCCCTGCCCCCAATATATATTCAGCACCCCCTTGTAGATAGCCAGTGCCTGCCCCATTAGTATATAGACAGCAGCCCCCTGCCAAGCCTAACCCCCCCCCCCCCCCCCGTCTGTACTCACCTTTCTGATGCCCCTGCAGGTCCTCTACTGTCTTCAGCTCCGATTTTGGCTCCCTACGTGATTCCGTCGCATACACCATGACGTCAGCTGCTTGCTGACATCATGGTGTGTGCCGATGGCGGTGACCACGCGGGGAGCCGAAGACTGAGCCAGAGATGAAGACAGAAGAGGACCTGTGGGGGCGTTGGAAAAGTGAAACATTTTTTTTCCCCCATAGACTCGAGTATAAGCCGAGTAAGGGTTTTTCAGCCCATGTCAACTCTGCTCATACGCTAGAATATACGGTAAGTATTTTCCAAAAAGAATAGCAATGTTGAGTTGTTATTGCATCTCGTCAGTGCAGTGCAGGGAACTGGTTTGTCTAGGTGAGAGGCCATCGACTTAGGTCAGGAAGAGATTCTAATTAAGGAGATTGCCTTTGCAGGCCACCTTGTTCAGAGGCCATGTACAAATAAGTGCTATAAAATGAAAGCAACGCCCACCTAGACACGAGGGGGCTGGGCTTAACATATATCTATGATAAACGTATAATAACTACAATTGACTCAATTTTGGGAAATCATACAAAACTCGTCTATCTTATAAATCTATGGTTCAAATCTACAATTTTTTTCAAAGTTCTTCAAACATGTAGTCACAGGTGATCTACTGTACAGACCTGAATTGTTAGAAGATGCAAATAATCCCTCGGCATTCTCCAGAGGCATTAGTTCTGCTTTGGTGACAGAAAACAAATACGGGAATATGTGAAATTTGTTTTTCCTTCAGTTTAGTCACCGAATTACAAAAAGTTTAGTGTTTACTCACCGTCTTGTGCTATCTTTGATGTGCGGCCATTGTCATCTCCCATTTCTAAGGATTAAAGGAACATCTTCTGTTTCCCCGGGGAGGGGGGGGGGGGGGTGCAGAGGTAACTTACAGTAACCCCTATGAATGAGAGGCCTGTCATGGCTCCAGATCAATGGCTCCCCTCCCCCGCTCCTCCAGTCATGGTGGGATTTAAAAAATGATCCCCTGCGCTCCGAATGTTTGTTTTCAGGTCACTTTTTTTTAGTGACTATTGATGTCAGGGCAATTAGGATGTAAAGATGTTTGTACAGCAAGGTAGGATGGATCGCAACCATTGAGAAGCTCAAACAACAGAAAGGAAAAGGGAAAACAGTTTGGATAATGAAATTGTCCGATTTCCCTTTTTTTTTTAACAACTCCGAGCAGCAGAAGCCTCCTTTATCATCAAAGGAGATCAGACTTCCACCCAGTTTTACGGGAATAAAGTCTCGTTATTTTAGGTCAATTGACTTTTTTTTTTTTTTTATTATTTGTTTGTCAATAATATAAATATATAATTTATATTTAAAAAAAATACTTTAAAAAGTTTTTTTTTTTTTTTTTTAAAAAAGGATGTTTTTAGGGTGATTTATGTGGATCCGTTGGCAAGATTAGAACATTTTCGACAAATACACACGCTAATGGTTTTATTTCAAATATTTGCTGAAATATAATCAGACTTTTCGAATCCAGGCGGTCCCCTACTTAAGGACACAACCGTCTCACAGACGACCCCTAGTTACAGACGGACCCCTGTGACCTCTGGTGAAGTCTCTGGATACTTTACTATAGTCCCAGACTGCGGTGATCGGCTGTAAGGCGTCTCTAATGAAGCCTTATTGATGATCCTTGGTCCAGTTAAAGCAAAAAAATTCGATAATCCAATGGTCACTGGGGCAAAATAAATTTTTGTCAAGATCTACAATTATGAAATATACAGTTTCGACTTGCATACAAATTCAACTTAAGAACAAACCTTTGAAACCAATCTTGTACGTAACCCGGGGATTGCCTGTGCAGTTCCAATTAAACTATAAGGCATTTGCATTAGGTCGGGATTAGTTATATTTATAGTATGGGTTATTTTTTATATTGTTCTCTTATATTTATGATTTTATCAAAATAAATTATAGACTATATAATTTTTTTTTTTATTCCGATTAATCCTGAATTTTTTGCCTATACTTTATGCAGCACGACCTGATTTCTAATAGATAATTTTAACAACAAAAAAAGACACTAAAATTAGACTATAAATCAGATGTAGAAAAAAATGTTTAATACTTTCAATTTGTTGCCGGCATTTTTACAAATTAAAAAATAAAATATTCATGTAAAATATTATCATTAATATAATAATAAAATAAACTATAAACCAAATTAGAAAAAAAAACTACATTTTTGTTGGATCATTTATGATAAATTTATTATTTTCTTTTATGGTTTGCTACAAAACAAAAGGTGATGAAATTTCTAAAATGAAATAAAATAAATGAATATGAATAGGTTACCAGGCAGTCCCCTGGTTATGTACAGGATAGGTTCTTTTTTGTATGTAAATCGTAACTGGTGTATTTTGTCAGTGTCGAAAATTTTTTTTCGACCCTGTGAAAATTGGATTTTCAAATTTTGGGTTGTCATCGGAACAAGGATCAATAAAGCTTTGTTACAGACCCCGTACAGCGGATGATTGCAGCCTGGGACTAAAATACAGTAAATTATCTGTATCCAGAGTTCTGTCTGTAACTAGGGCTTGTCTGCAAGTCGACTATCCTTAAAGCTACATTCACAGGATGTGTGCCCTCGGGTACCGTAGTATGGCGGGCACACGTTAGCGCCAGGGAGAGGAGGAGGGGGTGAGCACTGCTCACCCCACCCCTCTCCATAGTGATATATGGCGTACAGCGCCGTATTCCGGGGAAAGATAGGACATGTCCTATCCTTCTCCCGGCTAAGGAACGGTACGGCGCCATGCGCCCATTGCCGTCTGTAGGGGACATATATACGGTGTATATTCGTCGGCCGTATATATGTCCCCCATATGGCCGTGTGATTGTAGCCTTAGTCAGAGACCGCCTGTGGTAATAATAATAGTAATAAAAGTAATAATAATACCAAGTATATTAAAGATACGAGAGAAGGTGTTAGGAGTCCCTGCGGAGGTGTGCACACATACACAAGGCCGTGTGAGACCGCCTACTGGACTCCTACGCCACAAAAAATCCAAATAAAAAGATTAAAATTTATAAATGATCTTTCCCCACAAAACATATATGAATTTTTATTGTATATCTATTTTTACTCGTTTTTGTTATGTGTTGGACAGGTCCTTCCAGCGGCAAATATCAAATATGATAGGTCGGTGACTTTGTTTTGGGACCTCATATGCTAATACGGCTCTCAGGTGGGTGGTTGGAGCAGACTACCTGACTCCTCCTACTTGACAATTGGGCCTACTTAGTAGAGATGTGTGGATCCGTACTATTCGGGTTCCCGCTTTGCGCCACCCGGATTGGCTACTGAACAGCCAATCTGGCAAATTAATGCCTCTAGCAACTAGTCATGGCTGTGATTGGCCAGGGGACAACCTCATCTTTGTAAAGAAACGGCACAGTTCAGACAAACGATACGCCTACTTCAGCGTCTACCCCGTACCGTACAGCACCATACATTGTATAATGGCCATGCTTGGAATTACAGCTCAACTTCACTCCCTTCAGACGAATACTGGAGCGTCTCTACTAAGACCCCTGCTGGGGGTGTAACTCATTAGATCTTATTTTGATCCTTATAAATACCACTTTAAGGGGAGAAAAAACGTGAAAATAGTACACGACCTGATGGTAACGTTGCATAAGACACTTCAGGTCACTTTGTAATTTCTCAGGGAGCGTCGTCAATCTCTCGGTACCTTCCCCCTGGTTAGACCATCTGTGCGCTATCCCTGGCTCTTTAGCAATACATTAAATCTTGTCAATACGTCCGATTGTAAGCTAATAGTAAACATACCCCGGTGTGTAGAGCCAGTGAAAAGCATTCATCTAGTGCCAGGGCATGCATTTACAGCATCTCATTGTCCCGCTAGCTCCATTCCATAGTGTTTGGATATTTAATGGTCCATTTGCACGTACAGAATGTTCTTACTCCTACTCTGCGGGAACCTCACATCCAGCCCGCGTCCAGCCACCGCTTAATGTTATTCCTCTGTTCCACTGTGCACGGGTCATTCCAAGTCTTTTCATGTTATCGATGTCTGCTATGTGCCGTACAGCTGTTTTTTTTTTTTGTTTTTTTTTGGTGGGGGGGTATTTTTTACAATTTTTTTTTTACACTTTTTCTATTTTTTTATGGTGTGTACAGAATTTTTAGCATATTAAAATTTGGCTGAGGACAACCCATTCTATAAATTCAAATAAACCCCTTTAAATTCAAGACAAGGTTTTCCTGGTCTATTATCTTATTTTTTAGGTAGAAATCTTGGGGGGATCTGAATAAATTTAAATGTGCCTCCTGGTTTGACCTCCTCGAACAAATCTAGCTTTTAGCATCCACTCTTTGTCACAGTTGAAATGTTTTTTTTCCTAGCCCGTTTACCGATCGTAGTTTAAGCACCATATATGCTAATTGGGCTCTATACTGTCAAGTGGGTGGTCTCAGACTATCTGCTCCAAGCTAGTACTGCCCACTTGACAGTATTGAGCCTTATAAGTATATAAGTATGAATTACCTTAATTGCTTGGACTACAGAAAAAAATTTCTAGTGCTTCAGAATCGGTGAAATTGGGTCTATCAAAGGAAGTGGAGTAAGTGGAAGTGGTGAAAGGTCCTATTTAAGTAAAAGTCTGGAGGAGTGTCCAAATGAAGGTGACGCCTATGTACTTCCTGAACTGAAATGATCCAATTCGCCGTCCTCTCGGACTCGTCCTATATTGTGTCATCAAGTCGAGAACATGGAGGAAGGTCATTACGCTCTACAGCACATTGGGGCAGATTTACTTACCCGGTCCATTTGCGATCCAGCGGCGCGTTCTCTGTGGTCCAGCCGGGATTTATTAAGGCAGTTCCTCCGACGTCCACCAGGTGGTGCTGCTGTGCTGAAAAGCATCGGAACGTACTGGAGTTCACCGAGCCAGGCTGAGTGAAGGTAAGTGCAAGCTCCACGATTTTTTTTTAAAAATGCGGCGGTTTTTTAGAATCCGTCGGGTTTTCATTCGGCCACGCCCCCCGATTTCCGCCACGTGCATGTCAGCGCCGATGCGCCACAATCCGATCGCGTGCGCCAAAATCCCGGGGCAATTCAGGGGAAATCGGCGCAAATCGGAAATATTCGGGTAACACGTCGGGAAAACACGAATCGGGCCCTTAGTAAATGACCCCCATTCTGTTCTACTTGTATCAACAACACGGGTTTTATACAATGAAGGGCATTTCAAAAATTTTCTGTAAGCTTGCCTTATGCACAATAAATTCTCAGACAAATGGCAGAACTCAATAAGGTTTGAAGAGCCAATATCCTCATGAACCAAATCTGAGCAGATGTCAGGTCTCCGTGGGTTTGAAGACCTCATAATGATTTGGGTTAAATGTTCACTACACTCTTCGGGCCCATTGTTTTATAGAGCTCTATGGTCATTATGCACATGTAGCGGCTCAGTTTGTGCCCACACCAAAAATAAAATCTATTGGACCATCACTGGTAACAAATGGAAGGGTTCAAGCTTCCCCAAGGCTGGCCCGGCCTTACTAATCATTGAACCAAAATTCCATGATTAAGTAGAATCGGAAGATCAATTTACTCCAATGACTGTGTGACAGCAACAATGTTTCATCGAGCCAACAGTGCAGCCTATAGTAGACCAGAATAGATCTGCAATGTAGGACATTTTTTGGCCTAGGTTTTAACTGCATGAACTGATTTAAAGTTTTTGGCCGAAATGTTTTTAGTTTTCAGTAGAGATGAGTGATAAGAACCTTTGATGCAATTTATTGGATTTGGATTTTTCGATAATGTGCTTGTTAAACTTTTGGAGAAAACTAGTAAGTTTGCTTATCTTTGCATTTTAAAAAATATAACCTTTTGACCGGTTGACCTTTTTGAAATTCCTAAGACTTTCACTATTTAAGTGAGTTTTTTGACTCCCTACTGAAGGAATGAGGCGAGATGTCCAAGAAGGATCACTTGGTAGCCCTAGTGGTGACAACACAAACTGCAGTGATAATTTATTCTATTTGTGCTCAAAAAAAGGTTTAGAAACTGTCCTCTTTCAGGACCTCTCTCTTCTTGGACCATAATTTGGACAGGGGAAATGGATAGGGGCCTGGGATTCTACAAAACCAGCCTAAAAGAAGAGAAACATTCCGTAGAAGCCATGACCTTCACAGGATTTGTCTTTCAAGTGAAGCAGTTTTATCTTCAGAGCTGTCATTCCTTCTGTATCTAGAGACCTGAAGTTACCCCTGGTAGTCAGACCTATCGGAGGCGGAGTCTTTTTTTGTCTCTGTCTCATATGGCTGACATACATTTAAACACCATCATTGGGTAAAGACTCAAATCATACCTAGTAGGGTAGTTATGTACTGTGTTGGCCATGGAGAGCAGAAGAAGAGCGAAGAAATCAGTCGATACGTTTTTGAGGATAACTGAGTATATTTGATGGTGGAGCTTTGGAGGTTACTAGTTCTCTTCGTCAGACATGATGTTATGCATTTTATACACAAGAGGCAGTGATCATTAAAGGAAATTAAAATTTTTTTTAACACAACAGATTGATAAATACAAGGACATCTTATTTACGACAGGACGGCCATAAACGCACTTAAATCTGTGAGGCGAGACAAGAGAGCCCTGGCTCTTATCTGCTCGTGGCCTCCAGGTCAGAGGTAGGAGGTCATGAATCTCCTCATTCATTTATACTCCCATTTCTTTCCTTCTTCCATTCTTTAATGTCCCATTAAAATAGTAATCTGCAAATCTTCCATAGTGTGGTCCTCTCTGGAGAAATGTGCAGCCACTGGGAGATCTTTCCTTTCATTTTTAATATCGGATCGGTGCGAGTTCATGCGCCGATGGAGTCTCTGGATTTTTCCCCAACATAAAGGCCTGTGGTTGGACACTGCTGACACATAATACGGTAGACCATATCAGAAGACCTGCAGGATCTGATGTACCTGCTGTGGTTGAGGTACAGGTACCTGGTCACCTGTGTAAATGTGCTGGCATGTTTTACACCTGCTTTGCAGGCAGGTGAGGTACCATTTTCTGATGGAGGTCTCAGGGCACTCCGGACAACCAGTTGTTTCAGGTTTGGTGGTTGCCAGAAGGACAGGAGAGGAGGGACTGGAAATATTTCTTTTAGTCTTGTGTCTTTATGCAGAATCGGTTGGAGTTCCTTGGCAATATGACGTAGGATCTCCAGTTGTGGGCTGTAAGTGACTACTAAGGGTACTCTGTTGGGTCTCCTAATATGTGATATACCTACTATGTTTCCAACTCCTCACGTTCAATTTCTGCTTGGCCGGAAGTTCTGTTGTACTCAGGACCAGCTACGGTCATGTACAACACTGATGTCACTATGCCAAATCCTGTGATCGCGACCACTTAACCGCCTACAGAAGTCACGTGATCACTGACACTTCCGACCAAGCCAGGAATGGACACGGCAAGACCAGATGAAGCTGTTGTCATAGGAAGTATGGATGACTTTGGTAGTCATCTCATGGATTCTAATTAATAGATTTCTTCTAACGATTCTTTAATAAACATGGAAATTGGATGAGCTTTATAATAAGGAATATAGAGTCTTAAATTAGAAATATTCGAGCATAATGTATATTTCATACCGTCATGTTATACACTTGGGACCCGCAATTCACAGTATAATTCTACGAATCTGTACTCTAGTGGTTTTCAAGTACAAGCAATATTTCCGCATCAAGGCTCAAGATGGTGAACTACTTTTTTTTTTTTTTTTTATCCTTTCCTCCTTTTAGCTTGCTTAATCCCTGTGAAGTGAAACACAAAACATGGCCTCTTTCAGACTATTTGTGCTAAGTAAATGACCCTTGGCCTATACAACCAGTCAGCCATGACATGGGAAAGTAAGTCTGTTGTGTCTCTTCTACTTTCTGGACACTATCCAGGAATGGGAATTTTCCTGCCCGAGAAATGTTCAACCGCGTGTCCGTGAAATCGGATCAGATATTTGCCGCGGATACTTTGTCATTCTCTTTTTGGCCTTTTAGTGTAATTAAGGGTTAATTGAATAGCTGAGATTTCATCCAAGTGTAGGGCTCCAGAATATTCATTCAGCTCCGACTTTTTTTCTCCAACCATGTTTTAGAAAAATGTTGGAGAACCTCTTTAGAACCGCTTGTTTTTTGTTTTGTTTTTTTGTTCCGAATGTCTTAAAATTCGACAGCAGCGTTAGTAATATGGCGTCCTAATGATAGGTGAGACTGGCTGACCATCTAATGTGTCTAAGGACCTAACAAATCCCAAAGGTAGATGTCCATGAGGTGAATAGAGTTCAATTTCAGCATCTTGGGACCTTCTGAACCCTGGCTGTCTGGCACGTGGAACCTTCTGAACTCAGGCTGTCTCTACCTTGATCAACTTTTAAAAAGATGCTACTCTGTTTATTCTGGCATAGTTGGAATTTTCTCTCTAGTTCCCACTGTTCCTGAGCAATCAATTTCATGTCCCATGGGTCAGAATGGGTGACAATCTGACAGAAGTAACCCAATTTATACTGTCAGAATGGTGGTCCTGGACTGGAAAACCTGGCCTCTCCTGTCTGTGATTTGAGGGCTAAAATATTGATTCTTCATGAACAGGGGTGGTGCTAAAGAAATAATTCCAGCTATTCTAGAATCAGTAAAACAATGCCGATTAAAGTATGCAAAATGTTGGGATTGATCAAGGTTTTGAGAGGTCCTCTTTAGGGTAAACCAAGCAGTTAAAGGGGTTTTCCCACAAGCTAAAGTTAGGCCCTATCCATGGGATAGGGCCTAATTTGCTGATCAGTGGAGGTCTCCGTGTCAAGACCCCCACGGATTGCGAAAACGAGGGGTCCGTCAGAACCCTTGTCGCTTCTTCAGACCTATCGAGCAGAGGGCACTCAACAATTCCCGTCGGCTCCATTGAGATTAATGGAACAGAACAATCATGCACGGCCGTCTACTCCATTAGTCTGATAGAGTGACGAGGGGTCAGACAGACCCCTCCTTTTCGCGATCTGTGGGGGTCTCAGCACTAAGACCCCCACTGATCAGCAAGTTAGGTTGTCTGGCAGCAGTTCTTCTGTGTTTCATAAATAACAGGTGGACACTAGACCAAGCGTCCACTTATTAAGGAGGCTCAAGGCATTATTGATGACTCTAGGATCAGTGTCCATTTCTGGGGTGCCCAACACCTGACACTACCTCCGACTAGATGTTTGAAGAGACTGTGATGTTCAGGCCAGCTATGAAGTTTCTTCATTGCTAAATCTTGAAACCCCTTGATCGGACCTTCTTAACTGTATGCTTGACCCACCCGAAAAACTGACCCAACCAAAAAAAGAAGTGTGGACAGTTACTTTTCTAGTAATATCCAATAAAGTGCCAAAATTATCAATGTGGGCAAGGATAAAAACTTTCAATAAATCGGGGCGTGGCAGCTTGGAACCAGATGTGGTGGATGGATCTTGGATGGAGACTTGGAAGCAGAGTAGTGAATGCCTTGTTCCAGAAGCTGTGACTGTGGACCAGTATTTGGTGACTGGTTGAATGAGAGGGTTTTTTTTTAAGGTTTCTAGCTTTTTCCTGGAATCTTCTATAGAAGTGACTCTTTGGTAAGCAACGGTTGGTGACTGTTTTGCCATTTGCATTCATTCCATGTTGTGGACCTGTTCCATGTATAGAGCTTTCAGTTGCATGCTTAAAGGTTACCCTGTAAAGAAGCTACTTCAGTGTTCAGTAATGGTTACCACTCTGGGGCATTCTATATAGAGGTGCCCTGTATATAAGGTATGTACTATTATAGAGATTTCTAGCGAGGCATGACTTCCCTTCTACCCTTATTTTGTCTTTGTGCTTCGTAATGGCATCTAAAGAACCTTGGAGGTACTTGCATGTCACTGTGCCGGGAGTATGTATGTGGTGAGCTGTAGTATTAGATCATGATGTAGATCAAAGAATCACTCGTTTTCTTCTACCTCTAGAAACGTGCGCTGTGAATAACGGAGGCTGTGACCGCACTTGCAAGGATACCGCGACGGGAGTCCGATGTAGTTGCCCTGTGGGCTTCACCTTGCAGCCGGATCAAAAGACTTGCAAAGGTTAGTAGAACAACAATGGTCACTACACTTCACCCTTGCACAACAGATCCCAACACAGTAGAGTACAGTACCATCATACTACGCCCTATAAAAATAAGCATGTGCCTTACAACTTATGATTTGCGCCAGTCCATGACAGATCCGGTGCAATTGCGCTGTATGATCTTTAAGATCTTCATAGACTACTGCTAAGCCTCATAGTAGGTAGTATTTGATATTGGAGGCTTTGAGCAGGGGTGTGTACTTCATTGTACAATCAAAGCAGGGGAGGGGCTACTTATATTGGAGACTCTTTAATATATACACTAGAAGTAGTAAGGGGGTTAAATTATACATTGGACTTTCTAGACCAGATGGATACCTTAATAATATCAATATCTTAAGGTAGGGAGCATGCTAGGGATTTTCTGTAAGGCTGGACACTATACAGGAGGTCTTGGCATAGGAACATATTGTGGGAATATGGGCAGAAAAGGCAATTTCTTTGAGCTTTTAGGCAGGGAGAGCACTGTATGGGAGCTTATAAAGAGGCCCTTACCCCAAGTGTAAAATGCAGAAGACCAGTATAGTAGACCAGAATAGTTCTTCAATGTAGAACATTTGTGGCTTCGATTTTAAGCATGAACTAATTTAGAGATCATAAGGGATTTTTAGCCAAAATGTTTTTTCGTTTTCAGTAGAGATGAGTGACAAGAACCTTTGATGCGATTTATTGGATTTTCGATAATGTGCTTGTTAGACTTTTGAAGATGCTTCCAGGAGTTTATGTCTTACACAGTGATTGTTTTAGCAACCTACCAATAGATTCTAGGCAGGGAAGGCATTGCAAGGGAGGATTTAGGCAGGGAGGACATTTCACAGTATGTTTTAGGCTCGGGGGAAATTGCTTAGACAGGGAGGACATTGTATAGAATTTTTTAGGCAGGGAAACCTTTATTTACTATATATTTGAGGCTATGAGGGCATTTTCTTTTAGGCAGGGAGAATGTTGTACAGGGAGAACATTTTACAAGATAATTTAGGCAGGGAGGACATTGCACACGATACTTTGGCCAGGGAGGACATTTTGGGGGATCCTTTGGGCGGGGAGGACATTTTACAGGATCCTTTGGCCAGGGAGGACATTGCACGGGATCCTTTGGGCAGGGAGGACATTGCACGGTATCCTTTGGGCAGGGAGGACATTGCACGGGATCCTTTGGCCAGGGAGGACATTGCACGGGATCCTTTGGCCAGGGAGGACATTACACGTGATCCTTTGGCCAAGGAGGACCTTGCACGGGATCCTTTGGCCAGGGAGGGCATTTTACAGGATCCTTTGAGCAGGGAGGACATTGCACGGGATCCTTTGGGCAGGAAGGACATTGCACGGGATCCTTTGGGCAGGGAGGACATTGCACGGGATCCTTTGGGCAGGGAGGACATTGTACGGGATCCTTTGGGCAGGGAGGACATTGTACGGGATCCTTTGGGCAGGGAGGACATTGTACGGGATCCTTTGGGCAGGGAGGACATTGTACGGGATCCTTTGGGCAGGGAGGACATTGTATGGGATCCTTTGGGCAGGGAGGACATTGTATGGGATCCTTTGGGCAGGGAGGACATTGTACGGGACCCTTTGGGCAGGGAGGACACTCTAAGGGATCCTTTGAGCAGGGAAGACACTGTATGGGATCCTTTGGGCAGGGAGGACATTGCACGGGATCCTTTGGGCAGGGAGGACATTGTACGGGATCCTTTGGGCAGGGAGGACATTGTACGGGATCCTTTGGGCAGGGAGGACATTGTACGGGATCCTTTGGGCAGGGAGGACATTGTACGGGATCCTTTGGGCAGGGAGGACATTGTACGGGATCCTTTGAGCAGGGAGGACACTGTATGGGATCCTTTGGGCAGGGAGGACATTGCACGGGATCCTTTGGGCAGGGAGGACATTGCACGGGATCCTTTGGGCAGGGAGGACATTGCACCGGATCCTTTGGGCAGGGAGGACATTGCACGGGATCCTTTGGGCAGGGAGGACATTGCACGGGATCCTTTGGGCGGGAAAGATATTTTACGGGATCCTTTGGGCAGGGAGGACATTTTACGGGATCCTTTGGGCAGGGAGGACATTTTACGGGATCCTTTGGGCAGGGAGGACATTTTACGGGATCCTTTGGGCGGGGAGGACATTTTACGCGATCCTTTGGGCGGGGAGGACATTTTACGGGATCCTTTGGGCGGGGAGGACATTTTACGGGATCCTTTGGTCAGATGGACATTTTACGGGATCCTTTGGTCAGGAGGACATTTTACAGGATCCTTTGGTCAGGAGGACATTTTACAGGATCCTTTGGGTAGGGAGAACTTTAGGGAGTATTTTACAGGGTGTTTTAGACAGGGAGGACCATGTCCCGGAGGCTGAAGGAGGGGTATGTACTATAAAGGTGTTCCATAGCGGTGGCCCAGACAGAACAGGAATACTCTTACATGGAGTACACTATACATAAGGCTCTAGACATCCTCATTGCAGTCTTAGAAGTCATTTTCAAGGTGTCCTGTGTAGTAAAAATGTAACTTGTTGATATTAAGCTTTAAATAGCAGAAAACCATTGAGTGAACAGCCAGGAAGTATGTGGCTTTCCCTTGATCATACCTGGGCTCCATCTAGACGTCCACAGAGACTTATTGAGGTGACAGCCCGGTCCTGTTTGGGTGTTTGTTTGTTACATCTTGTGCTGTAAGCGAATAACGCCTTCACACATTTCTAATTAGACGGAAAACCACACACAAATATTTAATAGAGTCAGGTCCATGTAACGTGCCTTGGGATCTCCCAAATAAGCAATTAAGACGGCACAGCCTGGAGATATGAAAATACCAGCCCGAGCCCGATATTAGCACTGAGCTGTCATTTTCCTGTGACTTTGTATTATGTTCCCTCGCAGTCTCTTGTGTGGGTCTTAGTCTGTATGTTTGCTGGTCAAGGTCAGGTCTGTTCTTTGGAAACTCCTGTGAAATGAGTTACTTGTATTCAGGAGCCTGAAGAGGCCAAACGTAGCGCTAAAAACAGCTGGTAATCTAAAGAAATGCACCAGAAAGACCCTAGATCCACTAAATCACTTACTGCATTTCAAGTCCGGTTTCATAGACTTTGTGTTGAAGAGCTTCCCATTTCCTGAAACCGATTGACATCTTCTTCCCAATGCACTGTATAAGAAGAAAGCTGTCAATCGGCAGGGGGTGGTGTGTTAGACCTTCTATGACTTGCTTGCTAGAGGATCTGATAAGACACCGTTACCACTACTTTATGTCGACTTTGTGACATATTGCCTTCAGTCAACCTTCAATCCTCAAGCCAAATGTCGGGTTTCTCTGTTGGCCACTGACTTCTGTAGAGAAAGCTACCTGTAGGCTACAGAGAGGTACCCGTAGGCTACAGAGAGGTACCCGTAGGCTACAGAGAGGTACCCGTAGGCTACAGAGAGGTACCCGTAGGCTACAGAGAGGTACCCGTAAGCTACAGAGCGGTACCCGTAGGCTACAGAGAGGTACCCGTAGGCTACAGAGAGGTACCCGTAGGCTACAGAGAGGTACCCGTAGGCTACAGTGAGGTACCCGTAGGCTACAGTGAGGTACCCGTAGGCTACAGAGCGGTACCCGTAGGCTACAGTGAGGTACCCGTAGGCTACAGTGAGGTACCCGTAGGCTACAGAGAGGTACCCGTAGGCTACAGAGAGGTACCCGTAGGCTACAGAGAGGTACCCGTAGGCTACAGAGAGGTACCCGTAGGCTACAGAGAGGTACCCGTAGGCTACAGTGAGGTACCCGTAGGCTACAGTGAGGTACCCGTAGGCTACAGAGCGGTAACCGTAGGCTACAGAGCGGTAACCGTAGGCTACAGAGCGGTACCCGTAGGCTACAGAGCGGTACCCGTAGGCTACAGAGCGGTACCCGTAGGCTACAGAGCGGTACCCGTAGGCTACAGAGCGGTACCCGTAGGCTACAGAGAGGAACCCGTAGGCTACAGAGAGGTACCCGTAGGCTACAGAGAGGTACCCGTAGGCTACAGAGAGGTACCCGTAGGCTACAGAGCGGTACCCGTAGGCCACTGATTAAGGAGAAAGGGATGGGGTGTGTCTGTGATTTACAGGCGGTTTCCATTGTAGGTGGCACTAGGTGCGAAGGTGAGCATCAAGGCGGCATCAAGAGCAGAATGATGGTCACCAGGAATGTTCCTCAGAGGAGGTTTAAAGGGGTTTTTCATTATTTCTGGAAAACCCCTTGGTGGCTGGGGTATGGGTGAAGACTGGAAGTACCAGCAGGACCCAGGAGGCAGAGAAGGATCACTCGTCTTTACCAAAATAGCTACTGACTTCTGCGGTGAGGCTGTAAATCCCAAACCTTCCCCTTCTCTTCTTAACAACCTATTAAGAAGAGAGACCCATTGGGAAATTAAATAAAGCAACAGAAAGGAGGGTGTCAGGTATTTTCTTCGGTCAAGAAAATCTACCATCATAATCCATTATGATAAACCAGGGACGTTACTCATAGACGCAGGCGCCGTAAATGTGGTAATCTTCTTATATTTCTTATCCTTGGCTTCCTTCCTTCTAAAATCAACTTTTAAAATGATGCTTATGAGCCAGAAGGGTTGTGGAGAGAGTTTCCAGAGTCCCTCTGTGCAGTAGATTCACACGCCATTACACTGTGCACTCCTCCCTCCTACTGGATGAGATTACATTAGGCAGACAGAGAGCCTGAACAGCCAACGTGACCAACTCTCTATTGTCCATGGGGTAAAAAATGGGTAAATACTTGTAGCCACCCAAAATGAGTTTTTTAACATCAAGTCATAGGTCCAAAGTCAACTGTCCCAACTTCGGAACCTTCCCCCCCAAAAATTGTAGTAATAGAATAATAAGGAGGCTGCTACTTTAATTTATCTTCACAAAGTGGTGGAATCCGAGTCAAAATGTTCTACTTAGTTGGAAGTTTTGGTATCGGGCTAAATCCGTCAACACTTGCTCCTAAAAAGTGTTTTTATTAAGGAAGACAAAATTAAAAAAAATTGGGATAGCCTTCTTTCAGTTGCCGGAGACCAAGTAAGGAATCGAAAATAGTGAGGATGAAGCCCTCGGAGCCGTAGCAGCTGTAATGGTCTTTCTATGCATTTGACCCCGTTCATGGATAACTCTCACAATACCTAGCGGATGAAGGAGAAGAGAACACATTCCTCTTATTACTTGGACGAGAGCTTTTTTCCTTACTGTGCAATCCTTGTTAATCTTCTGGCACATTGTTTGACTAGAGGGGTGATATCCAGGGCTTACACTAGGCAAACATGTCTCGAGCAAGCTGTCTCACTCCCATGGTTACTAAGGAGGGATCTACGGGCCTGCTCCAGGCAGGGAAGAAATGTAACATACATGTGTTAGTATTGACGCATACACGGCAATGTACGCAACCTCAGCGTGGAGCCTACGACTTCCACCAACTTGGGTTTGCTCTGGAATTGTCCATCTACGAGATCCTACAAGACCCTATTCTGGGAAAATATGGCTCGGCCTAAGAAGGTTAATGGGTTAAATTGTCCACCATTATATCACTTCTACAAATCCCCCCCCCCCTTGTCTTGTTGTCCAAGGGAAGTATAGTCTATTATATGGTTTGTCCTTTACGAGGGAAAGCCCTATACAATGGGATAATATGGGCCCTTTATGTAGAGGACTGCACCTGTTTATGGAAGAAAGGACCACGTTTTAGCCAATTATCCGTCAAGAGATGACAAATAGAAGGAGGTCTAAAAACAACTGTTTCGAGTTTTCTATTCCGTGACCTATTCAGCTAGGTCTGTGTATTGCCACCATTGTATAGGAGTTTGTATAGAGATCAGGTATAATCCTTTTTGTCCAGGTACTTAGCAGATGTCGGCCGTCTGCTCTTTCAAGCTTTTGTCTGCTTTCTCGAATTTAAAAATTTTTTTTTAAAAAAATTTCCGTCGGGAGCCCTTGCAGCAAGTGTTTGATTTTCTGGCACTGCCCCCACAGGGGAGACTGAGTATTACATGTATTACGATGGAAAGTATCAAATTATAATAATAGATAAGGTTGAAAAAAAGATTGAGGTCCTTCATGGATCTAGAAGAAGGCCCGAAACATCTGGAGATGCAGTTTGGCCCCGTAGTAGGGGAAAAATGTCACCCAAACTCCAAATTAATCCCATCCCAAAAATGGGAATCAAAAGTCCCACCTCAAAAATGTGGTTGACTTGTTCAAGTTTGGGTGTATGTGGTTGGGAAATTGTGGGTCGTCTATAATAATATCCATTCTCTGGTGTTCATAGTTTCAAAAAGTTCGGAATTAGAGATGAGGTTTCTGTTTCAGGCGCGTCCCCGGCCAATCACAGCCAAGGCTAGGAACTAGAGGCGTCAATTGTCTGTTGGATTGTCTGTTCGGCCACCATTCCGGCAATATGTCTGGTTCGCGTGGGACACGCCCAAATCTGAGCGAAAATTGTAGTCCGTTCATCGCTATTCACAATCTCATCTTAGTATAGGTTCTCTATAAGACTTTGGACTGGCCAGAACCCCAAATTCCTTTATGTATCTCCAGTCAGTGGAGCTAAAGGATTATAGAAAGAATGAGTTGGTCAAAATTCGAGCAACGTGATACGGAATAAATATTATAGTTGATGGAGACATCGAGGAACCTCAAGTAGTAGACTTGGTTGCAAGTCCCTCAAGTCCAAACTATAATCCTGCATCACTATGGGCAAGAATCGGCCAATAGTGAGGGGGAAAAAATAGTCCGTTCCATCTCCTTATGTGTCAAAACCTTAATAACTAAAAATCTAAGATTTCGACAAAATTTAAAAAATATATATAAAATTAGTAAATTATTAAATAAAAATTTTAAAAAATGCCAGAACCAGCAATAGTTATCTAATCCGATCAAAATGTACTCAAACTTTTATGGTGTATCCCCCTTCTTAAAGGGTATTCCAGGCTTAGAACATAGCCAGATCATCCAAATAGTTGCACACAGGAGTTGTGGGGCTATAACAAAATGTAGAAGCTTACCCCTCCCTCAATATTTTTTATTAATAGGGTTTTCCCATGAAACATGTTAGGATAGGGCCTAACTTGCTAATCGGCAACAAAAGTTCACGAGAACGGGGGGGGGGGGGTCCGATGTAACATAGTTGGACCCCTTGTCACTCCCTGAGAAGAGCGGAGCAGCCGGTTAACCTGTTCATCTCTGTAGGGCTGAGGGAGCTCCATAGAGATGAACGGGGCAGCCCGGACATTAGTGTCCGGCTGCTCCACTTATCTCAGGGAACGACGAGTCGGACCCATCGTTCTAGTGATCTGTGGGGGTCTCATCACTGAAGACTGTATCACTATAGATAGGGCCTAACTTGTTTTGTGGGGAAAATCCCTTGAGGCTTAAGATTTTTTTAAATAAAAAATTATTTAAACACAGTCCATCTTACCCAGACACCTTATTACTCTGTAGTTCTTTCTCAACACCAGATTTCTTGTTATATATATATTAGAAAAGATTCAAAAATCTCCCAGAGTGATAAAACTGTCTGCTAGCAGCCACCACTAGGGGGAGCTCCATACTTACGAATTAATACAGTTTCCACTGAACATAATGGAATCTGTACTAATCTCTAATCGCTCCACTGTAGCTATGCTCCTATTCAAATGAATGAAATATGCCCTTCAGTTACCAGAACTGACCACTATAGAAAGGATGGCGCTGTCTGCTTCCATTCTCTATGCAGAGAGCGGCAAATCCGTGAGGAAGCCATGTATCCGACCCACACCCATTCTATGGAAATGTTATTCATTTTTTTCCCCTTAAGACCCCAATACACATTCAGTCTTCTACGGAAGCATCTACTACACCTCCGTTACAACCTGTAGAGCGTCTCCACATTGCTCCTGTGAAAGCCGTTTACGGCTCATCTGCAACCCCATTCAGGTTCACGCCGCACCAGTAACGGCACCAGCGCTTCCAGATCCGGATTAACTCTGGCGGGTCACTTCCAGTGTATTTTCATGAGCCCCTTAAACCTTTTATCAGCCGGCGTCTGGTCCTCCTGACCGGAATGTGTGTGCGATTGTCTCGGGGTCTTACACTAGTGCCAAGCCACTGATATTCTACGGAGATCTCTGGCTCCGAGGCGTTCCCTAGAACTCTTAATCCGGGGCATTAAAAACGTGAAGATATTGGAAGAGGAAGAATATCAGACACTATAAAGCAACATTCCATGCCGAGGTCCAACTCCATCCAAGATACCTTGGCTGCTCCCAGGCCGGGTCCGCTCCGAAAACCTGATAGGACTTGTGGGATGTGGAAATAGCCCCACTTTGGTCTATAGGTGGAGTCAGGTATTACAACCAAGTCCTGTTCCAATCAATCCATGTACAGATTTAGAATGACTTAGTAATTGCCCCCAGTTGGAAGCATGGATACGCACGGTTGGTTTGCACTCTCGTGTCTATGGAACATTGGGGGCAACTTATGGAGCAGATGTCCTGGAAGTCCTACAGTGAAAAGAGCACAGGTTCCGTGGCGGATATATAGACTGCCGTGGGCCCTGTGCTGTATGAAAATTGTGGACCCCCCCTCAACTAGTCCAATATATTTTAATGATTTGACATTTACTGCAAACTTCCAAAAGGGGGGGAGTCCCTTTTGCTGACTTGAGGTTCAGCAGTTTAAGGACCTTTTAAAGGACATTCGAAGGTCCTGGAAGGACTGCTGTATACATGTTGATAGCCAGCACATCTGTATGATTTCGGGGCTGCAGGGCCCTCTCTTTATTATGTTACAGGTGCCCATGGGTCACAGGCAGCTGCCTAAACCACCCATATTGTAATCCTCTACTGCCCTCTTCAGGGCACTTTTGCTCCTCCATTTTCCCACCCACTTGGATCCTAGCAGGCAACAGGGGAACAACCCCTTTTGAGGAACAATATTTTCTGGTAAATTTTTAATCCTAGCGGGAAAAACCTTTTTAAAGCTGTTACAAAAACTGTGCCAGACTTGTTGAGGTTTAGCTGCAGTACTCTTCACAACCTTTTCGACTGGTGTGGCGCTATTTTCTGATCTTACACAATCATAGGTTGCTCCAAAATATCATAATTTTTATCTAAGCTGCCTTAAAGGGGTTGTAGTGATCGGAAATAAAAATCCCATCTACACTGAGCTGTACCCTGCAATTCCAGATAGAGCCTGCGGGCACAAGTGGCGCTATGACCCATAAGCCCCTGTACTCCTTGCTCATTGTATGTCTCCTGCCTGCTCTTATATCTCGCCGCGCTCAGGATCGCTCAGCTGGCTTTAATTTTAGATATTACACATCAGTTGGCAGCGGAGAAATATGCTGTTTTTATTGTAAATAGTAGAGCGCACTCGAAAATCTCGCTCCCTGGGAAATGGAGCAAAAGAAAACAATAGGTCTGAGATTCGCTTTTGTCAAGGTGCAGCCCTTTTCTTCCATAGATTGTGTGGAATGGAAATTCTCTGACTTTAAAGAAGGTGAACAGTAAGGGGGCGCTATAATGTGTGAAGCCGGGTTCATATGTATGGTAACACATGGCAGCTTGTAAAATTGCGAGTCTAATTAGCATATTGGTTGGCAGGACCAATAGCATTGGTTGCTCAGGTACGATGGTGGCTATTGACGATGGTGGAGGTGGTAATAGGTCCTGTTCATGGAGGGAACCCAGAGGGATGTGTTTGACCTCCTCACAGCACCTCCACAGGGGAATTGAGGAATTACACATTTTCAGTTAAGTGCAGTAGGATATCTGGGTGATTCTCCTGTCCTACAGAACGAGAGGGTTTTCTTTGTACCCGCTCTCTGTTCCGTCTGAAATGTGAGTGTCCATTAGGTGGTCTGCCTTGGATTAATTCCCCTTGTACGAGACAGGTCTTGGGTTAAAAAAAAATCATAAATCGCAACCGCCGAGTAACTCCAGAAATCCGATGTAATCGGTGAGGGAACCTAAAATCTACAGCACCTCCACAGGGAGGATGGCCAGTTGTACATTTCCAGGTAAATTCAATGGGCTGTCTGTTACTCTGGGGGTATGGCGAGTCCTCCAGAGCAGCAAAAAAGTTTTTGTAGCCACTCGTTGGTCTGTAACTACATCACTATGTCTCAGTTTCTCCAGTCCGTACTGTTATGTCTAGTGCAGGACCTAAGGGGTGGAGCGTGATACAAGAATTATTTGTATCGAAGACAAGCTCCGCCCCAAACACCCTGCAATGAGCGTTAATAAAAAAAAAAGTTTTGGGACCTCCATGAAAATCTGTAACGTCTCACTGGTTTCCAACTTTTTTTTTCAGATATTGACGAGTGCTTGGTGAATAACGGTGGATGTGACCATTTTTGCCGTAATACCGTCGGAAGCTTTGAATGCAGCTGCCAGAAGGGATACAAATTATTGACGGATGAGCGCACCTGCCAAGGTAAACCAGAGTCATCCAAGATTTATCCTAAATTTTTCCTCCAGTTTTTGTGTAAAAATAACTTAGATAAGTTGTTAGACAAGTTTGTGATTAAAGTCAACTGAGGATAGGTGGTAACTGATTGATAGGTGTCCCAACATTAAGACTTCCACCAATCCCATGAATGAAGCGCATTCCGAATGTTATCACCCTTCTCACAAATCACACCCGGAATTATGTCACCAAACCCATCATTCTACATGAAAGTGGTTACCATGGACATTTAGACCATAAATATCTGACGGATAAGTATCTCCGAGCTTTCTGTTCTGGTAGTTGGCCCATTCTCTAAATCGGTTATGGTAGCAGAGGTGAGTTCATAAATGATGTTGTCCTTAGGATTGTCCAGAGGTCTTGTAGAACATCCTTGGATGTGGCCAATGCTTGAAGATTTTCCATCCGATTTGTGGCCAATAAATCTTCTTGGTGTCACGAAGAGACCAAAAGAGGTCCCATCCTTAAATGTGGCCAATGCTTGAAGATTTTCCATCCGATTTGTGGCCAATAAATCTTCGTGGGGTCACGAAGAGACCAAAAGAGATCACATCCTTGGATGTGGCCAATGCATGAAGATTTTCCATCCGATTTGTGGCCAATAAATCTTCTTGGTGTCACCAAGAGACCAAAAGAGGTCACATCCTTGGATGTGGCCAATGCTTGAAGATTTTCCATCCGATTTGTGGCCAATAAATCTTCTTGATGTCACGAAGAGACCAAAAGAGATCACATCCTTGGATGTGGCCAATGCTTGAAGATTTTCCATCCGATTTGTGGCCTATAAATCTTCTTGGGCTCACCAAGAGACCAAAAGAGGTCACATCCTTGGATGTGGCCAATGCTTGAAGCTTTTCCATCCGATTTGTGGCCAATAAATCTTCTTGGTGTCACCAAGAGACCAAAAGAGGTCCCATCCTTGGATGTGGCCAATGCTTGAAGATTTTCCATCCGATTTGTGGCCAATAAATCTTCTTGGTGTCATTAAGAGACCAAAAGAGTCACTTTTCAATTGTCTACCCCAATCCTCATATCATGTTGTTGTTCTGTAGACAAAATAAACAAATCTACTAACAAATAAACCTTTTGGCGTTGTAGAACGTTGGACAAGTTTTCAACTCGTTATTTCAGACATATTTATGCGATTTCGGAGAACCCCATTATAACAAATTCCTTGGAATCTCAAACATAGATAAGAACTCTTCTTCATATCTGAGAACTTTTGAGAGAATCCAGGAATATCCTCAACGCGTCCAGCCATCTATATAATTGTTAGATCACGTCCAAATATCAGCTCTTAAGTCTATAATTCTCACCGGTTTTGTTCCAAGAAGCAAGACCTTGCTGGCATCTCGAAGAGTGTTGAACACATGAGGGTCATCTTCAACAACAACTAATTCTATGAAGGCTACATTGGGTTTTATCTTCAAAGAACTTTCATTTTTGGACATCCTTGAAGAGTCTTCACTAATGATCTCCATATTTTCCTGTAGACCACGGTTGCCATTTTATTTGGTGTCATCCCAGTTTCTGTGCTCGAACGTAAGAGGGTGAAATAAATAAAACCTCCTTGTTAAAGTCGGCAGAATGTTCCATGACTCAAATCGTGGTTATTAATATCCCATCTACTCCCGTGATTATAATAGGAAGAGCGTTGTATATCTGGCCAATAACCGCTTGTCTTGACCATGGCCAACTACCTTCCACGGTCCACTGGAGCTTAAATGGGATGGAACGATGTGCTGTATAAATGGAGCAGTTGGGAGACATTTTAGATGAATATTAATCTTTTCTTGCAGAAAACTAAAAAATTTTTATTTTTTTTGGGGGGGGGGGGCGGTTGTGGTTTTTGTTGAGTGTGGGGCAGAAATGTCTATTGGTCTTGATCCTATTTTGGTCCTTGGTGACATCAAGAATTTCTCAGACAAGTTCTCCGATTTTTAGGTCAAGAGACTCATTTTATTTTTCATTAGTATTTTTTACATTACCTAGGCTGACCCAAGTATAAGTCGAGGCCCCTCATTTTACCACCAAAACCTGGGAAAACCTATTGACTCGAGTATAAGCTGAGGGTGGGAAATGCATTGGTCACAGCCTCCCCATTATATAGCCTGCCGGACGCTGCCCCCCAGTATATAGCCAGCACCTGCCCCCCAGTATATAGCCAGCACCTGCCCCCCAGTATATAGCCTGCCAGCCCATATACCCCAGTATATAGCCAGCCCCCTGCCCCAGTATATAGCCAGCCCCCTGCCCCAGTACATAGCCTGCCGTAAGCTGCCCCATAGTATAAAGTCTGCACCTGCCCCCCAGTATATGGCCTGCCAGCCCATATCCCCCAGTATATAGCCAGCCCCCTGCCCCAGTATATAGCCAGCAGCGGGGGAAGCCGGAAAGGTGAGTTTTGATATATATATTTTTTTTACTTGAGTATAAGCCGAGTTTGGGTTTTCAGCACATTTTTTTTAGTGCTGAAAAACTAGGCTTATATTTGAGTATATATGGTAATTTTATTACCAATTATTGTAGGCAGATAACACAGGATCTCTCCATTAACAATGGTTATAGGGATTACTCAGCTCCACAACCGGCTGCTCAGTCAGTTCTTACTATGCTGACAAAATTCTCCTGTAAAGGAGATTTTTGGGGGAGTTTTGTGTCTTTTTGTGGTTTTGTTGTGAATGACCCTAAGGCCTTATTGCCCACGAGTGAGTTTAATGCGTCCAATTTGCATCAAACTCGCATCGTGTACTTGCTGCTAAGTCCGGCCCAAACGTTACGCAACCGGATGCAAGTTGGACGCCTCCAACTCTCTCGTGGGAAATAGGCCTCAGAGGGATATGGGTTGATCCCGGTTTTTTTGGTTGTTGCAGAAACAGGTTTGGCTAATTTGGAGTTGCTTAATACAACACGTGAACATTTCTATGCTAAATGACTCCATTCTCAACGTCACACAGACCAAAAATTTGTGAAAGCTTTGTAGAACTTTTTGGATTGTAGTTTGAGGAAAATTTTGGCAAAATTTTATGAAAATTAATCAATAAGCTTGTACATTTTTCTTAAATAACACCAATGGACCTCCAGAGTAGAATAATGAATCCCCCCTCCCCAGGAGTCATTTATATCTATGATTCAGGATATGATCTCCGTCATAGGTCCGTTTCGGAAAGAAACAAACATTCTATACTATTTTCTAGAATATTTGTATATAAGGAAAATACTGTTCTAAATATTTCATACTACAAGACGGCAGTAAATTATTAGAAGGTATGGCCGAAAGAGAGTCCTTTGATTTGCTAATGGACATATTTCTTCTGAACAGCGCACCACATGGCTTGGAGTGGTATTACAAGTAAAACTTTGAAATTATTAAGACATTACCCGGACGATTATATGTCTTATTACTATTCTATTTTGTAATAAATGTGAAATGTGGTTCCGTGGGAAACAGATAATTCTCATATTATGGCACGGAACCATTTTTATGTCCCAAATCAAATATATCTAAAACTTCAGATAAATCCGAGCTCCCCGCACTCCAGATTATTCACCGCAGGTATTTCTATGTGTGATTACTGGATTTGGATACAGAAGAGAAAATCCTTCCAGGCTATAATAAGCACTTGGCGTGGAATTTTAAAAAAAAATCGGATTTGGAGGAGAGTTTTCGGGAACCTCCAGAGCACAATTAATGGTCTTTTTGGCCTTTGTGGAGCTGGATCTACTCGCAGTTGTTTGTGGTGTGATGACGCGTGATGTCACCTTCCCACTTTCTATTCTTTATAGGCTTCTTTTGATCCGAAGTTTGTTAATCATAGACTTCTGGGGAACATGTGATGAGATCCGGGAGGGGCTATTGGCTCCGGCTGTGTCCAGACATGTTCTTCTGTATCACATCAGGATATGGTGGTGCTCTTACTACAATAGGCTTATGTGTAAGGGGCTACTTTATGGGGTCATATATTTACCCCTTAGATCTTATGGGTAATCTTAGACGACGTATTGGGGAAGGGCAGTTTAGTGGGCGTGTTAGGGAAGGGGGCGGTTTAGTGGGCGTGTTGGGGAAGGGGGCGGTTTAGTGGGCATGTTGGGGAAGGGGGCGGTTTAGTGGGCGTGTTGGGGAAGGGGCGGTTTAGTGGGCGTGTTGGGGAAGGGGGCGGTTTAGTGGGCGTGTTGGGAAAGGGGGCGGTTTAGTGGGAGTGTTGGGGAAGGGGGCAGTTTAGTGGGCGTGTTGGGGAAGGGGGCGGTTTAGTGGGCGTGTTGGGGAAGGGGGCGGTTTAGTGGGCGTGTTGGGGAAGGGCGGGTTAGTGGGCGTGTTGGGGAAGGGGGCGGTTTAGTGGGCGTGTTGGGGAAGGGGGCGGTTTAGTGGGCGTGTTGGGGAACGGGGCGGCTTAGTGGGCGTGTTGGGGAAGGGGGCGGCTTAGTGGGCGTGTTGGGGAAGGGGGCGGTTTAGTGGGCGTGTTGCGAAAGGGGGCGGTTTAGTGGGCGTGTTGGGAAAGGGGGCGGTTTAGTGGGCGTGTTGGGGAAGGGGGCGGTTTAGTGGGCGTGTTGGGGAAGGGGGCGGTTTAGTGGGCGTGTTGGGGAAGGGGGCGGTTTAGTGGGCGTGTTGGGGAAGGGGGCGGTTTAGTGGGCGTGTTGGGGAAGGGCGGGTTAGTGATTATAATATAAAGTGCTCATACTTAAATTTTCTTCGCCCCGGTTTTTGGAGCAAATCTGACTACCGAAAAAGTCTTCATCACACTATATTACAAGTCTTATATCTTCCTGATGACTTTGTGATCTAGATGTCTTGGAGTGTACATAAAGAATATCATCAGAAATTTGAGGTTTTTCAACAGTTCCTCTGTTATTCTTTCCGGAAATGGATATATTGACAACGAATGTTGGCTTTTCCAATTTTTCAAGAGGGTGTGTCTATTACAGTCTCTACTTGTCCAATGCACAGCTAATTATAAAATTATGATTTCTCTGTGCTCTGTCTGTCCAATGATGTCTCAGCAAAGTATCACATAGGCAGCTAGACACTGCACCAAATGTGCTATTCCTAACCTCATTGCAGCAAAGATCACAGAGATTCAATGGTTATCAGACACCATTATGATTTCTCCGTTGTCTGTCTGTCCAATGATGTCTCAGCACAGCATCACATAGGGAGCTAGACACTGCACCCAATGTACTATTCTTAACCTCATTGCAGTGAAGATCATAGAGATTCAATGGTTATCAGACACCATTATGATTTCTCTGTTGTCTGTCTGTCCAATGATGGCTCATCACAGTATCACATAGGCAGCTAGATACTGCACCAAATGTGCTATTCCTAACCTCATTGCAGTGAAGATAATAGAGATTCAATGGTTATCAGACACCATTATGATTTCTCTGTTGTCTGTCTGTCCAATGATGTCTCAGCACAGCATCACATAGGCAGCTAGACACTGCACCCAATGTCCTATTCTTAACCTCATTGCAGCGAAGATCACAGAGATTCAATGGTTATCAGACACCATTATGATTTCTATGTTGTCTGTCCAATGATGGCTCAGCACAGTATCACATAGGCAGCTAGACACTGCACCAAATGTCCTATACCTCACCTCATTGCAGCGAAGATCATAGAGATTCAACCTCTTGTATGTTCATCTTGACTGCTACTTTTCTCTCTGTGCTCTCTGTTATCAATCCCATGATGTCTCAGCACAGCTAGACATTGCACTAAATATACCCTCTCATATCTCATTGTGGTGAAGATGATTGATGTGCAACCTCTTTTCTGCTTTAATCAGAAACCATTGTGATTGTTAGATTTATCAGTTATCCATCCCATGATGTTTCAAGTCAGTATCTTGTGGGCAGCTAGCCAATGAACTTAATGTACCATCCTTTAACTGATTGCCATGAAGATAATTGTACATCCTCTTGTCTGCTCTCGTCAGAAGGCCTCTTGACACCTATATTTCTCCAAGCTCTCTGTTATCAATCCAGTGATGTCTCAGCTAATTACATTGACAGCTAGACACTGCACCACTTGTACCATACCCTCATTACAGTGAAGATTAGAGGGCCAACCTCTTGTCCGCTCTAATCCGTCTCCATCTTGATAGTTGGATTCCTCTCGCTCTTATCAATCCCATGATGCCTCAGGCCACAGCATCAAATTTGCCAGTTCTTACCTGATTGCAGAATAGATTATAGAAGTATAACCTCTTGTTGTGTGCTCTTGTCATACAACATCTTGACCGCTAGATGTCTCTGTACACTCTGTCATCAATTCAGTGATGTCTCAGGACATCTTCACATGGGCAGCTAGTCACTATCACTAATGTGGATCCCATGTATCCAACGTAAACATAAATGTAATCTGTACATAATGAATAATGGGGCAGATTTACTTACCCGGTCCATTCGCGATCCAGCGGCGTGTTCTCTGCGGTGATTTCGGGTCTTCCGGCGATTCACTATGGCAGTTCCTCCGACGTCCACCAGGTGTCGCTGCTGCGCTGAAGACCGCCGAGGTCCGCCGGAGTTCACGATCCATTGCTGGGTGAAGGTAAGCGCGTGTCCAGCGACACTTTTTTTTTTTTTTTTTTTTTTTAAATGCGACGGTTTCTCCGAATCTGTCGGGTTATCGTTCGTCCACGCCCCCCGATTTCCGTCACGTGCATGCCGGCGCCGATGCGCCACAATCCCATCACGTGCGCCAAAAACCTGGGGCAAATCAGGAAAAATTGGCGCAAATCGGAAATATTCGGGTAACATGTCGGGAAAATGCGAATCGGGCCCTTAGTAAATGACCCCCAAAGTCTGCTCTATGTCTACTTGGTGCATATTAACCCTTAATGGTCTTTTTTTTTTCTTCCTAATGAACTAACAAGTCTCGGAGACGGAGAACAAATCCTTCTCATGGTTTTATGAGCACAAATCTATCGCTTCCAGGACAGTAAATTCTCATCTAAGCAAATGAAGCCAAGAGATATCCTGTGCTGCGGGAGCACTGAGCGTCTAATAGCTGCCTCTGGTTATTAATAATGGAAGGCAGTGAGGCCAGAGCTCCTGTGTGTGCAGTGTGTAAGGGTATAATTGTATAATGTACAGTATATACAGGGCCTAACCATGTAATGTACAGTGTATACAGGGCCTAACCATATAATGTACAGTGTATACAGGGCCTAACCATATAATGTACAGTGTATACAGGGCCTACATGTATAATGTACAGTGTATACAGGGCCTAACCATATAATGTACAGTGTATACAGGGCCTAACCATATAATGTACAGTGTATACAGGGCCTAACCATATAATGTACAGTGTATACAGGGCCTACGTGTATAATGTACAGTGTATACAGGGCCTAACCATATAATGTACAGTGTATACAGGGCCTACGTGTATAATGTACAGTGTATACAGGGCATATTAGGAATATAAATTTCACAACCTGATGATTATACAGAGATGAGGGATGCTCTATGGGCACTGCTTATCTCCTACTGCAGAATCCATGTCCTACCTGCTGTGCCAATCAACAGCTGTAGTGTGTATTATACAGTATGCATAGCTGCTGCAGAACATCATAACATACACCTCAGCTGCTGCAGAACCTCATAAAATACACCTCAGCTGCTGCAGAACATCATAAAATACACCTCAGCTGCTGCAGAACCTCATAATACAGACCTCATCTGCTGCAGAACATCATAATACACACCTCAGCGGCTGCAGAACATCATCATACACACCTCAGCTGCTGCAGAACCACATAGTACACACCTCAGCTGCTGCAGAACATCATAACATACACCTCAGCTGCTGCAGAACCTCATAATACAGATCTCAGCTGCTGCAGAACATCATAAAACACACCTCAGCTGCTGCAGACCCTCATCGTAACCACTTGACATACAGTACGATATGGTAGTCACCCAGATTAGGACGCCATGCATTTGCTAGGTGACAGAACGCTACACACGCAGACCATGAAGAAGCTGCAGGTAGATCCCGCTATGTAATACACGTCCCCCATTCTGTATATCAAAGCGATTCTGAGGAGAGTTTTTGGGTCCCTGACCCAGACCTTTCCTCCTCGGATCATACCACTCAGACTGGGATTCCGCGTCCCCCTTCATGCGCTGCCTCTATAAGTAGGCCTCACCCGCAGCCTGAAGGTCAGCCATGAGATTTCCCAGCATTCCCCTCTTCCCCTATTTATCCTTCACCTAGTAAATTATCATAAAAGCAGCGGGGATGTGAAGCCATGAGGGGTTTTATATGTCACAGTGCCCTCCGCTTCCTTCCTCCTCCTCCGTTATTGACTTTCCTAATGGTAATGAGGAAGAGCGGCTTTCCTTCTGCGTCTCTAAATTAGGACTAAATTGCCTATTAAAGGTTTACTTTGTGGTACGGCCGAGGCTACATCCGCTCACGTCCCCCACCCTCCCCGCCTGCCATGAAACGGCGGAGGACGTATAACTCAGGATTAACTCCAGCGTAGAAAAAAATAAACTCAAACAAATAAACAATTTTTTACTTTTTCTTTTACTTCCGTCACTAGATTTTACCTCCTAAAACTCCCAGTCCCCCTCAGGTAGGGGATGAAATGTCCTTTCTAAAAATTTCAATCTTTTATGTGAAATCTCACCCGTTTTACCTATTAAAAACAATTTCCTCCAAAGTCATGTGACCATGAGCAGAGAAGAGTCATGTTTGACCTGAAATGAGTCTGCAGGGGATGATCATTTCAGAAGCCCCCTATCTTATGAGGTATATCAACTAGGAACATAATTTTGGTGCCATATTAAAGATTAAGAATGTCATCTTTCAGATTTTGGGGTTCTGTGATCTAAAGAATTGGAGGTACAGGGAGTTAAATACATAGTTGGAAAAATGTAAGATTTGGATAAAAATCCAATTAACTGCCTGTGTATCTGGATATATACCATAGATCAAGGAACCACAATCCTAACGGGGGAGATTTATCACACAAGGACTGTCATATGATAGAAGCCCCGCCCCTCTGGCAACCTCCCCCCCTAATCTCCCCTACTAGCGGACGTAGTTTTGCTTAAAAGCCATGTGTACGTTGAACATTTACGGTGAACATTTACATGGGTCTATGTAGGACCCCAGGCTTATCTACTCTGCCGTCGGCTGTGGCCCGCTTCATGTAAAAGGCATAATAATCACAATTGATGGCGGTTTGCGAGACATTTCGATTATTTCAGGGATTCTGCGCTAGTTTTATGCCCTGATAAAGTTACTAAAACATGAGATTCTCATCTTTAATATGACACCAGCAGCATGTTTCCAGGTGCTATAGAACTTTATGCCCTGATAAAGTTACTAAAACATGAGATTCTCATCTTTAATATGACACCAGCAGCATGTTTCCAGGTGCTATAGAACTTTATGCCCTGATAAAGTTACTAAAACATGAGATTCTCATCTTTAATATAACACCAGCAGCATGTTTCCAGGTGCTATAGAACCAAAGATAAGGGGGCGTCTGAAACAAGCCTCCCCTGCAGCCTCTTAACTTGATTCATCACAGGCAAATATGACTCTTTTCTGTTCATTGGCAAATCACTTTGGAGATTTTATTTTTT
Source organism: Engystomops pustulosus (assembly GCF_040894005.1). Lineage (NCBI taxonomy): Eukaryota > Metazoa > Chordata > Amphibia > Anura > Leptodactylidae > Engystomops > Engystomops pustulosus. The sequence continues at coordinate 17,582,229 of NC_092414.1, forward strand.
TTTTTTTAGAGGTAAAAGAGTAAGGAGAGAATTCAAGGAAGGACATTTCACCCCCTGCCTAAGGAGGCTGCTAGTTTTATAAGTTAAAATTGTGTCCCTTTTAAGGTGACTTGGGGCGAGTGGGAGTGGTTAGTTTCCAAATGTCCCAAAATGAGTGGGATGGTCCTGGATTTTAGAGTTTGTCCCACTGTCCAGGATGGTGGAAGGTATATCCCGGGATAGAATTATGAATAGATATAGATGGATGGATTATTGTAGAGCAGCGCCCTCTAGTGTCTAAAGTGATATTCGAAATTCATTCTATGTAATAACTTTCCACTGTCTTATTTTTAATATTTTTAGGGGTATAAGATGTCTATGCGCAGGAGGTTCGCTGCCTGCATAGGTCACGAATAAAAGAATTTAGAATTTTTAGAACGTATTAAATCCAATTAGATGGGATAGTCCATTGTGCGGCAAATATATGTATATAGGAATCACATCTCATGGAGGTCTGATGACCTATATATATAGACTCACCAATTCCCCACTTCATTATAGCTATACGCTGGCGCCATCCAGTGTCCGGCATGTGTACTGCAAGCAATTATTTTCTGTTATCCTAAACACCTTCTTTCACATTCTGCCTCCTTCTTAAAAAAAAGGAAGAACATGCGACTGTTAGGGGGCCCTTGGGTGAAAAGGGGCCCAGCAGCGGCCATGCTTCTTCTTCCTGTATCTGCCCCTAGGGGGCGCTCACTACTTGCAGATTTTTACAGCTCCCTCTTCATGTCCACAGAGCTCCCCCTAGTGGTGGCTACAGGCGGCCAGAGTTTCATTTACCGTATGAATAGAAGCTGAGACACAATTTATTGCTATTTTATCTTCTATTTTCTTATACTTCAACTTTTATTTTCTTTCCAGATATTGATGAATGTTCCTTTGAGAGAACGTGTGACCACATCTGCATCAACTACCCCGGGAGCTTCGAATGTCTCTGCCACAAGGGCTACACACTCTACGGGATGACGCACTGCGGAGGTTTGTAGCATTCTCTGCCTCTCAGTGACAGGTGCCGCTCTTAAAGGGGTTCTCCAGGATCATTATCAGTAAGGGTAGTAATCCAGAGTGTGGTGGACTCTTAAACCGGAACAAGAACAGGATCTTGTCAGAAAGATGGCTAAGGCCGTCATGGCACTTCCTTCTATTTATAAGCTGTCACTGAAAAAATTTCAGAAGGTGAAAATCTGGAATAATTACATATTAATTAATGTCATGCATGTACACAGTGATTGCACCAGCAGCAGAATAGTGAGTGCAGCTCTGGAGTATAATACAGGATGTAACTCGGGATCAGTACAGGAGAAGTAATGTCATGTATGTACACAGTGACTGCACCAGCAGCAGAATAGTGAGTGCAGCTCTGGAGTATAATACAGGATGTAACTCAGGATCAGTACAGGATAAGTAATGTCATGTATGTACACAGTGACTGCACCAGCAGCAGAATAGTGAGTGCAGCTCTGGGGTATAATACAGGATGTAACTCAGGATCAGTACAGGATAAGTAATGTCATGTATGTACACAGTGACTGCACCAGCAGCAGAATAGTGAGTGCAGCTCTGGGGTATAATACAGGATGTAACTCAGGATCAGTACAGGATAAGTAATGTCATGTATGTACACAGTGACTGCACCAGCAGCAGAATAGTGAGTGCAGCTCTGGAGTATAATACAGGATGTAACTCGGGATCAGTACAGGAGAAGTAATGTCATGTATGTACACAGTGACTGCACCAGCAGCAGAATAGTGAGTGCAGCTCTGGAGTATAATACAGGATGTAACTCAGGATCAGTACAGGATAAGTAATGTCATGAATGTACACAGTGACTGCACCAGCAGCAGAATAGTGAGTGCAGCTCTGGAGTATAATACAGGATGTAACTCAGGATCAGTACAGGATAAGTAATGTCATGTATGTACACAGTGACTGCACCAGCAGCAGAATAGTGAGTGCAGCTCTGGGGTATAATACAGGATGTAACTCAGGATCAGTACAGGATAAGTAATGTCATGTATGTACACAGTGACTGCACCAGCAGCAGAATAGTGAGTGCAGCTCTGGGGTATAATACAGGATGTAACTCAGGATCAGTACAGGATAAGTAATGTCATGTATGTACACAGTGACTGCACCAGCAGCAGAATAGTGAGTGCAGCTCTGGGGTATAATACAGGATGTAACTCAGGATCAGTACAGGATAAGTAATGTCATGTATGTACACAGTGACTGCACCAGCAGCAGAATAGTGAGTGCAGCTCTGGAGTATAATACAGGATGTAACTCAGGATCAGTACAGGATAAGTAATGTCATGTATGTACACAGTGACTGCACCAGCAGCAGAATAGTGAGTGCAGCTCTGGGGTATAATACAGGATGTAACTCAGGATCAGTACAGGATAAGTAATGTCATGTATGTACACAGTGACTGCACCAGCAGCAGAATAGTGAGTGCAGCTCTGGGGTATAATACAGGATGCAACTCAGGATCAGTACAGGATAAGTAATGTCATGTATGTACACAGTGACTGCACCAGCAGCAGAATAGTGAGTGCAGCTCTGGGGTATAATACAGGATGTAACTCAGGATCAGTACAGGATAAGTAATGTCATGTATGTACACATTGACTGCACCAGCAGCAGAATAGTGAGTGCAGCTCTGGGGTATAATACAGGATGTAACTCAGGATCAGTACAGGATAAGTAATGTCATGTATGTACACAGTGACTGCACCAGCAGCAGAATAGTGAGTGCAGCTCTGGAGTATAATACAGGATGTAACTCAGGATCAGTACAGGATAAGTAATGTCATGTATGTACACAGTGACTGCACCAGCAGCAGAATAGTGAGTGCAGCTCTGGGCTATAATACAGGATGTAACTCAGGAACAGTACAGGATAAGTAATGTCATGTATGTACACAGTGACTGCACCAGCAGCAGAATAGTGAGTGCAGCTCTGGGCTATAATACAGGATGTAACTCAGGAACAGTACAGGATAAGTAATGTCATGTATGTACACAGTGACTGCACCAGCAGCAGAATAGTGAGTGCAGCTCTGGAGGTATAATACAGGATGTAACTCAGGAACAGTACAGGATAAGTAATGTCATGTATGTACACAGTGACTGCACCAGCAGCAGAATAGTGAGTGCAGCTCTGGGCTATAATACAGGATGTAACTCAGGATGATGCTTTCTCCTGCAGACATTGATGAATGCAGTATAAATAATGGCAGCTGTGACGCGGGCTGTATGAACACTCTGGGTAGCTATGACTGCTCCTGTCCTCCTGGGAAGAAGCTGCACTGGAATAAGAGGGACTGTATTGGTGAGCTCATTTGTCTTCTACATTTTGGTGATCTCGGTGATGGACATTGATGTCTCCTCCACTCTGGATTCTGCATCAGTTGTTGTCTTATTGTTTTCTCTTTTTCCTAGAGACGGCAAAATGCGTCCCCAGCTACAAGCCGACCCAAAAAGCTCAACTTATCTGCAGTAAATCGGCCGGGATGGACAGCTGCTTCCTGGCCTGCCCGGCCAACACTCTCTTTGTCCCAGGTTTGTAGTCTCTTGGATTGAGAGGACACCAGTCCATGGAGCTCGGCCTTCTCATGGGCGCCATACTAATTGTTGTTTTCTCTCCCTAGAGTCTGAGAACAGTTATTCGCTGAGCTGTGGGGTGCCCGGGCAGCAGAGCAAGGCAGTCCTGAAGCGCAATGCCACCATACCAACATGTTCAGGTAGGGAAAAGCAACATCTATTACCACCAGATTGGTCCATAGAGGCCAAAACTTCCATCTCCTTCTTCAGTTACAACATCTAGAGATCCTCCTGACTGTAGTGTCTCTGTAGGATCTGAGATTGGAGCTACTAACAGAGCAGTTCTTCATGCATTGTTGTATGTGTTATTTCCAAAAGGAACTGATCCTGGCAGTCACTTCTCCGCTGTTCTGTTAAACAGATAGGTCAAACCCTCTAAAGAGACCCTTTCCCCACTTCACACTGTAGGGGCTGCGAAACACATTCAGGGGCACTTTGAATTTTCTTTCTAGCCCCAACGGTTGTGGAGATATCAGTCCCAGTATCTGACCATTATAATCCTCTCTGCTGTCAGTTACCAGCTCCTTCTCTCTGACAGTAGAGAGGATTATAATAGTCAGATACTGGGACTGATATCTCCGCAACTGTCGGCGCTAGAAAGAAAATTCTAAGTGCCCCTGAATCTTCTTTCTCACTCCAACAGTTTCAGAGATATCAGTCCCAGTATCTGACCATTACAATTCTCTCTACTGTCAGATCCCAGCTCCATCTCTCTTACAGTTGAGAGGATTATAATAGTCAAATACTGGGACTGATATCTCCGCAACTGTCAGCGCTAGAAAGATTATTCTATGTGCCCCAGAATCTGTGTAGCAGCCTCCACAGCTTGGTGGGTTCACCTGCACATGTGTGAGTTGGTGAATGGTCCCCTTTAAGTTTGCCCAAACTTTCCATACTACAAAATGTCACTAAACACGCAGCCCCACCCCCCTTTACACTTTCCATATCTGTGTCTAGATCTGCTAGGACCTCCCATAACCCAGAAAGCCCGGTTTAAAATTAAAGATGCCAAGTGCCACCTGCGCCCAAGGAGTAAAGACAGAACCAGGGACTCGGCGAAGCAGTCCGTGATGGGTAAGTAACGTCTGTGGAATAGGAATGCAAAAATGTACTTTAAACCACAGCAACCATTGAGAATTCCTCTAAATTAGGTACAGTAATGTTGTGTCATTCGACAGATAATTGCCACGTGACGTACGTGAACCTGAAGTGCGACTCCTCGAGGAAAAAAAGGAGAGGCCGCAAGTCTCCCTCCAAAGAAGTCTCTCATATTATTGCAGAATTTGAGCTCGAGGTCAAAAGGGACGAAGTTTCAGGTATGAAATCGAATATCGAGACCTCTATGGAGGAGGAGCATTGGGAGGAGCCTGCTCTTAGCCAATCAACATCTCCAATGGTTGTGATTGGTTGATTCAAACATCTAATAATGCTCCTCCCACAAGTCCTTTTCAGTTGGATGCCAACCTAGTATATGATTCTACATATCGATGGCTGGGTAACAAGTAACGCACCCGTTGATGTGGATTCCTCTTCTCCCCAGACTCGTGTAACGTGGACTGTTTACGGAGGAGGATGGAGCAGAAGCTTCAGGCAGCCATTAAAACCCTGAGAAAGTCCATCAACAAGCAGCAGTTCTACATCCAGTTCTCCGGCGTAGAATATGAGGTGGCGCGTAAACCGGCCAAGGGCTCCGAGAACCAGGAAGCGTGCGGGACGGGGCAGGTGCTGCAGGATGGCAAATGCGGTATGGATGTATACGCCGTATTCTCTGTCTGTGGTGATGTCATATATGAGAAGTATGACATCTACAGAGACTTGTGATGTCATATGGGACTACAATGGTTGCTTGACCATCATTCGTTGTATGTACTTGGTCATGACCTCTGGTGCCAGATATTGCTTCTACGTGGACATCCAGGTGATGCCCCTCCTCATAGGGTGCCCTTCTGTATAAATTGACCATCTTCTCTTTTCAGTTATTTGCGGTGCGGGTACCTACTACAACGGAGAGACCAATCAATGTGTACCCTGTCTCCCGGGAACATACCAAGACATGGAAGGTCAGCTGGCGTGTGAACCATGTCCAAGTAACGATGGAATGGGCATCCCAGGAGCGAGAAATCTGTCGGAATGTGGAGGTAAGTTATGGCACACCTACTGTTAAACCTAACCCACTGCCCACTTGACCCATTAACCCTAACCCAATTACCCTAACCCTTGCCCATTCCCATATAACATTCTCCTACTCCTTCAGGACAGTGCACCCCGGGGCATTACTCTGTAGATGGGTTCAAACCATGCAAGCCTTGCCCGATCGGTACTTACCAGCCAGATCCGGGCCGGACACTCTGCTTCCCGTGCGGAGGAGGACTGATCACGAAGTATGAGAGCGCTGTGTCTTTCCAGGACTGTGAGACAAAAGGTGGGTGATGTAGGTGGCCTCCAGAGCATGGTGCCCAACCTTGAGGTGCCACGTCTCTGGGTATTTTGGATCCTTTTCGTAGAATCTTCATGTATGGTAACCATTTGTTTCCTTCTAGTTCACTGCTCTCCGGGACATTTCTACAACTCCACCACCCACAGGTGCATCCGGTGTCCCATTAGAACTTATCAACCTGAGTTTGGGCAGAATTTCTGTATAACCTGCCCGGGCAATACCAGCACCGACTTTGATGGCTCCACAAATGTGACGCATTGTAAAAGTAAGTTGTGTTGTCTTTGTGTTCACAAGGGGTCACATGTACTGCCGCTATTTTCACCGCATGCATGATACCGACAAAAATGGCCTCCTGTACCTTCTAGCTGCCTCTGTTAGTCTTGTAGGCACAGAATTGAACAGTATTGCGCATGCACAGCCAACGCCTCATGGAAACTCCACATGAGGGGTGGCTTGGGACCTTTTTTGTAGTGTTTGGTTGGGTTTATAGTTGATTTAGCTCAGTGCACCCCAGGACTTAACTCAGGAGTAATATAAAACTCGTGCGCATGCGCATTTACCAAATGCTCCAAACTCTTCCAAAACATTGACTCGGGAAACCGAAGCTCCTAGCAGTTTTAGGACCATGTTCCCCAGGACTTCCCCAGTTCAATCCGTTGATCCTACAGACATCAGTGCGCATGTGCTGCCTCTTCTCCTTACAAACTTCTCCAAAATCAGAGCACAGAACTCTTGTTCCAGTGATCAGTTGGACTCCTTTTAGTTTTAGGTAGATGTTCCTCAAAACATAACTGTGTGAATAGTTTGAGTTCTTTAATCCTATAGACACTGAATGTAATAGTGGTGCGCATGCGCATTCACCACTCTGTACAAACTCCTCCTGAAGAGAAGCTCAAGGAACTTGGTGTCCTAGCAGTTTTAGGACAGTGCGCCCCAAGACTTTATTCTGAAGATAAACTGAAGCTGTTAGTCCTATAGACATTGCATGTGCATGCGCTGCCCTGCTCCATAGAAACGCCTCCATAATGGGCGGATTGAGACTTTGGTCCCTAGATAAGTTGGGTTCTTTGCAGTTCTAGGACAATGTCCCTCGGAACATAACTTTGTAGATGGATTCAGGCCTTCAAACCCATTGAACACAGAAGTTTTGCGCATGCGCATTGACCCCTTAGTTCAAATTTTTCCGAAACAGTGTCTCAGGGGGTTCGTATCAGTTTTGGGACAGTGTGAACCAGGACAAAACTCTGTAGTATGGTTCAAGCATTTTGTCCTATAGACATTAAATGATATTGTAGTGCGCATGCGTCACTACCACTCTATACACATCCACCCTCTTGAATACTGGCTGAATATATATCCATACAAATTGTTCCTTTTTCTTCACAGACCAGCTCTGCGGAGGGGAATTAGGAGATTACACGGGTTATATCGAGTCTCCCAACTACCCCGGAGACTATCCGGCCCATGTGGAGTGTATCTGGAACATAAACCCCCCTCCGAAAAGAAGAATATTGATCGTGGTCCCTGAGATCTTTCTGCCCATAGAAGATGAGTGCGGGGACGTGCTGGTCATGAGGAAAAGCTGTAAGACATTACAACTCTTCATGGTTAGGCCTGGACTGCAGAGTGTTAGGGGGGGGCTACAGTATCTAATCACAATGGTGGGGGGCAACTCCTGCACCCCTGTCCACCAGCATTTGTTATATATATGAGGGCCTACAAGCAGGGAACATTTTGTGGCTGACAAGCTTAAAGGGTGACGTACCTCGTGTGATTTTAGTATTTCAGTCGATGGGGGTTCAGATAATGAGAAGTACATAGAAGCAAACTATCAAAGGTGGGTACTAATTTTTGGGGCAACTAAGCTTAATACAGGCAGTCCCCGGGTTACATACAAGATAGGGTCTGGAGGTTTGTTCTTAAGTTGAATTTGTATGTAAGTCGAAACTGTATATTTTATAATGGAAGTTGTAGACAATTTTTTTTTCTTTTGCCCCAGTGACAATTGGAGTTTCAAAATTTTTGGTGTAATTGGACCAAGAATTATCAATAAAGCTTCATTACAGACATCTTACTGCTGATCATTGCAGTCTGGGACTATAGTAACATCCAGAGAGCTTCACCAGAGATCACATGGGGCAGAGGGGTCCGTCTGTAACTATGGGTTGTCTGTAAGTCGGGTGTCCTTAAGTAGGGGACCGCCTGTACTCCTTAGAGACCTTAACCACCAAGCTGAGTACCTAACTGTGATTGTAACCACCAAGCTGAGTACCTAACTGTGATTGTAACCACCAAGCTGAGTACCTACCTGTGATTGTAACCACCAAGCTGAGTACCTACCTGTGATTGTAACCACCAAGCTGAGTACCTACCTGTGATTGTAACCACCAAGCTGAGTACCTAACTGTGATTCTAACCACCAAGCTGAGTACCTAACTGTGATTGTAACCACCAAGCTGAGTATCAGTGTTAACTGTACCCATCAAGCTGAGTGCTCACCTGTGATTGTAACCAGCAAGCTTAGTACTGAATTGTTACTATACCCATCAAGCTGAGTATTCAACCAAGCTTTGTAGCTTCTTGTGACTGTACCCTCAAAGGTGGATACCCAACTGTAATTGCAACCACCAAGCTTAGAACCTGTTTGTGACCTTAACCACCAAGCTGAGTGTCGCTGTGATTGTAACCACTGAGCTTAGTAACTAATTGTTACTTCGCCCACCAAGATGACTACCCACCTTTACCTAAGTTAGGTACTAAGTTAGTGGTTGCAATCACAATTGGTTGCTTATGGAAGGTGGGTACTCCTCTTGGAGGGTACAGTCACAAGTAGGTATGAAGCTTGGTGATTACAATCACATGTGGGTACTTAGTTTTGTGGTTACAGTCACAAATGGGATCCAAACTTAGTGGTTGCAATCACACGTGGGTGCTCAGCTCGAGTAACAGTAACAATTAGGTAACAGGCATTGTGGTTACAATCTCAAGTGGGTAGTACCCTTATGAAAGGTGGGGGACAGTAACTATTAGGTACTAAGCTTGATGGTTATAACCATAGGTGTGTACTCTGTTTGTGACCCAGTTGAGTACACCTGTGACTGTAACCACAGAGCCTTGTACCTAATTGTTGGAGTACCCACCTTTTGTGGTTACAATCACAAATGGGTACTAAGCTTAGTGGTTGCAATCACAAGTGGGTTCTCAGTTGTTCTTCTTATTATTATGTATGTAAATATATAATACTATATATAAATTTTAAAAAAATTTCTTGTGACCATTTAGTTCCTACTATCCGCCCCCAGATGGCGCCATATGCCCGGATAACACCGTATTATACACGTTGCCTGCGTACAGGAACGAGCGTTGCTCTGTAGGATGTAACCCATGTTTCCATTACTTTCCAGCTTCCCCGTCCTCCATCACCACCTACGAGACCTGCCAGACGTACGAGCGCCCGATAGCCTTCACGTCCCGATCCCGAAAGCTGTGGATCCAGTTCAAATCTAACGAGGGCAACAGTGGCAAAGGATTTCAAGTGCCTTATGTCACGTATGACGGTACGACCTGTCACGTATGTCGCGTGGTATCATGTGCCATAAACCCTTACTGATCACCCGATAGTCTGTAGAGGGAGTGCCCTTGACCGTTCCTGTATCAGTCGTAGATTTTGGTGTAGAGTGAGTGCGCTTGAGCGTTCCTGTATTGGTCATAGATTTTGGTGTAGAGTGAGTGCGCTTGACCGTTCCTGTATCAGTCGTAGATTTTGGTGTAGAGTGAGTGCGCTTGACTGTTCCTGTATCGGTCGTAGATTTTGGTGTAGAGTGAGTGCGCTTGACCGTTCCTGTATCAGTCGTAGATTTTGGTGTAGAGTGAGTGCGCTTGACTGTTCCTGTATCGGTCGTAGATTTTGGTGTAGAGTGAGTGCGCTTGACCGTTCCTGTATCAGTCGTAGATTTTGTTGTAGAGTGAGTGCGCTTGACCGTTCCTGTATTAGTCATAGATTTGGTGTAGAGTGAGTGCGCTTGACCGTTCCTGTATCGGTCATAGATTTGGTGTAAGGTGAGGACGCTTGACTGTTCCTGTAGTTGGTTGGTAAAAATGTAACCTTTTAGAAGGTTAAAGTGGCACAAAGCTACAAACTCCTCCGCTGCACATTTGGAAACCGAAACGACCCTATAAATCCATCCCGTAGTCGAGCATTAATGTGAGAACGGCGACCATTAAGAGGCGCTGCGGCGCGGAGACAAATGCTATCGCTCCGATGATGTAGATCCCCCCGGGATAGAGAAGTGAGAGCGGAAGTCGGCTCCATAAATGTCCCATTACAGATGGATGCTCCCAATTTCAGCTCCAATCCCAATGATAAATTGTATCTAATTATGTTTTTTTTTCCATCTGCTTTTAATTTCACAGAGGATTACCAACAATTAATAGAAGATATTGTCCGCGATGGAAGATTATACGCTTCGGAGAACCATCAAGAAATTTTAAAAGTAGGTGAAAAATAAAAAAAACTGCAAGAAAAAGTTGTATTACAAGATTGGGGCTCTTATTCACTTAGCCAGGGAATACGAGCTTCATCAAATGGTCTTTACCAGAATACATTATAAGCTTAAGAGAACCCTCAAAATGTATTTTTAAAGTACGTAAAAAATTATAAAGGAAAAAGAGTTGAATTAAGGTGCTCTTATCTACTGAGCCAGAGAATAATGCTCTTCTTTTTACCACAATGGATTGTGATTTAGAGACCTCTGCAGTAATGTAAAGTACATAAGAAATATTTAGGAAAAAAACTGCAAGAAAAAGTTGTATTAGAATGTGGGGCTCTTGTCCACTGAGCCAGGGAATGTTTTTTTTTCATTTTTTCCTTGACGGGGTGATTACCAGAATAGATTATATGCTTCTGAGAATCTTGTTTTTGTATGTATGTATGTTAAAAAAAATATAAAGACATAAAAGTGAGAAAAAGTTGTTTTATAATAATGTGCTCTTATCTACTGAGCCAGGAAATAAGATTCTTCATCAAAGGGGTTTTACCAGAATAGATTCTATGATTCAGAAATACTTAGAGAAATTTTAAAAGTATGCAAGAAATATTTAGAATATTAGAATACTGTGTTTTTGCGCACTGAGCCAGGCAATATAGTTCTTTATCAAAGGAGTATTACCAGAACAGATTATCTGGTTCAGAGAACTATCAAGAAATTTTAAAAGTACATAAGAAATAAGTAAAAAAAATAAGAGTATTACAATCTGGTGCTCTTATCTACTGAGTAACTGGAAAAAGGTGCTTCATTTAAAGGGTTTGACCGGAATCATAGCTTTTCACCTATACTGTAAGTATGTTATCACTGGGGATCTGACTGCAGGGATCCTACCGCTCATGAAGAAGGAGGTCCCATGTTCCCTGCTTGTATTGACTGATGGTTATACTACTTTAATGAAGAACTCTGCTCCCTGAATCAGTGGATAAGAGCTCCATCTTGAATAGCAATTTAGTGGATTTTCCATTTTCAACGGAAAAACCGACTGTGTTAAGAAACAGAAACCAAAGTGTACTCACTAATCCGGCTTTCCATTGGCCCTGCTCTGGCAGTAAGAGCCTGGAGCACGTGCCCTTCCAGCCAGTTTTATAAAATTGGAACCTGAAAGATACCAAATAATTTTAGATAATTTTATCTGATTTTAGCCGATATAATAACACCATATACTGCAGAATAGTGTTTTTGAATCACATCTCGGCCCCCGGTCCAGACCCCAGATAAAAATTTTTGTCTTTCCAACCCACAGGACAAGAAGTTGATCAAGGCTCTCTTCGATGTCTTGGCGCATCCTCAAAATTACTTCAAGTACACGGCGCAGGAATCCAAGGAAATGTTTCCCAGGTCTTTTATCAAACTGCTCCGCTCAAAAGTTTCCAGATTTTTACGGCCTTATAAATAGCTGAAGAAATGTTTTTTTAATTAGTGGGGTTTTTTTTATTTTGTATTTTTGGTTTTAATCCGTATTCTTCTCAGTACTTCATCCCTCGTCGCAGTACTCACTGCTCCACCTAAAAGACTTTTTTTTGTAATCTTTATTTTCCCATTCATTGGAAAGTTTTTTTTAAAAAAAAAAACACTCAAAGGGCTTATTTGGATGGATTTTATGGACGCCACGCAGAGTATTCCACTTTTTTCTGGTCAAGACGAGGTACAAAAATCCTCCCGTTTTTTCGAAAACCTCCTCCTGCCACACCCTGCACCTTTCTCCTCAGAGCTGCAATATCTACTTTATCAAAAAGAAGAAAAAGTAGGCAAGCTGCTGTGTACAGTGATAACAAAACCTCTCCATAGACAAGTGGGATTGATGGGTGGCTCAGTGAGTAAGTGCAATCCTTTGGCTACAAATCAACAAACTTCTAAAAAGTGAAGATCGTTGGATGATGATTCGAATTTGGTGGACGTCCATTGCATTTGAGATTTTACCGTCCTTCACTTGCCTCTTCATCAACAGCATCCCAGGTGGGATTGACATGTGGTTCAGTGAGTAAGTGCAGTCCTTGGGCTACAAATCAACAAACTTCTAAAAAGAGAAGATTGTAAGATTGTTTTTGAATTTGGTGGACATCCATTGCATTCGAGATTTCGCCAGTCTTCACTTGCCTCTTCATCATTGGCGTCCCAGATGGGATTGACATGTGGCTCAGTGAGTAGGTGCAATCCTTGGGCTACAAATCAACAAACTCCTTCAAAGAGAAGATTGTTGGATGATTTTTTTAAATTTGATGGACATCCATTGCTTTGGAGACTTCACCAATCTTTACTTAACACTTCATCAACAGTGTCCCAGGTGGGATTCACATGTGGCTCAGTGAGTAAGTGAAACCCTTGGGATACAAATCAACAAACTCCTACAAACTGAACATTTTTGGATACGATTTTTGAATTTGGTGGACATCCATTGCATTCGAGAAATCGTTGTCTTTTATTGATGCTCCCGGACCCCCTTTATTATAGTATTTGCCCCCCATTTTGCACTGACGTTACTTCCGATAGTCAAGAGATCCTCCCCACAACACGTATAAACGGTGACTATCTATGGATGTACCTATTCCGACCTGGCATGGAAGTTTCTTGGACTGCAGTAGACTTTATGGGGGTCTTCACAGAGGAAGGATTCCACACACATGATCTCTGTGTAGGCTTAAGAACTTTTTTAATTCTTTTTTTTTTTTTTTTAACGTCTTCAAGTCACAAGAAGTTTGGCGCATTCTTGTTTCTCCGGTCGGTTTAAGAAACTACCTGCAAACGAGTATTATGGCAAGAGAGCGAAGTGTGTAGTATAATTAATATTTTAAATTGCACTTGAATTTTGTATGTGATGTTAGGGAAAGAGGTTTTTTTATTTTTTAGAATTTTTTTTTCTTTTTTTTTTTAATTTTCATTTTTAGATTGTAGGATTCTAATCAAAAACCAAAAATATACATGGGCTGTATAGTGTATTTTCTTTTTTTTTTTGCTTTTTTTTTAAATTTTTTTATTTTTTTTAACACTCTGTGTATAAGAGACAGCACGGTGAGGCAGACTATGGCCTCCTAGCCATAGGTTATCGGGTGGATTTTGATAATATAAGGCCCCAAAAATGTACAGCCCCAAACAAACCTTATGGATGGTGGACACAGGTATTATATATACATTATATATGTCTCCACGGTTACAGACTACAAACAGACCTTGTGTAGTCAGATATTTTAAACCCTTCTTCCAAAAAGATCGCTGCATCGGCCCACAGGTTCCTGATTATTCTGACTGGATAGTAGGTGGAGATGTAGCAGCAGACACCGGCCTTCTGGTCTACCGGTCTTCTGGTCATTTTTGGGTTGGAAAGGTTAAAGGTCATATCAGTGATATTAATTTATTTTGCAATAAAGTTTTAAAATTCAGTATTGTACAGACTTCTTGTAGGGTCCAAGTTCAGTAGTCTTGCTATATCCTTCATAATATACCACAGGTTTGCCCATGTCAAGAGCTTGAAGGGAACACAACCCAAATAAAGATAGGCTTTAAAGGGGTTGTCCAGGAAAACTCTTCGAGTGCCTATCCTTAGGTTTGGGGTGGAACATCGGTGATCAGTGGGAGCCGAACTCCTAGAACATCCACCAATCAGCAAAATAAATGTATGTCAGCACTCGATAGAGTATAACGACCACTTTGTTTTTGACGATCAGCAGCGATCGTACTGTTCAGACCCAACTAATCAAACACTGCTGAGCTATCCTAAGAATCCATAAAGAATCCATTGGTTGCTCCTCACCACTGACAATAAAACCATAAAAATGTAAAAATTAACCCTTTTGAGCACTTGAAGCAAAATATGGGATGGGAGCAGACGTAAGTGATTTTAAGAAGAGCTTTGTCTGGGGCTGTTAAACCTGATATCGCCACAATCTTTTTTTTTTTTTTTTTTTTTTTTCTCGAAATTTTTTTAAATTTTTTAAAAAATTTTTAATTCTTTGTCATCTCAAGATTTTTTTTTGCCTCTATATTCCCTTATATAAAATATTGCCCTCCCCCCCCAGAAAAAAAATTGTACAGGAAATTCTAAAAAACAAACAAAAAAATATCTTTGAGTATACAGTTACTATGTAGTGTGTATTTTATTTATTCTGCCATTAGCTTAGTCTAATTGGTGGCTTCACTTTTACGAGATGCGCAAAGTTTTTTGTTGTTATGTTTATGTAATTTTTATTGTTATGCAATTTTTATATCCCAAAAGTTTTTTTTTAAGGCAGCCATTTTGTGGGTGGGGCTTTGTTGGGGTAAAATAAATCCAAATTTGGACTGTTCTGTCTTGGACAACTTTACTTATATTCTTGCTAAAAAAAAGAATAGGCGTAGACATGATCCAGCGCATGATCCAAACCCCGCCCCCTGGAACTTTCCGGATCAGGAGGTTTTGGACTCTGATATCTGGCAGCGTGGATGCAATTGCCAGGCCCATCATACACCAGTCTAGTCTCTACACCAGGGCTGGCTTGGCTTTACCATTTGCCCGAACCTGGCGCAGGCTATAGAAAGTGCGTAGGTAAGGGGCACCTCCCACTTCCTGCCCAATGGCATAGGGGGCGGAATATGCTGAATTTCTGGCTCTCTGCACAGGGAATTGCAACTAAGCACGTAATTATATGTCTCCATATAATCCTCCCCATTATATATGTCTCCAAGGTAACAGACTACAAACGACCTTTGTGTAGTCAGATCATACCACATAAAAAAATAATACAAATAGAATTAAATGTGAAGCAGACAGCGCTGTTCTCTGTGTAGTGGCTGAACTGAGTCACTGCAGCTTAGATTCCATATGTATGAAGGTACCTGGTAATCTGCAGTACCTGCTCTGACCACTACACAGGAAGTAGAGCTGTCAACTTCCTGTTCCAGTTATTGTTTATTCCATTAAAGATGGAACTTTTTTTTTTTTTTAAGATTATTGCTGCCTCTTTAAAAGTGAAGCCACCGATCCTGAAGTGTCTTGTAATATACATCCATAAAGTGTACATATGTTTTGTCTTAGTTGTAATATTTAAACCTTTTGATATTCACAAAGGTGAAATCTCGATGTATAAGACGTCTCGCCCTCGCTTCCGCCTTCTCGCTAGACCCTGTATCATACTCGTAGTCACAAAACGCCAGTCTCCTTGTACCAGAAACAAGTTTGCATCTAAAATTGCCAAGAATGTAATAATAATAAAAAAAAATATGACTTTAATTTTACAGACGTGTCTCGTGTCATGTGACCGTCCTATGGGATTTCTCGTTACTCTCACTGACAGCAAGCAGAGGTTTTATCTATATTGTGATCAGTAGTAGTGTACAAAACTTAACAGCACCACATCTTCCGACAGGTATTGTACCTCGGTTAGGGGGGGGTTCTAAGGATTTAAAGGGAATGTCTAGTAATGGCTTCTTACTACAAAAAAAACAGCACCACATTTGTCCGCAGGTTATTTTTGGTATTGCAGCTCAAAGCTATTTACCATATACAAAGGCTCTGAGCTGTAATACCACACACGACCTGCCATGTTTGTAATCCTGGATAATCCCTTTAATTTTATACCCCATTAAAAGGAGATGCTGTTTGGCGAGACCCCCACTTACTACGTGAATGAGGGTCCAGTTCCCCCAAATGAACGGGTGGCAGGTGGAGTCTGCATGTGTTTATGAGATCAGAAGACAACTCCTTCCACTTGACACTTTATCCCCTAGACACAGGATAACATTGAACCGTGGGACAACCCCTTTAAGTGCTTGGCATATATGACACAGGCTCAGGAGTTGAGCCCCCTGTATAACAGCTGTTGCCACCCACTTTAAGCATCTGTAACTAGAGACCACTCTGATCAATGACACATAAACCCCTCAGATGCTGTGGTCAGTAGTAACCATGGCCACTGAGAGGTCAGCAACAGGATTGCCCCACCCATTTCCTGTGACAAAACCGAGGGGTGTGCCCAACTGGATGTCATGGCAGACTGCGGCCTTGTGGAGACTCCCAGGCCAGCCATGATAAAATTCCTATTTGCTCTTCTTCCCATTAGTCAAATTGTAAAAATATGAAGTAAAATATACACTGGGATTTTAGAACTTTTGATCACATAAAATTCTGAATAATTAAACTAAAAATAAACAAAATAATTAGCAAAATTATTTTCAATATTATCCATTAAAGGGGTTTTCTCACAAAACAACTTAGGCTCTGTCCATTGGATAGGGCCTATCTTGCTGATCGATGGGGGTCTCAGTGAGAGAAAACAAGAGATCGTAGTAGTCTGATGGAGCCTTTGTCACTCCCCGACGGTCGCTCATGGTCGGACTGCCCTTTTCATCTCTATGTAGCTGATCGAGATTTTCCGAGCACGACCGGCGGCTCCGGTTATCTCGGGGAATGACGAGGGGTCTGACCACGGTACGTCGGACTACCCTCAACCGATCAGCAAGTTAGACCTTATGCTGTGGGAAAAGCTACAGCTCAGCCCACAAAAAGCAAGCCCTCACACAGCTCCATAGACAGAATTATGACTAGTTACTGGAGTTAGAATTTCCAATACATTATATAAAACATAAAAGGGGCTGTCCTCTAATAATCAGCTGACCTGATTACTCCTTCTTTTAAAAAAAAAAATCAAGCCCTCATATGGCTATAATTCATAACCGAAAAGATAAAAATTCAGAGCATTAGAGGATCAACTAATGGTGAGCAAGCAGAAGGGAACCATTAAGGGTGATGATCAGGTAAAAGGCTCCTCCCACCCCAATTTTCTGAGTCTTAAAACTCCACTAATCCTGTCACATCCAGCCTTAATGGGGGAAAATCCTCAAGTTTTATGTTCTTAAAGGGATCCTATCAGTAGGTTTCTGGCCCCTGATCAATCAAAATGTACTATTCCATTGGTTGAGTTTAAGGCCCCCGATGCTGCTGATGGTTTCCCTTTAATTCAAGTTATATTTGGGTTCCCACCATCCAGCTTTCCCTTTAAACAGAGGGTCCCACATCTAGAAACCTCATCTCTAAACCCGAGTGAAGACCATCTACAGGGAGAATCTCGTACTCTGGAGGACCCAGCCCATCCATGACTAACAGGAAAAAATTCATAGATTTCAAAGTACGTTGTGTAATACCTAATTTCTCCTGCGGGGGTGCTGTAGGGAAACTGAACACCAGTTTAGAAGTCTCACACACAGATTATATCTGACCCACTTGGGGTTTTAGGAGTGAGAAAACCTAGGTATATCTTATTTTTCGGAGGGGATCTTCTAAAATAACCCTTTAAGATGATCAATTGAAATTTTTTTCAGGATCATCAGATACAAAAATCTCAAAATTTTAGAAGCAAATTGGGGGACTAGGTTACTAAAGTCGGATCTGTATGGGAGATGTATTACTAAGATATGACAGGAGAGGGCAGCAAAGAGGCAGGAATAAAATAGTACGGTCAGAGAGAGCTGGGAGTGAGGGTGTAGAGGGGTAGGTGGGTGCCAACCTGTCTGGAGTACATGTCCTGGTTAGGGGCTACATGACCTGTGCCGGGCAACAACCTCAGCCCTGCTACATCTCTATTACAGGTTAGACACACAGGTACAGGTGTCTGAGGGCCTCAGTGTATTACAGATCTGTAAAAACACATGGAAATAGCGCCCCTCTAGTACATAGACTGTACCTGGGATTGCAGCTAGTCACTTAAAGGGGTTGGCCACTTTACCTCATGTATTGTAAGTACCTTAAATGGCCGCCAAAAAAAAACCCTGATACAACAGTTTTTAAGGTGTTGGAAGGGGATGGTCACTTTACCTCATGTTTTATGTAATGTGTGTAAGTGTGTCGTCACATCAGGAAAATGTACCTCAGATGGCAGCAAAAATACCTGATACAACAGTTGTTAAGGTGTTAAAGGGGTTTCCCACTTTACCTCATGTTTTTTGTAATGTATATTGGTAAACTACCTCATATTATACATCTATTACTAGTTCTTCTTCGATTTTTACCACATGATTTGTCTTTTACCTCATCAGCCAGACATTCCTGTCCATAAAATGGCCGCACATGGAGGGTCATGGGATCTCTACCTGTCCATGAGGAATCACCCTGCCAGGACCTTAATTTTATATTCATGAATACTATCCTAAGGTCCTGGTGGGGTAATTGTTCCTGGACTGTTAGAGATCACATGACCCTGCATCTGCAGCCATTTTGTGGACAGGAATGTCTGGCTGATGAGGTAAAAGACAAATCTTGAGGTAAAAATCGGAGAACAACTAGTAATAGATGTATATATGGTAAACTACCTAATATTACACATTACAAAAAACATGAGGTAAAGTGGACAACCCCTTTAACACCTTAACAACGGTTGTATCAGGTATTTTTGGTACTTTTGGTAAATTTGGTAATTTAAGGTACATTTTCCTGATGTGACGACAGAAGATTGCAGGACATCGCGTCCTCCTGCTATCACAAAGCCCCAACACTAACACCCGGGATCGGAAAAGCTGTGCTTCCGGGTGTTTAACCCCTTAGACACCATGGTCCATGTTTGACAGCAGTGTCTAAGTGGGTGCAGGGGGAGTAAGCTCACTCTGCCGCCCATTAGCACCCTGCAGCAGCGATCACAGGGTGCGTCACAGGCAGCCCAGGGGTCCACTGAGGACTAAAAAAAAAACACACACACACACAAAATTTGCCCACCCCTTTAAAAGTAAAAACATAAAATAAACACACATTGGGGCACATTTACTATGGGTCCAAACGCCGCTTTTCTGTCGGGTTTCCCGAATTTTTCCGTTTTGCACTGAATTGCCCCAGGTTTTTGGCGCACGCGATCAGATTGTGTCGCATCGGCGCCAGCTTGGAAATTGGAAAGGAAATTGGACCCAAGATATTAGTGAATCGCGGCAGACCCGAATCCTCGTCGGATAGCCCGCGGCGGGATCGCGACGGGACGGGTAAGTAGTTCCACACCCGTACCAACCCAGGCTAAAAATCCTTGGTAGTATTTATCCCTTATGACAAAAAAGCATAAAAAAAGCAAAAAAGCAAAAAAATGGCGCCCGCATTGACATTTTTTAATCACACAAAAAATTCTATCAAACTTTAGGCAAAAAATAAGTCCCCACACGAGCACATTGATAATTAAAAAAAAAAATCAAAAGTTGTGACGGAAAAGGTTTTTTTTCCTCCTATAAGGACTTTATTATACAAATTAAGGAAATTTTTAAAAATCCTATACATTTGTGTGCGGATTGACCCAGAGAGAAAAAAAAAATTTATGTTTATTTAGGTTCCAGAAAAAAATTTATTAGAAAAAAAAAAATGCAGTAAAATTTTAGTTCTTTTTTAAAAAAATATTACACAGAGAAAGGGTTAATAAAAGTTCACCAATAGGACGTATGTAACCCAAAATTGTGCCATTACAAACTACATTTCTTCCCGAAAAAAAAAAAAAAAAAACAAGACCCCACAACGGCTTTGGTGAATGGAAAATATAAAAGTTGTAACTTGGAGAAGGCGAGAAAAACGGGAAAATAACCCGGGCATTAACGTGGAAAATGGGCCCGGAATTAAAGGGATTGTACAGAATTGAAATATAAACACGGACTGCTCAGGTTTAGATACAGCGCCACACTGGGTCACAAGGTTGTATCTGGTATTGCAACTAAAGTAACGTAAAAATGGATAAAACTGAGCTGCAATACCAGATACAACCTGTAAACCATGTGGGGCGCTGTTTCAAGAAGACAAAGAATTTTTACCTTTTATCTTGTTATAACAGAGGATGGAGCGGTTTAGAAAACGAAACAGCGCCGCCATTATCTATAGGCCATGTATGGTATTGCAGCGTTAATAGATATGTGTCACAGCTGCAATACTGCATATGGCCTATAGATAATGGTGGCGCTAAAGGTACAGAACTTTTCTCACATCTCATACAACTCTATAGAATGACCTGGAGAGAAAGGGGATGAGACCTCAGTGAGGATGACTACAGTCTGGCTGATAACAGATATATATCTGATATATATGAAACATATCTACAGATATAGCAGAGCCGGGTTGGTTATTTGGTACACTTCAATGACATACGTAGCAGAGCTGATGTCCTGTGTTATGCTGATGTAGCAGAGCTGAGCATGTCATACACAGACATCATTGAGTCATATGCACACACACACACACACATGCTGGTATAGCTGAGCTGAGTCGGTTGTCTTGAAACATGTAGCAGAGCTGAACTCGTTACTTTCTGCAAACAGACGTAGTAGAGCCGACATAGTCATTGGATGTAGCAGTGCCGAAATAGTCATTGCATGTAGCAGAGCTGACATAGTCATTGGATGTAGCAGAGCCGACATAGTCATGGGATGCAGCAGAGCAGACATAGTCATGGGATGCAGCAGAGCCGACATAGTCATGGGATGCAGCAGAGCCGACATAGTCATGGGATGCAGCAGAGCCGACATGGTCATTGGATGCAGCAGAGCCGACATGGTCATGGGATGCAGCAGAGCCGACATAGTCATTGGATGTAGCAGAGCCGACATAGTCATTGGATGCAGCAGTGCCGACATAGTCATTGGATGCAGCAGAGCCGACATAGTCATTGGATGCAGCAGAGCCGACATAGTCATTGGATGTAGCAGAGCCGACATAGTCATTGGATGCAGCAGAGCTGAGTTGGTCACTGGTCGTGAGTTATCCGGATCGTCTGACATTGGAGTCATAGGGCAAAAAAAGAAGTTCAATGACAAACTCGTCCCTGCTGCGTGTTTTGAGATTTAGAGCAGCGATCGCCGCTTCCTTTTCTACGCCATAAAGCGATGTTTTTTTGTTACTACCCCCCCCCCCCCTCTGTGCTAATAAGCGGGCGGCGTGTATAGGTGCGACTATAGGGGGTGCGCGGGGAGCGGTGTCAATCATCTTGGGCATCCACACCCCCCGTATCCAGACACCAGCCGCGCTCTCCTCCAGCACATGAGACTCGCGGCTGTCAGCGAGGAAGGACCCGCTCCTCCGCCACCGCCTCCCGGACAAAAGCTTCTGTCACCCGTGCGGAGGTCAGTGCCCTGCAGGGGGCGTCACTTCTTTCATTGTGTATTGTGGGGGGGGGATCTTGAATTTAATGACCTTATTATATGTGATCAGGGTGATCGCCGCCAGCGGTTAGGATCGACTCTGCTGCCACAAAGTGTAGAACCGCTGCAAAGATGCGGACAATAAGTCCCAGGTGCGGATTGTGGCGGCACAGTTTGATCCGTAACTTCCCGGCTGGGGCTTATTGTCTTTACACGGGGAACGGCGTCTGCCAGGGGAGATGCCAGCCCGATACTATGCCAGTCTTAAAGGGACGGTACCCAAATTTATCAAATCACCTGGAGAAGGGAATATTGGTGGCAACCCCCGTGTTATCCCAGCTGTCACACAGGACCACAAGCAGCATCTGACTTTACCCGCATGCTAATGGCTAAAATTTAATTTATACTAATTAAATTGCGATTCAGGGGTCATCACCCAGCTTTCCCAGGACCCTGAGCAACATCTAACTTTTTACTGTTGTGTACAATTGAATGTAATTTAATAGATTCATTTATCCAATTGATTTTATTTCATTTTATTGCCATTATGGGAGGTGATCACTCAGCTTTCCCGGGACCCTGAATAACAGATACATTTTGCCATTTTTATTAAATGTATGTACGTAACATTTAAGTTACTTGTCGTTCAGGTTTTGAGGAAAGCTGTGTGATGGACGCTAGTGGGTCACATTATGGAGCAGGTATAGGGGTAATAATTCAGCTTTCCCAGGACCATGAATAACAGATACACATGTTTTTTTTTAAAGAAATAGATGTACATAACATACACGTTACTTGTCATTCAGGTTCCGAGGAAAGCTGTGTGATAGACACTATAATTGGTGACATTATAGAGCAGATATAGGGGTAATCACTCAGCTTTCCCAGGATTCTGGTTAACAGACACACATATTTTTATTAAGTAGATTAGTAAATAGATGGATGAAACATTGATGTTATCCGTCATTCAGGTTCTGAGGAAAGCTGTGTGATAGACACTTGTGGGTGACATTATAGAGCAGGTATAGGGGTAATCACTCAGCTTTCCCAGGATCCTGAATTACAAATACATCTATTTTTGGATGGAATATACAAATATGTACGTATTTAAAGAATGTCAAATGCCCTTCCGTTTCTGAGAAGAGCTGGGTGACCACTTATAGTTGACATAACACATATGGGGTTACCACTCAGCTTTCCAGGAACCCCGATGGGTATAATTGTCTGCCTTTCCATGGAACATAATTTTTCATAATTGTATACACGGGAAAGGTGATCACTCAACTTTTCCAGGACCCTGATCGGTGTATATTAAAGTAAAAGGGAAATGTTAAAATATTGCAAATCTGTGTCATTCAGAATCCACAGAAAGCTGGGGATAGTTGCTACTTCAATGCTCGTCACTCAACTTTCCGCATACCCTAAACGACATGCACATAAAAGTTATCCAGCTTTCCATGGATTGTGAGTGGCTTAAGAGGCACTAATGGAGTTATTATCCAGCTTTCTATGGACCCTGAATGGTTATGTACAACTACATGATTACAAAATTACTAGATTTATGCCGTTCAGCATCTGTGGAAAGTTAGGGACAACCTATTGGGGCAGCGTCATCACACAGCTTTCCGGGAACCCTGAGCGGCATGTTAGCAGCCATTATGCTGCTTATAGAATTAATTACTCAGCTTTCCTCACATCCTGAATGGGATTATACACAACAGATCCAGATTTCAGTGCCATTCAGGGTTCATGGAAAGTTGGGTCACACCCATTTTCAGTGCGGATTACTGTGCTCATAGACGCGTCATTAAACTTTCCACATATGTCTATAAAAGGACCTTACATATTAGGATTTGTGGAAAGTTGGGTGAAGGCCCCTAAGGGAAGAGGATGCAATGAGAAGGATACTTTGCAGTTTGGATTTTGCACATCCCCTTTAAGGTCACAATACCCCTTTAAAAACAGGGACACTCCAGACTCTTTAACTCAAACTCCTTGGTGTCATGCACCATATGGCGGTATTATTTAGGTATTGGATGTTTGGTATTCTGTGGTTACTATATGGCAGGATTATGTGGGCTCTTTGAGTCACTATTATTTGTATATTTTGTTAAAAGGGGTTGTCCAGATTTCAGTTCTTTCTGGACAATCCCTTTAAGAGGCACCATCATGTAATTTATTGACTTCAGCTGAAGCCCAAAACAGCTGTAAATAAATGTGCACTTCTAAGTAAATGTTATTACAGGTTGTGCATTGCGATATTATTGCACCATATGGCGGCATTATACGGCCTAATGTTATAATTAAGGGGACGGCTTCTTCTCTTGTTGCTTTAAAGAAGAGCCGAACCCCAGAATCCCCTTTGATGTCATATTTCCCATTTTTATTTTTGGACTCCTGGTGTAGTGAGGGAACTTCCCCTTTAAGTCGCCCCTTTAAGTCGTCCATTCTGCTTCTATTAGACTGTGTCATGCTGGGTGAGAGCGTTCAATGCACACAGCTGGAGCTAGGTCAACCACGTGGCGGCACTATTACACGACTCTCAGTATTGCTCCCTGATGGGAATTGCATAGTGTAAGGTATACGGTAACCAAACTACCGTATACTACACACAGTCCTAAAAACCCAATACATGGATGTGCCCGTAGCCGTATTCTGACCATATATGTCCACTAAGTGCTCACAACGTTACATTAATACCGCCATATACTCATAACATGGATCCCTTCTTGACTACCTCGCGTACTTGTAGGTTTTTGACAACTTACAGTAATGCCGCCACATGGTGCTGTAAATAATACGGCTATATTATGCCCAAAAATTCTTTAAAAACCTCAAAATAATACAGTTAAAACGGTGTCTATGGAATGGTGGCACAACCTCCCGACTAATATTGGACGATAGGGAAATAATTCTGCACGAAAGTAAAGGAAATACTACTGCCATACAAAAGATCAACTACAAATAATAGCGCCATTGCGTTCCTAAGTAATGCTGCCAGATAACACACCACTACTGGTATCACCATATATAATGCCTCTTTTGCAAGTTATTACGGTATTATTTTTGCACTATATGGGAGAATTACATAGTACAGCACACATCATTTCGAAAACGTCTATGTAGGAGTTGTACTTGGTCACAATATATATATTTTTTTTACACTATTTGGCGGTATTATTAACCAAGTATTAATCAGTAATGAGCTATGAGGATATAAAGCCGTCATATTTGGCCTCTCAAGTCAACTTTCATGCGGCCGTAAAGCATGAACTGTCTCAAAACCTAACTGGAGGACTCGTAGACATAAACCTCCTGAGGCCTGTGATATAAAGGGTTGTTGAAGTCAGACTATCCCTTTAAGTTACTTCATCTGTCAAGGCGAGAGTGACGACACAGAGTGTCCCCATCTCTGGGGGAGATCTCCTTCACATACAAACACAGTACAAGAATTTTTAATTACGGTGTAATACCTCATTTCTCCTGTGGGAGTGCTGTGGGGAAATGAAACACTTGATGCCAGGTTCTCTAACATATCACAGTTGATCGCTGGTGGTGCCAGCAGTGATTTGTATTGAAGAGAGTGACTACACATCGCGATGGGCATTTTGCACACCAGTCTTGATGACGCCCGGGGCCACATGACTCCGCAAGCCTGAGCACATATCTACAACACTAAGAAGCTAGTATAGACGTCAGCCATGTTTTACCTCAGTAAAAAAAGATATAAATAAGTCGCAAGTGGCCCCGCCAATATCACACCTTCATCGTGTCTATCCAAACGACGCAAAATTTTTAGTTTTCAGTCACCTTTTACCTCAGAAAATTTGATTAAAAGTTGATAAACATGGCAGAGGTAAGATACCCCGTACTTGCTATACCTCCAATAGAAACAAAAAAACCCATCTATGCAGAAAATGTTCGATTTCAGTCATCATTTACCTCAGTAAAGGTTCATAAAAGATAATAAATAAGCAAAAATTTTAAGATTTCAGTCAGCTTTTTACCTTAGTAAGCTTGCTTAAAAGATGATAAATATGGCTGAGGTGAGTTAGCCTAAGGCCGGCGCCACACAGGGCGCTTTGTCTGCGCTTGCAAACGCAAACACAGACAAAGTCGCGCCCACCGGGGCGGGCCTCGGCCTGATCGCATCGGCGTTTCTATGGAAACAAAGCGCCCTGTGTGGCGCCGGCCTAAGGCTGCATTCACACTGCCGCAAAGAGGACGTATATACGGCCGACGTACGTCCCCCATAGACGGCAATGGGCACAGGGCGCCCTACGGGAGCGGTACGGTGCTGCACACGTGCGGCACCGTACCGCTCTGTACCCCGGAAAAAGTTAGGACATGTCCTTTCTCCGTAGTACGGCACCGTGCGCCATGTGTTCCTATGGAGAGGGGCGGGGGTGAACTGCACTCACCTCCTCTCCCCATGCGCTGCCGTTGCCCGCCGTGCTACGGCAGCGTAAAACCTGTCAAAAACGGATGTGTTTTAAAAAAAAAAGGATGCGTTTTTTAACTGACTTTTTAAAAACGGGTTCAAAACGCCATGTGTGGCATCACCCTAACCATTTCATGCCCATATCACGCCTTCACCGTGTCTCCATCCCATCTGCACAAAATTTTTAGAATTCAGTCACCTTTTACCTCACAAATTTGGATTAAAAGTCTATAAACATGGCAGAAGTAAGATACCCCGTCCTTGCTACACCTCCAATAGAAACAGAAAAACTTAATCTATGCAGAAAATGTTCGATTTCAGTCATCATTTACCTCAGTTAACTTGCATAAAAGATAATAAATAAGATGTTGCATTGGTGGTCCTTTGCCATGCCTCAAATATCAGCAAACAAACCCATTTGCGCAAAACTTTTTCGATTTGAGTCATCTTTTTACTTCAGTAACCTTGCTTAAAAGACGATAAATATGGCGTAGGATAGTGGCCTCGCCCATTACCGCGCCTCGAATGGCGGCGGAAAAACTCCAACTGCCAAAATGTTTAAATTTCATCCATCTTTTACCTCAGGAAAGGCTTCTAAAACGTGATAAATCTGATGTGGGCCGATGGTGTAGTACATCATTCCTCCTGTGGGAGCGCTGTAGGGAATGACGGTAACCTAACCATTTCATGCCTTTGCCACGATATCAGCAAACAAACCCATTTGCGCAAAACTTTTTTGATTTGAGTCACCTTTTTACCTCAGTAACCTTGCTTAAAAGATGATAAATATGGTGTAGGAAAGTGGCCTCGCCCATTACCGCACCTCGAATGGCGGCGGAAAAACTCCAACTGCCAAAATGTTTAAATTTCATCCATCTTTTACCTCAGGAAACGCTCCTAAAGCGTGATAAATCTGGTGTAGGCCGGTGGTGTAGTACATCATTCCTCCTGTGGGAGCGCTGTAGGGAGATGAGACACTTCTACACCAGTTTTTGTGTGGTAATTTTCATTCATTTAGATTAATCTAAGTCTTGTCAACATGGCGCGGTGTGTGTTGACGCTGCACACCACGGAGGCCCCTAGTCGTCAGTAACGGAACGGATCCGAAATTGAATAGTGAGAGTGATTACTCTCCCCGTGAGCAGCTCCGCGCCTTCCTACGACAGAAGTCAGAATTCCCAGCCATAAATATCGTGCGGCGACATCCCGCTATTAAAATCTCACTAACAGAAACATATGCTGCCGCTAATGAGGTCTGGGGGCTGTCTGGTCCTCCAGCAGCCGCCGCCGCCGCAGAACAAAATGCCTCCGCTGCATAATCAGGAGAGAGACGGCACAGGTCACCGCGAAAAAATACTGTCAAATCTGCAAAACTTCTTCATTTTTTCCCTTCATTTATCCCATTAAATTTTGGCTTCTTCATTCCTCCTTCTTCCGTATGAAACTTTGATGTCTGGTTTTTCGGAGTCTCCCTTTTTAGAGTTTGTTTAGGGCCGTTGATGGGGTTTGTTAAAGGGGTACGGACAATCGTAAGGCCCTAATAGCAAATTGTCCCCATTTTTCAGATGGAAAGAGGCAGTGGGGGTCATTTACTAAGCGCCCGATTCGTGTTTTCCCGACGTGTTACCCGAATATTTCCGATTTGCGCCGATTTCCCCTGAATTGCCCCGGGATTTTGGCGCACGCGATCAGATTGTGGCGCATCGGCACTGGCATGCACGCAACGGAAATCGGGGGGCGCATTTAAAAAAAAAAATCTGTCGCGGAGCTTGCACTTACCTTCACTCAGCCCGGCTCGGTGAACTCCAGCGCGTTCTGATGCTTTTCAGCGCAGCAGCGCCACCTGGTGGACGGCGGAGGAACTACCTTAATAAATCCCGGCCGGACCCGAATCCACCGGAGAGAACGCACCGCTGGATCGCGAATGGACCGGGTAAGTAAATCTGCCCCAATGTTTTATCTCCCTGCGCTGCCCCCGGAGGGGAGATTGTGTATTACACTGTGCCTATTAAAATCAATGGGTGGTGTAGGTAATGCAAGGCAGGACAGGTCTTCCAGACTGATAGACGCTCTTTGTAGCTGCACTTCACCCTGGCCAAGAGATTAGGGGCCTAGACAGAGTACATCTCCCCATAAAAGGGGTAATCCTAAAACTTATTGGAACTTTTTGAACAATCTCTATGATGATTTTTGAAATTCTTAAGTGTTCAGATGTCAATTATGACCAACCTGGCAGCAAGTGTTTGATTGCTCTGCACTGCCCCCGGAGGGGAGATTCTGTATTACACATTGCTCATTGAAAACAGTAGGTTGGCTAAGTAATACAGGACAGCACAGGTCCTCCGGAGTGAGAGATGCTCTTTGTAACCCCTATTCTCAAAAAAGGGGGTGTAACAAAATAGCCCCATCTCCTTAGGGTTATGAGAACCTCTCCTCTTACACTTATACTTGAAGATGCTCCAGGTCCTTCAGAGTCTGAGTAATTGGGAGGAGGAGAAAATCATCCCTTTAACTAGTCTATGAGGATGAGGGGGGACACAAAAGCTTACAGTCTATGAGGATGAGGAGGTGACACAAGAGCTTACAGTCTATGAGGATGAGGGGGGGGGGGGGACACAAGAGCTTACAGTCTATGAGGATGAGGGGGTGACACAAGAGCTTACAGTCTATGAGCATGAGGGGGTGACACAAGAGCTTACAGTCTATGAGGATGAGGGGTGACACAAGTGCTTACAGTCTATGAGCATGAGGGGGTGACACAAGAGCTTACAGTCTATGAGGATGAGAGGATGACACAAGAGCTTACAGTCTATGAGGATGAGGGGGTGACACAAGAGCTTACAGACTATGAGGATGAGGGGGTGACACAAGAGCTTACAGTCTATGAGGATGAGGGGGGGGACACAAGAGCTTACAGTCTATGAGGATGAGGGGGGGACACAAGAGCTTACAGTCTATGAGGATGAGGAGGGACACAAGATCTTACAGCCTATGAGAATGAGGGGGGGGACACAGGAGCTTACAGCCTATGAGAATGAGGGGGGGACACAGGAGCTTACAGCCTATGAGGATGAGGGGTGACACAAGAGCTTACAGTCTATGAGAATGAGGTGGTGACACAAGAGCTTACAGTCTATGAGGATGAGGGGGTGACACAAGAGCTTACAGTCTATGAGGATGAGGGGGTGACACAAGAGCTTACAGTCTATGAGGATGAAAGGGTGACACAAGAGCTTACAGTCTATGAGGATGAGGGGGGTGACACAAGAGCTTACAGTCTATGAGGATGAGGGGGTGACACAAGAGCTTACAGTCTATGAGGATGAGGGGGTGACACAAGAGCTTACAGCCTATGAGGATGAGGGGTGACACAAGAGCTTACAGCCTATGAGGATGAGGGGGTGACACAAGAGCTTACAGTCTATGAGGATGAGGGGGTGACACAAGAGCTTACAGTCTATGAGGATGAGGGGGTGACACAAGAGCTTACAGTCTATGAGGATGAGGGGTGACACAAGAGCTTACAGACTATGATAATGAGGGGGTGACACAAGAGCTTACAGTCTATGAGAATGAGGGGGTGACACAAGAGCTTACAGCCTATGAGGATGAGGGGGTGACACCAGAGCTTACAGTCTATGAGGATGAGGGGGTGACACAAGAGCTTACAGTCTATGAGGATGAGGAGGTGACACAAGAGCTTACAGACTATGAGGATGAGGGGGTGACACAAGAGCTTACAGTCTATGAGGATGAGGAGGTGACACAAGAGCTTACAGACTATGAGGATGAGGGGGTGACACAAGAGCTTACAGTCTATGAGGATGAGGGGGTGACACAAGAGCTTACAGTCTATGAGGATGAGGGGGGGCACAAGAGCTTACAGTCTATGAGAATGAGGGGGTGACACAAGAGCTTACAGACTATGAGGATGAGGGGGTGACACAAGAGCTTACAGTCTATGAGGATGAGGGGGACACAAGAGCTTACAGACTATGAGGATGAGGGGGTGACACAAGAGCTTACAGTCTATGAGGATGAGGGGGGGGCACAAGAGCTTACAGTCTATGAGGATGAGGAGGTGACACAAGAGCTTACAGTCTATGAGCATGAGGGGTGACACAAGAGCTTACAGTCTATGAGGATGAGGGGGTGACACAAGAGCCTACAGTCTATGAGGAGGAGGGTGACACAAGAGCTTACAGTCTATGAGGATGAGGGGGGGGGGACACAAGAGCTTACAGTCTATGAGGATGGAGGGGGTGACACAAGAGCTTACAGTCTATGAGGATGAGGGGGTGACACAAGAGCTTACAGTCTATGAGGATGAGGGGGGGACACAAGAGCTTACAGTCTATGAGGATGAGGGGTGACACAAGAGCTTACAGTCTATGAGGATGAGGGGGGGGACACAAGAGCTTACAGTCTATGAGGATGAGGGGGTGACACAAGACACAAGTGAAAGTGACTGCAGGGACACCTGGAGGTTGGTACATATCTGGTGCCGGATAACAGACAGTAGGAGGACACAGGGCGGGTTAGTAGAGAGTTGACGTTTCATGCAGTTAGTGATAACTGCTGCCTCGGGGTCGGGTCGCTTAGTAGATGGTGGAAAAAAAACCCTCAATTAAAAATCTTCTCCCATTCTTAGCATCTGACGGTAATTATGTTTTCTGGGGGGGGGGGGGGGGGGAGAAAAAAAAAACTTACCTTCTGTTGGAAAAAACAAAGCTCTGTCATTTTAGTGCCGCTTTTTAGCACCGTTTAAAAGCTCGCCGCCTGTCATGTATGGACACGGAAAATTACATTTCCTTTTTTTTTTTTTTTTTTTATCTCCATGCGGAATTTTTTGTATTTAAATTTTTTTTTTTTTTTACAACACCCATTAATATAAAAGATTGGAGAAAAACTAATTGCAGTAAGCGGCGGAGGATCGAGCTAAAATAATATTTAAAACGGATTTCAATTGGCAGAAAAAGCAAAAAAATTAGATTTTTTTTTAAATTAACCCCTCGTTTTCCAGGTTTTTTTTTTTTGGTTTGGTAAATTGAGAGTTAAAAAAATGTGAAGAAATTATGACACAACAGATTACGCCTTAAAGGTGACAATTAACCGCCGGCTTTGTAATTATATAAATGCCCGCCCCCCCCCCCCGCCTTCCCCCGTTTCATAAATACCCCCCCCCCCCCTATTTCTCACATGGATTATGTGTGAATTTTTTTTTGTTGTTTGTAGGATTTCGAGGAGGGGAGTGTGTGTGTGTGTCGTAGACGGAGAAGATGACATCCTTGTCTCTCATCGGGGTGGGAAGATAGCAGGGACAATCGGATGAAAATAAAAACCCGGGACGGCACAGCGACGATGGCGTACACCCACTCGCACATCATGGCATCCAGGAGGCATCCGCCAAGTCGAGTCATTATCGAACTAGACGAGTACAGCTCCAACCCCACACAGGCGTTCACCTTCTACAACATCAACCAGGGACGATTCCAGCCACCACATGTGCAAATGTGAGTAACCAACGAGGGAAAAAACACTAAAAGTGCAGGGGTTTTTATAAAAAAAAAATATTACGCTAAAATTACTGATAATTGTATAGTGCGAATGGAGGGGAGGACTGACTGCACGGACTTAGCGATAGAAGGACTTCTACTTCTTCTACCGGTGTCTATAGATAGTCCTGTGTGTGCCGCTCCCCGACTTCTCCGACCTAAAACTTATCTACGGTGTAGTTTCTTCATCATGTCTGGAATGTTTTTACAAGGAAGCAAGAAAGATAAGAAAAATTAGATACCGTAAATGGATAGATAGAACGTTTAGATACACAATAGAAATGAGATCAATAGATAGAAGAGAGAGAAATAGATAGATATGAGATAGATAGATAGATAGATAGATATGAGATAGATAGATAGATATGAGATAGATAGATATGAGATAGATAGATAGATAGATAGATAGATAGATAGAAATGAGATAGATATATATGAGATAGATATGAGATAGATAAATAGATATGAGATAGATAGATAGATAGATATGAGATAGATAGATATGAGATAGATATGAGATAGATAGATATGAGATAGATAGATAGATAGATATGAGATAGATAGATAGATAGATAGATAGATAGATATGAGATAGATAGATAGATATGAGATAGATAGATAGATAGATAGATATGAGATAGATAGATAGATATGAGATAGATAGATATGAGATAGATAGATAGATATGAGATAGATAGATAGATAGATAGATATGAGATAGATATGAGATAGATAGATATGAGATAGATAGATATGAGATAGATAGATAGATATGAGATAGATAGATAGATAGATATGAGATAGATAGATAGATATGAGATAGATAGATAGATAGATAGATATGAGATAGATATATATGAGATAGATATGAGATAGATAGATAGATATGAGATAGATAGATAGATATGAGATAAATAGATATGAGATAGATAGATAGATAGATATGAGATAAATAGATATGAGATAGATATGAGATAGATAGATATGAAATAGATAGATATGAGATAGATAGATAGATAGATAGATAGATAGATATGAGATAGATAGATAGATAGATAGATATGAGATAGATAGATATGAGATAGATAGATAGATAGATAGATATGAGATAGATAGATATGAGATAGATAGATAGATATGAGATAGATAGATAGATATGAGATAGATAGATATGAGATAGATAGATATGAGATAGATAGATAGATATGAAATAAATAGATATGAGATAGATAGATAGATAGATAGATAGATATGAGATAGATATGAGATAGATACATATGAGATAGATATAAGATAGATAGATATGAGATAGATATGAGATAAATAGATATGATATAGATAGATAGATAGATACATATGAGATAGATAGATAGATAGATAGATAGATATGAGATAGATAGATAGGAGATAGATAGATAGATATGACATAGATAGATAGATAGATAGATAGATAGATATGAGATATATAGATATGAGATAGATAGATAGATAGATATGAGATAGATAGATAGATAGATAGATATGAGATAGATAGATAGATAGATAGATAGATAGATAGATAGATATGAGATTAGTTGGGGGAGAGAAACATCAGGATGTCTGCAAATATTGTTTGACAAAAATAGTAGACGTCTGGAACAATTTTAAGTTTTATCTTCTATCTCTCAACTATCTATCTATCTATCTCATATCTATCTCATATCTCTCTATCTATCTATCTATCTATCTATCTATCTATCTCATATATATCTCATATCTATCTCATATCTATCTATCTCATATATATCTCATATCTATCTATCTATCTATCTCATATCTGACACTTCTAAGACACCAGTAATAACTATAGACGAGGAGTAATAATAAGATAATGGGCGGCGCTGTCTTCCTGAGGAATACGAGGAGCTGAGCTCCGGGTTTATGTCTCGTATATTTTCTCATCATTTCTTCATGTGTCTGAACGTTGATATATCAAACCCCCCCCCCCCCCCCCCCCGTCTTACGCAGCGAGGAATTATTGTTATAGATGTTTCCAAAAGTATTTATTATGTTCCATAAATACGCGCGAGCGCCGCGGTGATAAATCCGGAATAAAGCAGGACGGATGCTCGCCTGTCAGCGAGGAGAAGGATGGGTCTGTGCGCAGTCACATCACACGAGCAGAACTAGGACCATTGGAAGAAATATTGGGTTTTTGTTGTGTTTTATATAGTTATTCAGTTAGAAGGGATTGATCATCGTTACATTCTATGAGGTTCTTATCCGATTTTTGTATTGGGGCCCAGCATTTTTTTATGTTACGTCCCAGCCGGTCAATAAGAGACCCAAACTCCTTTGTGGGTAGCCCCCCCCACCCCCAGACATTACATGGTAGACACTGACATTCACCCATACAACGAATGGACCTTATAATGGATAACAAGGGGGTAAATTTGGTTCCCATCGCGGTCCCCTTTATTTACAGAATCGGAAGCCTAACTTCTAGGAATCTGTACAACCCCTATAGGGCAAGGAATGGGAATAATGAACACATCCTCAATCCAGCTCCCGGTTTTTGGGCCTGGGACCATCCAAAAGTTCCACACGATCAGGGATCTAGCTTCAACCAATGATTGACCTCCTCAGAGGCCAATGATCTCATGACCCCAGCCACCTAGGAATCTGGAAATCTCCTTTTGAAGCAGTTGAATCTTAAAGGAGTTTTCCATATTAATGGAGGTTGGGGTAAGATGATAAGAATAATACATACTAACCCTGCTCTGGTTCATGGTTCCTGTCCTGCTCCGTTACTTCTGGTCTGAGGCCTGGGCCCAAGATCCACTCTATGTAATGAGTTGCTTACTTGGACCAGACGACAAGACAGGAAGTCAAATCCCCTAAGAAACGGAAGTGACATCACTTCCTGTGTTGTCCTGTGTTGAGAGGAGGCCACTCTTTGGATGAAGTAGGTCCCAAGACCTCCCGAAACTTATAGTCAGGTGCAAGATACTCAGGAACTAGAGCGGGAGGGGGGAAGTGTTCTTTTTTTTCCCCCACTTTCTCCCCGGGGGGGATGTCTTTATTAATGGAAAACCCCTTTAATGCAAAATCTGTAGAATAAATCGTCTCTATCAGCCATGATGTCACCATAATAACACGTCCTCTTCTCTTCCATGCGTTTTCCCTCTCTTAAAGGGGTAGTCCAATTTTGAAAATGTATTCTTACCCACCCTATTGGGCGAAAAGAGAGGGGGTTCTTCTGCTCAATATCCAAATTTCACAAATAGTAGTGGTTCCCCTTAAACATCTCTCACTATGGAAGACCTGTCCTGTCCGGTATTACATAGACAACACACTGGGGGTCATTTACTAAGGGCCCGATTCGCGTTTTCCCGACGTGTTAGCCGAATATTTCCGATTTGCGCCGATTCTCCCTGAATTGCCCCGGGATTTTGGCGCACGCGATCGGATTGTGGCGCATCGGCGCTGGCATGCACGCGACGGAAATCGGGTGGCGTGGACGAACAAAAACCCGACGGATTCGGAAAAACCGCCGCATTTAAAACAAAAAAAGTGTTGCGGAGCTTGCACTTACCTTCACTAGGAATAGGCCGGTGAACTTGAGTGCGTTCCGATGCTCTTCAGCGCAGCAGCGCCACCTGGTGGACGTCGGAGGAACTGCCTTAATGAATCCCGGCCAGACCCGAATCCACTGCAGAGAACGCGCTGCTGGATCGCGAATGGACCGGATAAGTAAATCTGCCCCACTGATTTGATTGGACATTGTGTAATTCCTCATTCTCCCTGTAGGGGAGCTGTTGGGAAGTTCTATACCTATTAACAGGTCAATCACCAGCGATCACTGGGATTCCCAGTAAAAGGAGATTTTGCCATCTGTTTAGATAAATGGGTTTTCTATAGAACTTTCCATCATTCTTTGGTGGGAGTCCTAGGGATACAGACACACTAAACCTCGGCCCCTATATTCAGATACTTACCCCCCCGTTCTTCTATAGATGGGACTTCTGACCTTCCCGCTGCTTTCCGCCGTATGTGTCAGGATTCCTTCGCTCTCTTACATTAATGAAGCCCCCGCAGAGGTTTTATTGAATTCCTTCTAGGTGCAATGTAAGAATAAAGGTTAATCTTGTCGGAAGAAGATGTAATTAACCCCGTCAGTGCAGCGGCCTCTGATACCCCCGGATTCACACTAATTAAAACCCTCTGCTCTTTGTGGTAACTGGAGTAAATTATCACCAATTACAACGCGATTTGGAGCATCTTCATCAACAGCCTCTTGTTAGACGCCGCGTTCAGTCATTATTCAGGAAGCAAAGGCTTTCATATGCTGCCAGACTAATTATTTCTCTTAAAGGAGACATCACTCAGTGGTATGAGAGGAAGGACTGCAGGAGATAGATATCCGAGACAAATATGAGAGAGAGATAGATATGAGATATAGATAGATATACATATGAGTGATAGATATGAGTAATAGATATAGATATAAGCGATAGATATAGATAGATATGAGTGATAGATATAGATAGATATGAGTGATAGATATAGATAGATATGAGTGATAGATATAGATAGATATAGATATGTATGATAGATATAGATGTAGATATGAGATAGATATGAGATAGATAGATATGAGATAGATAGATAGATATGAGATAGATAGATAGATATGAGATAGATAGATAGATAGATAGATAGATATGAGATAGATAGATATGAGATAGATATGAGATAGATAGATATGAGATAGATAGATATGAGATAGATAGATAGATAGATAGGAGATAGATAGATAGGAGATAGATAGATAGATAGATAGATAGATAGATAGATAGATAGATATGAGATAGATAGATAGATAGATAGATAGATATGAGATAGATAGATAGGTAGATATGAGATAGATATGAGATAGATAGATATATATGAGATAGATAGATAGATAGATAGGAGATAGATAGATATGAGATAGATATGAGATAGATAGATATGAGATAGATAGATAGATAGATAGATAGATAGATATGAGATAGATAGATAGATAGATATGAGATAGATAGATAGATAGATATGAGATAGATAGATAGATATGAGATAGATAGATAGATAGATATGAGATAGATAGATATGAGATAGATAGATAGATATGAGATAGATAGATAGATAGATAGATATGAGATAGATAGATAGAGAGATAGATAGATATGAGATAGATATGAGATAGATAGATAGATAGATAGATAGATAGATATGAGATAGATAGATAGATAGATAGATAGATAGATAGATATGAGATAGATAGATGATAGATAGATATGAGATAGATAGATAGATAGATATGAGATAGATAGATAGATAGATATGAGATAGATAGATAGATAGATATGAGATAGATAGATAGATATGAGATAGATAGATAGATATGAGATAGATAGATATGAGATAGATAGATAGATAGATATGAGATAGATAGATAGATAGATAGATATGAGATAGATAGATAGATATGAGATAGATATATAGATATGAGATAGATATATAGATATGAGATAGATAGATATAGATAGATATAGATAGATATGAGATAGATAGATAGATAGATGGATAGATATGAGATAGATAGATAGATAGATGGATAGATATGAGATAGATAGATAGGATGGATGTATACATAGATGTAGCACAGATAGCCCTTGTGTAATGTATATATTGCTCGGTCCATCTTTATATCTTGTGGATATACATTAAATTCGACACCAATTTAAACTTTTGCAGGTAACATCTCCGCTCCCAGACTGCTGAACGCTGCACTTTAAAAATATGTTAAACTTGACTATTGTCAGACTACAAAGAGAAGTGTTCATCTGACAAGCCGCCTATCCCCCTGCGCGCTCCCCGCTGCTCCGCCATTCTCTCCCCTGCAATCCCAGAGGAGCTAATTATTACCAATGTATATCTATTGTAGGAAATGGGGGAGGCAGTGACAGACATGGGGGAGGAGGGCGCTCATGAGCCCCGACGCCTTCTACATCATTTCTATACAATCTGCAGATATGGATGAGACTATACACAGAGCCGGAGGGGGGATTAATGATCCGCTCCTCAGTACTGATCAGGACAGATCCAATCCCTGGGATCAGAACTTTCCATCATGGAAAACTAATCACACACAAGGCACATCCCTATCTATCTCATATCTATCTATCTATCTGTCTATCTATCTATCTCATATCTATCTATCTATCTATCTATCTATCTCATATCTATCTATCTATCTCATATCTATCTATCTCATATCTATCTATCTCATATCTATCTATCTATCTATCTATCTCATATCTATCTCATATCTATCTATCTATCTATCTATCTCATATCTATCTATCTATCTATCTCATATCTATCTATTTATCTCATATCTATCTATCTATCTATCTATCTATATCTATCTCATATCTATCTATCTATCTATCTATCTATCTATCTATCTCATATCTATCTATCTATCTATATCATATCTATCTCATATCTATCTATCTATCTATCTATCTATCTATCTATCTATCTCATATCTATCTATCTATCTATCTCTTATCTATCTATCTCATATCTATCTATCTATCTAATATCTATCTATCTCTCATATCTATCTATCTATCTCATATCTATCTATCTCTCATATCTATCTCCTATCTATCTCATATCTATCTATATCATATCTATCTATCTCATATCTATCTATCTATCTCATATCTATCTATCTATCTATCTCATATCTATCCATCTCCTATCTATCTCATATCTATCTATCTATCTATCTATCTATCTATCTCATATCTATCTATCTATCTCATATCTATCTATCTATCTATCTATCTCATATCTATCTATCTATCTCATATCTATCTATCTATCTATCTCATATCTATCTATCTATCTATCTCATATCTATCTATCCATCTATCTCATATCTATCTATCTATCTATCTCATATCTATCTATCTCATATCTATCTATCTATCTATCTCATATCTATCTATCTATCTCATATCTATCTATCTATCTCATATCTATCTATCTATCTCATATCTATCTATCTATCTATCTATCTATCTATCTATCTATCTATCTATCTCATATCTATCTATCTATCTATCTATCTCATATCTATCTATCTATCTCATATCTATCTATCTCATATCTACCTCATATCTATCTACCTCATATCTATCTATCTATCTATCTATCTACCTCATATCTATCTATCTATCTATCTATCTATCTATCTATCTATCTATCTATCTATCTACCTCATATCTATCTATCTATCTCATATCTATCTATCTCATATCTATCTCATATCTATCTATCTATCTATCTACCTCATATCTATCTATCTATCTATCTACCTCATATCTATCTATCTATCTATCTATCTATCTATCTATCTATCTATCTCATATCTATCTATCCATCCATCTCATATCTATCTATCTCATATCTATCTATCTATCTACCTCATATCTATCTATCCATCCATCTCATATCTATCTATTTCCTATCTATCGATCTCATATCTTTTAATTCAAAGAAGCTTTATTGGCAGGACCTAATACAGTTTAGCATTGCCAAAGCATTTATAAAGTATTGGATTGTGGGGGATAAGGTGGGCTACAGTGTCTTGGGGAACAGGATGAAGGAGGACATGGAGTTGGGGGGGGGGGAGGTTATTATAGTCCATGGTATATCACATGTCTCTCAGTCTATGGCAGGTAGTGATATAATGGAGCACATTTACTTTCCTGGTAATGTCGTGATCCCCGTTTCGAAATGTCTGCCGGAATGCACATCTGCCGCGATTCAAGAAGATTGTGCGCCCGATATCCTGCATGTGTCGATTCCCCGCTCATGTGCGCTGGAGTTCATCTACTTGCGATACAAATTTAATTGTTAAATCCTGCGCTCAGTCCGAATCCATCGGATCGTCCAACGGCGCGCCTCCCGCTTTCTCCTCCTCCATGGAGCAGAAGGGAAGAGATCTGAGAGTCTCCTGAAGTGAGTGTCCCTCACTGCTGAGTGTCTGGAGCAGTGTAGCAAGAAGTGGACCTCATCCTCCGTGGCTTCCTGGTCCTGGCACTGTTGGCACAGTCTGCTCTCGGTCTGTGCCACCCAGACTCCATGGCCAGGAGGTTATGGGCGTTCAGTCTGTAGCGGCTCAGGATCTGACGGTCTCTGGGGTCCGGTAGTTTCTCCAGGTACGGGGCCAGTCTGTAGTCTCTCTGTAGACCCTGGTAGATGGTCGGCTTCTGGGATGACTCTATGGTGGTCCTCCAATCACTGACATGTCCCTCCTCGGCCTTGTTTAT
Source organism: Engystomops pustulosus (assembly GCF_040894005.1). NCBI lineage: Eukaryota > Metazoa > Chordata > Amphibia > Anura > Leptodactylidae > Engystomops > Engystomops pustulosus. The sequence goes on from NC_092414.1 coordinate 17,622,285, forward strand.
CAGGGCCATTATTTTGGCTTTGGTCAGTTGTGGTTGGTCCATGTTTGTGTCCGGCTGGGTTTGGGTTCCCAGGTTGGCAGGGACCCCCTGCTGCTGCCAGGCTTTATGGTGGAAGGAATCTGGACTGCTGCTCTGTAGGTGAGCCAGGAATGATAGCGCCCTCTTGTGGACTGTAATATGTAAAGGGAATCTGCCCAGTTCTCCCCTACAGCCGCTGTTTGAGGTGCTCCGATGGACCTGGAAAAGGTATTTGCAGAACTCCAGGTGAAATATTTTGATTGGACTGGAGTCCTACCTTGACCAGTCTGGGTATGTGTGTGGGCCCCAGACCTCACTGCCATACAGAAGGATGGGGGATATCATGCTGTCAAAAATTTTTGTCCAGACTTTGACCGGAGGTCTTCTTTAGGTTGATGGGTAGTGCCCAGGTCGTGCTAAATTTCTACAGGATATCCAGGTTGTCCTGGAGACCTCTCTCAGTAAATGACAATATTAGAAGGTCATCTGCATATAGCAGAAATTTCACCTCTTTGTCATGTAGGGTGAGTTCGGGTGTGGAGGAGGCCTCCAGGGCTGCAGCTCATTGATGTAGATGTTGAAGAGCGTTGGACTTAGGCTTCAGCCCTGTCTGACCCCTCGACTCTGCTGGAAATAGGCCGCTCTCCTTCCGTAGGAGCTCTTGATGACATTATAGGTTTTCCCGCCTTTTCCACTCTCCAGCAGTTTCAGGAAGAGACCTGGATGCCACGCTGAGTCAGAGGCCTTTTTAAAGTCTACAAAACAGGCGTATATAGGTGGTCAGCGGTGCGATGGTTTGGCATGAACCCTGCTTGGCTCTTGCTGAGGACATTGTGCAGGACGAGGAAGCTGGAGATCCTCCTCTTCAGGACACTATTGAACAGCTTTCCCAGGTAGCTACTCACACAGATTCCTAGGTAGTTGGAGGGGTCGTATTGGTCCCCGCTCTTGTGTACGGGGGTTATGAGGCCTTGGTTCCAGGTCTGTGGGAAGTAGCCAGCACTTAGCACAACGTTGAGCAGTTTGACTATTGCGGCCTGTATTTCAGGAGGACTGTATCTTATCATCTCTAGTAGGGTGCCATCGGGCCGACCAGCTTTTTTATATCTTATGAAGGATATGCTCTCTGTTACCCCCTGTAGGGTATCTAGAGGGTTTTGGAAGTCTGATGTTTTCCTCAAGGGCTTCTAGTTTTGTTCTGATGACTTTTTGTTCTTGGTTTAGTTCCTCTGTTGGGATATCTTTGTAGAGTTTTGGTGCCAGATGTTGCCATTCTGGATATGGAGGTTGCTTTCCTTCCCCTCACTGCCCATGTGGTGCCATAGTTGAGTTGTCCTGGAGGACATCTTGGAGCTGGGTGAGCTTGGTGGAGATGTGGTTGTATTTCTTTTTCCGGAGTATGGACTTGTATAGATGTTGTATGCTGATGGTATTTGCCTTTTGACCTCTTGTGGTTGTGTCTCCTTACATCGCACATATCTACCATTTTGTACAGTATATATGGTTGAGGTCTGTCGGGCCTTGGTTTACCCCCTGTGGGTTTATCACATACACTGTTGTGTAGAAGTTCTGGAACTTTTCCTTGACTTCTGGACTGTTGGGGTGTCTTTATATCTTGAAGCCAATGTTTTTGACCATTTGAAGGATGGTGGGAGACAGAAGAGGCCGGTCTGCTGAGGTTTTTGGGCCGATGGTTTGTTGGTAGACCTGATGTATAGAAGCCATGTCAGTGATGGCATAGTCCACCACACTGGTGCCTACGTGAGAGCTCATTGTGCACCTTCCGAAAGAGTCTCCCTTTGTGCAGCCATTTAATATATGGAGTCCGAGGCCTCGGCATATGTTAAGCAGTTTCCTGCTGCTCCTGTTAACTGTGCTGTCGTAGCTGTTTCTGTCTGTAAGTGAGGGGCTACGACAACCAGTCTCTGCTCCAACAATGAAGATGTTTCCATCCATGGTCAGGAAATCCTTCTCCCTCCCACTTCTGGCATTGAGGTCTCCATAGATGAGAACTTTACCAGAGCCTGGTGTGGTTGTCTCCTCACTGGTGTCATCTGCCCATGGAGCTCATCTTTGTGCCATATTAATATTCCTCCTGAGCTGCGGCTCTGCTTGGTCTTCTGATTTTTCAGGGCAGAGATTTCCCTGTATCCTGAGGGCACCTGGGATTCGTCCTCTGTCTTGGTCCATGTCTCTAGGAGGATTTGTATGTCTATGTTCTTAAGACTTTTCTTGAAATCTGAGTCTAGTGCTTTACATCCAAAGGCCGAGGCGTTGAGGCCCTGAATATTACAGCTACTGATAGTAAGGGACATGGTTGTGGTGTCCATATACCTTGTAATAAGAACAATCTGGGTTTGGATTGGTTGGTTCTGTTCAGTCACATGAATCTTTTGCACAAGGTGATAATCAGGGTCTTTATCTCCTCCATGTCTCTGCTCTGTATCTCCCTGTGTGAGAGAGGTGGATTTCTCTATGGTCCATGCCTCTGGTGGTCTGGTTTTTCGGTAGGGGACTTTGTTTTGGATTTCTGGTAGGACATTTTTCAAAGGTCCTTTTATTATTGGGGACCTCACCATAGGATTTTGGCATGGTATTCTGTGAGGTCCTGGCCCTGGAGTTGTGTGAGGTCCGGGCTGTGGCACTATTTATCTCATCTCTATCTATCTATCTATCTATCTCATAATCTCATATCTATCTATCTATCTATCTCATACCTATCTATCTATCTCATATCTATCTATCTATCTATCTATCTCATATCTATCTATCTATCTATCTCATATCTATCTATCTATCTATCTCATATCTATCTATCTATCTCATAATCTCATATCTATCTATCTATCTATCTCATACCTATCTATCTATCTCATATCTATCTATCTATCTATCTATCTCATATCTATCTATCTATCTATCTCATATCTATCTATCTATCTATCTCATATCTATCTATCTATCTATCTCATATCTATCTATCTATCTATCTATCTCCTATCTATCTATCTCCTATCTATCTATCTCATATCTATCTATCTCCTATCTATCTATCTATCTATCTATCTCATATCTATCTATCTATCTCATATCTATCTATCTATCTATCTCATATCTATCTATCTATCTATCTATCTCATATCTATCTATCTATCTATCTATCTCATATCTATCTATCTCATATCTATCTATCTCATATCTATCTATCTCATATCTATCTATCTATCTATCTTTCTCATATCTATCTCATATCTATCTATCTTATATCTATCTATCTATCTCATATCTATCTATCTATCTATCTATCTCATATCTATCTATCTATCTATCTATCTATCTCATATCTATCTATCTATCTATCTATCTCATATCTATCTCATATCTATCTATCTATCTATCTATCTCATATCTATCTATCTATCTATCTATCTATCTCATATCTATCTATCTATCTATCTATCTCATATCTATCTATCTATCTATCTCATATCTATCTATCTATCTCATATCTATCTATCTATCTATCTATCTATCTCATATCTATCTGATATCTATCTATCTATCTCCTATCTATCTATCTCCTATCTATCTATCTCCTATCAATCTATCTCCTATCTATCTATCTCCTATCAATCTATCTCCTATCTATCTATCTCCTATCTATCTATCTCCTATCTATCTCATATCTATCTATCTATCTCATATCTATCTATCTATCTATCTCATATCTATCTATCTATCTATCTATCTCATATCTATCTATCTATCTATCTATCTATCTCATATCTATCTATCTATCTATCTCATATCTATCTATCTATCTATCTCATATCTATCTATCTCATATCTATCTATCTATCTATCTCATATCTATCTATCTCATATCTATCTATCTATCTATCTCATATCTATCTCATATCTATCTCATATATATCTATCTGTCTCATATCTATCTCATATCTATCTATCTATCTATCTATCTCATATCTATCTAGCTATCTCATATCTATCTATCTATCTCATATCTATCTATCTATCTCACTCATGTCCTGTCACTTGTCTCTCAGCTTCTTCCTTGTATAATGAAGGCTCCATCATCTTCCGCTATAATCTGCAGTGCAGCTTCTCCCGCGCAGGTAGGACACATCATCCTGCATCGGGAGATATTTTAATCTTCCACATCGAGGGAATCTTCACAAGGATTTCAGCTTGAAACAAATATTAGCAGCAGACAGAGAGTCGCCGGAGTCTCTGAGGCTCCACTCAAAGGGGAAGAATTAAAGAATCAGAATGTAGATCTGTTATTTAAGGGACGCTTCGTTTCCAACCAAGTAAAAATGCCATCTGCACTTTAAGGGAAAGATTTGAGCTAATTTAAAGGGGTTATACTCTTAAATGGAAAATGTTGGCTCCAATGGCCACATCTGGGCAAGTTCCAGGCATTAAATGTGACTGCAGGGGCCGGAGATTGGCAAGGACCTGGGAATTGTTACCAAGAGTCCATCAAGAGCAAAATAACCTCTGAGAAGTGGGGGCTCCCACTGGAGCCCGGGATGCCCTCTGGTGGGAGAAGAATAAAGTTATATTCTATTTTCTCACAAATGCGGTTCCTGAAGAGGTTTCCAGAAATGCCCTGACAACCTCTCGGCCACTTCCTTACTCCCGACATCCCTCTTTTCTGTCCCTTCTTTCCTCTTTACAGCCCTCTTTTTCCTTTTTTTTTTTCTTTTGTGACAACTCTCTTGGCCACTTCCTTACTCCTGACAACCCTCTTTGTTCCCTACAATGTTCTTGACCCTCCTTCACGGCCGATAACCCTATTTGCCTTTTATTTTAACTCCCGATAACCTGCTTTGCCCCTTCTTTACTCCTCACAACCCACTTGGCCCCTTCTTTACTCCTCATGATCATCCCGACCCCTTCTTTACTCCTCACGATCATCCCGGCCCCTTCTTTACTCCTCACGATTATCTCAGCCCCTTCTTTACTCCTCACGATCATCCCGGCCCCTTCTTTACTCCTCACGATCATCTCTGCCCCTTCTTTACTCCTCACGATCATCTCGGCCCCTTCTTTACTCCTCACGATCATCTCGGCCCCTTCTTTACTCCTCACGATCATCCCGGCCCCTTCTTTACTCCTCACGATCATCCCGGCCCCTTCTTTACTCCTCACGATCACCCCGGCCCCTTCTTTACTCCTCACGATCATCCCGGCCCCTTCTTTACTCCTCACGATCATCTCGGCCCCTTCTTTACTCCTCACGATCATCTCGGCCTCTTCTTTACTCCTCACGATCATCTCGGCCTCTTCTTTACTCCTCACGATCATCTCTGCCCCTTCTTTACTCCTCACGATCATCTCGGCCCCTTCTTTACTCCTCACGATCATCTCGGTCCCTTCTTTACTCCTCACGATCATCTCGTCCCCTTCTTTACTCCTCACGATCATCTCGGCCCCTTCTTTACTCCTCACGATCATCTCTGCCCCTTCTTTACTCCTCACGATCATCTCTGCCCCTTCTTTACTCCTCACGATCATCTCGGTCCCTTCTTTACTCCTCACGATCATCTCGGTCCCTTCTTTACTCCTCACGATCATCTCGTCCCCTTCTTTACTCCTCACGATCATCTCGGCCCCTTCTTTACTCCTCACGATCATCTCTGCCCCTTCTTTACTCCTCACGATCATCTCTGCCCCTTCTTTACTCCTCACGATCATCTCTGCCCCTTCTTTACTCCTCACGATCATCTCGGCCCCTTCTTTACTCCTCACGATCATCTCGGCCCCTTCTTTACTCCTCACGATCATCTCGGCCCCTTCTTTACTCCTCACGATCATCTCGGCCCCTTCTTTACTCCTCACGATCATCTCGGCCCCTTCTTTACTCCTCACGATCATCTCGGCCCCTTCTTTACTCCTCACGATCATCTCGGCCCCTTCTTTACTCCTCACGATCATCTCGGCCTCTTCTTTACTCCTCACGATCATCTCGGCCTCTTCTTTACTCCTCACGATCATCTCGGCCCCTTCTTTACTCCTCACGATCATCTCGGCCCCTTCTTTACTCCTCACGATCATCTCGGCCCCTTCTTTACTCCTCACGATCATCTCGGCCTCTTCTTTACTCCTCACGATCATCTCGGCCCCTTCTTTACTCCTCACGATCATCTCGGCCCCTTCTTTACTCCTCACGATCATCTCGGCCCCTTCTTTACTCCTCACGATCATCTCGGCCCCTTCTTTACTCCTCACGATCATCTCGGCCCCTTCTTTACTCCTCACGATCATCCCGGCCCCTTCTTTACTCCTCACGATCATCCCGGCCCCTTCTTTACTCCTCACGATCATCTTGGCCCCTTCTTTGCTCTCTGTTCTGCACTGAAGTGACAGAGTGCTTGCTATGGCAGACATACGACCTTTTTGTTGGTAAAAAGACCCCAACCCTCAGGAGGGGTTAGTGCAAAACTTTGTGGGCTAGGAAAAGCCAGAATACCTAAGATTATTTATATTTAAGATAATGCTGGCAAATTATATAGGTGGCACTCTACTGATTCTGCCACAGGGGGACTTTTCCACTAGTCCCCACCGTTCCTGTGTCATCAGTGCTATTCATTTTGGCCCCAGCTATGTTTATTAGGCTCTTTATCGTCAGGTGGGTGGTGCCAGGCTGTCTGATACATCTCCATCTTCTTCTCCCAGCGCATGTAATTATTATTAAGCACAGTTTATATATATGACTTTCCACAACTCTCACTATACTGTATATTGCATCTTCCTCCAGGGTAGATCCTGTGCCCCATGATGCTCCAAAACCACCCGGCTACACCCGATTCGTATGCATTTCTGACACCCACTCAAGGACGGACCTTATCCAAATGCCGTATGGAGATGTCTTAATCCACGCCGGAGATTTTACTGAGCTCGGACTTCCGAGTGAAGTTAAGAAGTTTAATGACTGGCTCGGTAGGTAGCAAAGAATAACCTTTAAGGGGCATAATATGTTTAAGGGGTGACAGAAAATATGAACTCTAAAAAGGGTTTAAAATTATTTTAACTATAGGTCTTAAAGGGACGGTCCCACATCAGATCTATTGTATAGAGCATAGAAAATAAACAATATTTTCCATTTACATGCTTTTGAAAATACAATCCAGTGAGGAGCTATCACATTTACTTACATATTGTGGCGCCACCTAGTGTTCAGAGTGTATAGCAATGTGCACGTCCACTTATTGAGTGCTGGTGGACACACATGTTCAGTCACTCTCTATAGCCAGATCTCTGATCACTACAAGTCAGCCAATAGGCATAGCTTCCTGCCCTGCTTGTCAGGAAAGGAGCAAAGCCTCTATGTGATCTTTCTTGATCTTAATGTCACCTAATTCCTTGCTCTGTACTCATAAGGAGCAGCAAGTATAGAAACAATTTTATGTTTTGCATAATTTATGCAAATTTGCATATTTTTTCCCATATTTTTCCCTTTAAAATTATGTGGGGTTTGGGGTGGCAAAAAAAGCGACTGGCTCCCAGTTACTATGTCACTCCAGTACTTCCAGTCTTCAGCACCTCCATCCAGCCATAAGTGCTAGGCGGACACAGGACCCATTTCGACAGATCAGTGACCTTCCTGGATCAAAGGACATTACATTGTGCCATTGGAGGCCCTGAGGAAGCCACTGATTGTCCAAAGTGGCACTTCTTGCCAGGTGAAACTGCTGAAGACTGGAAGTACTTGAGTGACTAAGAACTGGGAGTCCACTTTCTTTTTTGCCACCCATGCCCCTGAAACTTTCCTGGAAAACCCCTTTTATTACATATCTTTATAAACGTTCAGGGTCTCTTTAATAAGTAGCAGATGTCCCCCTTAGTGTCACTTGGAGCAAATTTAAGTTATTGCCCTGTCTCTGAGCCCCCTGGCTAAGGCATAGAAACTCACTGGCCCGCCCCCGAGGAGCCTCTAACCCCACCCCTGCATAACTGACACTATTGGAAGATTCCATCTCATATTTTGAGCCTGATAATGATGTAATGCTTTTTCTATTATTATATATAATGATGAGTTTTGCTATTTTTACCCTTCGTATCTAACGCGGTATAACGTCTTCTCTCTTAGGAAGCCTCCCGTACGAGTATAAGATAGTAATTGCCGGCAATCACGAGTTGACATTTGACCACGAGTTCATGGCAGACTTAATCAAACAAGATTTCTATTATTTCCCTTCTGTGTCGAAGCTGAAGCCGGAGAATTATGAAAACGTTCAGTCTCTTCTCACAAACTGCATCTATCTCCAAGACTCTGAAGTAACTGTGCGCGGATTCCGGATCTACGGCTCCCCGTGGTAAGAACGACTTATTAAAACCGGCAAAGGCCTGATGTATAATCTAACGTTTCCCTTTGGGCAACAATCCAGGAGGCAAGAAGAGAGGGAAGGAGGTTTAACACCTTCTGGTGTCCTGATGTCTAGTATAATAAAGGGTTACTGTATATGGTTCTGTATACCAGGAGTAGAGGTATGATCCCACCCAATCATGTAGAAGTATACTTTCTTAGTGATAAGGACATATATTAGGGCTGACCAATTAATTCGCCCATTCAGAGGAGCACAACCCTAATTTTTAATAGAATTATGAAATCAATATAAGCTCCACCCCCGAGGAGCTGAGCAACATTACAGCTCATATAGCATCATGATCCAAACTACCAACTGCTGCCCATATCCAAAATATCTCTGAGAGGCCTTGAGGGAGGAAGGGCAACTCTTCCTCTGGGGTGGAGCTAACAGCAGGATAGGGGCGGAGCTAACATTAACGCTGGGAGCAGCTACTTCTTTTCATTTAGAAAGAGAAGATGAACAGAAAGATGAGGTCCATAAATAATTTAGTTAAGAGGCAATAATATGAGGGAGGAAGGGTAATGCTACCTTTAGGGTGGAGCTAACAGCAGAATAGGAGTGGAACTTACACCGGAGTTGAGAGCTTATGGTTCCTTGCAGCTGCTTCTTTTCATTTAGAAAGAGAAGTGGAAACATAGGAATATGAGGGGCATTGATAAGTAAAGAGGTAACACAATGAGGGAGGAAGGGCAACTCTTCCCCTGGGGTGGAGCCAATATCAAAACAGGGGTGGAGGCGGAGCTAACATTGGAGCTGGGAGCTCATGGCTCCTAGTAGCTACTCTATATAATTTAGAAAGAGAAAGGGGAACATAGAAAGATGAAGGGCATAGATAAATAAGTGGAGAGGCAACAATAAGAGACGTGAGCATTGATATTAATGGGGGGGTAAACAGGGAGAAATGGGGGGAGAAAATACAGATGGAAGGGGGGCATAAAATACAAGTGGGGGGGCAACATAGAACGATGGGGGCATAGAAAGATAAGTAACAGAGAGTAGAGACATAGAAAAAATGGGGGACCAAGAGAGATGGGGGCAAATACTTTGAGATTAAAAATTGTTAGGGCTTGTTTTTTGTGGGATATGGTGTATGGCACAAGTTTTAAATCAGCTAATTTTTTTTTTCTTTAATACTTTTTTTCAATCGTATCTGTGTCTCAAATACCTACGAAGGGGAGTTTCCATTTACTTGATGACCTAAAGTTACACCACCAAAGCTTAGCTGTAACCTGTATGAAAGTCCATTTTCCCAACAGTGCCCCCGCAGGGTAAATGGAGCATTACACCAGTGTCCACTATTCTATGTTGTACATGATAGAACCAGCATCGCCCTCCCTGAAGGACATATGGACAGTGGTTATGATCATGGGACAACCCCTTTAAGAGAATCTTATTGTATGTATTGCGTTTCCTCCCAGCACATAGATAATTTACAATAACAAGAAGAATTTTTTTCGATTTCGTTGTGTATTAGGGAATAAAATGACACAAACAACATAGACGAGGCAGTGTCTGCTCAGACAAGCTCGTCCTTGTGTACTGTAAATCGGGGGACGGATATGAGACCCCCGGAGTGACGACTTAATAAAGAAAGGATTCAGCTATCTGGAAGTAAATTGTTTTCCAGATTACTTACTTCAAGGAAAAATCTGTATCTGCGGGAGTCACGATGGCCCCCGGCGGCAAACTCGAGAACATGACAAATAAATATGGAAATTTACCTTATTTTGTCCTGTTATGAGGAATTTCATTGAAAATTTCCAATCTGATGGAGTCGATCTGCGGCTTATTACGCTCCCGTTTTTTTTTTTCAGAGGTTCTCGAATTGAAAGTCTCTGTTGGTTTTGTACAAATCCCTGCCGCTTTTCATTACAGTAAATGATGTAGCGGCAGCTCCACTTCCTGTCTTGTCTGTGTTTTTGCAGCAGGTTGTGTTTGCTTTACTGCAGCTGCAATGAATGGGAGTGAATGGGCTGAAAAGTGTCCATAGACACATCAAGGTCTTCGGGAAGAAGGTATAGATTTGCCCATAATGCATAAGCATGAGCTCTTCTAATACTCCCAACAGTCCAAAATTGTACGGGACAGTCTGTCCCACAGCCATCGACTGAATGCACCACCATTTTGCCAGATTCAGAGTCGTGAAGGGCTACTGAAGAGTAATGGCGTTAAGCTTGGGGGTGTGGCCATGCTGGTCCCCCTCCCTCCCCGAAATGTTAAATCTGTCCCTTGAGAATAGTGTTATCATATTTAGGCTTCCAACCTTGCAGGTTGGAGGGAGATAAGATGAAATCCCTAACGCTCTCATAATAATAATAATGAGATGGCTCTGCTTGTCATGTCCCAGTCTATACAGTAAAGCCACGACAGAAAATGTCAACATTTTTTGGACATTGTAAAGACTGATTTTTTTTTTTTTAACTAGAATGGGGTAATTCTGGCTGGCACTACATTTGAAGAAGCAGACCTGGTTATCTTGTGGGGGGTTTGAATTTGCTACCTCCGTGGGGGCCCTCAGTCTATTGTGTGGACTTGGGTGTCTGACATTTGAGGAACTGCGACTGACTTTCTCATAGGAGGCTGTATCTGTATATGTTGACACTGTTTCCAGTACTCTGTGGTGGACCAGCCATGAGGCGAGTTGAGCCTCTTGCCTCAGGTCGCATCTGGGACAGCACCTACTTACTAAAGAAACAACCTGATACATTACTCCTAGGGGGAGAGTTTAGGTTCACCCCCGCTAGTATTCTTATGCGGACTTCTTTCTAGTTTCCGATAGTGGGGGGGCACTTTACTTTAAGCCGTCATGGGGCACTGTACTGTGGCTGGTTCTATGATGGGGATTGTGTGTGCCACTGATGTGGGGGCACTGTATCTGGTTTGGCTATCATTTGAGGACCAGTAATTGACTCGATTGTAGGGGCTGTATTGGCTACTATGGTGGGGGCAATGCGTTTGGTAAGGTTACCTGGACATTTCTTCTTGTTTCTATGAAACTGTTATGGGGCCTAGTATAGATAAATGTGCCCCTGATGCTGCCTCCCGCCATCTTGCTGCAGTTGGTGCTGCCTGAGGCAAGTGGCTCCACCCGTCTCATGGCTGGTGCACCCCTGACTGTGTCCGGTAAAGTAACGTTGACTTATCTGTTGGACATATCATTTGGCTTCTTATGGGGACCCCTTATATGCTCTTTAATGGAGGCTGTATCTGATACTGTTGTGGGGGCACTGTATGTGGCATGTCGACTTATTTGCAATGATTATGGGGGCATTGTAACTGACTCTGTGATGGGGGCTGTATCTGATACCGTTGTGTGCACTGGACTGTAAGAAAGCAGAAGATACTTTGGACTGATATCATGGGGGAACTATAACTTGTACAGTTATGGGGGTATAGTTGTGTGGGTCCTTCTTGGGACAATATGGCTGACACGATCATGGGGCAATGTGACAAGAAAGCCACAGTGCCCCCATAATGGTGTCTCTGAAAAACTCTAATATCATAGGGAAGGGTTTTATCGGCTACGTTTAAGAGAGGCTCTGTGTCTGCTACTGTTATGTGAACTGATACTGTTGGACGTCTCAGACATTATTATTGGGGGCGCACTACGTCTGACATTGTTATTGGGGGCACTACGTATAACATTATTATTGGAGGCACTACGTATAACATTATTATTGGGGGCAATATGTCTGGCATTGTTATTGGGGGCGCTACGTCTGACATTGTTATTGGGGGCGCTACGTCTGACATTGTTATTGGGGGCGCTACGTCTGACATTGTTATTGGGGGCGCTACGTCTGACATTGTTATTGGGGGCGCTACGTCTGACATTGTTATTGGGGGCGCTACGTCTGACATTGTTATTGGGGGCGCTACGTCTGACATTATTATTGGGGGCACTACGTACGACATTATTATTGGGGGTGCTACGTCTGACATTATTATTGGGGGCACTACGTACAACAACATTATTATTGGGGGCACTACGTGCAACATTATTATTGGGGGCAATATGTCTGGCATTGGTAATGGGGGACGCTACGTCTGGCATTGTTATTGGGGGCGCTACGTCTGGCATTGTTATTGGGGGCGCTACGTCTGGCATTGTTATTGGGGGCGCTACGTCTGGCATTGTTATTGGGGGCGCTACGTCTGACATTGTTATTGGGGGCGCTACGTCTGACATTGTTATTGGGGGCGCTACGTCTGACATTGTTATTGGGGGCGCTACGTCTGACATTGTTATTGGGGGCGCTACGTCTGGCATTGTTATTGGGGGCGCTACGTCTGGCATTGTTACTGGGGGCGCTACGTCTGACATTGTTACTGGGGGCGCTACGTCTGACATTGTTACTGGGGGCGCTACGTCTGACATTGTTAGTGGGGGCGCTACGTCTGACATTGTTACAGGGGGGAACAATGTCTTTAAAAGTTTTTATATATTTCAGTATTTTTGTACTGTACACTAAATAATTCTTATTTCATCTCTTCGGGAAAAGTTTCACAGTTCCAGCCAATAGTTTCCAGATTGATGCCCTAAGAGGAAGGCGGTGATGGCTTTCAGTATTATGGCCGGGGTTCCTCCTGAGTGAATGACAAATCTCATTTATTCTGAGCGCCGCCCGCAGCCCCTCCGCGCACTGCAGGAATTATGTCGTAATTACTGTGGTTTTATCTGCTGCGAGGGGGAATAACCGTGACACTCGCGTTCCCTTCACTGATACATGGATGTAGGTATACGGAACATCCCGCCATGTGCGCCCCCTGTCATAACCGCGATCATTGCGGCCAATTAAGTTAAGTGGATGGAAATCGGGAGACTTATACAGATGTTGTATCTGAGGTGATGACTGACTTATTAGCTAAAGTTGCAGGAGGGCGCATATTTTACACCACAACCTTCTGATCACTTTAAGTAGATATTGAATGTAAAAATTCATATACAGATACAGACATATGGCTCCCAAACCTTGCCCCCCCAAAAACTGTTGTCCCTCCCCAAAAAAACTGGTAACCACTCTATCAGAGCTATCGCTCTACGGTCGTACTAGTAATTTCTCATTGTCGCCATCGCGTTATAGGAGACCTCCGACTATAGGTAAAGTTTGCATTAATTTTCCCTTGGGTCTGTTTTTTTTTTTTTTACATTCTAATTTTCCACTAAATGAGACATCTGTTTCTGAGAAGAAAATTTTTCGATGGTTTCCATGGCAACCATCATTCTGCCTATGAAATGTATTCGAACGGTTACCTCAGAAGAGAAAAGCAAATTTTCCTAGTGCGAGATTGTGAATATTCAGCTTTTCGTCCTTCTCCTTCTTGGTTTAAGGCCAAATCTTCAGCTATTTAAGGAGGAGATAAAATGGCGGGTATTTCTGGATTGTATTTTTTGACCAATCGGGTTGCAGCTTTCAATTTCATTCACATAGTGGAAATAGGAGACACATAATCTGATTGGTTGTTGTTGGGAGCAGTTTTGACAAATTTTTTACCTCAGGATTCTTCATAAAAGTATGTGGGATTATCGTTTGGGTTTGGTAACAATAGGAATAATATAGAAAATCCTATATTTACCTCAAGCTCTGTTTTAAACCCAGACATAGACATAATCTATTTTGGGGAATATTTGCATAGCTCTACCTCCTTGAAGACACATTTAGGGTGCGTTCACACGTGGCAATTTGAACCTGCTTTTAGCCTGTTTTTAAGCAGTCCGTCGAAAAATGCATGCGTTTTTGACCAGTTTTAATTAGGATAATTGGTAAAGCCTGTCAAAAACGCATGCGTTTTTTGACGGACTGCTAAAAAAACGTGTTCAAAACGCGACATGTGACCGCAGCCTAATGGGAAACCCTGGACGACCCCTTTAAGTCTATGAAACATGGTTTATAGTGTACTGCCTTGGTAACACAATGCGCATGCGCCAAAATCTGCCACTTATGGGTCCATACCAGTTTTAATACGTGATACAACCCCTTTAAGGTGGTGGAGCTATGCAAATATTCCCTAAAATTGATGTTTCTTGACTGATCAACGGATATTGTGGGGAATATAGGATTTATATATTATTCCAATTGTTAACGAACCCATTCTATAGTCCCACACAGCATTTTATGGTATTTTTATGAAGAAACCTGAGGTAAAAAATTGGCGCGATCACAAGGGCGTCCATGTTTTACAACCCCTTTAACTCTCTGTGGTGGACTGTCTCTCATCACGCCATGTTTTTGTTCTTTACAGGCAGCCATGGTTCTATGGATGGGGATTTAACCTACCCCGTGGTCAGGCTTTATTAGACAAGTGGAACCTCATTCCGGAAAGCACGGATATCCTTATAACGCACGGACCGCCCCTCGGTAAGAAATTACAAAATTTACCCGAAAAACCCTCGAAATTTCAACTATGGATAGAGGTACTGAAGCAGCTGTGCCACGAGGATCCTATACTGCATAGAAACGCATGTTTTACTTCGGGGCCTAGGAGCTTAAAGTTACTCCCGCGACATTAACCCTTAGCTAAACAATCACAGATTTGGTCCCTAGAGACCGCCAATCACTCACAACAGCGCCACTCTTGTTTACAGGCACTGTCTGGTATTGCAGCTCAACACAATTCATTTTAAAGGGATTACATACTATAATGGGGGACAATAGTGCTACATTTCATAGATGACACCCCCACATACTGTCATTCGGTGAAACCCCTTAGTAGCTGATGTGGCGTTGGCATCGGAGTTTTACCATCCCCCGGGCGTCTTGATTTCGGAGGCTTAGGAAGCGCCATTCAGGAAGCGGATTGATCTTTTTGTCTTCCTCTTGATGGCAGCTGCTTTTGAAACAGATGATAAATTTGGAAGCGCAGAAAAGGAAACCAATGAGATTCGTCCTATAGGACGGGGACTGTCGGGGAACAATTATATCGCTATTTACTGGATGTAAGAGACGCTGATGAAATCGCACGGCGCCGGCGGGATGGAATACGCCACATTGTTATAGTTAACCTTCACACTGCCGGCACAAACTGTGCCATGAAGACTCATACGTTACTTATAGGACTTAAAAATTGTGGAAGAGGAGGCCCAATACAGATAACCCCTTTCATGTGTCATACAGAGGTCCCTGCCATATACAGTATATGGGACTGGGATCCACCTGTATCAGCTGGAACAGAGGGCTCCAGGTTTTTAGTTGGGTGGACTAGATGTAACACTCCAATTTTACATTGTTGCAGGAGGCAACGTACGGATAGGGCGGCAGCGAGACGCAATGTACTGATAGGGCGGCCGCAGGACGCAATGTACTGATAGGGCAGCCGCAGGACGCAATGTACGGATAGGGCAGCCGCAGGACGCAATGTACGGATAGGGCAGCCGCAGGACGCAATGTACGGATAGGGCAGCCGCAGGACGCAATGTACGGATAGGGCAGCCGCAGGACGCAATGTACGGATAGGGCAGCCGCAGGACGCAATGTACGGATAGGGCAGCCGCAGGACGCAATGTACGGATAGGGCAGCCGCAGGACAAAATGTACTGATAGGGCAGCCGCAGGACAAAATGTACGGATAGGGCAGCCGCAGGACAAAATGTACTGATAGGGCAACCGCAGGACACAATGTACGGATAGGGCGGCCGCAGGACGCAATGTACGGATAGGGCAGCCGCAGGACGCAATGTACTGATAGGGCGGCCGCAGGACAAAATGTACTGATAGGGCGGCCGCAGGACGCAATGTACGGATAGGGCAGCCGCAGGACGCAATGTACGGATAGGGCAGCCGCAGGACGCAATGTACGGATAGGGCAGCCGCAGGACGCAATGTACGGATAGGGCAGCCGCAGGACGCAATGTACGGATAGGGCAGCCGCAGGACGCAATGTACGGATAGGGCAGCCGCAGGACACAATGTACGGATAGGGCAGCCGCAGGACACAATGTACGGATAGGGCAGCCGCAGGACGCAATGTACGGATAGGGCAGCCGCAGGACGCAATGTACGGATAGGGCAGCCGCAGGACACAATGTACGGATAGGGCAGCCGCAGGACACAATGTACGGATAGGGCAGCCGCAGGACACAATGTACGGATAGGGCAGCCGCAGGACGCAATGTACGGATAGGGCAGCCGCAGGACACAATGTACGGATAGGGCAACCGCAGGACACAATGTACGGATAGGGCAGCCGCAGGTCACAATGTACGGATAGGGCAACCGCAGGACACAATGTACGGATAGAACGGCCGCAGGACACAATGGGGCAGATTTACTTACCCGGCCCATTCGCGATGGTCCGGACGGGATTTATGAAGGTAGTTCCTCCGCCGTCCACCAGGTGGCGCTGAAAATAATCTGAACGCACAGTAATACACCGAGCTGGACCAGGTGAAGGTAAGCGCTTGCCAAGCGACACATTTTCGGTTTTGAAATGCGGCGGTTTTTCCAAATACGTTGGGTTTTCGTTCGGCCACACCCCCCGATTTCCGCCGCGTGCACGCCGGCGCCGATGCGCCACAATCCGATCGCGTGTGCCAAAATCCCGGGGCAATTCAGGTACAATCGGCGCAAATCGGAAATATTCGGGTAACACGTCGGGAAAACGCAAATCGGGCCCTGAGTAAATGACCCCCAATGTACGGATAGGGCGACCATAGGACGCAATGTGCATTCGCAGGATATGATGGGGATGTGTCCGGTTTAGGATGAGTCTCCGGCCTTTCATCTGTCGCCGTTCAGTAGCCGCTCGCAGAGGTTCCGGACAATTGTTATATTTTTATAGTTCTAGAATGTATAAAACCCACAGTGCGGCAGTGCTGAGCGCTGCTCCGGGGTGTGTAATACTGCAGATCCATAATACCGGCCATTGATGCGCTGTAATAATTCCCGCTGGCGGCCGGGTTACTGCACTAGAGACATAAGAGACGAGCAGCAGGTGATTATTATACAGCTCTGACTGCCAAATACCTAATAACATATCATCTCCGGCAATATTATCATATATAATCACCGCGCAGGAACTTCACGTTTATCTTTAAATCACTTCAATAACATCGGGCCCAATATCATTTCTCAGTACATCTTTAGAAGGGTAACAGAACTGCTTTACTAATACAGAGATCCGAATCCTCAGCTGCAGACATGTAGATGTAAAAGATAACCACCTAATGCCACCAGTAGAGGGAGCTCTATACACTGCATTTGGTTGTAAAGGGATTATCTGGTGGGTAAAATGCTGGTTCCGAATCCAGCACTTCCTGAGTCTTAAGAAGAGGTGAGCGAACCCTAGGGTCAGGGTTAAGATGGGGTTCAGACACCCCCTTAGGGTGTAATCTGCTGCTTTTACTTCTTATATATTTTTTCTTTTAGGCTTTTTGGATTGGGTGCCCAAGAAATTACAGCGAGTGGGATGTGTAGAGTTATTGAACACAGTCCAGAGGAGAGTCCAGCCCAGGTTACACGTGTTTGGACACATCCATGAAGGTACGGCCCTTTTAAAAGGTTATGACCCCTTTAAGGGAATCGGTCACCAGATTTTAACCCATTAAACTCCCAAACCGCTGAGGTCAGTGATGTCAAATCTCTCCCATCTACCTATGAAAAATAAAAATATATCTCCTCCACAGTCATGTGATAATGAGGTGAGAAGTGCCAGATTTTACCTGAGATGAGTCAAGTTTAGAGGCTGCAGGGGGAGAGTCACTTCAGACACCCCTTCAGTTCTACAGCATTCTGCATGAAAAATAAGATTCTCATCTTTCAGATCCTGTCAAGCTTGTGGTTCTGTGATCTACAGAACTGGAATATGGGTCGAACATTCAGAGTGTGGTGGCAGGCAGTTTAGACATCTCCATCTTCGGTTCTATAGCACGTAGAAACATGCTGCTAGTGACATCGAAAAGATAAGAATCTAATCTTTCAGATTACATCAGGCTTGTGGTTCTGTGATCTACAGAACCAGAGATACAGGTGGGGGGGGGGCAGTCACTTCAGACGTCTCTTCGGTTCTATAGCACACAGAAACATGCTGCTAGTGACATATTAAAGATAAGAATCTAATCTTCCAGATTTACAGTGAGTTACAGAACCAAAGACACATGCAGTTCCATAGTTGCCAATGCGAGCTACAGATAAAGATGCAGTTGCCTCCCATTTTTTAACTGTCCGTATCTCTGGTTCTGTAGATCACAGAACCACAAGCCTGATGTGGTCTTAAAGATGAGAATCTTATCTTTAATGCAGGTGCTATAGAACTGAAGGTAGGGGGGGTCTGAAGTGACTCTACTCCTGCAGCCTCTAAACTTGACTCAACTCAGGTAAAATTTGACTCTTCTCTTCTATTTAGATTTCACATTAAAGTGGGAATTCTAAAATGCACATTTCATCCACTGCCTGAGGGGCCTGGAAGTTTAATGGGGTAAAATCTGAGTCCTAGTATTTTGCTGAATATTATATTCGTTATGTTGTAGGTTACGGCGTCATGGCAGACGGCACCACCACGTACGTTAACTCCTCTGTATGTACAGTCAATTACCAGCCGGTCAATCCACCCATAGTTATTGACTTGCCCAACCCAAGGAACACGTGATCATCATCATCATCGGGATGTACATACCTAGGACCATAGGCACCACCTACATGTATGATGTATATACTTGGGACCATAGGCACCACATACGTGTGTGATGTACATACCTGGGACCATAGGCACCACATACGTGTGTGATGTACATACCTGGGACCATAGGCACCACATACGTGTGTGATGTACATACCTGGGTGTAGCTGGACTGCAGGTGGATATTTCAGTACCAGGCCGCAGCATGAACCAATCATCACCAACCTTAAACCCATCTGGAGAACTGTGATGTCATCATGATGTCATCATGCTGCACACGATCTAAGGATCCACACACAGCGACTGACGCTGCTGCTATCATTGTTTAAAAGCACAGAAACTGCAACAACAACAAAAATCTAAAATAAAAATTAACTTTTTGTCACATTAGCAAAATCCAAGAGATGCGGGAGACTCCTTACACCCCTCAAACCGGCTGCTCATCTACTAAGGGGTTCATTAAAAGGAGACTTTCATATCTGATCTGCTAAGGTGACTACTTGCACTCTGCGTCCTGCTGGGGGCGCTGCTGCTGCTGCTGCCGCCGCCATCTTTTTTGCCACGCACAGGTTCTGTTTGTTGTGTTGCGCTGAATTGTTATTATTTCATCCTGAATGCAAAACAAGTATTTTTTTTCCCTTGTTACTGCTTCATTTTTATTTCTTCTGTACATAAATAAAATAATTCAGAGCTGCACTCACTATTCTGCTTCTAGTTACATTTTTTTTTTTTAATAAAATGCACCCTACACTAAACTGAATCCCATGCCCCCCCCCCCCCCCCCCCCCCCTCAGACACTGGTCTAATGTCCAAAGTTTGCATTAAGAAGTCCAAACCAGTGTCCAATATCAGTTCCAAAATCCCACCACCATCACCCCCCTCCCAACCTAACACTATATCCCAGACCACACTATATACAATATATACAGTATTTACAACATGATGAAAATATAACACAATCATATAAACCAACCACATAAAGCCCAGGTTCGGCGCCTGCAGCCCCTATATCACTATATACTCATAAAGGGTAGAAAAACCAGCGCTTCCGGAGACGTTTGTGGTATAAAGATGAAAAAATTCTGTTCTTTTATTTGTTCCTCTTTAAAATCATAACACGGCAGTGTGCACATACAAGGATACACGGGGTAAATCCAACGCGTTTCGCTCAGACGAGCTTAGTCATGGATACATCTACAAGAAGTTCTTACCTCTATTTAAACCTCGCGCTGTTCAGTGGCGTGTGACGTCTCGACCACGCCCCCAAATCACATGACGGACACGGAATGTGACGGTCACGTGACTGGATCACATGATCGGGGCAGTCACACCCCCCAACAACAGCGTGGTAAGTTAAAAACATAATTACAATCGTTAAAACCAACCTGAAAAAGTTTTATGTGGAAAAGGACAATAATGCGCACCTGTATTAAATTATTGTATGATATCAAATACAAGATATGAACAAATAAATATGCATATACAAGGCGCACTGACACTCGGAACCTGGTAAAAAATGACTTATGCAGCCAAACATGAGGACCCAATCGCTAATTGGTAAGAAGAAAAATGTATATAAATGCAAGAAAGCAATAATATTGGAATGCACGAGCTATTAGCTACCTGATCGATATAATACAGGTACATAAATCCAGGCCTGTACCTACACAAACTGTATAATGCACTGCTGGCGTATATAAGTCATATAAGAGAAAAGATGCATATGATGTAAAATGCCTGGAACCTCTAATAGCACAGGATTAAATCCTGTCTTAGGTTCAAACCAAACGGTTGTGTAGTTTTTAAAAGAAACATCCAATAGGTTTCCCTATTCATCAGCTTTTTCTTGTGGTCACCACCCCTAGTTGGTCTTTTCACCTCTTCTATGCCCATCCACTTAAAGGGGTTGTCCGAGTTTTAAAAAAAAAATTATATGTGGCCGGGAGCGGGCTGACTAAAACAATAAAGATGTACTTACCTCCCGGTGCCCTCCGGTATCCAGCGCTGCTGTCACTCTGGTCCGGGCTCCATGTAAACAAACATGGCCGCCGGAGCAGCGCTGGACTCAGTTCCGGCTGGACCCGACAACCTTCCGGCCCCCATACACAATGCTGTGTATAGGGACGGATAGGTGTGCCCGGGAGTCCAGCGCTGCTCCGGCGGCCATGTTTGTTTACATGGCGCCCGGACCGGAGCGACAGCAGCGTTGGATACCGGAGGGCACCGGAGGTAAGTACAGCTTTATTGTTTTAGTCACCCCCCTCCTGGCCACATATATTTTATTTTATTTTTTAAACTCGGACAACCCCTTTAAAGGAGCTGGTATCCCCATGGTGGATGTTTCGGAAATGTTTAGAAGCCGCAGAGATATTTGTTAGATTAGTGTTCCTAATGTCAGAGAGATGTTTTCTGATCCTTGTTTTCAATGAGTTCGTGGTGCATCCTACGTATCGTTTGTTGCAAATAATACATGTAATGAGGTATATCATTACATGTGTTACAATTAACGTATGTCTGTACTTTGTAACTTATATTCGTTGTGCACGATGTAAAGGTGTCGGTCGTGACTAAAAAACCACATGTTATACATCGTGTGTGACCACATTTGTGGTTACCCACATGATGTAACCAGGAGTAGTCGTCAGTGTTGCTCTCAGTGGATGTAAATAGACTTGGGGACACCAGAGACCCAATAGTTGGGGCCTTTCTGGAGCTAAACCGTACTCCCCGTTTGAGGCAGATTTTCAAATCATTGTCTTGTTCCAAAATTGGAAGATATTTATTGATAACTTTTTTAATCTGATGAAACTGGTTACTGTATGTAGTAGTGAATGGGATGGGAGTCAAACCCTCACCTCCTTTTTGTGAAGTATTGTGCTGTTTGTCTTTCAAGAGTGTGGATCTTTGTATGTTGCTCAGTCTTTTTTTAGCAGAAGACAAGATCTTCGGTCTATACCTTCTCTCTAGTAACCTATGTTCCCAATCTTTTAGATGCTGATGAAATATAGTATCTGTGGAGCTGTTTCTACGGATACGAATCAATTCCCCGAAGGGGATGTTGTCCACGACGTGCTTCGGGTGGCACGACGTGGACAACAAAATAGTGTTCCTTGACACCTGTTTGCGGAAGGGGGATACTGTGACTATGCCCTTTTTAGCTTCCAAAGTAACATCCAAAAAATCTATACTAAGGCCCCCAAAGAAATGTGTGAATTTTAAATTCATCTCATTAGAGTTAAGGTAGGAAACAAATTTCTCAAATTCCAGTGGAGTATCGTTCCAAATCCACAACAGGTCGTCTATATAGCGGCCAAACCACCCTATAGACGACCTGTGTGGATTGTTGTCACAAAAAATGTACTGTTTCTCCCATTGTATCATGTGAATGTTTGCAAGGGAGGGGGAAAATTTTGCCCCCATAGGGGCCCCCTCCACTTGCAAATAATAGTGATTATTAAACATAAAAAAATTATTTTCCAAAAGAAATTCTGTTGTCATTAAAATGTATTCCTTAAGTTCTATGGAGTACGTGCTAAACTCATTCAAATGTACTATATACTCATAATACAAAACAAAAATCTACTGTGCAGCATCAGCCCAACACCAGGAGAGGAGATGACAGACTAAGGGACACTAAAGGAGAACCCCCTCCAAAGGAGAGAGGCCCTCCCCGTGCCCAGCCTCTCATACTCCAGAGAGCGCACCTTCACCAGGTCACCCAGAATGTTCCTAACCACCTCATCCACCGGGAGGATTTTACGCTGCGTCGACACTAAACACTGTGCGTTCCACGTGTGGTACCTGACCACTAGACTAACTAGGAATAAAGTGCAGCGGTCCCGGCCACCCAGGCCTCTGAATGCTCCATAGGCCCACTCCGCATAGGAGAGACCGGCCAACCCGGGCCAATGGATGGAAGCGCCCACCCGGTTGTACACCTCTGTGTTAAAGGGGCACTGAAGCAGGAAGTGGTCCATGCTCTCCAGCAGGCCACCGCACTCCTCCCGGGGACAACCCCTTTCCTCAGAGCTCCTACACTTCAGATTGTCCCTCACACACAGCTTTCCATGGAAGCAGCGCCAAGTCACGTCCCAAAACTTCAAGGGGATCCTGATGGAATTCAATAAACTCAAACCCACCCCAAGATCCCGACTTGGACAATCCCTGAGGGCCAGAGGCTTCTGGAAATGGGTCAACAGAACTCTCTTGTCAAGGAGTTTCCTCGAAATGGTCCTGATCTCACACATTCCCAGACCCCACCGGCGAATCACCTTCAGAACCGGGGTAGCGTAAGCCGGAAGATGCCCATGCGGTGTGCGAAGATCCTTCACTTGTCCTCCTGTCTCCCATTCCTGGAAGAAAGGCCGAAACCATCCCCTGCAGGAGTATACCCACGGAGGAGCCCTCTCTTTCCAGAGGTTTGCTACATTGATATTAAGAAAGGTAGACATCATCCGCGTACGCTACCACCCTTAGAGTGGCTTCCGGTGCTGCCCGGTCCATCACGACTCCCACCAACGGCCCACGATCAACCCTCCTAAGGAATGGGTCAATCGCGAACACGTACAGTAGTGGGCTCAGAGGCCAAACCTAGCGAACACCAGACCCGACCTCAAAAGAGCGGCCAATCCAACCAATCACAAGCGGGAAACTCTCTGCCCCTGCGTACAAAACCTTTAGCCAATTGACAAACTCCCCCGGCAGGCCATACCTCAGAGGTCTTATAAAGGTCGTCCTTAAAGGTCTTATAAAACTCAGATGTTAAGCCATCTGGACCTGGCGATTTCTTGAGGGCGAGCCCTTCAATCGCCAGGCTGACGTCCTCTTCCCTGATCACTTCGGTCAAAACATCAAGAGAGGGGTCTACTCCTGGCTCAGGGACAGTTTCAGCCAGGAAAGCCGACATCACCTCCCGATCTAGATCCTTCCCGCCTAATACATACTGTATTATACCCCAGAGCTGCACTCACTATTCTGCTGCTGGTGCAGTCACTGTGTACATTCATGACATTACTTATCCTGTACTGATCCTGAGTTACATCGTGTAGATCTTTAATTGAAATATAAAGTATGCAACATAACATAAACCAAATATTATATACAATATAAACAGAATATTTACAATAACTCACCTGATGGTCCAGCACCATTCACACTTACAATACTTTGTTTTTCGAGAAATAACAATAACGTGGCACAAAAATAATTGAATAGCAGTAAATGTCACAACCACCACCCAACCAATAGTCATAAACAGGGGCGCACCTGTCATGAGGTGAGTTGAGAATCTCGCCTCAGGCGGCGTGCCTCCTGCTGGACAGTGGGCGGGCATCATGTTCACGCCCCGCTGCCCGGCACATGCTCCAGCCTGCCGGCACATCCCCCTGCCCACCGGGCGGTACATTCCCCACCCTCCAGCAAATCCCCTGCCCACCCCCGGCACATTTACCTACTCGCCGGCAACTACCCGTGACGTTCCGCCGGACGGCACATCCTCTGCCCACCAAAATATCCGCACGGCATCCCGCCGGCACATGCTCAGCCCGCCCCCAGCACATGTACCTGCCGGCACTTCCCCACGACATCACCCTCCCGCCAGCCGGCACGTTCCCATGACCGCTGGCTGGCACTTCCCCCCGACCACCCTTCACAGCCCCATAACCGTGGCCCCACCTGTCCTTTCCCTGTCCTTCCCCCACTCCCCGCACACTCCTCTCAGCTCCCAGTTCCGGCTCCCCCCTGGCTACGGTCCTCCCCCGGCTACAGTCCCCCTGGCTCCGGTCTGGAGGTATGCTGTATTAATTTTATACTACATGGCGGGACGCTGTATGCATTTTATACTACATGGCGGGGCGCTGTATGCATTTTATACTACATGGCGGTACTGTGTATGCATTTTATACTACATGGCGGCACGCTGTATGCATTTTGTACTACATGGCGGAACGCTGTATGCATTTTGTACTACACGGCGGCAGGCTATATGCATTTTATACTACATGGCGGCATGCTATTTTCTACGCTGTATCTGATATATTACATATATGGGGGGGGGGGGTCTTTCTAAGGGCAGCAGACAGGCTTGGTTCACCCCTGGTCATAAACCAAACCCACCAACAATGGAAAACAAACTACGCCCACAAATTAACAAAAATTAACACATCCCACACTTTATTATAGGAGAAAACCACAAATAACACATCCCATGTGATGCCCACCCTCTAGTACTCCTGAGAGCGCACAATCACAATGTACTGCAGAGCTGCAACCACAATTCAGTCTTCAGGTGAAGATTGCTGCATCTACACTCACCGGCCACTTTATTAGGTACACCTGTCCAACTGCTCGTTAACACTTAATTTCTAATCAGCCAATCACATGGCGGCAACTCAGTGCATTTAGGCATGTAGACATGGTCAAGACAATCTCCTGCAGAACAGGAAACTGAGGCTACAATTTGCACAAGCTCATCGAAATTGGACAGTAGAAGATTGGAAAAACGTTGCCTGGTCTGATGAGTCTCGATTTCTGCTGCGACATTCGGATGGTAGGGTCAGAATTTGGCGTCAACAACATGAAAGCATGGATCCATCCTGCCTTGTATCAGCGGCTCAGGCTGGTGGTGGTGGTGTCATGGTGTCTTTGGGCCCCTTGGTACAACGCCACAGCCTACCTGAGTATTGTTGCTGCCCATGTCCATCCCTTTATGAGCACAATGTACCCTGTAACATCTGATGGCTACTTTCAGCAGGATAATGCGCCATGTCATAAAGCTGGAATCATCTCAGACTGGTTTCTTGAACATGACAATGAGGTCACTGGACACAAATGGCCTCCACAGTCACCAGATCTCAATCCAATAGAGCATCTTTGGGATGTGGTGGAACGGGAGATTCGCATCATGGATGTGCAGCCGACAAATCTGCGGCAACTGTGTGATGCCATCATGTCAATATGGAGCAAAATCTCTGAGGAGCTTCCAGCACCTTGTTGTATCTATGCCACGAAGAATTGAGGCAGTTCTGAAGGCAAAAGGGGGTCCAACCCGTTACTAGCATGGTGTACCTAATAAAGTGGCCGGTGAGTGTACATGCAATTACTTGACAAGTAAAGAAAATATCTAGTGATTACTAAATCTAATAACCTCAAGGACTGTAAGATATTGTCATTAAAGGGGTTTTCTGGGCTAAAACTACTAATAGGTCCTGAGTATTAGATCGGTGGGTGTCCAACACACAGGACCCTCACAGATCACATGATCATAGCAGCTGCTAAACTAGGAATGAAACAGGAAGTCAACAGCTCTACTTCCTGTGTAGTGGTCAGACCAGGTACTGCAGATCAGCTCCTTTTCCAATGAAAGGTAGCTAAGCTGCAATGACTCCATTCAGCCACTACACAGAGAATGGCGCTGTCTCCATCCAGTTCCATTCACTGTTTATCAGTGTTGGTACTAGGTGAAGCTGAAATTAAGGTCCTTAGTATTTTGGATCTTTTTTTTTAATGTTGAAGGGATTGCAGAACAACAGAGAACTTTTCACTTTAATTAAGGCCAATGAATAACTTAGACGTTGGATGTGTCTCCATCATGGCCGCACTAGAATAATGGCGGCTCTTGAAAGCTTTCAGAGTGAGAACACAAGCTTTGTTGAAGGTGAACAATACAGGGATTTCTATAGATGTTTTTGTGGTCGGGGGATGAGCGCCGCTCCCGTATTGTCCTTCCACCTTGACTGGAGGGAGAATGGATCGTACAAGTGCCCCCCATTACTGGCAGCGACGCTCTATGGTGGGCAATGTGGCTCCTGCAGCAGTCTACAAGTGTCTCTGCATAGAAAAAGATAAAAAAGTGACTAACAACGGAGCGCGGAGAACATTGTGCGCGGCTTTTAGAGGAGATTACTGCAAGACGGAAACAACGGGAGAAGCTCAAGACGTTTATAGAGGTAAAAGAAGGTGAAAAACAAATCCGGGGGATAGAGAAAAGAACAAAATCACTGACAGCAGAAGCCAAATATCTATCTATCTATCTATCCATCTCATATCTATCTATCTATCTATCTCATATCTATCTATCTGTCTCATATCTATCTATCTATCTATCTCATATCTATCTATCTCTATATCTATCTATCCATCTCATATCTATCTATCTATCTATCTATCTATCTATCTCATATCTATCTATCTCTATATCTATCTATCCATCTCATATCTATCTATCTCTATATCTATCTATCTCATATCTATCTATCTATCTCTATATCTATCTCATATCTATCTATCTCATATCTATCTATCTCCTATCTATCTATCTCCTATCTATCTATCTCCTATCTATCTATCTATCTATCTATCTCCTATCTATCTATCTCATATCTATCTCCTATCTATCTATCTATCTATCTCATATCTATCTATCTATCTCATATCTATCTATCTATCTCCTATCTCATATCTATCTATCTCCTATCTATCTATCTATCTATCTATCTCCCATCTATCTCATATCTATCTATCTATCTATCTATCTATCTCATATCTATCTATTTTATATTTATCTATCTATCTCATATCTATTTATCTATCTATCTCATATCTATCTATCTATCTATCTATCTCATATCTATCTATCTATCTCATATCTATCTATCTATTTTATATTTATCTATCTATCTCATATCTATCTCATATCTATCTATCTCATATCTATCTATCTATCTATCTATCTATCTATCTATCTCATATCTATCTATCTCCTATCTATCTATCTATCTATCTATCTATCTCCTATCTATCTATCTATCTATCTATCTCCTATCTATCTATCTCATATCTATCTATCTATCTATCTATCTCCTATCTATCTATCTATCTATCTATCTCATATCTATCTATCTATCTCATATCTATCTATCTATCTCCTATCTATCTATCTCATATCTATCTATCTATCTATCTATCTATCTCCTATCTATCTATCTCATATCTATCTATCTATCTCATATCTATCTATCTATCTCCTATCTCATATCTATCTATCTCCTATCTATCTATCTATCTATCTATCTCCCATCTATCTCATATCTATCTATCTATCTATCTCATATCTATCTATTTTATATTTATCTATCTATCTATTTTATATTTATCTATCTATCTCATATCTATTTATCTATCTATCTCCCATCTATCTCATATCTATCTATCTATCTATCTATCTCATATCTATCTATCTATCTCATATCTATCTATCTATTTTATATTTATCTATCTATCTCATATCTATCTCATATCTATCTATCTCATATCTATCTATCTATCTCATATCTATCTATCTCCTATCTATCTATCTATCTCCTATCTATCTATCTATCTATCTCCTATCTATCTATCTATCTATCTATCTATCTCCTATCTATCTATCTATCTATCTCATATCTATCTATCTATCTCATATCTATCTATCTATCTCCTATCTCATATCTATCTATCTCCTATCTATCTATCTATCTATCTCCCATCTATCTCATATCTATCTATCTATCTCATATCTATCTATTTTATATTTATCTATCTATCTCATATCTATTTATCTATCTATCTCCCATCTATCTCATATCTATCTATCTATCTATCTCATATCTATCTATCTATCTCATATCTATCTATCTATTTTATATTTATCTATCTATCTCATATCTATCTCATATCTATCTATCTCATATCTATCTATCTATCTCATATCTATCTATCTCATATCTATCTCATATCTATCTCATATCTATCTATCTATCTCTTTCATATCTATCTATCTCATATCTATCTATCTATCTCATATCTATCTATCTCATATCTATCTATCTCATATCTATCTATCTATCTCATATCTATCTCATATCTATCTATCTATCTATCTCATATCTATCTCATATCTATCTATCTATCTCATATCTATCTCATATCTATCTCATATCTATCTATCTATCTCTTTCATATCTATCTATCTCATATCTATCTATCTATCTCATATCTATCTATCTCATATCTATCTATCTATCTCATATCTATCTCATATCTATCTATCTATCTCATATCTATCTCATATCTATCTATCTATCTATCTCATATCTATCTCATATCTATCTATCTATCTATCTATCTATCTATCTATCTATCTATCTATCTCTTTCATATCTATCTATCTATCTATCTCATATCTATCTATCTAGATCTTCTTCTCTTAAATAATATCTAGCCAATTTATCCTGCCCAATACCCGAAACTGGTGCATGCTGAATCGCCTTTCTACACAAGGTCGGCCAGAGCTTCCTGATAATCCCTGGCGGGTGCGGGGGTTGCGCCATACACTGGGGCACTGTGTGCCAGCGTATGGTAAATCCCCCCATCTATCCAGGGGAAAGTCAATGGGGTCTAACATTTGAACGTGTATGACTTTAAGTTTTTGTGTGTAAAATATTTTAGTGTTGGAGCTCATGTATGTGACAATATTGGGGGTCCAAAAGGAGTAGGACCCAGCCCCTGATAGGTATCTTGAGATGTTTTGTGTATATGGTGTATTTTATGTATACGGTTTATGGTGTGTATAAACTGTATGTATGTATGTATGTGTGTATATGCTGTATGTGTGTATATGGTGTATGTTGTGTATATGGTGTATGTTGTGTATATGGTTTATGGTGTGTATATACTGTATGTATGTATGTGTGTATATGGTGTATGTTGTGTATATGGTGTATGTTGTGTATATGGTTTATGGTGTGTATATACTGTATGTATGTATGTGTGTATATGGTGTATGTTGTGTATATGGTTTATGGTGTGTATATACTGTATGTATGTATGTGTGTATATGCTGTATGTGTGTATATGGTATATGGTGTGTATATACTGTATGTATGTATGTATGTGTGTATATGCTGTATGTGTGTATATGGTATATGGTGTGTATATACTGTATGTATGTATGTATGTGTGTATATGGTGTATGTTGTGTATATGGTATATGGTGTGTATATACTGTATGTATGTATGTGTGTATATGCTGTATGTGTGTATATGGTATATGGTGTGTATATACTGTATGTATGTATGTATGTGTGTATATGCTGTATGTGTGTATATGGTTTATGGTGTGTATATACTGTATGTATGTATGTGTGTATATGGTGTATGTTGTGTATATGGTATATGGTGTGTATATACTGTATGTATGTATGTGTGTATATGCTGTATGTGTGTATATGGTATATGGTGTGTATATACTGTATGTATGTATGTATGTGTGTATATGCTGTGTGTATATGGTTTATGGTGTGTATATACTGTATGTATGTATGTGTGTATATGGTATATGTTGTGTATATGGTTTATGGTGTGTATATACTGTGATGATGGTATGTATGTGTGTATATACTGTACGTGTGTATATGGTGTATGTTGTGTATATGGTTTATGGTGTGTATATACTGTATGTATGTATGTGTGTATATGCTGTACCTGTGTATATGGTGTATGTTGTGTATATGGTGTATGTTGTGTATATGGTTTATGGTGTGTATACACTTTATGTATTGTCACAGGTGGTCCCGCGACCCATATCGCGGGTCGTGGGCTCACCCGTGCCCCTCGTTCCCGCATTCGCTGCGCCAGCGCCACATACCTGTCCTCACTCCCGATTCCCGGCCTCGCTCCGCTCACGCGTTCTAGGGCGTGCGCACGGCAGCCTCAGAAAATTTTAAGGGCCAGTGCACCATTAATTGGTGCTGGCCATTTTCCCATAAGGCTATTTAAACCTGCCTCTCCCATCACACCCTGCCGGATCTTTGTGCCTAGAGCCCTAGTGAAAGCTGTTTTGATGCCTTGCGCTGTTTCTGAGTATTTCTGTTGTGACCCTGGTTCCGTTTCTGACTTTGCTCCTTTACCGCCTGCCTCCGATCCTGTGCTGCCCGTCCTGACCTCCAGCCTGTCCCCGACTACGAGATTGCCTGCCGTTTCTGTACCTCGACATTGGCTGCCGCTGCGTACAAGTCACGCCTGTTGAGGTCCAACCTGCTTTGCGGCGGGCTCTGGTGAATACCGGGTGCCACTTAGACTCCAGTCCCAGGTAGTGGCTTGTGTCATCGTCCGCAGTGGTTCAGAGGATCCACAACCTCTAAGCTTGACATGTATGTGTGCATGTATATGCCGTATGTGTGTATATAAGGTTTATGGTGTGTACATACTGTATGTATGTGTGTGTGTGTGTCTATATGGTGTATGTGTGTATATGGTTTATGGTGTGTACATACTGTATGTATATCTTGTACAGTGTGTATATATTGTATGTATTTGTGTATATGCTGTAGGTGTGTCTATATGGTGTATTGTGTGTATGATGTCTATATACTGTATATATTTGTATTTAGTGTTTGGTGTGTATGATGTCCATATACTGTATGTATGCATGTGTGTATATTCTGTAGGTGTGTGTATATGGTGTATTGTGTGTATGATGTCTATATACTGTATGTATGTGTATTTAGTGTTTGGTGTGTATGATGTCCATATACTGTATGTATGCATGTGTGTATATTCTGTAGGTGTGTGTATATGGTGTATTGTGTGTATGATGTCTATATACTGTATGTATGTGTATTTAGTGTTTGGTGTGTACGAGGTCCATATACTGTATGTATGCATGTGTGTATATTCTGTAGGTGTGTGTGTATATACTGTACATGTGTGTATATGGTGTGTATGATGTCTATATAATGTATGTATGTGTATTTAGTGTTTGGTGTGTACGAGGTCCATATACTGTATGTATGCATGTGTGTATATTCTGTAGGTGTGTGTATATACTGTACATGTGTGTATATGGTGTGTATGATGTCTATATACTGTATGTGTGTATATACTGTACACAGCCATAAACAAAGGCCAAAAAAATGCACATTTTTTTTTGGCAAAAATTTTTACGAAAGACTTTCTAGGACTTCAAAAAAAGCCTCACAGCTGACAAAGTAAACAGGGAACAGATCCGGATGTTTGGTGCATTGTCTGAATGTCCTGATCGGAGCCGGTGAGATCCGGCGTGCGTTCTTCTGGTTATCCTTCTCATTTCAGACTGAGACAGGTAATTAAAATGCAAATTAAAAATGGAAATTAGGCATGTTTAACACATCTCCCCAGAATACAGCACAGAGAACTGCCGGAGGAGGGGGGACGCCCAGTAATACGAATAGTGACAGCCGCATGCTTAGCGCTTACCCCGCACTCTCCTAATGTATGTAATAAGGTCTGGAGACCCAAAAAAGGGAAGATTACAGGTTAATAGATTTAATTGTAGTTTTTGATTTAGCAATTTAATATATTGCGTAATTTTAGATTTTAGGGGGGGAGGGGGTCTGAGTGTTTTGAGAGAGGGGTCCCCTTTACTCGCCTTAGTAGTAGAGTGACCTTTGTACAGGTGACCTTATTTAGCATTAGCTTTTCCCCATTGTAGCTGTAGCTGGCTTCTGGTTGAACACTACAGAAGTCATTTAGAGCAGAGTGAAGGAGCCTTTGGAGCAGTTATATGCAGAGAGCAAAGAGCACAGCAGTGTGAGGACCTACACCCACTGCATTTGAAGAAGCTACAATTTTGCACAGTCCTGCTGCTACTTACAAAATACACCAAGGTGTGATTACACATCTCTGCAGGGACAATACTTTTCGGGGTCCAAACTGCTGACAGATTCCCTTTAAGATTGACTGGCAGCCATATTAGATATGATAATACAAGTTTCATATAAAGAAGCACTCATTGGGGCACATTTACTTACCCGGTCCAGTCGCGATCCCGCGGGGCGTTGTCCGACACTGATTCGGGTCTGCCGGCATTCAGTAGGGTCCGTGCACCCGATATCCAGCAGGTGTCGCTGCTGCGCCGAGGTCCGCCGGAGTTCACCTTCTTCTTCCCGGTGCATGTAAGTGCAGATCTTGCGACACAAATTCTTTTTTAAATTCCGCGGTTTTTCGGAATCCGTCAAGTTGTCTGGCGCCACGCCCACCAATTTCTGTCGCGTGAAAGCCGGCGCCGATGCACCAAAATCCGATCGCGTGCGCCAAAATCCCGGGGCAATTCAGCGCAAATTGGAAATATTTGGGAAACCCGGCAAAAATGCGCGATTTGGACCCTTAGCAAATAACCCCCAATGACTTGACGTCTTTCTCTTTTGTTGAGGAGGGGGTCGGGAGAAAACTCCCTTTAAGTGTAACATTCAAAGGATCAACCAAATCGGCCAATAAGAGAATGGGGCTTATTTACTAAGGGTTATGGTCCGCACTTTCGTCGGATTGTTCGCTGGTTTCGGGATTTGCGCAGCTTTGACGGGTATTTAATAGGGGTCTGTGCTGGGAATGTGTGGCACGCGATTGGATTTTGGCGTAGCTCCACTGGCTTCCATGCGACAGAAATCGGGGGGCGTCCTGTCGGACGATCCGACTGATTCGGACTGAGCGCGAGATTTAAGATTCAAATTGTGTCGCAAGATCAGGCACTTACATGCACCAGGAAGAAGAAGGTGAACTCTGTCGGACCTGTGCGGGGAAGCGACACATGCAGGATATCGGGTGCACAATCTTAGTGAATCGCGGCACAGTTCATGATCGTCGGACAACGCACTTTCTGTGAACTCCAAGGAACTGGTACAAGTAAATGAGCCCCAATATGTATCTTCTTGACCGGAATTTCCTTGATCCGACTTAAAACCAGTAAACGTTTGTCATTGAGAATTTCCTGAGTGCCCATGAATCTCTTCCGATCTCCCGGTAGATCGTGATGGACGACTCCCGTCAGTTCCCAACGATACGCAGCGAGAGATGTTTTACCGCGTGCGCGGAGGACGGCGCTTAATATCAGATTTGTGTTTTCACGGGCAGAAAGAGACAGAATATGAGATGTTCATTTAATTACGGCTTCACAATCCCCCGACATGAAGCTGATCGATATTCCGCTCACGTCAAGATGAAGACGTTGGGGATGAGATGTATTTCTGTAGAGATAGAGAGCGGAGAGGATCGCGGGGCGAGGACGCCAGCGATGAATGAGGGATGAGTAAGAAGGATGTCCTTTTCACTTGTTTGTTACAATCAGACGCCGGGAACAGATGCTTGATGATAAAGTACATTGGAAATGGATGTTTTTGTTAGGCGGAGTGCTAAGTGGATCGCTAAAATAACTGTTGATTGGGCTTATCAGACGGTAACGCTTCTCGGAGAAGAGGCGAAGGAGATGTACGGGAATGCAAAAACACACAAAGATGGAAAAAAAAATTCACTTTGCAATCCGAAAAATAACTAGTATATATATACAACGTTACACCTCAATCAAACTAATGAGGCAAAACCGGGGAATGGAGCCAAGATACAATGTTGGTCGTCATAGTAGACAAGGTTGAAGACCAACCTATGATCCTACAAGGAAGGAAAAAACCCAGTTGGCCTTCGACAGAGAGAAAAACCTTTCCCGACGGAAGTCAGAATTAGAGATGAGTGGACCCGAAACTTGAGGTTCGGCAGCTCTGCCAAACCCGGACATGTTGCCTGATGGACACAACTGGCCAATCAAAGCCATGCCTACCGGCCAGTGGCGTAAAGCTGCTGGATCAGCTGCTCTACAGCCCATCAAGCAACATGTCCAACAGAGGAACAGAACCTAAGGTTCAGGTCTGGTCATCTCCAGTCAGAATCATTCACCTCATCAAACAAAATTTAGTTCCCCTATCCTGATATGTATGTTTTAAAGAAGGCACCCAGGTCCCTCCTGAACTTGCACATGGTGCCCATCACAACATCCGGTGGCGGAAAGTTCAATATTGTCACTGCTGTTACAGTAAAGAATCCCATCTATGACGATGATGAAATGTCTTGGTTAAAGGCCTAGGATTATTAGAAAGATCTCTGTAATGTACGTTGTAATTAGATCTCCCCATAAACTAAATAGGGGGAGATTTATCAGTCTCTTAGAGCAGAACTGTTCTAGTTGCCCATAGCAACCAATCAGAGCTCAGCTTTCATTTCCCCACAGTTGTTTATATAATAAAAGCTGAGCTCTGATTGGTTTCCATGCACAACTATGACAGTTTTACTTGAGAAACTTCTGCTAAATCTCCCCCAATACTCTCATGTTTAATAACCTGTCCTTGTACTCTGATTCTAATCCACACATAACCTTGATGCTACAGACAGATTTACTTAGCTAAATAAATCAAAATTTGGACTTGAAGAGGTTTTTTCAGGAATCAAGGAAACTTTCCCTAGGACCAAGACAAGGAAAGCAAAAAAAAAAAAAAAAAAAAAGTACTTACCGTATATATTGGAGTATAAGCCGACCCGAGTATAAGCCGAGACCCCTAATTCTACCACCAAAAACTGGGAAAACATATTGACTCGAGTATAAGCCGAGGGTGTAGTATACAGCCAGCCAGCCCCATGTAGCATACAGCCAGCCAGCCCCCCAATGTAGTATACAGCCAGGCAGCCCCCCAATGTAGTATACAGCCAGGCAGCCCCCCCAATGTAGTATACAGCCAGGCAGCCCCCCAATGTAGTATACAGCCAGGCAGCCCCCCAATACAGCCAGGCAGCCCCCCCCAATGTAGTATACAGCCAGGCAGCCCCCCCAATGTAGTATACAGCCAGGCAGCCCCCCCAATGTAGTATACAGCCAGGCAGCCCCCCCCCCCCAATGTAGTATACAGCCAGGCAGCCCCCCCAATGTAGTATAGAGCCAGCCAGGCCCCACAATGTAGTATACAGCCAGGCAGCCCCCCAATACAGCCAGACAGCCCCCCCAATGTAGTATACAGCCAGGCAGCCCCCCCAATGTAGTATACAGCCAGGCAGCCCCCCCAATGTAGCATACAGCCAGGCAGCCCCCTCAATGTAGTATACAGCCAGGCAGCCCCCCCAATGTAGTATACAGCCAGGCAGCCGCCCCAATGTAGTATACAGCCAGGCAGCCCCCCCAATGTAGTATACAGCCAGGCAGCCCCCCCAATGTAGTATACAGCCAGGCAGCCCCCCCCCCCCAATGTAGTATACAGCCAGGCAGCCCCCCCAATGTAGTATACAGCCAGGCAGCCCCCCCCCAATGTAGTATACAGCCAGGCAGCCCCCCAATGTAGTATACAGCCAGGCAGCCCCCCCAATGTAGTATACAGCCAGGCAGCCCCCCCAATGTAGTATACAGCCAGGCAGCCCCCCAATGTAGTATACAGCCAGGCAGCCCCCCCAATGTAGTATACAGCCAGGCAGCCCCCCAATGTAGTATACAGCCAGGCAGCCCCCCAATACAGCCAGGCAGCCCCCCCCCCCCCAATGTAGTATACAGCCAGGCAGCCCCCCCAATGTAGTATACAGCCAGGCAGCCACCCAATGTAGTATACAGCCAGGCATCCCCCCCAATGTAGTATACAGCCAGGCAGCCCCCCCAATGTAGTATACAGCCAGGCAGCCCCCCCAATGTAGTATACAGCCAGGCAGCCCCCCCCAATGTAGTATACAGCCAGGCAGCCCCCCAATACAGCCAGGCAGCCCCCCCAATGTAGTATACAGCCAGGCAGCCCCCCAATGTAGTATACAGCCAGGCAGCCCCCCCCCCCCCAATGTAGTATACAGCCAGGCAGCCCCCCCAATGTAGTATACAGCCAGGCAGCCACCCAATGTAGTATACAGCCAGGCAGCCCCCCCAATGTAGTATACAGCCAGGCAGCCCTCCCAATGTAGTATACAGCCAGGCAGCCGCCCCAATGTAGTATACAGCCAGGCAGCCCCCCAATGTAGTATACAGCCAGGCAGCCCTCCCAATGTAGTATACAGCCAGGCAGCCCCCCCAATGTAGTATACAGCCAGGCAGCCCCCCCAATGTAGTATACAGCCAGGCAGCCCCCCCCCCAATGTAGTATACAGCCAGGCAGCCCCCCCCCCAATGTAGTATACAGCCAGGTAGCCCCCCCCCAATGTAGTATACAGCCAGGTAGCCCCCCCCCCCCCAATGTAGTATACAGCCAGGCAGCCCCCCCAATGTAGTATACAGCCAGGCAGCCCCCCCAATGTAGTATACAGCCAGGCAGCCCCCCCAATGTAGTATACAGCCAGGAAGCCCCCCCAATGTAGTATACAGCCAGGCAGCCCCCCCAATGTAGTATACAGCCAGGCAGCCCCCCCAATGTAGTATACAGCCAGGCAGCCCCCCAATGTAGTATACAGCCAGGCAGCCCCCCCAATGTAGTATACAGCCAGGCAGCCCCCCCAATGTAGTATAGAGCCAGCCAGCCCCCACAATGTAGTATACAGCCAGGCAGCCCCCCAATACAGCCAGGCAGCCCCCCCAATGTAGTATACAGCCAGGCAGCCCCCCCAATGTAGTATACAGCCAGGCAGCCACCCAATGTAGTATACAGCCAGGCAGCCCCCCCAATGTAGTATACAGCCAGGCAGCCCCCCCAATGTAGCATACAGCCAGGCAGCCCCCCCCCAATGTAGTATACAGCCAGGCAGCCACCCAATGTAGTATACAGCCAGGCAGCCCCCCAATGTAGTATACAGACAGGCAGCCCCCCCAATGTAGTATACAGCCAGGCAGCCCCCCCAATGTAGTATACAGCCAGGCAGCCCCCCAATGTAGTATACAGCCAGGCAGCCCCCCAATGTAGTATACAGCCAGGCAGCCACCCAATGTAGTATACAGCCAGGCAGCCCCCCAATGTAGTATACAGACAGGCAGCCCCCCCAATGTAGTATACAGCCAGGCAGCCCCCCCAATGTAGTATACAGCCAGGCAGCCCCCCAATGTAGTATACAGCCAGGCAGCCCCCCAATGTAGTATAGAGCCAGGCAGCCCCCCCAATGTAGTATAGAGCCAGCCAGCCCCCACAATGTAGTATACAGCCAGGCAGCCCCCCAATACAGCCAGGCAGCCCCCCCAATGTAGTATACAGCCAGGCAGCCACCCAATGTAGTATACAGCCAGGCAGCCCCCCCAATGTAGTATACAGCCAGGCAGCCCCCCCAATGTAGTATACAGCCAGGCAGCCCCCCCCAATGTAGCATACAGCCAGGCAGCCCCCCCCCAATGTAGTATACAGCCAGGCAGCCACCCAATGTAGTATACAGCCAGGCAGCCCCCCAATGTAGTATACAGACAGGCAGCCCCCCCAATGTAGTATACAGCCAGGCAGCCCCCCCAATGTAGTATACAGCCAGGCAGCCCCCCAATGTAGTATACAGCCAGGCAGCCCCCCAATGTAGTATACAGCCAGGCAGCCCCCCCAATGTAGTATACAGCCAGGCAGCCCCCCAATGTAGTATACAGCCAGGCAGCCCCCCCAATGTAGTATACAGACAGGCAGCCCCCTGCCAAAAAAAATAAAAAACGTAATACTCACCCTCCGGTGTCCGGATCGTTGGCGCGGGTCCCGATGTTCAGCGCGCGGCTCCCGATCTTCGGCGTGGTGTCGCCGCTGATGACGTCATCAGCGGCGACACCGCCGTATCATAGTGTGCGCCCGCCACAGGTCGCATGGATGCGACTCTGCCGGCGAGAGAACAGAGAAGAAAGAAGAGAGAAGAGGAGCCGCCGGGACCCGCGCCGAAGATCGGGAGCCGCGCGCTGAACATCGGGACCCGCGCCAACGATCCGGACACCGGAGGGTGAGTATTAAGTTTTTAATTTTTTACTTGACTCGTGTATAAGCCGAGGGGAGTTTTTTCAGCACATTTTTTGTGCTGAAAAACTCGGCTTATACACGAGTATATACGGTACTTTACTCCTGGTGTTGCAGCAGTCTCCAGGTTTTAGCACTTTTTGCTACTCGCTCTATGCCATGAGCAGGGGCGTAACTTGAGGGGGTGCAGAGGTTGCGATTGCACCTGGGCCCAGGAGGTTTAGGGGGCCCTTATGGTGTCACTTTCCAATATAAGATGACTATTACTATAAAACATACATTATAGTCGGGGGCCTGGCACAGACTTTGCACTGGGGTCCATCAGCTTCAAGTTATGCTACTGGCCATGAGTGATGTTTCCAGGCACTAATGGGCCCGGCTAGAAGTGCCAAAAATGCCCCTTTAGTTGCATCAAACTGATGCTACAGATATGGTGTAGCCTCTTACTACCGCAGCAGGTTTTGGCTTTCACGATTTGTTTCATTCTTTCATATCTGCTTTTTAAGAGCTCTTATCATCATCCATATCAGGGCTTGTGTTTTGCTGGAAGGGTTTTATTTTCTATGAATTGTAAATCCATCTTACTGTAGGATTTTATGGAGGAGTTTGGGATTTTTCATGCCCTCCCATGGATATCACTAAATGATCATATTAATCAGAGAGTATGAGCAAAGTATTAACATTTTTGGAAATTTTTTTGATAGAGGATTAGGGTTTTTTTTGTTTAATATCGGACATCTGGGGTATAACAATAATAAACACGCTATACTTGCCTCTATCCGGCCCTCCGGCACGCAGCTGTACCTCCCGTCACCACTGGCCTTGTTTGCTGACATCACATCGGCAGTGCACATCGGCTGTATCGGGCTCACACTATTATACCAGTGATGGGAGGTGCTAGTGATGGGAGGTGCCAGTGATGGGAGGTGCCAGTGATTGGAGGAGACATTGATGGGAGGTGCCAGTGATGGGAGGTGCCAGTGATGGGAGGTACCAGTGATGGGAGGTGCTAGTGATGGGAGGTACCAGTGATGGGAGGTGCTAGTGATGGGAGGTACCATGCTGCAGAAGAGTCCCAGAGAGAGGTAAGTATATCACACTTGTCAAATTAAACAAAAACTTAACTTCAACCTCTTCAAGTGACCAATTTAATTTAAAATCAAGAAAAAAAATAGTAAAAAAAACTGTTTCTTGTATCTTCTTGTTGACATTTTTATTCTTTGATTTTGAAAATTTTAAAGGGATTTTCTGAAATAACCTATTGGTGGTCGGGGGACAGATAAAATAAAAAAGAGAGCATATTCATCTACCCGATACCCCATTCCAGCGACATGACCCTTCTCGAATTGTGGTCTCAGACAGGAAGTGGTGAAGGTCATGTGCAGGCTGGAGCCAATCACTAGCCTTCCCGGTCACATGTTCAAGAATCATTGATGACCACGACCATAAATGATTATGTGACCACCAAGGCCAAAACAGACTCATCACTTCTTGTCCAACCAGAAACGGGAGCCATGTAGCTGTAACTAAGTGGCCATCATTGGGTTTTCCGGTTCGTCAACAAGAACTCGGCAAATTTGTTTTATCAGTGGCAGATAATGATATGGACTGAAAAATCTTCATGAGTAAATGTTTTTATACTCCATCTATTAATATGATGCAATGGGAACGGTTAAAGGATAAGAATATTTCTTTCGAGAAATTTCTTGGATTGTCGGAACGCCGATACCTGTATTAAGTCAAGTTAAAGATAATGCTACGAGCCATATGATAATTTCTTGCTTCGATGACTTCAATTTCAAGTCTATTATTTCCTCTCATGCATGTAAATAAATTTTTTTTTTCTGATTCCAGACAAAATATGAGGCAGCCTTACAGAGCGAAGCTCGCGCTTATTATATTGTAATGAAACATTGTTCGGGGGAAAATGGGCTCCATTATTATAAGGCGGAAATGTAGGGACAAAAGGGACATTGTAGATTCATTTCACACAAGCAAATAATATTTCTCGGATTTAGTTTTCTATTATTTAGACAGGAAACAGCAGACGGTTTTATGGGAGGGAAAAAAAATTAGGATATTATAAAAAAAAAAGTATAATTTTTAATAATGTGGTTGCATTAAAAAAAACAAATTAGAAAACACATAATTGAAAAATATATAAAAAAAAATTAAGATATAAATTTGAAAAAAAAAAGTATATTTCTCTTTTAAAAAAAAAAAATGTTAACAAATCTATTCATTATTTTTAATAACTGGGTCACATTTATTTTAAAAAATGAAAACATTAGAAAATACAAAAAATGTATCAATGGAAAATATATTTAAAAGAATTAGCTAAAACGCTGATTGGTGTGGGGGAAAATAACATGAATTTTTTTTTACAGAGGCAAAAAAATTATATTTTATCATTCGCTTGCTATTTAAAAAGAAAAAAATTGCATATATTCTAAAATTCATAGAATAAAAATATGAGAAAAAAAAACAAAAATGTAAAGTAAAAAAAATACCATAATACGTTAAAAAAAGGTCTTATGTTTGATGGCCAATCTATGATAACTAAAGATTTTGTATATTTTATCATTTTACCATTTATCATCAACCTACCATAATATATCATTTGATAGTAACGTCCATATTCTAAAACACAGAAACAATTAAATTTATCATTTTTTAGAGTATAAAAATGCACCTTACTATAAGAACCAAAAAAATAAAAAAATAAAAGGACACAACACAAAGCTATGCTACATCCATTCATTCACATATTCTCAGCTCTGTTACACAGCACAGCTATATACACACAGCAACACACCCAGCACTAATATACATACCCAGCAACACACCCAGCACTTCAATACAAACAGCAACACACCCAGGACTGCTATATACACAGCAACACACCCAGCACTTCAATACACACAGCAACACACCCAGCACTTCAATACACACAGCAACACACCCAGCACTTCAATACACACAGCAACACACCCAGCACTTCAATACACACAGCAACACACCCAGCACTAATATACACACAGCAACACACCCA
The DNA here is from genome assembly GCF_040894005.1 of Engystomops pustulosus. Taxonomy (NCBI): domain Eukaryota; kingdom Metazoa; phylum Chordata; class Amphibia; order Anura; family Leptodactylidae; genus Engystomops; species Engystomops pustulosus. Next base: position 17,664,077 of record NC_092414.1, read on the forward strand.
GCACTAATATACACACAGCAACACACCCAGCACTTCAATACACACAGCAACACACCCAGCACTAATATACACACAGCAACACACCCAGCACTAATATACACACAGCAACACACCCAGCACTAATATACATACCCAGCAACACACCCAGCACTTCAATACACACAGCAACACACCCAGCACTTCAATACACACAGCAACACACCCAGCACTAATATACACATACAACCACACCCACCACTAATATACACATAAAACCACACCCAGCACTGTTATACACATAGCAACACACCCAGCACTAATATACATACCCAGCAACACACCCAGCACTGCTACACACAGCAACACACCCAGCACTAATATACACACAGCAACACACCCAGCACTAATATACACATACAACCACACCCAGCACTGTTATACACATAGCAACAAACCCAGCACTGATATATACACATCAGCACACCCAGCACTGATATGTACACACACAGCAACACTCCCAGCACTGCTATACACACATAGCAACACACCCAGCACTGCAATACACACATAGCAACACACCCAGGACTGCTATACACACAGCAACACACCCAGCACTAATATACACATACAACCACACCCAGCACTGTTATACAAAGACAGCAACACACCCAGCACTGCTATACAAACACAGCAACACATCCGCACTGCTATACACACAAAGCAACATACATAGCACTGATATATACACACCCAGCAACAAACACAGCACTGCTATACACACAACAAACACAGCACTGCTATACACACAACACAGTACCGCTATACACACACAGCAACAAACACAGCACTGCTATACACACAGCAACACACCCAGCACTTCTATACACACAGCAACACATCTAGCACTGATATACACACAGCAACACACCCAGCACTGATATACACACAGCAACACACCCAGCACTGCTTTACACACACAGCAACACACCCAGCACTGCTATACACACAGCAACACACCCAGCACTGCTATACACACAGTAACACACCCAGCACTGCTATACACACAAAGCAACATACATAGCACTGATATACACATACAACCACACCCAGCACTGTTATACAAAGACAGCAACACACCCACACTGCTATACACACAAAGCAACATACATAGCACTGATATATACACACCCAGCAACAAACACAGAACTGCTATACACACAACAAACACAGCACTTCTATACACACACAGCAACAAACACAGCACTGCTATACACACAGCAACACACCCAGCACTTCTATACACACAGCAACACATCTAGCACTGATATACAGACATCAACACAACCAGGACTGCTATACACATAGCAACACACCCAGCTCTGCTATACACATACAGCAACACACCCAGTACTGCTATACACATAGCAACACACCCAGCACTGCTATACACATACAGCAACACACCCAGCACTGCTATACACATAGCAACACACCTAGAACTGCTATACACATATAGCAACACACCCAACACTGCTATACAAACACAGCAACACACCCAGCACTGCTATACAAACACAGCAACACACCCAGCACTGCTATACAAACACAGCAACACACCCAGCACTGCTATACACATAGCAACACACCCAGCTCTGCTATACACATACAGCAACACACCCAGTACTGCTATACACATAGCAACACACCCAGTACTGCTATACACATAGCAACACACCCAGCACTGCTATACACATACAGCAACACACCCAGCACTGCTATACACATAGCAACACACCCAGCACTGCTATACACATAGCAACACACCTAGAACTGCTATACACATATAGCAACACACCCAGCACTGCTATACAAACACAGCAACACACCCAGCACTGCTATACAAACACAGCAACACACCCAGCACTGCTATACACATACAGCAACACACCCAGCACTGTTATACACATACAGCAACACACCCAGCACTGCTATACACACAACACACCCATCACTGCTATACACACACAGCAACACACCCAGCACTGCTATACACACAGTACTGCTATGCAAAGACAGCAACACATCCAGCACTACTATACACACCCAGTAACACGCCCAGCTCTGCTATACACACCCAGCAACACACACAGCACTGCTATACACATACAGCAACACACCCAGCACTACTATACAAACATAGCAACACACACAGCACTTCTATACACACAGCAACACATCCAGCACTAATATACACACACAGCAACACACCCAGGACTGCTATACACATACAGCAACACACCCAGCACTACTATACAAACATAGCAACACACCCAGCACTGCTATACACATACAGCAACACACCCAGCACTGCTACACACAGCAATACGCCCAGCACTGCTATACACACAGCAACACACCCAGCACTTCTATACACACAGCAACACACCCAGCACTTCTATACACACAGCAACACACTCAGCACTAATATACACACACAGCAACACACCCAGGACTGCTATACACACACAGCAACACACCCAGCACTGCTATGCACAAAGCAACACACCCAGCACTGCTATACACATACAGCAACACACCCGGCACTGCTATACACATAGCAACACACCCAGCACTGCTATACATATAGCAACACACCCAGCACTGCTATACAAACACAGCAACACACCCAGCACTGCTACACACATAGAAACACACCCAGCACTGCTATACACACAGCACTGCTATACACATACAGCAACACACACAGCACTACTATACAAACACAGCAACACACCCAGCACTGCTATATACACAGACAACATGCACATCACTATCATACACACACAGCAAGATATTTTCTCATCTTTGTCTTACAGTCCTAAAATATAGTAATGTAAAAAAATATAATAAATGAAACTGAAAATGAAAATATTTTTTTTATTTCAACACCAATTTATTTAGTTAAATATAGATCTTTTAGATAATGAGTTAAAATGATATAAATACCTTTTGAAAATGGTAAAAGCACCGGGAGAAAAAAAAAAATTAACTGATGCAATTAAATTTTTATTTATTTATTTTTAAATAAAGCAGATTTAATTAAGGGATTTAATGAAAGCGCAGATATTAATTGAGTTTGTTTATCATTTCTGTACGGAATGGAATTTTGAAATATCAATCATATTCATCTTTGGGGGGAGAGGGGGAGGAGCCAGTTTTGAGTCAACAAATTTTTGGAATTTTGGTGGTTTCTACAGTTTAATAAGCCCTCGTTATGCTTGTTTTTGGATGAAAATGTGTGAATTTAGAGCCCATTGCTTGTTTATTAATGATAAACAGAAATCGGGCGACTTGTAAGTTGATTTATCCCGTTCTCTTCAAAAAGTGTAAAATCGACTCACGCGTTTTCGCAGAAAACGTTCACGTCGTGGGGTAATTATTTCAGGAATTCACTCAAAAAGTCATTGTAAGATATTTTCGACTTGAAATCTTTGTCAAAGTATCCGAGAATGTGGAAGAATTCATCCTCTGAGAGGTTGGCGCCAAATTTCCGCAGAACCTGCAATAAGAGATGGATTGAAATTACAGTAATCAGACGCCTTCAGATATGGAAATTGTGGATGAACGTGGATATTATGTTGGGCTTTGTTCACATCAGGGGACAGAACATAGGCAGTACCTATAGGCGGTACCTGATCCATACTGTGACGCGCGCCTCTGCTGCTCGACAAATCCACTTACAGTAGGTAGATGGTTCTCCGAGGAGATGTCTGCTGATGTGATGGATGTAGTGGGGCTACAAGAAGACCCTCCAATGCAGATACTAAAGGGGTTTTATAGCCTCCAAACTATTAATGACCCATCCACAAGTCATGACTATAGTATAGTATGGAAGTAATATAGCTTAGTAACATAGCATACTACAGCACAGCAGTATTAGTACTATACAAGAGTGAAGTATTGTGGTAGCTCTATAGTATCATTATGTGCACTGTAGTATAGTATTATAGTAGCATTACATGTAGTACACTACAGTGTAGTATTATTATAGTAGTAGTATAGCAACCATACATGTAACATACCTCTGTATAACATTATAGAAGTATAGAACCAATACATGAACTATTCTAAAGTGCATACATTATAATAGTAGTAGTATAGCACCAGTGTGTGTAGTACAATACAGTAAAACATTATAGTAGTAGTATAGCACCAGTATACACTCACCGGCCACTTTATTAGGTACACCTGTCCAACTGCTCGTTAACACTTAATTTCTAATCAGCCAATCACATGGCGGCAACTCAGTGCATTTAGACATGTAGACATGGTCAAGACAATCTCCTGCAGTTCTCCCGAGCATCAGTATGGGGAAGAAAGGTGATTTGTGGCCTTTGAACGTGGCATGGTTGTTGGTGCCAGAAGGGCTGGTCTGAGTATTTCAGAAACTGCTGATCTACTGGGATTTTCACGCACAACCATCTCAGAGAATGGTCCGAAAAAGAAAAAACATCCAGTGAGCGGCAGTTCTGTGGGCGGAAATGCCTTGTTGATGCCAGAGGTCAGAGGAGAATGGGCAGACTGGTTCGAGCTGATAGAAAGGCAACAGTGACTCAAATCGCCACCCGTTACAACCAAGGTAGGCAGAAGAGCATCTCTGAGCGCACAGTACGTCGAACTTTGAGGCAGATGGGCTACAGCAGCAGAAGACCACACCGGGTGCCACTCCTTTCAGCTAAGAACAGGAAACTGAGGCTACAATTTGCACAAGCTCATCGAAATTGGACAGTAGAAGATTGGAAAAACGTTGCCTGGTCTGATGAGTCTCGATTTCTGCTGCGACATTCGGATGGTAGGGTCAGAATTTGGGTCAACAACATGAAAGCATGGATCCATCCTGCCTGGTATCAACGGTTCAGGCTGGTGGTGGTGGTGTCATGGTGTGGGGAATATTTTCTTGGCACTCTTTGGGCCCCTTGGTACAACGCCACAGCCTACCTGAGTATTGTTTCTGCCCATGTCCATCCCTTTATGACCACAATGTACCCTGTAACATCTGATGGCTACTTTCAGCAGGATAATGCGCCATGTCATAAAGCTGGAATCATCTCAGACTGGTTTCTTGAACATGACAATGAGGTCACTGGACACAAATGGCCTCCACAGTCACCAGATCTCAATCCAATAGAGCATCTTTGGGATGTGGTGGAACGGGAGATTCGCATCATGGATGTGCAGCCGACAAATCTGCGGCAACTGTGTGATGCCATCATGTCAGTATGGACCGAAATCTCTGAGGAGCTTCCAGCACCTTGTTGTATCTATGCCACGAAGAATTGAGGCAGTTCTGAAGGCAAAAGGGGGTCCAACCCGTTACTAGCATGGTGTACCTAATAAAGTGGCTGGTGAGTGTATATAGTACAATACAGTATAACATTATAGTAGTAGTATAGTAGTAGTAGTAGTAGTAGTATAGTACTGTGTAGTAGCGACTAATATTCTAGTACTATAATATTGTAATGTGGAAGTTTATTTTACCTGTTTAAAATCCTGAATGTTGATATACCCACTTCTTGTCTCATCGTAAGACTGAAAAGTTCTTCTCATCGGTCTCCAGTTGTTGAGGATTTTTGGTTGGATTCTCAGCATGGCATCCAGGAAATTGGGGCCGAATAATCCAGTGCTCATCTACGGTGCAGGGAAATATACAACGAATCAGCGATACAACCACCTGGAGACGTTCTAGGTGTCTCTAGTTCTTCTGTGTGTTACGGGTGGAGGCCTAGCTGCTGCGACTCACTGCTCCCCCCTCCTTAGACTTCCATGTACTGCTGTCCATGGTGCTAGCAAGAAGGAATCCTAAACCTAGTTCAGTGAAAAGAAGATCAAGACGCCGCGGTCTTACTACATACCGGTATTCGTGGCTTCTGCAGCTTCATCCGCTGGAGCAGGGCATTTTTGGGCGGTGTTGTTCCGAGTGTGACATTCCGCAGGAAATCGGAATAGGAGACTTTTCCGTCGTTTCTCAAATCGTACTTCAGTGCTAAAGTCTCCAGTTCTTCCTCAGTGACGTCCACGTTGAACTGACGGAGAACAGCTGCGAAAAACGTATAGAAAACATTGCCTGGATAACGGGGCTGCTACTCATGAAACAGAAACAAAACAGGGTACGTGACAGATGAACTGATACTTGCCAAACCGGAGACGTCCATTTGTAGACTGTAGGGTTCGGGGAAGCTTAAAGGGGTGGTACACATTACTAATGAGCACCGTTTACACTCTATGACAGGCCGCATGCAGTTAAACAGCGCGCTACTACCTAATACATCCGGCATGCACATAAAAAGCGCGCTCCCACCACAGCTTAAAGGGAGCCTGTCACCAGGAATATCATTTTGAGCTGGAGACAGGTTCCGAAACTCTATGTAATGTTCAAAAATGCCTTTGTCAGCATTCTAAATCATTTCAGTACTCTATAAAAGTTTATTTCACTTTAACTGGCTCCCTGAAAGTAGCACGTGGTGAGTTCCGGGGAGCAGCAGCCTGTGTCTACTCATGCATTGTTCCTCTGCTCCATGCTGTCCCCTCCCTCCCCTGCCTGCTCAACACACTTGACAGGAAGTGGAAAGGGGGGAGGGTGCTGGATGAGTATAGAAGAGAAGAGACTGAGACACAGGACTCACCACATTCTGCTGGCAGGGAGCCAGGTAATGTGAAATCAACTTTTAAAAAGTACCGAAATGATTCAACTAGCTGACAAAGGCATTTTTAAATTTAGCATAGCATTGGGTACTGGAACCTGTCACCAGCTTAAAATGACATTCCTGATGACAGGTTCGCTTTAATATAGGCCGCATTCACATCAACAACTACACACCCACTACAGACCAATACAGGCCGGATGCGGATTAGCAGAACAGACACACTACTGCCTAATACAGGGCGCATACACATCAACAGGATGCATGCACGTCAACACTGTGCACCCACTACTGCCTAATACAGGGCGCATGCGCAATAACAACACACACCCTCTACAATCTAATAGAGGCCATACAGCCCATACTCACTATGTCCTAAAAGATGGCTGCATAAGGGGTAATATCAGAAAACATAGCTGATTATAGACAGGAGTGTAACCAAGACAATCCCCCCAGAATTTGGCACCACCATCAGTACTGAGGTCTGCGGGTTACTCCATAAGACTCTACAAGTCTACCAAAGAGGTGATATACCTGAGAAGTTAGCAGATGTCACCTGACCCTCCTTCTCCTGGTCCTTGTCCCGAAACGCTCTGTGAACATCTTCCCAGCATTTGGAGATCTTACTTCTTAACTTATTTTCCACGTGTTCGCAGTTGACCATCGGTGTTGGGCGCGGTGCCGCTGTATGTGGCCTCTGAGGGGGAGTCTGTAGTAGAGGAAAGGGTTAAGAAAATATGATCGGAATAGTACAAAATGAAGACACTTAGTCCCTAGATGATCGTATTATGGCATCTGGAGCTGTGCATAGACTAAACCCCCCAAGTGGCTGCTCTACTGAAGTCTATGGGACTTGTTGGTAACATCATTTGGGCAATGTTATCGTAGAGTGTGGTCATGCATGTGTTATGCTTCTCCTTTCACTAAGGGATCTAGGTAACTTCAATTCCAGTAATCATTCTGGGTCCCAGTGGTCAAACTTCTCTGAACAGGCCCATATCCCCTATAACAGTGGTGGCGAACCTATGGCACGGGTGCCAGAGGCGGCACTCAGAGCCCTTTCTGTTGGCACCCGGGCCATCACCCAAGACAGGACTCGAAGAATCTTCCTGCAGTTCCAAGCAACTTAAAAGATGCTGCTTTCAGACATATTTTGATACTTACTTTGCTACATGGGACTGTAGGAAGAGGGAGAATGAATAGACAGGGCCAAATAATCTTTGGAGGACCTCCTGCTGGCCCCTACAGGTCTACAGAGGGACACTGGAAAGAAGCTAAAATCATGCAAATTTTCCATCTTTCTACTGTGTTGCTGTCCTCAGGAGGCCAATATGATTGTTGAAGAACATGGAGCAGTAAGTTACGCTTTAATTTTTGGTTGGCACCTTGCAATAAAAAAGGGGGGTTTTGGGTGTCTTTTTGGGCACTCGGCCGCTAAAAGGTTTGCCATCACTGACCTATAATATACCATGGAGACTCAAACTGCTACATTATATGGATGTACTTTGAGATCACAAACCATAAGTACAGAACAGATCTTACAGGTGGCTTATTTAAGTTGGAGGGGGCTGTTTTAGGACGTCTGGTCACCGATGTCCGTCCTTGTGTGACTGATGACTCCGACTTGTAGTTGGGTTCTGCATTACGGGGCAATGGTACTGGGGTGGTTGGCACTTCACTGCTGAACATCTTCAAGAAATCGTGGTACTTGAGATTCCCGTATGGATTCAGTGGAAGAATGTTCCAGAGAAGCTCAAACTGTGGAGAGAAAATCGACAAAGTCGGTGATATTAGCACCAGAAGAGGGCTGGTAGTCTAGTAGTAGTTTTGCTGGAGAAGATGTCCATCTACAACCTGGCTGGATTGAAACCTAAAAAAAAAATCTGACCTGGTCATCTGTGAGCAACATGAAATTTTTAAGGAAAAACTCTCGGAAGTCTTCCTTCGAGATGACGTTGATGCCTGAATAATCGATGTGGAAGAGCTCCTTAGTGATAGAGTAGAAGCGTGCCGCCATGACTTCTTGAATATGTGCCACAATGTCCCTCATGGTCAGCTCTTGACTAGATCTTGGTCTGGTGGCCCATTCCACTCTCTCCACCCAGGTGGATACCGGCTGGGGAACAAAGAAGGATACAATATATTCTGTTCTAATGAAGTTAAATGGTTCAACGTTGTAGAATTTCTAATCATACAAAATATAAAGCATACTTTCCTACATAAAAACCATGAGAAGGAAACATGTTGATTCAGTCTCTAACTCTGGGTTTCTGAAGTCAACGGAGAGGCATGCGCCATATTATTTTGGGCTGAGATGGTGGTAAACTCTGTTCATACCTCGGGTATCATAGAGTACTCCCAGTAAGGAAGGGTTGACAACCAGTCTACTGTAGTGGCTGTCCATGCCAGAAGGCTTGAAGCCACCAACCCAATGGGGTGTTGATATCAGAAGATGTAAAGTATGTGTCCTTGATCATTGGTGTAAGCCACTTGGTTTATGTGGTCTATTGGTAGTGACAAGCCCTCAATGGAGAGGCATGCCACATATTATTTTGGGCTGAGATGGTGGTAGACTTTGATTATACCTTGGGTATCATAGAGTACTTCCAGTAAGGAAGGGTTGACAACCAGTCTAATTCTAGTGGCTGTCCATGCCAGAAGACTTGAAGCCACCAACCCAATAGGGTGTTGACATCAGAAGGCCTACAGTTTGTGTCCTTGATTGTTGGTGTAAGCCACTAGGTTTATGTGGTCTATTGGTAGTGACAGGTCCTCAATGGAGAGGCATGCCACATATTATTTTCGGCTGAGATGATGCTAGACTCTGATTATACCTCGGGTATCATAGAGTACTTCCAGTAAGGAAGGGTTGACAACCAGTCTACTGTAGTGGCTGTCCATGCCAGAAGGCTTGAAGCCACCAACCCAATGGGGTGTTGATATCTGAAGACCTACAGTTTGTGTCCTTGATCGTTGGTGTAAGCCACTAGGTTAGACCACTACCAGTAGACCACTATACTGGGCTACTGGTAGTGACAGGTCGTACTTTAGGGAAAAGTGGTTGATAAACTCTGAGCCCACCAGAGGTACTACAGGGTTCTGACAAAGGAAAGCGATGGACACCAGTTTAATTTAGCAATTACGGATGCCAGAAGAACCAATAGTATTACCTGGTCTACGGAGAGTGTTGAGGACCAGGCTAAGAAGGACACTGCCCCACATCTTAGCCACTAGTTGGAAGAATTGGTGAGGTTTTGACTTAATACACCACCTTTATGATGCCTTCAAGTGCCACATCTCCTTGTGGTAGACCATTTACTGTCTATTCTACAATGCTTATATATGTGGTCGGCTGTAGATTGCTACCAGTCAACGGAGGACTCAAGGGGGAGTAGCAATAATTTGTGATCCTTTTATTATATGCATTTTGATGGGGGACAGTGATTGGAGTTTTGCAAACCCTCTTAAGATTTCCTTCGGTCTTGAGTCTAGAGAGTCATCAGGGCTGGGCCGGTTATGGAGCGTGACTATGTCTATGGGCACATCCGTGACCGTGAAGCCGTTCCATCCATCACGTAATGTTTGCATACATCCCATAATAATGATGTGTTTCTCTTGACAGCCCCTTTATTTCTCACGTTTTTATCTCAAAACCGTCACTTAATAGTAAAAAACTTCCGTCCGTTCCCCCGGTAATCAAACCGTAGAGAAGACAGGCGAGCCGGACGGCCTTGTGTTTCGTGAGCGTTGCATTGTTCGCATGTCAGCGGCGTGGTTTTTTTTCTTTTTAAGTGTTTATCGGTCAGGTGCGTAATAGTCACTTGCTAGTTAAATTATAGGTTTTATACGAGAATTTTTGATGCGAGAAACAACAAAGGGGAAGACAAAAAAAAAAAAATTTTTTCCAGCTTCTGTACATGCGGCAGCTCGTTCCTACCTCAACGGTGAAGGTGGAGAAATTATGGAGGAAGCTTTTCCAGTCTATTGTGCGGCTCTCGTTCAGCGCCAGTTTACTCAGGACGTACTTGAATTGCTTGTCCGTGAGCTTAAAGCAGAAACTGTCAAGAATCCGGTGCAATTCTGAAGGCTTTATTGTGCCGGTGTCGTCCTTATCAAACGCGGAAAATGCCTGAAGGTGACAGCAAAGGGTTTGGAATTATTTTTCAGTCGCTTCAGGAACAGTACAAGGTATAATACACGCTGACTTTATTGGCAAAGTCTTCTCAGACTGCCATGTTTTCCTGCAGAACCAATACATTTTCTATTGATGGAGGAGGGCGATGATGGATAAAATGTCTCCGGTGTGATAGGAGAGAGGACAGGACAGAAATCACAAACATGGGGAAAAGTATAGGAGGGGGGGGGGGGATAATTGTGATACTGAGCTCATGAGGGGAGATGAGTGGATGTTTTTATGAAGATATTTGAAGTACAGATTGTGAGTGGTTCACATTGGGGCTCATTTACTAAGGGGCCGAATCGCCGGGTTTCCCGAATATATTACCGATTTGCGCCGTTTTTCCCTGAATTGCCCCTGGGTTTTTGGCGCACGCGATCGGATTGTGTCGCATCCGCGCCGTTTGCACGCAACGGAAATCAGGGGCGTGGACGTCAGAAAACCCGACGGATTCGGAAAAAACCCGCAGTATTTAAAAACTAATTTGTGTCGCTTGACACGTGCTTACATGCACCAAAGAGAAGAAGGTGAACTCCGGCGGACCTCAGCGCAGCAGCAACATCGGGCGCACGGACCTTAGTGAATCCTGGCAGAACCCGAATCCTCGTCGGAGAACGCACCCGCTGGATCGCGACTGGACCGGGTAAGTAAATGAGCCCCATTGTGCTGTCCTGTATTATATGAATGGCCAACTTGTACTACCACAGTTCACCTGTAGTGGCCACTGTTTACAGGGTGTGGCAGAACGAGATCTAGTATAAATTGGATCTGGATTTTGGTATAAATTTCTATGCTTTCTATGCCAGTCTTGAACAATACTACATAAAACCAACGGCTGGTAAACTTATTGCCAATACAGGGGAGGAAAGTCCAAGGAATATTCCCAAACTTCAAGAACATCCACAAAATCTTTGATCTGAGCTCAAGTCCTTTCGATGGACTAATAATCAGATTACAGATGAATGAGTCCAATGATTCTCCTCCATTCTGAAGATGGAGAATAGTGGAAAACGAGGTTACGTCTATATTCACACCAAGGCTGCTCCTGCCCAGTATCCATAGCTCCACAGTTTTTCCTGCTTTTCCACTATTTTCCACCCTTAATATGGAGCGAAATCATTGGACTCATTCATATGAAATCTGATTATTAGTCCACCTAAGGAGCTGAGCTTGGATCGAGGATTTTGTGGGTGTGCCTGAACAATACTAAGCTGGAGTAAAATTCTCCAGAGCTATGAAGATGTGCTCGTCTCTCTAAAAATTGAATGGTCCTGTAATCTTCTCTTGCTATAAGTGAGAAGATTGACCGATAACGTTACTCATATCCAGCTATTCCTGTCCAGACTTTGACCCGATTCCCGCTATACTCCACTTCTTGAGGTCTCTTGACACACAGGAAATGGATGAAGATCCTGGCTCATCCAATCACTGAACAAAAGTAGGTATTGACAATCACTTCCTGTGTATCGGGAAACGGCAGGAAGTGAAGAAATGTGGAGACCCTGGCAACATGTGGACTAGAGAGGTGAGAAACGATGTGTTATATTTGGGGCACAAAGTTCAACTATTATATGAATATTCTTATAAAATGGCTACGAACCTTTTAACCAAAATTTGCATAATTCAGGAGTACACGTAAATACAGGAAACTTTGTAACATATCAGAGCAAAGCACTTCTTTCTTTGGCTGATTTCATCCCCCCCTCCTTTCTGAATTCCATCTTTCTAGCAATATGGACAAAAGCTCACAATAAGTATCAGATGACATAAATGTATATGTAGAAGGGAGGGGGAAGCAGTGAGTCACAGCAGCTAGGTCTCCACCCAGAACTGCAAACTATGGACTTGGCTGTTTTGGACCTGGAACTAGGAAGATCATCTACGAGAAGTATTGATGGTTTAGGGTCAACGCTTACATGGTGTCCCCTGAGTTCTACAAGAAATGTACATTGTGCTAGATATGACATGTTGGATGTTACAGAGCAGTGTGTACAGTGCGGAGACTGGATCGGATATCAGGTTCTTACTTTATGCAGTTCCTCCTGTGAGTTCTTGACGGACTCTTTCAGCTTAACGAGGATCTTCTGCGGGTTGAGATTCTGGACGTTCTCGGTGGGGACAATCATTTCTTGCCTCTGTCCGTATTTGGAAGCCCTCCCGTCGTCAATCATTTTCAGGAAGTCAAAGTAAGAGAGTTTGTTGTCAAGAACTCTTAGCCTTAACCTTTAAGAAGAAGAAGAAGCGGCACTAAGCACAGCACCGGGAGCTCATATCTCATTCACATCCTATCTGAACCACTGACTGACAGCAACTCGTAAGTCATTCCTTATTGATGAAGGTCTTCAGATCCTGGCTCGCCGCCACACAACCGTAACGTGTACCGCTCTTATGCTGCTCCGTGTTATAACTTCTGTTTATACCCGACCCCCTACAATTTTACTATCTTTTAACTAAATCCATACAAAGTTATGGGTGAAGACTATGTGAATAATAATCTAAATACAACCTCTCGACAACCCCCAATCACGTGGGAATGGAGCAGTAGTGCGGATCAACCAATCAATTGGCCCAAGACTTTATGTAATCCAAGTGGTCAGACCCCGCCTACTATTAGTAAGTCCCCCACATAGGGAGAATCCAAGACTGTTATAACAACCAATCCCAGTAGCAGATTTAAACTTGGGTGGCAGCACGGGGATTAAGTCCTTTAGGGGGCCTCCTCAACCAACCACCAAGTTTGATACTGACTAGAGTTGAGCGAATCTGAATTTTAGGTTCGACATCCTCTGTTTGGCAGCTCTGCTTAAGACATGTTGCTTGAGGGCTGAAGAGCAGCCACTAGGGATGGATGTGATTGCCTAGATGGACATCTGGTGGAAACACCTAAAGTTTGGGTACACTCATCTCTAAAACTGAGCTATAGTTATAATAGAGAGGGATCTCCAGCCCTAAAATCCTCATTCATATGATACTTCTCTAGACAGACATGCATACAAAAGCAATGTTAGCTCCTCCAAAGTTCCTCAAACTCCAAAAAACAAAGCTGACGGAACCCCCAAGTCAATCTTCCTTCCAATTTGCAACTCATCACATTGGGTCCTGGTTCACCCTGGTTATAACATGCGGATGGATCTTTCGACTCCTAATTGGTTTTCTTTCGCTTCACTTATGGATTCTGTCTACCACCTGATCCTTCAGAACGGTTTCTACTCTTTCTCTTAGATAAGACCATTAGTTTGTCCTGACTACGACTACAGTCTGTTCCAATCTCTGCTTCCAATTTGCCCCGGATTAGGCCTGCTCCTGGTTTCCCTAGTGCTCCTGGTTCACGCTATAACATATACATATATCTTTTCAACTCCAAATCTGATTTTTTTGGCTTCATTTATTTATTTGTCATGACTACGACTACAGTCTGCTCCAACTTTCCCTTCCAATCACGTTGGCTCCTGGTTCACCCTGGTCATAACGTATACAAACATCATTTTTTGACTACTAATCTGATTCTTTTGGCTTCGTTTGTGGATTCTGCCTACCAAATAAACCATCAGTACCTTTCTTATTCCTTATCCTACCTTAAATCATTTGTGTTCCTGACTACGACTACAGTCTGCTACAACCTCTCCTTCCAATCGCTCCTGGTTCACCCTGGTTATAACATAGACATATATCTTTTTTGACTACTAATCTGATTCTTTTGGCTTCATTTATGGATTCTGACTACCAACTGAACCATCAGTACCTCTATTATTCCTTATCCTACCTAAAAATCAATCGTGTTCCTGACTACGACTACAGTCTGCTCCAATCTTTACTTCCAATTTGCCACTTATCTGAACTTCGTCCAGGGCACAGCCTCATGTGAATTGTACTTAAAGTCCAAATTACGTTTCGGTTCCTATGCACGAAGAACCCTTAGGGCCCTTTTGTCTGACAAATGGCTAAATGATTAGGACAAGGACTTAATTTTTGTCATATCACTTCCAATGCATTGGCAAGTCCCTCCTATAGATCTGTGGACTCTGCACCCCGGTTTAGTCCATCTGACTATGGGGGGTCCTCTTGTCCAATATAATACATAAGCACAATTTTCAGATGTACTATATTAATTTTCCAGCCCGATCTGTATTCCAGTCACAGGTCTCCTCGGGGGCCGTACATTGTTTGCCAAATAGTTCTAACAATCGACACTGCATCGGGGGGCCCCAAGCGGCTTGGCAGCTTGTTAGAGGGGTGTGTAGTGTATTGCCGAAATCATAGTGTGGAGCTGCGGTTAATAAATATTAATATTTCGACAATGTTTGAGGTTGTCAGAGGGAATTGGTTATAACTGGGAAACAGAATGATGCACGCAGGCCTGGGAACGTGTGCCCGAAAGTCAAGCTGTGGCACTGCTCCAAACATCTGCCTCTGTCTATGTGGGAGGAGTTGGCATGGTACCCGCGCAGCTGCTGGTGAGGGCTCCTGTCAGCTGCCATGTCTCCCCTTTATGTTTAACAAATATTACAAACACTAGGGAGCGGCCGGCGACAATGAGGAGCCGCTAATCGCAGAAAAGAACCTTTAAATAACTCCCGTAGGCGCCGAGCGTTCTCATTTAGGCGCCATTATACCAGGCATCTGTTGAATGCACCATAATCAGCAGGAATTAGACGGATAAATAGAAAGCGAATCTTTCCATTGATCTGTAATGACAGTGGATAACGCGCTGCCCCTCCTCAAATGTTTCACCTATTATTTGCAAAATTTGGATAGATCATAACATTTTATTTTTCAAAAGCGAAACCATTTAAAGGGCATTTTGGGTAAAACCACACTGGCCAACTCTCGAGGAATTTATTTGGAGATCCTAGAGGCCCAGGTGATCAAGAGAGTGACCCAAAAACCATCTCTCGATCCTTGGGCTTCCCGGGTACAGACACCAAGTGTGCTGGAATGGGGAGAGGCTGAGTATCCTAAAAGTGATGTCCCTTCAAAGTGACTTAGCCCCTGTGCACAGGATAGGGGGTACATAAGAGACTCCAAAGGGACTTTTGGTCACTCTTTACCCCAGTTGGGGGGTTAGACTGGGGTCTATAAGTAGGAACATTCTGTACTTAAAAGGTAAACTAGCCTAGGGTCTAGGCGTGTAGTTGTTAAAGTGGTCTGGGCTGGGGTCTAATCTTTAGAGGGTTTGGGGTCTGCATCTCTGGGGAGTCTGGGAGAATCTATGCTTATCTTTGGGTATCTTTGTATTCAGGTGCTCGGCATGCGTTTAGGAGGCCATGTATGGCGACTATGGGGCACATTTACTTACCCGGTCCTGGCGCGATCCAGTGGTGCGTTCTCCGAAGAGGATTCGGGTCCAGCGCGATTCACTGAGATCGTGAACCCGAGTTACTGCATGTGTCACTGCTGCACCGAGGTCTGCCGGAGTGCACCAACCTATTCCCGTTGCATGTGAGTGATTGATTTTGCGACACAATTCCTTTTTTAAATTCCGCGTTTTTTCCGAATCCGTCGGGTTTTCCGAAGGCCACGCCCCCGATTTCTGTTGCGTGAAAGCTGGCGCGATTGTGCCGAAATCCGATCGCGTGCGCCAAAATCCCGGTGGAATTTGCCGCAAAACGGAAAAAGTCGGGTAACCCGACGAAAGTGCGGCCGCGGAGCCCTTAGTAAATGAGCCCCTATGTGTCTAGGAGACCTGTTGTGTGGTCTGGAATTATTCTGGGGGTTGGAGAAGTAGGTCATATGAAGTAATAGAGATTCAAGTTGGAGGCGGGTCCTAAATAAACGGGTGGGGCTCAAAGTTCTTCTTATTCCTGGCTTTTGAATCTCTGTGATCAAAAGTTGGCAAGTTTTGGTAAAACCGGTCCTGAAGGTCGGTTGATGACGCATTAGTTTGAAGAAAACCTAAAGAAAACACCCTCCTTCCTTATCTCTTTGCTGATTGGCTGCCACTAGAGCATCAGTTATTAAAGGTACAGATGGCCAATATTGTACTCAATTCTGTTATATTATATCCCATTACCTGTACAAGAGATTGAGAAACTGATCGTCGTCGAGATGAAAGTTCAAGTCTTCGAGCATTTGTCGGAAGTCGTCCACAGTTATTAACCCGTCCTTGTTTTTGTCAATTTTCGCGAACGCTCTGGCAAAATCGGGATAATACTCTCTGAACTTATCTCTGCAGGTACAAAGATTGAGATGATAGTTGTGATACCGGGAACCAGGAGAAGATGAGGTCATGAAATGTTAAGTAGGCTCCTGATCCTAGACGTAGACGTAGCGAGCAGAAGCTTTTGCACTGGATGACCCAACCGATCTATGTTCTAGACATCTAGACGGTCGGCCATCTATGAAAACCCCTGTGGGGCCAAATTTCCTCATCGTACCTGTACTTCCAGTCTTTGGCAGTGTAAGTACCTGAGATCTCTCCCGAACCACAGGATGTCACTACCTCTTACGTTACAAATGACGTCTCGTTGCCCATGGAGGCCACTCATTGGACAAGTTGGTTCCATGCTCTCCGGCACTAACAGAAAAACTGGAAATACCGGTACAATTCCGGAACCAAAAACTTTCTTTTATTTTTGGCACCCCTGCCCTGACTGTCTTCTGCATGAAGGCCCACAAGTGACGCATTGCTCCTACTGGACCTCGTCTTACTTGATCTGTTGCTCTACATCTTTCATGTCCAGGGCTCGGGTTTGGTGCTTGTGAAATTCCTGCATGTCCTTGAGGATCTTCTGCTGCGAGCTGTAGTGTTTCTCCAGGGTTTCTTGGTTGTCTTCTATGATGCGTTTGCTCGGACCGCTGTCCCCGGTAGCAAAGTTCACTCCTAGTTTCTGGAGAAATTCTTGATGGGTGAGGTGACCTTTACCTTCTGGATCATATCTAGAAAGACAAACGTTCACGAGAGCTTTTTGACTTGATCAAGCTTCCTGTAGAAGGACACTTTTCCCTTAAGTTGGCGAGATGGGGTGGTGCTTAGCAGGAGGGGGTAAAAAAAAATTCTAAAATTCAAGTCTACATTAGAAATGGTTAAAAAATATAGTGGCCTCTGCTCCTAGCAAGGTGAATGAACCCGGACTCAAGTCAGGGATTGGTCCATAGTGACATGTCCTATGAAATAGCTCTCTGCAATGCAACTGCTCCACGCCCCTTTGCTCTGCAGCAGGGTTTTGGTTGTATACCACAGCTGTCACTCAGAGCAGTGGGGAGTGGCTGTAGACTAGTTCATTGCATAAAGCAAAGCAGTGTGAGGACCTGTTCCTGGATTTTAAAACCACTTTTTACAGTCCTGCTTTTTTTAATTTTTTAAAATATAGTTTGCATCCTCCTCCGGTCAGGTGATTGGACCCTGACTCAATAATATTTACTTTTCAAATTAACTCAAGGATTAGTCCATAGTTACATGTCCTTACACTGCTGTGCTCTTGGCTCTCTGAAATGCAACTGCTCCACACCCCTTTGCTCTGCAGCAGGGTTTTGGTTAAATACTACAGCAGTCACTCAGAGCAGAGAGGAGGGGCTGTGGAGCAGTTCATTGCAGAGACCACAGAGCACAGCAGTGTGAGCACTGGTCAGTTACAACCCCTGAATATAAATCAGTTTTTTACAGTCCTGTTTTCATGGCATTTGACTTTAACATTTCAATTTTTACTGAAATCGGAAATCGAATACCGTTTCCCGACGTTGTTGACTGACTGTCACGCTGTCACACATGACAAAACAGATATGGAATTTTAAGTGGCAGATATGTTATTTCTCTCCGTCTCGATGAAAAAATTTGTACTTAAGAACGTCAAAGCTTTTACATACAAAAGTAAAAAAAATAAATAAAAAGTGCAGCCAATTACGGGGGAGAACAAAGCTTCTTAGGCCTTCACTGCAAAAAAATATTTGAATAAATTATACAGAATGTGCACAAAGTTTTTCGGGATGGAATGTTAATAGAACGAACGAGTGTCTCGCTTTATGAACAATTATAAAAAAAATGTGGAAAAACATTCATCAAACTGATTGGATACAACTGTGCGGTGCTCGCAAATAGTAACGGGGGCACTAATGAGGCGACCTACCGTCTGGTAAGCTAAGTACCTAGATAGTGGGGAAAGGGGCGGAGTGTTAAAGGGGTAGTCTACCATTATTAAATTAAAACCAGTATTATGTAGGGCACTTTACAAGCTTTCTAGATCCAAAATTTTTTAAAAAACGTTATGCTGATTGGGTTGTACACCGGGGGGCGTGGCCAGTGCCAACTGAGGAATCTCTTTTCCTCTCTCTATGTAGCCAATCACTTCTCTTGCTTATGATGATTGACATTCACCATAGAAACAAAGTGTACACAGAAGAAAAGAGACCAAGACCCGCCCCTAGTGCACCAAGTATCTAATTTGCATACAGATAAAATTGTCAATTTCTCTAAAACGACAGATTGTTTGGAAATGGTAAAGGTGAATCTGGAAAGCTTAGTAATTGCCCTAGATGGTACTACATTTACATGTTGGGTGATTTCGGAGGTGGCAGATCCCCTTTAAAGGGAATCAGTTACCTATATGCTGAATGCTATGTCTTGTAGGTGGAGTGCCCTGTATGATACACATTATGATCCCCTGTATTATTATGTAAATTAGTGTTGTGGTGCACCATGGGTGTAGCTGTCATGTCTGGTGCTCCCTTTCTTAAGGAGACTATCCCTTTAAGGTGGTCAGACACATGGGGAAGGATGTTACTTTACATCTGTGGTTCTCACCTCTCCCAGAGTTTTTCGAATTCATTCTTGGTGATAGGGAGTGAAAACCTATAGAGAACATTTCTCAAATCTTTCTTCTGGATGATGCCATTGCCATCGCCGTCGATTTCACAGAATGTCTACGAGACAGAATCAGCGGTGACATGAGTGGAAGGTCAGCATTGTGAGGCTCTGGTATTCTGAAGGTTTTTTTTTTTTTTAAGAATTAGACAAAAAATGCGTGCAACAGCGCCACCCTTGTCTACGGGTTGGATGTGGTATTACAGCTTTGGTGTATAGGGAAAAGTGTTACACCACATACAAGCTGTGGAGAGGTGTGGGGCTGTTATTTTGTTGATGGGAGATGAGTGTGTGATCGTTGGAGATATCAATTTTTAGGACCCCCAAACTCTCCTGAAATGAATTGCCCTGTTCTGTATGGGACCCTTCAGGAGATTCTTGGCCCGCCATTCTCATGACTGATGTGGGTCAGAGCAGTCGAAACCCCAGAGATAAGCACCGCCTTATATCCTATGGATGTTAAATTCAAGGGCCCCTTTAACCCCTAAACACCTTAAAGCGTAATCCCATAAACTTATGTGTCTGCTAGGTTAGCGGCCCCCAACCCAGTTTCGGAGCACCTGGTAGGGGGCCCCCGCCGAACTCCGTACAAAAAACAAAAAAAAAAACAATACCCACCTTCCCCCGTTCCCTTGCAGCAGCCCTCTCATCCTTCACTTCTCTTCCAAATCAATGCACTTCTCTATTACGGGCAGGCGTGATGATGTCATCACATTGGGGCACATTCAGTAAAGGCTTAGGGGGGCGTTCCGGTGCTCAATCGGAGATGTATCATGCAAAGTCCGAAAGAGGTGTGTCGCACGCCCCCCCCCCCAAAAAAAAAGACGCACTCTGTAGGGGCAGTGCAGGGGGCACCAGAAATCCTGCATCTTGCACCCCCTGCACACTGCACACTACACAGGTAGCTGCACGTATTGCACAATGTACCGTTTTTTTGATGAATGTGGTCCATTGTATCTGCCGACAATAGAACAGTGCACTAACTCGGAAGAGAAGTCAAGGAAGAGAAGACTGCTGTGTCGGAACAGGGAAGGTAAGTGTTGGATTTACTTTTACAACGTTTTGGCCACAACACCTCTGGCCAATCACAGCTATCACTAGTAGGTAGGGGCGTTAATTTGCTGGATTGGCTACATGGTTGAAAACCCGGCAATATGTCCTGGATGTGCGGGACTTACTAAACCCGGGAACTCAGCTTAAAGTTTGGTTCGGCTCATCTCTAGATGGTGGAAAAAGAAGGGGGGGCATGAAGCATTAAAAGGGGGGAATAGAAGTAAAGGAGGATGAAGGAAATAGGGCAATATTACTGGGGGGGGTATGCTTTAGAAAGGGGGACAATATAACTGGGGAACATGCTTTAGGAAAGGGGACAATATAACTGGGGGGGCATGCTTTAGGAAAGGGGACAATATAACTGGGGAACATGCCTTAGGAAAGGGGACAATATAACTGGGGGTCATGCCTTAGGAAAGGGGACAATATAACTGGGGGTCATGCCTTAGGAAAGGGGACAATATAACTGGGGGTCATGCCTTAGGAAAGGGGACAATATAACTGGGGGTCATGCCTTAGGAAAGGGGACAATATAACTGGGGAACATGCCTTAGGAAAGGGGACAATATAACTGGGGGTCATGCCTTAGGAAAGGGGACAATATAACTGGGGGTCATGCCTTAGGAAAGGGGACAATATAACTGGGGAACATGCCTTAGGAAAGGGGACAATATAACTGGGGAACATGCCTTAGGAAAGGGGACAATATAACTGGGGGTCATGCCTTAGGAAAGGGGACAATTTAACTGGGGGACATGCTTTAGATAAGGGGACAATATAACTGGGGGGCATGTTTTAGGAAAGGGGACAATATAACTGGGGGACATGCTTTAGGAAAGGGTACAATATAAATAGGGGACAATATAAATGGGGGACATGCTTTAGGAAAGGGGACAATATAACTGGGGGACGTGCTTTAGGAAAGGGGACAATATAACTGGAGACATGCTTTAGGAAAGGGAACAATATAACTGGGGGACATGCTTTATGAAAGGGGACAATATAACTGGGGGACGTGCTTTAGAAATGGGGACAATATAACTGGGGGACATGCTTTAGGAATGGGGACAATATAACTGGGGGTCATGCTTTAGGAAAGGGGACAATATAACTGGGGCATGCTTTAGGAAAGGGGACAATATAACTGGAGACATGCTTTAGGAATGGGGACAATATAAATGGGGGGCATGCTTTAGGAATGGGGACAATATAACTGGGGGACATGCTTTAGGAATGGGGACAATATAACTGGGGGGCATGCTTTAGGAATGGGGACAATATAACTGGGGGGCATGCTTTAGGAATGGGGACAATATAACTGGGGGCATGCTTTAGGAATGGGAACAATATAACCGGGGGGCATGCTTTAGGAATGGGGACAATATAAATGGGGGACATGCTTTAGGAATGGGGACAATACAACTGGAGGACGTGCTTTAGGAATGGGGACAATATAACTGGGGGACATGCTTTAGGAAAGGGGAAAATATAAATGGGGGCATGCTTTAGGTATGGGGACAATATAACTGGGGGGAATGCTTTAGGAATGGGGACAATATAACTGGGGGACATGCTTTAGGAATGGGGACAATTTAACTGAGGGCATACTTTAGGAAAGGGGAAAATATAAATGGAGGACGTGCTTGAGGTATGGGGACAATATAACTGGGGGGAATGCTTTAGGAATGGGGACAATATAACTGGGGGGCATGCTTTAGGAATGGGGACAATATAACTGGAGGACGTGCTTTAGGAATGGGGACAATATAACTGGGGGACATGCTTTAGGAAAGGGGACAATATAACTGGGGGGCATGCTTTAGGAATGAGAACAATATAAATGGGGGACATGCTTTAGGAATGGGGACAATATAACTGGGGGACATGCTTTAGGAAAGGGGACAATATAAGCTAGGGCACACAGGGAGTTTTTGGTGGGGGCGTGCAATATAAATTTTTGGCTCTGAAACAACAACACCAGCCCACCTTCCCCCCTAACCCCACCGATCTTGGAGAAGGTTTTCACGGGCAGTGCCTAGTCAAAAAAAGGTTGGGGACCACTGTGCTGGGCCACTAATGCTGTATATGGCTCCTATACCACTTGAGTACCCCCCCCCCCCCACCTACGACAGAAAGGGAACGTTAACCCTTTACGTATGTCGCTTGAATGAATCTGTCTCGTCACATCAATAAAGGCGTCCTGGAAAGCGCGAGGTGTTGGCACAGAGCTGGCGACGCTGTGAATGTCGCACATTTTTTTTTTTACCTTGGCTAAGTCGTGCCATCTGCCTTGCGCCTTCGTGACGAGGTAGTAATGAGCCTGATCGCAGGCCAGATCCGCGCAGTCCTGGCTTTGTTTTGGCCTTCGAGAAAATGAAAAGAATTGGTATTAATTAAGAAAGACAAATTTCACGTGGCAGAACGTCCGCCACCGCTAACGCCATCTATCCGTAAAAGCATCGCTCATGTAAATGAGCAATTAAAACAATTTTGTCATATACTAAAAAGATGTATAAGACTTTAACTATCTTACTTGAGTAATTGAAGTTACTGAGGCTGAGGCTGCACTACTGAAGGATGGAGAAGACCTACAGGGGTTTCTGGGCTAAAAGATGGGTCATTCACACAGGATTGACCCCAACGCTCCCACAGATCAGCTGTTCTTATACACAGGTAATGGTAGAGGAGGCAGACGGCGCCGCTCTTTGTGTAGTGGCTGGAAGGAGTCAATGTAGCTGAGCCGCTATTTAAAATGAATAGAATAGGAACTGCAGTAACCTGGCCTGACCACTACACGTAGAGTGGCGCTGTCTACTTCCTGTATCATTCTATATACATCAGCCACTCCCCACAGCTGATCTGTGGAAGTTCTGGACCCCCCGTCATCCGCACTGAGGACTTATTCTGTGGATATGTTATAATTTTTTTGGGGAAAACTTTGAAGTGCATTTAAATAACAATCAGAACTCACAATGCAGTGTCCGGGATTATTACTAAGTGAAGGAATTGAGAGAGAGGAATATCAGAAGCTCTGGTCTAAGGACTGTAATGGGATTGTTTGGGGGCTTGTCTAGGGTCTGAAAAGGTACAGTTTACCTATAGGTCATGGATTTATACAGAAGGGAGGGTTCTAGTCTTGGGGTCTGTCAATGAGAAGGGTTTGGTCTCAGGTTTGTAAATGAGAGATAATTGGTCTGGGGTCTGTAAACAAAAGGGGGTTTGGTCTGAAGTCTGTAGATGAGAGAGCTTATGTCTAAGGGACGGTAAATGAAAGGGGTTTGGATTGGGTTCTGTAAATAAGAGGGGTTTGGTCTGCAGTCTGTAAATGAGAGGGGTGTGGTCTGCAAATAAGAGGGGTTTGGTCTGCAGTCTGTAAATGAGAGGGTCTGGGGTCTGTAAACAAAAGGGGGTTTGGACCGGGGTCTGTAAATGAGAGGGCTTTGGCCTGGGGTCTATAAACGAAAGGGGGTTTGGACTGGGCTGTGAAAGGGTTTGGGGCCTGTAAATGAGAGATGATTGGTCTGGGGTCTGGAAACAAAAGGGGGTTTGGAAACAAGAGGGGTTTGGTTTGAGGTCTGTAAACGAAAGGGGGTTTGGCCTGGGGTCTGTAAATGGGAGGGCTTTGGCCTGGGGTCTATAAACAAAAGGGGGTTTGGCCTGGGGTCTGTAAATGGGAGGGCTTTGGCCTGGGGTCTATAAACAAATGGGGGTTTGGCCTGGGGTCTGTAAATGAGAGGGCTTTGGCCTGGGGTCTGTAAATGAGAGGGCTTTGGCCTAGGGTCTATAAACAAAAGGGGGTTTGGCCTGGGGTCTGTAAATGGGAGGGCTTTGGCCTAGGGTCTATAAACAAAAGGGGGTTTGGCCTGGGGTCTGTAAAGGAGCGGGGTTTGGTCTGGGGTCTGTAAATGATAGGGGTTTGGCCTGGGTAAGGAATTGGTGTGTAAACTGTGGGAAAGGAAGTTGAGTCTGTAAACAGTGGAGCTCTTTTTTATAGGCGGTTGGATATGGGGTCCATCAGGGGGCTTATTCATTCTATGGCCTGGTCTGTGATCACCATTTTACAGGGGACCTGGTCTGAGGACTGCAGGAATGTACTATTTGTACTATGGTTTTCCTCATTTCCCTTGTGTCTTTTAATTTAATAATTATTGTGAACTAAAGGAGCTTGGACTTGGCACCCGACTGGAGTCACATGATGCGTTGACGTCAACACCACCCAATGAAGCAAGTTCCATCAGTCTTCATCTCCTCTACATACATGTGGTAGATACCTAAAACACACAGGTGTAGTCTACCTGTAAAATGAATTCAGCCATGGTGGGCAGTCCGCTTTCTCCTGCCTTCGTAATAAGTTAAGGAACTCGGTATAATTGAGGGTGGACGTTAGGTTCAGACCCAGGAGGCCGAGGAGACGTTCATATTCCTTCTGTGTGATGATGAACATGAAGCCGTCCAGCAGTTGGCGGAAGTCGTGCATGGTGATGAGGCCGTCCCGGTTGCTGTCTATTTTGTAGAAGGAGCTATACGTGTCCTGAAGACCAAAAAATCAGATCGGAGACCATGATGAAACATCACTTAGGCTCTGCCTATGCTCACCTTAGGTCAGTCTAAGAGGGGACAGAAGCATTTATCCATACTTACCCCATACCCTTCCCTTAATTTATCCAACAACTGTCCGAGACACTCCTCTGCTGTCATGTAATGAAACTTGGTCTTATTCACTCGATGGTTGGGACTAGTCTGTAACTTCTCCCCTGGTCCTTCCCCTGAGGGGACTGGAAATGAGAAACCCTGGTCATTATTATACACCACTTATGTTCTTCACACAATAGAAATATCCCTTTAAAGGAATTTAAAGACCAACATGTATCATTAGTTCATTATTAAACTAAAAATTCTACAGTCCCTTTAAAGGGTTTTCCCAGCAAAGACTCTGCCCCTGTCCTGCCAAGCAGGCCAAAAAGTTATTGCTATTGGCTGCACAGCAGTGACCAGTTCATCATCATACATAGGCCTGGCTGTAGTGGAGAGCAACTGAGCATGTGCGTCCACCAGGTGATTCGGTGGCTGCTCACATTGCTATATACAATGTACTATGTATAATGTAGGTAAGTAATATAATCATTATGTAATACTACATGTTAATTTTTATGACCTATAAAGTGAATATAGTTTAAGGAGCATTCAAATTATACAGATTTGTAGCAGCAAATGTTGGAAAAGTAACTTAAAATTTTTTTTTTGTAAGACCGCCCCCAATCCTTTTCAATATAAAATATTACAGGGTCATATCATATCATATTAAGTCATGTTAAATATTTTTTTCTGTAAAAAAGCCAAAACAGTTGACTATTGGTGATTTTCTTGGCCAACTCAAAATATAATATTGTTGTAGCACACTGGCCCCTTCGTCAGGCAAGTTTACAAAAAAACTATATACTGGTATTTGACTGACTTATAGAACCTTTTTTTCTGATAAACTTTCACAGGAAGTGTCAGACTCCACCTCCTGATGTCATTTCCTGCCACAAGTCATGTTGTGAAAACAAAGCTCCGCCCATCTTGGGACAGAACTAAGTTAATATATAACTTATTTATTGGCAACTCATTATCGTAACATCATGGCACGTTTAGAATTATTTTTATTAGGAAAATTTGCCAAAATTTCTAGCCGCCATACCTTCAAATAACGACACAAAATCCAGATAACTTAAGCCGTCCTTTGTAAACCCCAATTTTTCGGTCAAGGTGTTAAATTGATCCTCATCGAGATGCAGCTCGTGATCCAGCAAAACCTGCGTAAAGGAGATGGTACACGCTCAGATACATGTAGATGTGTCAATTCCGAAGGTGTAAATTGTCAGATAAGAGAGACGGAGCGGCTCAGGAATTTACAGCGATGGGGGGGGGGGGGGAGGGGAGGGGGGATGTATGATGTAAAGTATTTCCGAGCGTGTTAATGAACGGAACGTAGTCTCTAAGGAAATCGAGACGACGGAAAAGAATATATAAAAAATACCGCCACAGGGAGCCACAAAAAAAACCGAAACTTTTTCCTTTTTTTTTTCCCCTTTAAAACTTTTCAGTTGGGTCTCGTGGGTAAAATATCTTCTCCTCCCGGGAAGACGCGGCTTATATAACGAGGACTTGACAGATGAAATGTAATGAATTATTTCAGGAGACTTAACTGGTTGAATGACAGCAGCCGTCCAAAATGAACATTTTCATCCCTTTTCGATACGTGACAGCAGGGGGAATGTTTTTATATATTTTTATTTTATTTCTTTTAATTTTTTTTTTGCCTTTTTTCGACAACAAATCTTTAGACGTTGTTAATTTAGTCATAAATAATTTAAATTAGAGCGCACATATGTACCGGCTTATGCTCCGCACAGGTAAATATGCAAATCTTGTACCTAGCACGGTTTCTAAAAATAAAATCCAAACTTTTTTTAATTACTGTATTACTTTTTTATGCTGTTAATTAAACTTAAGATAGGAAAGTTCTTAAAATTTAAAGGGACACATCAAATTGAAAAAGGGAAGTCAGAATCAAGTCCCATCAGGAGGCTTCTCTCTGGTGATTGACAGGTTTCTCGCTCTTCTAAGGAGGACGAGGGAGAGACCTGTCATTCAAGTCAACAGGGGAGTGGACAAAGTGGACTTTTTTCTCAAAACAAAAAAATGCAGTAATAAAGCTGTTTTTGAAGAAGAAGTCCATTAGTGAAGTAGCATAAATCTCCTGACAAGTTCCCTTTAACAAAGGTTTTGGCAATAGTTTGTCTATAGTGGATGTCTAGAGACAAATGAAGAGGCTACCAAATTTCAATTCTCCTATAGTAAGGGGCCAGACAGATATATTTAAGATACTGTGGTATCAAGTGTGAATTTCTAATAACAAAAGTGAGACAGGGCTGAAAAAATACCAGCTACAAGATTGGGTTCAACTTAGAAAATACAGGCCCTGATAGGACAAAACTTAAGGTGTAACTTAAAAACATTGGCCACAGAAGAGGGCTAAACTTAAAAATACAAATTAGGCAAGACTCAACAATACAGGTCCCAATGGGGCAGGACTCAACAATATGGGTCACAAGAAGGGACGTGACTCAAAACTACCGGTCATAAGAAGGGACACAACTAAAAACTTCAGGTCACAAGAAGAGATGCGACTCAAAACTACCGGTCATAAGAAGGGACACAACTAAAAACTTCAGGTCATAAGAAGAGATGCGACTTAAAAGTATTGGTTACAAGACGAGATGTTACCCCAATCTACTAGTCACAGGAAGAAATGGGACTGAAACCTACTGGTCACAAGAAGAAACCGGACTTAAACCTACTGGTCACAAGAAGAAACGGGACTTAAACCTACTGGTCACAAGAAGAAACGGGACTTAAACCTACTGGTCACAAGAAGAAACGGGACTTAAACCTACTGGTCACAAGAAGAAACGGGACTTAAACCTACTGGTCACAAGAAGAAACGGGACTTAAACCTACTGGTCACAAGAAGAAACGGGACTTAAACCTACTGGTCACAAGAAGAAACGGGACTTAAACCTACTGGTCACAAGAAGAAACGGGACTTAAACCTACTGGTCACAAGAAGAAACAGGACTTAAACCTACTGGTCACAAGAAGAAACAGGACTTAAACCTACTGGTCACAAGAAGAAACGGGACTTAAACCTACTGGTCACAAGAAGAAACAGGACTTAAACCTACTGGTCACAAGAAGAAACGGGACTTAAACCTACTGGTCACAAGAAGAAACAGGACTTAAACCTACTGGTCACAAGAAGAAACAGGACTTAAACCTACTGGTCACAAGAAGAAACAGGACTTAAACCTACTGGTCACAAGAAGAAACAGGACTTAAAGGGAACCCGTCACCACTATTTTCACAAATACAGGTAGTGGCAGGTTCCCATAGAGCTCTAATAACTATCTGACACCCTGCTTGTAGCTAAAAATTGTTCCCCTCAGATCCCCATAAAATCAGAGTTATAATCTTGCCTGGTATCTATGCAGCTTTGGAGCTAGTCCACGGGGGCGTGGCCTAATGTCATGTGACCAGGGTGACATCATCAAAGGTCCTTGAGCTACTTAATATGAAAACTATACCCCATGTACATATCTGACCACATAAAACCATCACAGCAGCCTCCATGGACTTCTACTCCTCTTCATGCAGCCTGCTGTGATTTCATGTGATAAAATATGCTGTGATTTCATGACATATATGCTTAGTGTACAGCTCCTAATGCTACAAAAGCTATAGGACCTGCGATGATGTCACCCTGGTCACATGACATTATAGCAGTATACAGATATAGGATGGGGAGGAGCTGCTGGATTCAGCCCGAGGAGGCCACGCCCACCTGGACTACATGTAACCATGCTTAGTTACCAGATAAAACTATAAAGTTGAATATATGGGAATCTCAGGGGCATAATTTTTAGCTACAAGCAGGGTGTCAGATAGTTATTAGAGCTCTATAGGAACCTGTCACTAGCTGTATTTGTGAAAATAGTGGTGACGGGTTCCCTTTAAACCTACTGGTCACAAGAAGAAACGGGACTTAAACCTACTGGTCACAAGAAGAAACGGGACTTAAACCTACTGGTCACAAGAAGAAACGGGACTCAAACCTACAGGAAAAATGTACAAAAAAAATTCCAGCCACAAGAAGGGACGCGACTGCGACTCATAACTATGGTCACTAAATGACACGACCAAAAGCTTCTCTACAAGAAGAGAAGGAACTTAAACCTGCTGGCCAAAAGAAGAGATGGGACTCAAAATTATTGGTTACAAGAAGGGACGGTACTCCAACCTACTAGTCACAAGAAGAAACAGGACTCCAACCTACTAGTCACAAGAAGAAACAGGACTCCAACCTACTAGTCACAAGAAGAAACAGGACTCCAACCTACTAGTCACAAGAAGAAACAGGACTCCAACCTACTAGTCACAAGAAGAAACAGGACTCCAACCTACTAGTCACAAGAAGAAACAGGACTCAAACCTACTGGTCACAAGAAGAAACAGGACTCAAACCTACTAGTCACAAGAAGAAACAGGACTCAAACCTACTGGTCACAAGAAGAAACAGGACTCAAACCTACTGGTCACAAGAATAAACTGGACTCCACCCTACTAGTCACAAGAAGAAACGGGACTCAAACCTACTGGTCGCACGAGGAGACAGGACTAAACAAATCCAACCACAAGAAGGGAAATAATTTAATAGTACCAGTCACAAGAAGAGATAGACCTTTAAAACATTGGCCCCATGAAGAAAAGACAGAACTCTTAAAACAAATATCTGACAAAATAGTACTCAATAACAGTGGCCCTAAGTGGTGCCTGAATCTAAAAATACAGATCACGATTTGGGACAGGACTCAAAAATGTCATCCAGTAGAAGGGGCAGGACTCCAACATACTAGCCCCAAGAAGGGTCAGGACTCCAAAACACTGGCCACAAGAAGGGGGAGGAGCCAAAAGTACTAGCTAGCGCTATCTGATTGTTCTACATGGATAACAAAAATGGCCCTAAAATATGGGAATAAAAATAAGCCGTACTGTAAAAATAATTGCTAAGCCAATAAAATACCGTCCAGGTAGCCACCCAACCCTCCAAAATATTGGTTGTATTTACACTGCTTTGTTCGTGCTGGGGCATTGGTGTTATTTGGGTACTGTACGGGGTATTGGTGTTTTTGTAAACTATCGGTTTATTATGGTCTTTGTTGTCCCCCTTTATCTATTTACCGTTAAATAAAATTTAAAGGTTTCGAAAATAATTTCTTGAAATAATTCTACATCCTGTAATTGGGAGGAAAACTTTTGTTTTCTAAAGGCGTTTGGCGATCATCTACTGCGCTTTTTTTCCCCGATTTTTTTTTTTTCTTGAGTAAGTGTTAATTGCAAAGTGTGTAAAGAGGATGATTTGTGGCTCGTGGGGCTACGAGACGTGTTAACAGAATGAGAAATCTCTCATTAACAACTTGACACTGTGCTCGCTGCGCTAAGAAGTCTCGCAGCACAACAGAATGAGCCTTTTTTTATCCGCGTGTGGCCCGGAGTCAACCTGGAATCGTCATTATGTAACATTTCACAATTAAATGGATCTGACATGTGATGAGCCAATGATGGAAAACACGGGGGAGGATGATTCACCGAAATCAGTCGCTGCTTTTGGCTTTTCATCTATATTTCTTGATCATTTTTGAAAGGTTTGTTGTGTATCACGGGTCGTATATTATACATGACCCCATACGATCATTGATGGAAGATCTTATTGGCAGATGAGGTCAGATTTAGTCCATGCTTCCACCCAGGAGGCATGATTTGGGTCTTTTCTTAGTATTTTGATATGCAAGATTTCCCTTCTACAAAGAATGTAATTTTTTAAATTGTAGGTACACTTCAACTGTGTGAGACTGTCCATGAATTGCTTCTTATGGAGCTGCTCCTTAGTTGCTCAGGGAGTGTGTTTCGGTTCGTTGTCATCCTCGAAAACCCAGCCACGACCCATCTTTTACTGAGATCATTGGCCAAAATCTAGCAATACATGGCCCAATCTATCCCTTCAATAGGCTGCTGTCACCCTGTTCCCTTAGTAGAAAAGCCCCCCAAATTATGATGTTTCCACCCCCATGCTTCATGGTGAGATTATATTCTTGGGGTTTTCTTCAATCTTCCTCCAAACACAAAAAGTGGAGTTGATACCAAAAAAGTTCTATTTCTCTCTAATCTGACCACATGACCTTCTACCATGGTTCCTTTGGATCGTTCAGTCATTGGTGAACTTCAAACGGGCCTGGACGTGTGCTGGCGTGTACCAATTTTTTAGCTCCGACTACGTAGGCAATAGGCTGTTCTTACCTTCCTAAAATCTTTTTTGGTGACTTTTCCATTTGGTTGTTTATTGGCAAGAAAACTTTCCTTGACGGAAAACCCACGTCTGGTGACACAATCCTTCAGCTTGTCGATAACCTCTTCCACAGTTATCTTCCTGATCAGGTTGCTGGCTTGATGCTCAATCTCTCTCATTCTTGTAATAAAATGTGAAATATATTGGTTAGTTCAACATTAAAGTGTAATTCCATAATGATTTTTAACAAACAATTATATGTGATTCCCCCATTCAAAAAACCCCCAGAACAACGTCCATGTTGTGTTGGTCGCCCTTTTCTTTCCAGAGTTGTGGCATTTTCTGTTCTAGAAGCTACTTGTCAAAAATTCTCCTCAGCAGCACTGAAGTAGGAGGAGACCAACCTCTTCCTGACTTTGCCCTAAAGCTGAGTCACATATAAGCTGCCCTCAAATCCCATGATGCTTTATGTTCTCTTACAAAGTAATGTAGCAGCAAATAAAGATTCCTACAAGTAAATTCACTGAGCTCAACATAGTGCATAGATACAGGATTTATACAGTGATTCAAGGAAATCTAGCACCAAAATCCATCATGATAAACCTGGGGCACTTACTCATAGATCCAGACGCTATAACTGCGGTAATCTTCTTATATGTGTTATCCATGGCTTCTTTCCTTCTAAAATCAATGTTTGGATCTATACTAATGAGTCTGAAGGGCCTACGCTGGTATTACCAGAGACCCTCAATGCTCTGGCTTCACAGGCTTTTACACTGTCTCTCCCTCAACATCCTCAGCGCTTCCCCTCCCTCTGTGTGATGTAATCTCACTGCAGCAGCAAAAGTTTCAGCACACAGTGGGAGAGAGAAGTATCCCTGCACACTGTAAAAGCCTGTGAACCTGCAGCATGCAGGGCACTGGTAACACCCAAAGCCGCCCTTCAGGCTCATTGGTTTTATAGTTTAGAAGGAAGGAGACCATGGTTAACAAATATACAAACATAACCACAGTCATAGTGCCTGCATCTTTAAATAAGTGTCTTTCATCATCATATAGAGTAGCATGCAGCATGTTATATGTAGTAGAAACCAGCAGTGAAATAGTTACATAAAGTGTATAGTCTGTACAGTGTAAGTATTAAGGGTTAACACCTTCGCTGCTGTGTAGATAGTGTCCTGAGAGGAGAAGGTGGGGGAGGAGGTTGTATAGGAGTCTAGAATGCAGTTTGAGGTGCAAAGAGAGACCAAAAAACATTCTGCAAAATCACACACTGTGAAGGAGGGACTGATAGGGAACAGACCTTGTACCTACATATTCTTTGTAGGAGACTTCCTACATCCTACATCTGCATCCACAGATCAACAAAGACACAACTCTTCATCTAGCTACAGCATCACATGACCTCCTCCTCCCTCCAGAGTGAGCAGGGAACCAGCAGCCCCTCCCCTCTAGTAATTAAAATCTATGGTCTTACAGACATAGGCAGCACATCCAGGGGAGACATTGAGAGCTTACAAGCTTTTAGTAATTCCCTGTAGATGTGGTATAAAAGTGTCCACCCCCAGGGGACCCATTACCGCCCCCCGTGGTCACTGTATACATATATATATGACGTTACATTGTAGAGATTCTGAGCTTAGATGCCGTCTTGTTGTTCTTTATTCCTGTACATGTTACACTTTACCGGTCCGAGTGATCGCACTGACGCAATTCCTCTTGGAACTGGTTTCTTTCGAAGATGTCGGTGCTTACACCATTGACGTCTCCGGGGCAAGATACGGTCACCCCTAAGTCGTGTAGAAACTGCATAAACGGGACTCCATCAGAAGAACCTGAATTGTATCGATCAAAAATCCTACAAAGATTAAAAAAAAAAAATAAAATCAGGTCAGGTTCATGAGGATTGGGAGTTACTTTGCCAATAGGGTGTGTCCATATACTCTCCAATCAGATTTACTCAGGACACACCCTTTTGAAACGGTTGCTTAAATACAACATTACAAGCCGCACATCTGACAGTGATCGTCCGACACCGAAGGGCAATACGACTGAAGAATCCTTCGCAACTGGTCCCGGGCGACGACCCCTGACCCTGTAGTGTCACATGCTTGGACCGCTTTGGAGAAGTCCTTCCAGTGGGTAATTATCTTCTCTCGGAGAATGGTTTCTACCTGCAATCGAGAAGTTGCAAAATGTGATGTAGAGATCACAAATTATCATAACAGTCAAGAATAGACGATAACAAATATCATCTATTTATAGGCGACGCTGGATCCACCATTCTCAACCTCTGCACAGGTCACAGAGCATGCTCACTACACTCTCCCATAAAGGTCTATAGGTGATGTCACAGCTCCCCTCCTCACTGCCCAGGTCACAGAGCATGCCCCCTACACTCTCCCATAGAGGTATATAGATAATGTCACAGCTCCCCTCCTCCTCACTGCCCAGGTCACAGAGCATGCCCACTACACTCTCCCATAGAGGCCGATAGATAATGTCACAGCTCCCCTCCTCCTCACTGCCCAGGTCACAGAGCATGCCCACTACACTCTCCTATAGAAGTCTATGGGTGATGTCACAGCACTCCTCCTCCTCACTGCCCAGGTCACAGAGCATGCCCACTACACTCTCCTATAGAAGTCTATAGGTGATGTCACAGCACCCCTCCTCCTCACTGCCCAGGTCACAGAACATGCCCACTACACTCTCCCATAGAGGTCTATAGATAATGTCACAGCTCCCCTCCTCCTCACTGCCCAGGTCACAGAGCATGCCCACTACACTCTCCTATAGAAGTCTATAGGTGATGTCACAACACCCCATCCTCCTCACTGCCCAGGTCACAGAGCATGCCCACTACACTCTCCCATAGAAGTCTATAGGTGATGTCACAACACCCCATCCTTCTCACTGCACAGGTTACTGAGCATGCCCACTACACTCTCCCATAGAGGTCTATAGGTGATGTCACAGCACCCCTCCTCCTCACTGCCCAGGTCACAGAGCATGCCCACTACACTCTCCCATAGAGGCCTATAGATAATGTCACAGCTCCCCTCCTCCTCACTGCCCAGGTCACAGAGCATGCCCACTACACTCTCCCATAGAAGTCTATAGGTGATGTCACAGCTCCCCTCCTCCTCACTGCCCAGGTCACAGAGCATGCCCACTACACTCTCCCATAGAAGTCTATAGGTGATGTCACAGCACCCCTCCTCCTCACTGCCCAGGTCACAGAGCATTCCCACTACACTCTCCCATAGAAGTCTATAGGTGATGTCACAACACCCCATCCTCCTCACTGCACAGGTTACTGAGCATGCCCACTACACTCTCCCATAGAGGTCTATAGGTGATGTCACAGCACCCCTCCTCCTCACTGCCCAGGTCACAGAGCATGCCCACTACACTCCCCCATAGAGGTCTATAGATAATGTCACAGCTACCCTCCTCCTCACTGCCCAGGTCACAGAGCATGCCCACTACATTCTCCCATAGAAGTCTATAGGTGATGTCACAGCTCCCCTCCTCCTCCCTGCACAGGCCACAGAGCATGCCCACTACACTCTCCCATAGCAGTCTATAGGTGATGTCAAAGCACCCCGCCTCCTCCCTGCACAGGCCACAGAGCATGCCCACTACACTCTCCAATAGACTCATCTCTAAACTACAGGTTCCTATGTTTACGGCTGTAAAACAAACCTCTGAATGCTGCTATAGCAGCTCAGACAAGATGGTCGCCCATATAATTTTATACAGTCGATAGAATTCAAAAATAGGAGACATATTATAAATCAGAATCTGATTCTCATAAATAAAAATGTATTCCCTTTTAATGAGGATTTTCAATGTATACAAGTTTTCCCCAACCACATTTTCAGTTTTTTTTTTTCTAGAGATAAAGAGCAGATAGAGGTAAGATGTGGACAAAACCTATAAGGAAGCAGTTTCCACACTGGCCACTAGGTGTCAGAAATGAGAAATAAAACAGAGATCTCACTTTACAGCCTACAGTAAAACCTCATGGTATTCCTTCATTATCACTGGTAGTTATAGGATTACAAGTAGAAGGAGACGCTGCCTGAGCCCAGATAAGCAGCATCACACAGAGAACATAATGTACAATACAAAATGTTTCTAAAATGCCACAACTATCCCTGTATATCATGTTATACCCAACTCTGATTGACTTTGTTCAGCACCACAAAGCGTTAATTGTTGACTTGCAGATTAGAAAGAAGTTTCTATGTAAATTGCTCGACAATGTAGCAGTCATTTTTTTAGCGCTGTTTACTACCCTAAGCGAAGCAGCCAGACGAGATCCGAGCTATTAAATAAGAATTAATGTAATCAGCCAGCCGGTCCCTACTTTTACACTCCAAAGTGCGGATAAAACCCGCCGGAGCCATCGCTGTGCCTACGAGTCTGACGCCCGAGGATCGGGAGGCTCTGGGGTGTCATGGCGGATTACACCGCATTAGTGTCATATACACAATATATTATGAGACACAATGGGGCAGATTTACTTACCCGGTCCATTCGCGATCCAGCGGCGCCTTCTCTGCGCTGGATTCGGGTCCGGCCGGGATTTATTAAGGCAGTTCCTCCGCCGTCCACCAGGTGGCGCTGCTGCGCTGAAGAGCATCGGAACGCACTCATGTTCACCGGCCTATTCCAAGTGAAGGTAAGTGCAAGCTCCGCGACAGATTTTTTGTTTTAAATGTGGCGGTTTTCCGAATCCGTCGGGTTTTTGTTCGGCCACGCCCCCCGATTTCCGTCGCGTGCATGCCGGTGCCGATGCACCACAATCTGATTGCGTGCGCCAAATTCCCGGGGCAATTCAGGGGAAATCGGCGCAAATCGGAAATATTCGGGTAACACGTCAGGAAAACGCGAATCGGGCCCTTAGTAAATGACCCCCAATATATAAGACACAATATATAACACACAGTATATAAGACACAATATATACACATACGACTTAGTGGAGGGAGAACAGACAGATTTTTAGTATCCATGTTATCACATATACTTACTGTATCCAAAGACAGCAAGACCGGCGTCTGCTTCGCAAGTTGCCTCGTGTTATTTAACCATTTGTGACCTGTCTGATAAAGAAATGAAAATAAAATAAAAAACATAATATTAAAATAAAAAATGAAACCAAATGTAAATTGTAGAACGTTATAAATTATCATCATCAATAATCATTATTACTAGATTATTAATGTATTGTTATGTATGATCAATTATCTAATTATAATTTGTATTATTATTATTCAATATTTTATTATTCATTATTGTATTTATCATTGTTATTATTATTCATAATTTTTTTATTCTTTTGTATTATACATTATTATTAATGCAATTTTTTTCTCATTTTTATTATTATTAGTGTAATTTGAATTATTTTATTATTAATCATCATGTAGACTAATTTTACTATTAATCATTATTAACTATTTATTTTTATAATGTTATTAATTTTTATTACACATTGTATTATTTATTATTAATTATATTCTCCAGTATTATTATTATTATTAATAGTTTTATAATAAGTTTATTCACTTTATCATTATTCTTTATTAATAATTTAAATTTATTACCAGTTAATTATGTCCATTAATTTGTTATTAAAGGACGTCTACCACCAGGATGAAAAACTGTATGCAAATGAGTCTGAGGGGCTCCAGGCTCCATAGATGTTAATGGAGCCAGGAGCCCCTCAGGCTCATTTGCATACAGTTTTTCATCCTAGTGGTAGACGGCCCGTTAAAATTAATTATTTATTGTTATTAATTCTTATTATATTTATCATTATTTCATTCTTATCACTCATTATTTTTATTATTACTTTTATTATTTATTTATTATTAATCATAATAATTGAGCACTTAGGTCTAAGGCTGCATTCACATTTGTCTGTGATCAGTGAGACATGAGAAGGGCAGTGCCTCGGACTGATCGCTCTGCAGGGGACTGAACTCCCCTGTATGTGCTGATATATTATACACAGTGTTCATTCCCCACTAATTCATCCCAAAATTTCATGTAATTATAGACCGCACTGTCTAAATTTCTCAGTAGAGAACGGAACAGGAAGTGGACAGCGCCGATCTCTGTGTAGTGGCCAGATCTGGTAACTGCAGGTCATTCATTTGAATGGATACTCAGCTGCAGTGACTCAGTTCGACCACAACACAGAGAATGGCGCTGCCTGCTTCCGGATCTATGAACTATGTATTAGCTGATCCGTGCAGATGCTAAGTTTTGGACCCCCATCAATCTATTCTATTCTTAGGACCTTCCACTAAAGGAGGGGAGGGGGTGGGGGGGGTTATACCAAGTTTGTAAGTTATCCCCTATCCACAGTATAGGACATATAAAATCTGATCGGTGAGGGTCCAACTGTTGGGATCATGAGAACAGACCCCCAGTAATGTGGAAAATGATGTCCTGTTCCCATTAATAGGCGGAGCATTATGTCGAGCATGCCTACTGCCGCTTCATTCAATAGTATGAGAAAATCATTGCTGAGCACAGTGCTCAGCTATCTCTGGTAATGCCAGTGACTGTCTACGCTAGTCCAGGAGATACCCAAGCGCTGTATTTGGCAATTTCCGACACTCTCATACTATAGAATGTAGTGGCAGTAGGCATGCTCGACCCGAGTTCTGTTATCATGATTCGTGGGGGTCCCAGTAGTTGATCAGCTTGTTATGCCTTACCCGGTGGATAGGGATTAACATTCTATGGCAGCATGGGGGCTAGCGGTTAGCATTACAGCCATGTAGCGCTGGGGACCTGGGTTCAAGTCCCAGGATGAACATCTGCAAAGAGTTTGTATGCTCTCTCCGTGTTTACGTGGGTTTCCTCCGGGTCCTCTCGTTTCCTCCCACACTCCAAAAAACATACTGGTAGATTGATTAGATTGTGAGCCCCATTGGGGACAGGGACCGATTTGGCAATCTCTGTGCAGCGCTGTGTAATCTGTGTGCGCTATATAAATAAAGGAATTATTATTATTATTACATTCTAACATGGAACCACCCCTTTAAGTTTAAAGAAGCAGAATTGACCTGAGATGCCACCGGCCAACCACATTACGGAAAGAGTGGAGACGTTACGGTATTATGCATCAACACAACCCCAAACCGTGTGAATTGACACCCAAAATTTGAGCCCATCCCCTTTAAGAAATTACAGAGAAGCTCCCGTTTGGATCGCTCTGCTGTTCATTGTGATAATAAGTGGTCGTCATCTGTATAGCTGTACATTACTATGACATCTGCAGCCTCGTTGCTTTGGTCCTCGGGCCGGAGATCTGATCTCAGCACCTCATTAGGTTCCCGTTACCCCATTCTCGGTAAACTTTCCAGCCGTTAACATTTACTAAACTATTAGGAAGTTCTACCCCCCTCCCCCCCGGTGAATTGCGAATCTGTAATAATTGATAATGATCTGCGGCGCTCCTGCTCCCCCGGCGTAGAACTTTCTCTGTAGTGTTAATGTTTGGCGCTCATTAAGCCGGTGCCGTACACGCTCGCGCTCCGCCATTCATCCCTTCGCATCGTTATCTTATTCTCCACTAAATCTCCGCGCACGAAATGAACCAGAAATAGAAAAAAAATCAGATTTCAGCTGCTAATGGGCACGTACCACGGATTCCTTCTCCTCAAACAAGTCCAGGAACTGGTGGTAGCTGATGAAGCCGCTGTGTTCCGGGTCAAGGAGGATCATTAACTCCTTGAACTGCTCGTCTGTGATTCGGAACATCATGCAGTCCACGATGCGCCGCAGCTCCCTCCGGCTGACTTTACCGTTGCGTCCCTTAAAAACAATGCAGTGACAGGTACCGGTATTGGTCCGGTTATGACTCATGTGGAAATGGATCTACACAGAAGGTTCTGCACATCCCCGGTGATCAGTAAGAATATTCTGATCCGTGTCTTTATATACATTGGTGGCTACAGAGTAGGAGTAGTAGTACTATGCTATGTCCATATATGCAGGATAGGAGTAGTAGTACTGTGCCCATATATATAGGATAGGAGTAGTAGTACTGTGCTGTGTCCATATATACAGGGCAGGAGTAGTAGTACTGTGCTGTGCCCATATATACAGGATAGGAGTAGTAGTACTGTGCTGTGCCCATATATACAGGATAGGAGTAGTAGTACTGTGCTGTGCCCATATGTACAGGATAGGAGTAGTAGTACTGTGCTGTGCCCATATATACAGGATAGGAGTAGTAGTACTGTGCTGTGCCCATATGTACAGGATAGGAGTAGTAGTACTGTGCTGTGTCCATATATATAGGATAGGAGTAGTAGTACTGTGCTGTGTCCATATATATAGGATAGGAGTAGTAGTACTGTGCTGTGTCCATATATACAGGATAGGAGTAGTAGTACTGTGCTGTGTCCATATATATAGGATAGGAGTAGTAGTACTGTGCCCATATATATAGGATAGGAGTAGTAGTACTGTGCTGTGCAAA
The DNA here is from genome assembly GCF_040894005.1 of Engystomops pustulosus. Lineage (NCBI taxonomy): Eukaryota > Metazoa > Chordata > Amphibia > Anura > Leptodactylidae > Engystomops > Engystomops pustulosus. The sequence continues at coordinate 17,704,181 of NC_092414.1, forward strand.
TACAAAAAGACAGTTGTGTGCATTGGCAAAATCAGTAATGCTTATTTTTACATTTACTCCTATCAGCACCATCACTAATACACTAGGTATCATTTACTACTTACCTCATCCAGTACCAAAAAGGCCTGTTTTAAGGAGGGATACGCCTCTTGGAAGTGCTGGTGCAGTTTTTGAAGGATGTGATCATTTGAAAAATACAGGTCCTTAGCTTTTACCGAATTGACCCTAAATTGTGAAAAAGGGGGTTTATAACCAATCGGGAGACCACTAAATGTGTGAGATTTGCCTGAATTAGGGGAATGAACAAATGTCAGACATCTCTGGCAGTGACTTATCCCCTGTTGGAATAAGGGAGCAAACATTTTGAAATCCGAGCTGTCAGAATAGAATTGGGACATCCCTGTACACATTAGATATTTGATATTTGGCCAGTCCCACCACAATTTGCAGTTTTGAGGAATTACCTACAATGTAAGGGTGGCCAATTATCTATATCTGTTAAAAAAACATGGACTTTGGATGTAGTGGCAGTGTGTATGCTGAACCGCTGCTCAGTTCGTGGCAGTGTGTATGCTCGACTGCTACCCAATTCTTTTCCCCTTGTTGTGGCGACCGGTTGGATTCCCCAAATTGCCCTCAATAACTGAGAAAGTTAAAGGATTCAGCACCTGTGATTCGATTTCATCGGCAGAGTCTGGCCGTTTTCGATACCAGCGGGTCTTCGAAACTTTTGCAGAAAGTCTTCCCACGAAACTTGATCGGTCGATCTGAATTTGAACCTGGAACCAACGAGCCAAAGGACAATTATTTTTGGATTAATTGTATAACCCCTTTCTTGTAAAGCACTATGAATCAGCCACCTGCTATTAATATTAATGCTACTTACCCCTCTCTTCTGCTCCGGTACCATGAGGACAACCTCTTACCATGGTTTGTCAGAACACAATGGGGGTCATTTACTAAGGGCCCGATTCGCGTTTTCCCGACGTGTTACCCGAATATTTCCGATTAGCGCCGATTTCCCCTGAATTGCCCCGGGATTTTGGCACACGCGATCGGTTTGTGCCATATCGGCGCTGGCATGCACGTGACGGAAATCGGCGGGCGTGGCCGAACGAAAACCCGATGGATTCGGAAAAACCGCCGCATTTAAAAAAAAAAATTGGTCGCACGGGCCATAATCACATGCACCACGATGAAGATGATGAACTCTGGGGCACCTCGGCGGACTTCGGCGCAGCAGAGACACCTGGTGGACATCGGGCGCAGGACCTTCATGAATCGCCGGAAGACCCGAACGCTCGTCGGAGAAGCCGCCGCTGGAACGCGAATGGACCGGGTAAGTAAATGTGCCCCAATAAGTTATTCCCAATTCACAGGGTCCTATTGGTGGGACCTCACTGATCACAACAACAGGGGTCCATTGTGTCACATATTAATGGAGCAGCAGGTCGAGCACACACACTGCCACTGTCATAGTAGCCAGGTGCAACCAGCTGTTCTGTTCACATGGAGGTAAAACGGACCTCTGTTCTTGTAATCCACCACCACTGGGACCCCCACTGATCGGTAAGTTAACCCTATTCTTGTAGATAGGGGAGAACTTGATGCGACAGGACAACCACTTTAATGTGGGGCTTATTGGTTGGGGGCCGTTACTGATGATGCAGATTTATCCTTAGCCTGGTTAGGTCTGCTGCAGCACCCAGGATGCCATTTAAAGGGGTTGTCCCTTCAAAGTAACTTATCCCCCTAATCCAGTCATCAATGCCCCAGTTATCAGGAGAAAGAGGAACCAAAATCCATTCTGTAAATAGAGGACCACCTCTTTATTCTCATATATGGGGCAGGCCATGGGGTGGTCGAGCATGCCCATTCACAAACAAACTCTAATTTGTTCTTTCTCCTTCCCACTTATGGCCCCATTAGGGTGATGCCACACATGGCGTTTTGAACCCTTTTTTGGCATCCGTTTTTGACCATTTTTAATCAAGATAATTGGGCAAACCTGTCAAAAACGGATGCGTTTATAAAAAACTGATACGTTTTTAACGGACTGCTTAAAAGCGGACCAAAAACGGGTTCAAAACGCCACGTGTGGAATCACCCTAAGTTGAACCCACATTGGATAGGGGATAACTGAGTTTGTTGGGACAACCCTTTTAAGGGCAGGTTTATGGGAATACGCCTTAACATTACTAATTAATATGCTCTGTGGATGTTATGCACATTATTCGATGTTATATTCCTGGTCATGTGATATCACACAGGATGTCGGCTCGTTATATCCCTGTCATGTGATGTCACACAGGTGCACGGCTCATTATATCCCTGGTCATGTGATATCACACAGGTGCACGGCTCTTTATATCCCTGGTCATGTGATGTCACACAGGTGCACAGCTCGTTATATCCCTGGTCATGTGATATCACATAGGTGCACGGCTCATTATATATCCCTGGTCATGTGATATCACACAGGTGCACGGCTCTTTATATCCCTGGTCATGTGATGTACACAGGTGCACGGCTCGTTATATCCCTGGTCATGTAATATCACACAGGTGCGCGGCTCGTTACATCCCCGGCCAGGTCACACCTGAACAATTCCGGGATCAGGATACTCATCACATATAGTACAGACCAAAAGTTTGGACGCACCTTCTCATTCAAAGAGTTTTCTGTATTGACTCATGACTATAACAATTGTAGATTCACACTGAAGGCATCAAAACTAAGAATTATCACATGTGGAATTATAGACTTACCAAAAAAGTGTGAAACATCTGAGAATCTGTCTTATATTCCAGCTTCTTTTGCTGTGATCACTGCTTTGCACACACTTGGCTTCTCTTGATGTGATACAAGAGGTAGTCACCTGAAAAGGTTCTCACATCACAGGTCCCTGTCAGGGGTAATAAGTGGGATTTCTTGCCCTATAAATGGGGTTGAGCGATCAGTTGTGTTGGGCAGAAGTCAGGAGGACACACAGGTGATCATCCTACTGAATAAACTGGTAGAATTTGTATTATGGCTCTAAAAAAGCAGCTAAGTAACGAAAAATGAGCGGCCATCATTACTTTAAGAAATGAAGGTCAGTCAGTCCGAAAAATTGGGAAAACTTAGAAAGTGTCCCCAAGTGCTGTTGCAAAAACCATCAAGCGCTACAAAGAAACTGGCTGACATGAGGACCACCCCAGGAAAGGAAGACCAAGAGTCACCTCTGCTGCGGAGGTGAAGTTCATCCGAGTTCCCAGCTCCAGGAAAGGAAGGACAAGAGTCACCTCTGCTGCGGAGGAGAAGTTAATCCGAGTCACCAGCCCCAGGAAATGAAGGACAAGAGTCACCTCAGCTGCGGAGGATAAGTTCATCCGAGTCACCAGTCCCAGGAAAGGAAGACCAAGAGTCACCTCTGCTGCGGAGGAGAAGTTAATCCGAGTCACCAGCCCCAGGAAAGGAAGGACAAGAGTCACCTCAGCTGCGGAGGATAAGTTCATCCGAGTCACCAGTCCCAGGAAAGGAAGACCAAGAGTCACCTCTGCTGCGGAGGATAAGTTCATCCGAGTCACCAGTCCCAGGAAAGGAAGACCAAGAGTCACCTCTGCTGTGAAGGATAAGTTCATCCGAGTCACCAGCCCCAGGAAAGGAAGGACAAGAGTCACCTCTGCTGCGGAGGATAAGAGTCACCTCTGCTGCGGAGGAGAAGTTAATCCGAGTCACCAGCCCCAGGAAAGGAAGGACAAGAGTCACCTCAGCTGCGGAGGATAAGTTCATCCGAGTCACCAGTCCCAGGAAAGGAAGACCAAGAGTCACCTCTGCTGCGGAGGAGAAGTTAATCCGAGTCACCAGCCGCAGGAAAGGAAGGACAAGAGTCACCTCAGCTGCGGAGGATAAGTTCATCCGAGTCACCAGTCCCAGGAAAGGAAGACCAAGAGTCACCTCTGCTGCGGAGGATAAGTTCATCCGAGTCACCAATCCCAGGAAAGGAAGACCAAGAGTCACCTCTGCTGTGAAGGATAAGTTCATCCGAGTCACCAGCCCCAGGAAAGGAAGGACAAGAGTCACCTCTGCTGCGGAGGATAAGAGTCACCTCTGCTGCGGAGGATAAGTTCATCCGAATCACCAGCCTCAGAAATCGCAGGGTAACAGCAGCTCAGATTAGAGAGCAGGTCACTGCCGCACAGAGGTCCAGCAGCAGACACATCTCTACAACAACTGGTAAGAGGAGACTGTGTGCAGCAGCCTCCATGGTGACATCACTGCTAGGAAACCGGTGCTAAGGACCAGCACCAAGCACAAGAGACACAAGGAATGGCCATTACACCAGGGGAAATCTGGGCTTTGGTCCAAATTTGAGATCTTTGGTTCCAACCACCGTGTCTTTATGTGACACAGAAAAGGTGAAGGAATGGACTCTACCTGCCTGGTTCCCACCGTGAAGCCTGGAGGAGGAGGAGGTGTGATGGTGTGGGGAGCTTTACTGGTGACACTGTTGTGGATTTATACTGGACCAGCCTGGTGACCACAGCATCTCACAGCGGCTGCTATTCCATACGGTTTGCGTTTAGTTGGACCATCATTTATTTTTCAACAGGACAATGACCCCAAACACACCTCCAGGCTGTGTAAGGGCCATATGACCAAGAAGGAGAGAGACCTGGCCTCCACAGTCACCAGACCTGAACCCAATTGTGATGGTTTGGGGTGAGCTGGACCGCAGAGTGAAGGCAAAAGGGCCAACAAGTGCTAAGCATCTCTGGGAACTCCTGGAAGACCATTTCTGACGACTACCTCTTGCAGCTCATCAAGAGAATGACTCTCACCCAGCCAAACCAGTCCACCTGTACTGAGGAGACCCAATCAGGTCGAAAAAGTGCTGTCTACAGTTGGGAGTCTGTTCCTTCTGGAATACATATACTGGTTTGGTTTTAATCCCGCATCATGTCATTAGGCCTCTTGTAGGTCATGCTTGATGTCAAGGGAGCTGCCTTACAAGGTAGCTAAAAGAGGCGGGGTTTCCTTATCCCATCCTGGAAAACTTTGCATATTTTCCAAGAGTGTGCAATCACAGCAAAAGGAACCTAGAATATAAGACATATTTTCAGTAGTTTCACACTTTTTTGTTACGTCTATAATTCCACATGTGATAATTCATAGTTTTGATGCCTTCATAGTCATGAAACTACTATAATTATAATAAAAGAGAGAATTTCTCCAGTAAATCCAGGTATTACTGCGGCAGGCGGACAGCCACGCTAATTGCTTTCCTAATAATGTGCAAATTATCAACTAATTGAAGCCTACGCTGGGTTTATTACGGAGCAAAAGCTGTGGGTTAGATGGTGGGTGGGGGGAGGTGGGGTTCAATTCTATTGTTTAGCCTAAAATTCTAATAAGAATTATAGATCATTTCAGACCAGGAACAGATTTTACATGTCTAGGCGCCCCAAGCAATATTATATCTGTGAGCCCCTAACTCAAAGCTTTGCTCTCAGGGGCGGAGCAGGGAGTCTATAACTTCCTGCTCCACCTTAGGTGTAAAATCTATAATTAAAATCCATCCTGATAAACCAGGGACATTACATCCAGATCCAGGCACCGTGACTGTGGTGATCTTTTTATATTTGCTATCCATGGCCTCCTTCCTTCTAAAATCAACTATTCTAATTATGCTAATGAGTCAGAAGGGCTCTGGGGGGCATTACCAGAGCCCATACGACCCATAGATTCAGTTTGTTACACTGTTTCACCTTCTCCCTCAGCACTTCCGCCTTCCCGCTGTTTACAGCTGACTTAAGCAGGAAGAGGGATGGGAGGGGAAGTGCTCCTGCACAGGGTAACAGTGGGGACTCAGGAAGAGCCCTTGTGGCTAATTTGCATAATTTTAACAGTTGATTTTAAAATGAAGGAGGCCATGGATAACAAATAGTCACGAGGCCTGGATCTATGTGTAAGCGTCTTGATTTTGTTAGTAGATTTCCACTGAACTGTATGAGCAGCCTTTAGACCAGGGGTCTCAAACTCAATTTACCTGGGGGCCGCTGGAGGTAGATTCTGGGTAAGGCTGGGCCGCATCAAGTTTTCCACACAAAATGCGCTTACAAAATATCATTATTCAGATTCAAATGTCACGGCGTCTCCCAGCGCAAGGAAAGCCCCGAGCGGGGAGACGTGTTCTCTCTATGAACGCGTCCTGTGCACCGAGGGGTCCCAAGCTCCTACCGCACTGAGCCCAGGACACTCCATCCCCCCCTCCCCCCCAGGACTTGCCTCCCATCGAAGAAGATGAAGTCGCCGCTCTGACCTGCACCAAGTGCGTTCAGAGCGGCGACTTCATCATCTTCAAGTACCGGAGGGAAGCGGATTAACCGGTTACGGGCCCTTTCCTGTTTTTTCATGTCCATTTTTCACTCCCCACCTTCAAAAATCTATAACTTTTTTATTTTTACACGTAAAGAGCTGTGTGATGGCTTGTTTTCTGCGTAACAAATTGCACTTCATAGTGATGGTATTAAATATTACATGCCATGTACTCGGAAGCGGGAAAAAAATTCCAAATGCAATGAAAATGCATTTGCGCCATTTTCTTGTGGGCTTGGATATTACGGCTTTCACTGAGCGCCCCAAATGACATGTCTACTTTATTCTTTGGGTCGATACGATTAAGGGGATACCAAATTTGTATAGGTTTTATAATGTTTTCATACATTTACAAAAATTAAAACCTCCTGTACAAAAATTATTTTTTTTGATTTTGCCAACTTCTGGCGCTAATAACTTTTTTATACTTTGGTGTACGGAGCTGTGGGTGGTGTCATTTTTTGCGAAATTTGATAATATGTTCAATGATATCATTTTTAGGACTGTATGACCTTTTGATCACTTTTTATAGATTTTTTTATATTTTTCAAAATGGCAAAAAAGTGCCATTTTCGACTTTGGGCGCTATTTTCCGTAACGGGGTTAAACGCATTGTAAAAACCGTTATCATATTTTGATAGATCGGGCATTTTCGGACACGTCGATACCTGATGTGTTTATGATTTTTACTGTTTATTTATATTTATGTCAGTTCTAGGGAAAGGGGGGTGATTTGAAATTTAATGTTTTTTTATTATAATTTTTTTTTTACACTTTTTTTTATTTTTATTTATACTATTTTTCAGACTCTCTAGGGTACTTTAACCCTAGGTTGTCTGATCGATCCTATCATATACTGCCATACTACAGTATGGCAGTATATGGGGATTTTCCTCCTCATTCATTACAATGTGCTATCAGCACATTGTAATGAAGGGGTTAAAACGAAATAGCCTCGGGTCTTCGGAAGACCCGAGGCTACCATGGAGACGGATCGCTGCCCCTGGGGGAGCAGCGATTCCAGGTAAGATGGCGGCGCCCATGCGTCGCTATCTTTTTGAGGCTGCCGGCAGCTTTGCCGGCAGCCATCGCTGTGAAAGCACCCGCGATCGGTGCTAGCACCGATCGCGGGTGTTACCGGTAAGCCTTTGCTGCAATATGCAGCAAAGACTTACCGGCTGTGGAGAGGGCTCAGCCCGTGAGCCCTCTCCATGCAGCGTGACCCGACCGCCGCCGTGAATACACGGCGGGCGGTGCTTTTCCAGGTGGGGGCCGCAAAATATTGTCCCGGGGGCCGCAGTTGGCCCGCGGGCCGCGAGTTTGAGACCCCTGCTTTAGACGCTGATACAGATGCAAAAGCACAGAGGAAATATGTCCTGGCTCTAATGCTACTAAGTCTATCTCCATCCATGTGTTACAGCAATCAAATTCTGACTCCTCTAGCCTTGATGTCCGCCACGTCCTTGTGAGGTCTGGCCGTGGTTAACCCTTTGGACATCTTCAACTTCTCAGAAGTTATATATAAGGTTATATGAACGGGTCCATTTTTTATCCACCCCCGTAACATGTGGAAGTTCTGCGCAGCGTTCTCATTATAGATGTAGCGCTCATCTCTCAGCCCTCCGTGCCTATTTTCTGAGGCATCATGCTTCTGGAAGTAAATCAATGTAGGTTACAGGAATCTGGAACAACCTTCATTTGCCTTCCCTTTAAACACCTTAATCTGTTAGACTCGCGTTATTCAGCAGCTTTTTCATAGTCCTCGTCTGATGGAAGGATAATATATTTCCATTTATGTGGTGTTATTACTTAAAGGGGGCTTCTACCTGAAAAATATTGACATGTGACATCACAGGACAAGGGATATAGCGAGCCATGCATCTGTGTGACATCACATGACCAGGAGTTCAAGTGCACTACCTATCTATCTCATATCAATCCCATATCTATCTACATAAGGGTAGTTGTTGCGCTTAATTCTGGTGCATTGTTGTGCCAGAATTATCACAAGCTACAAGCATCTGTGATGAGTTCAATTCCTGCCTCTTATTAATCACTTTACTCTAGGAGCAGTTTTGGCGCAATGTTAGATACAGGCTCTTACATGTTAACCTCCTACAAGCTCCTCTCTGCTTCTCCCACACCCCAGCATGAGAATGACCCCCACAGCAGCACCCAGGTGTGTGACACCCTGCACCCAGTGATCTCCTCAGCAGTGGCTTCTCCTGGAGGGGATCCCCCAGTGCTGGTCTCCTGCTGCACCCCTGCGGTTCTCGCCAGTATCTTCCTCAGATACCAGTGTGGTCATCCTGCTACACGGGGGACACTTCTCTGTACTATCTGCAAAATCCTACACACTTCTCTCCTGCTCTGAGATGAGGCTTTTGCAGATTGTTTGTAAATAGAAGGTCATGAACTGTAAACAGAGGCTGCACATCATGTCTGCTGAGCTCTGCTGCTGGGGATGAGCTGCTCTGCACAAGAGCTCAGTGTTGCTTCTCAGTCTATGCCACCTTCAGGCTGGAGTGTTTTTGCGTCTAAATTGCGCTTGTATGAACAAGTTTCTAATGGTGAATGATTATTAGGCGCAGCAAAACATCTGGATTGGTAGGGTTAATGAGGGAAACATGGTTATTTTTTCTGCGAGGCTAGTTTGGTGTATATATATATATATATATATATATATATATATATATATATATATATATACATATATATATATATATATATATATATATATATATATGTTCTACCCTGTAGTTGGAAGTTTTCTCTAGTTTGGCGTTTTGTTGCAAAACTGGTGCAAAAGAAGTGCGACAATATGAAAAGGCGCAAAAACAACAGAAAAAAAACAAGTAATACATTTGGCCCATTCTCTGTATTCGGAGCAGAGCAACCTAGAATCATCAATGGACCCGGGTCTGTAGAAAACAAACAAGTCTTCAAGCTACAGATATAACAAAGATAATAAAAAAAAAAACATACAAACTACACAAAAAAAGTACCGTATATACTCGAGTATAAGCCGATCCAAGTATAAGCAGAGGCCCCTAATTTTACCACAAAACCTGGTAAAACCTATATTTTTTTACTCGAGTATAAGCCGAGTTTGGGGTTTCAGCACATTTCTTTGTGCTGAAAAACTAGGCTTATACTCGAGTATATATGGTAAGTTAAAAAATAAAGAGTTTAACCCATTTATGTAAATTTCTCAGCAAAGATGGGGGCAGAGGTTAATCCATTGTCCATGACACTTGGGAGAAGACACCGGGGGGGGGGTCTTACCTTCTCATTAACTCATGAAATGTTGGGTCGGGTAACGGGAAAATAAAGTTATTAATGACCGACTTAAAGGCATCCAGAGGAACGCATCCAGTGTGATCTACGTCAAACGATCTGAAGGCCTTCACCAGGTCCCGGAGGGAGGAGGAGATCTGTACGGGAAGACATTGTTCAGAAAACCGGCTTCGTTAATATTTGAAATGTCTGTATTTTTTTTTTTCTATTTTTTTTTTTTATTTTTTAAATATTCCCCAACATTAGTGATTTTTAGTATTTAAAGTCGGATGAGAGCCCTCAGATGTTTAATTGATAAGTTTAACCGATTCGCCTAAAAGCCCCCCCGACTGTACTATAATAATTAGACTTGAGTGACAAGTTGTTTTTTTTATCCCTTTCCTTTGGTATAATTACGACTTCTGAAAAGCGAGATACAAAAAATATTGGGTTTTCGTTCCGTGCATTAACGCAGACTTTAACTGCTACCTGCTGAGCTAAAAAAAAAGAGAGACTCGAGTCTCTCCAAGATTTTTTTTTTCTTTTCTCGACTAAAAGGAATATTTAAAATTTAAAAAAAAAAACTTAAAAAAACCTCATATCCGATAATGTATTTTTCCCGAAACACACGCTGAGCTTTTTGTCATCTTTCAAAGAAGGGAAAAAAAACGAGCTATATTTTGGCCCTTTTTCAAACAGAGTGTGGATTTTTTTTTTTTTCATTTTCAACTATTTTTGGATAATTTTTTTTACATTTTTTTTTTTGCTTGTATTTAGTATCCGGGTAAAATTAATTATTCATATTTTTCATAAGCTAATAAGCAGAACGCGCAGAAGACGCGTGGATGGTGATGCAGACGCCGTCTATATATGGACTGTAATTTAAATATAGAAACGTTTGCCTTCAGCCATATTTACACTCGTTTTTCATCTGTCAGTTTATGCTAATTAAAATATTTATGGTAGTAATCTTGCGTCGCCGGGACTGAATAAGCAAAACACAGGGGCGAAAGAAGCGCGGTTAGTTTATGAATATATTTAAAATATCTAAAAAGGGAAAAAAAAAAGGTTTAAAAAAAAATAAACAAAAACATAAAAAATTATAAATAAAAATGACTATTTTTTTTCTGCCAGCCGAGCGCCGTGTTGAGAGCTGAAGACGGGATTTGACGTCCGGGAATACAAGGGATATGGTAACTACACAGAAAGGGGATTTTCAGCTCCCAAAATTTACAAAAGTTTCAAAATTATCATTTTTTTCACTTTTTATTCAACGTTTCATTATTTACTTAAATAAAATGTTTTACTTAATGAAAACTAATGAATTTAGTACAAAATGCAATACATTTAATTTATATATAAATTTTGTTGAATATAGAGAATTTATATTATTTATATATATTGCAAAATATATAATAGCATAAATACAAACCATATAAACATCACAGATACAGCATATATGTTATATACATATTATACAGTACAATGTGCAGCATAATATGTATATAATAGTGCACCTGCTCCATTCTTTAGTGTCAGTTTGGATGCTGGGGCCCCCTGACATTGCAGGCCCCATAGCGCCTGCTGTGCCTGCTACCAGTGTAGTTACACCCCTGAATAGATTAAAAAAAATTGCAGCACTCTCAAAATATTGAGAGGGCACCCACTGGACCTTTTAGGATGCCGGAGCCAGCAGGCAGCTTCAATGCACTGCACGGCCGGGACTCTTCACCATCAAGTCTGACTTGATGTATCATGGTCCCATGGAAGGAATAGATGGATAGATATGAGATAGATATTAGATAGATATATAAATATGAGATAGATATATAGATATGAGATAGATAGATAGATAGATAGATATGAGATAGATAGATATGAGATAGATATATAGATATGAGATAGATAGATATAAAGATATGAGATAGATATGAGATAGATAGATATGAGATAGATAGATAGATAGATAGATAGATAGATATGAGATAGATAGATATGAGATAGATATGAGATAGATAGATAGATAGATAGATAGATAGATAGATAGGAGATAGATAGATATGAGATAGATAGATATGAGATAGATAGATATGAGATAGATAGATAGATATGAGATAGATAGATATGAGATAGATATATAGATATGAGATAGATATAAAGATATGAGATAGATAGATATAAAGATATGAGATAGATATGAGATAGATAGATATGAGATAGATAGATAGATAGATATGAGATAGATAGATATGAGATAGATATGAGATAGATATGAGATAGATAGATAGATAGATAGATAGGAGATAGATAGATAGATAGATAGATAGATAGATAGATAGATAGATAGATAGATAGATAGATATGAGATAGATATGAGATAGATAGATAGATAGATAGATAGATAGATAGATATGAGATAGATAGATATGAGATAGATATGAGATAGATATGAGATAGATAGATATGAGATAGATATGAGATAGATAGATAGATAGATAGATATGAGATAGATATGATAATATTGATATAAATATGTAATAAGTGTATAACATGTCTTGATGTGCTGGTGTCAGTGTATATCGGTCGGGATGACTTATTACTACTGAGAGAACAGGGAAACAAAGGTCATTACAGTTTTCTTTGTAAATTTTAACCCATATTCAATTATTTTTCAGAAAACTCTTGTCATAATCGGATTATAATGAGTACACGTCCTTCTCCATATGGAGACCCAGCTGGTGCAATGCTCCCTGGGAAAAATATGTAAATGAGCCGTTCTGCAGGAGGGAGGAAATTTTCACTAGTGCCACCTATGGGTGGGTAGTCAACGTCTGACTCTTTAAGGAGCCTTGAAGCACATGGGGATGGGGATGAGAGGAAGGGGAATGTGGAGAAGTGATAAAGGGGCTGTGCCCGGTTTTCCATGCGATCCCTGCGATTCCATGCGATGAGCTGAGCGTGTGCCCTGGTGCTCCATTGTCGTTTATGGAGATAGTAATATAACTGTCAATGGATTTCCCAATGAATTCTGATCCTCTGTAAGAAACCGGAGGCACCAGGGGCACAATATGGGCTGTTTGTGGGCTGTGTATGGGCTGTATATGAGCTGTGTATGGGCTGTATATGAGCTGTGTATGAGCTGTATATGAGCTGTATATGGGCTGTGAATGGGCTGTGTATGGGCTGTATATGGGCGGTATATGGGCTGTATATGGGCTGTATATGGGCTGTATATGGGCTGTGTATGGGCTGTGTATGGGCTGTGTATGGGCTGTATATGGGCTGTGTATGGGCTGTATATGGGCTGTGTATGGGCTGTATATGGGCTGTGTATGGGCTGTGTATGGGCTGTGTATGGGCTGTGTATGGGCTGTATATGGGCTGTGTATGGGCTGTATATGGGCTGTGTATGGGCTGTATATGGGCGGTATATGGGCTGTATGTGGGCTGTGTATGGGCTGTATGTGGGCTGTATATGAGCGGTATATGAGCTGTATATGGGCTGTATATGGGCTGTATATGGGCTGTGTATGGGCTGTATATGGGCTGTGTATGGGCTGTATATGGGCTGTATATGGGCTGTATATGGGCTGTGTATGGGCTGTATATGGGCTGTATATGGGCTGTATATGAGCTGTATATGGGCTGTATATGGGCTGTATATGGGCTGTATATGCGCTGTATGTGGGCTGTATATGAGCTGTATATGGGCTGTACATGCGCTGTATGTGGGCTGTATATGAGCTGTATGTGGGCTGTATATGAGCTGTATGTGGGCTGTATATGAGATGTATATGCATTGCGTATGGGCTGTGTATGAGCTGTATATTGGTTGTGTATGGGCTGTATATGGGCTGTATATGGGCCTGTATATGGGTTGTATATGGGCTGTATATGCGCTGTATGGGGGCTGTATATGGGCTGTATATGGGCTGTGTATGAGCTGTATATGGGCTGTGAATGGGCTGTGTATGAGCTGTATATGGGCTGTATATGCGCTGTATGTGGGCTGTATATGCGCTTTATATGAGCTGTATGTGGGCTTTATATGAGCTGTATATGGGCTGTGTATGGGCTGTGTATGGGCTGTATATGGGTTGTGTATGGGCTGTATATGGGCTGTATATGGGCTGTGTATGGGCTGTGTATGGGCTGTGTATTGGCTGTATATGGGCTGTGTATGGGCTGTATATGGGCTGTGTATGGGCCGTGTATGGGCCGTGTATTAGCTGTATATGGGCTGTATATGGGCTGTATATGGGCTGTATATGGGCTGTGTATGAGCTGTATATGGGTTGTGTATGGGCTGTATATGGGCTGTATATGGGCCTGTATATGGGTTGTATATGGGCAGTATATGGGCTGTATACCAGACCCCATCGGAAGGATTTCCACCCTCCGCTCTCTAGATATTGCTAGAAAAGTGACACAATGACAAATGTAATCCCGGTGCAGCAGCATCTGCCCGTCGTGTAATTGTAAAACTTGCCTTACAGCCACACATACACGGATATTCCTTCTTCTGTTTACTTAAGCGACGACAGATGGTTCCGGAATTGGAAATTAACTCGCCTTTAATTGAATACACATTTGCTTCCTATAATGTGTCTTCTTACACCAGAGCTGAGCATCTCTATGTATACAGTATATATATATACACATATGTGCATCTTATTCTTTATATGGACAGAAGCTCGTAACGCGGCGTTCCATCCGTAATATCGGCATTGTACTATTGACAGGCGCCATGGCAACAGTGACAGTGGTTATTGTTCTGCCTGATACAAACCGTATTGTTCTGCAATCTGTCACTGACTTGTAGTGTTTGCCGCCTTCTCACAAGGGACCACTCAACCTTTGTCTTATTTTTGGGGGGTTTTTGATATTGGGAGCTTACGACAATGTCCGTAATGTGGGGTTATCCTGTGGTCTCATCCCCTTAGAATAGTTTACGTCTTGTGGGCCCTAGTGCAGGATCATGTGTCACCGGAGAACCATATAATCCCCCATTAGGATTCTTATCAGTCTTGTTTGACCCTCTGGTACCTGGTGATACAGTTTCCTTATGTGCCCTCATCAGTCTTTTTCACCCTCTGGCATCCAGAAAATATGGTCCTCATTAGGTTCCTTGGTTATTCTCCTTCACCCTCTGGCAGCCATATATATAGCAGTCAGTAAGTTTCCTCCAATCTCTGACAGTCGTTCATTTAATCCCAGTCTCCTTCCTACTTTGGCTGCCATATATATAGTCCAAAGTAAGCTCCCCAGTCAATCTCCTATCCCCACTGGCAGCCATGAGTATAGTCACCACTTAAGTTTCCCTGTCAGTCTCTTTCACCCTCTGGCAACAATAAGTGCTCCAGTCAGTCACCTTCATCTTCTAGTTGCCAGTCAGTCTTCTTCCTACTTTAGCCACCATAAAAAAAGAGACCACAGTTAAGTTCCCATGTCAGCCTCCTTTACCCTTTGTCAGCTATAAATATAGTTCCCAGTAAGTGCCCCACTCAGTCTCCAGTTCCCCACTGTCAGCCAAAAGATCCACTTTTAGTCTCTTTCAGCCTTTGACAGCTATAAATATAGTACAAAGTAAATTCCCTAGTAAGTGTCCAATCCCCACTGGCAGCCATACATCCAGTCTCCAGTAAGTTCCCTAGTCAGACTCCTTCACCCTCTGGCAGCCATAATTACAGTCCCCATTTAAGTTCCCCTGTCAGTCTCCTATACCTTCTGGCAGTCATAAATGGAGTCTTCAGTGAAAGTTTCCATGTAAGTCTCCTTTACGCTCTGGCAGCTATAAATATATTCCCCAGTCAGTATCCTTCAACCTCTGGCAGCTATTAATATAATCCAAAGTAAGTTCCCTAATCAATCTTCTATCCCCTCTGGCAGACACACATCCTGTCACTGGTAAGTAACCTAGTAAGTATGCTACATCTTCTGTTTGCCATAAATATGGGCCCAAGTTAAGTTTCCATGTCAGTCTCCTTCACCCTCTGGCAGCTATTAATATAGGCCAAAGTAAGTTCCCTAGCCAGTCTCTTATCCACACTGGCAGTCATAAATGCCATCCCTGGTAAGTGTCTCGCTCAGTATTCTCATCTTCCGATTGCCATAAACATAGTCCACAGTTATGTTCCCTTGTCAGTCATCTTTACTCTCTGGCAGCCATAAATATAACCTTTAGTAAGTTCCCTTGTCAGTCTCCTTCCTACTGTGGCCTGCCATGTAGTCCCCAATAAGTTCCCCTTTCAGTATCCTTCACCCTTTGGACACCATAAACATAGTTTCCAGTGACTTCCCCAACAGTCTCCATCACCATCTCGCAGCCATAAAAATAGCCCCCAGTAAGTTCCCCAGTCAGTCTCCTTCCCCCTCTGGTAGCCATAAATACAGAACTTCAGGACTTTTTAACTAGTTACGGCTTAAGTATCTTAAAAATTCCAGCCTCTGTATCCAACGTTAGGATATTTTTTTTTTATAAATTACCTTTTTCCTAAACATTCCTTCAAGGTCCTCCAATGTGTAATCGTCTGCATTGAACCTCTTGGACGGAGAAGACAACCTCCAACTTTTCTTCTTCTCGCGCTCCAGTTTGGTTGCCTCCCAATTTAATGCTGTAAAAATTTGTAAACAATTTTTTTATATATAACGGTCCATATAGAAAACAAGAGCACAAGACATGGACCTATAGTACACAGAACAGGAGTCCACTTATTAAAGGGTACCCATCTGTAGAAGAACGGGCGACCACCTTCAGGGTCACGGTGCTTACAACCAGGGCTCCTACCGATTCCCGTTTTTTCATTGTGTATATAAATAACTCCAAAAAGCTTCATTATGACGTTCATATTTCCATACATAGAGTTTACATAGAGTTAAATAGGTTCTCAGGGCTACAACCAATAACAGTTTGGTGGGTGGGGCTGACATACAGTTAACCCCACCCATCAGCTGAAACGGGATGGGTACACTTTAACAAAAAACTAAAACTACAAAACTAACAAAAGCAAAAATGTATAACAAAAAAGCCTGAATACATTGGAAAATAAATAATAACTAGAGTCATGCGAATAGACGTGTAAATCACTCAAATTAGGGAAAAGTTATAGATTATAAATTCGGCAATTTTAGATTTTTCACTCTTCTGCATGTCCCTTTCAGTTCAGCTTGGGGACAACTATGACCCTATGGTAATCAGTTGTATCATTGTCACCGGGCCCCCTCTCCTGGCATAGCCCGTGAAATTATTTGCCCCCCCCCCCTTTCTCGTTGACACCTCTGCCAGGATCGGAGGTTTCAGTGATCACATGACCAATCAGAAGCAGGAATGGTGATGCTGAGCGGTAATGCCACTGTTCCTGCTTCTGGGATCGCTCCGGCCGATCACGTGATCGCGAGAAATCCAGAGCTGTTAGTGGTGTAAAGAAGAAGCAAGAAGGGGAAGAAGGTAAATAGGTATTTTATGTCCTTACTTTGCACAGGATACATGGAAAAAACCCTTAAAGAGTTGGGTTGCTTATTCATACCCATCCCAAGCCAATTGTGGTGCGGCCATAGGACCCGTGAACAAAAAACTTTGATTATTCTCTAATTTCCCACCTCACATCTACTCTTATCTCCAGGCACATCATTACCTTGGGCGACACTCTCCGGACTAGATTTGTTCTGCTGTTCTACATTAATACCAAGATTTCTCAGCAGCTCCTTGTAGTCGAGGGTGTGCTTCTTACCAATACAGTATCGGTTCCATAGTCTGGAGAGAAAAAACAGATGAAATTCATTTTACTATCAGCTTATAAGCATCAGTAACTAAGTACAGGATGCACTGCACTGGTATCTGCATCTACTACATACTGCACTTAGCAATAGACTAATGTCTACTTGTAGTATATTGCCCTCTACCTGTACTACATGTCCTGTATTGCCCTCTACCTGTACTACATGTCCTGTATTGCCCTCTACCTGTACTACATGTCCTGTACTGCCCCCTACCTGTACTACATGTCCTGTACTGCCCTCTACCTGTACTACATGTCCTGTACTGCCCTCTACCTGTACTACATGTACTGTACTGCTCTCTACCTGTACTGCATGTCCTGTACTGCCCCCTACCTGTACTACATGTACTGTACTGCCCTCTACCTGTACTGCATGTCCTGTACTGCCCCCTACCTGTACTACATGTGCTGTACTGCTCTCTACCTGTACTACATGTCCTGTACTGCCCTCTACCTGTACTACATGTCCTGTACTGCCCTCTACCTGTACTACATGTACTGTACTGCTCTCTACCTGTACTGCATGTCCTGTACTGCCCCCTACCTGTACTACATGTACTGTACTGCCCTCTACCTGTACTGCATGTCCTGTACTGCCCCCTACCTGTACTACATGTGCTGTACTGCTCTCTACCTGTACTACATGTCCTGTACTGCCCTCTACCTGTACTATATGTCCTGTACTGCCCTCTACCTGTACTACATGTCCTGTACTGCCCTCTACCTGTACTACATGTCCTGTACTGCCCCCTACCTGTACTACATGTCCTGTACTGCCCTCTACCTGTACTACATGTACTGTACTGCCCCCTACCTGTAATACATGTCCTGTACTGCCCTCTACCTGTACTGCTTGTACTGTACTGCCCTCTACCTGTACTACATGTACTGTACTGCCCCCTACCTGTACTACATGTACTGTACTGCTCTCTACCTGTACTGCATGTCCTGTACTGCCCCCTACCTGTACTACATGTACTGTACTGCCCTCTACCTGTACTGCATGTCCTGTACTGCCCCCTACCTGTACTACATGTGCTGTACTGCTCTCTACCTGTACTACATGTCCTGTACTGCCCTCTACCTGTACTATATGTCCTGTACTGCCCTCTACCTGTACTACATGTCCTGTACTGCCCTCTACCTGTACTACATGTCCTGTACTGCCCCCTACCTGTACTACATGTCCTGTACTGCCCTCTACCTGTACTACATGTACTGTACTGCCCCCTACCTGTAATACATGTCCTGTACTGCCCTCTACCTGTACTGCATGTCCTGTACTGCCCCCTACCTGTACTACATGTCCTGTACTGCCCCCTACCTGTACTACATGTCCTGTACTGCCCTCTACCTGTACTACATGTCCTGTACTGCCCTCTACCTGTACTACATGTCCTGTACTGCCCTCTACCTGTACTACATGTACTGTACTGCCCCCTACCTGTACTACGTGTACTGTACTGCCCCCTACCTGTACTACGTGTACTGTACTGCTCTCTACCTATACTACATGTCCTGTCCTGCCCTCTACCTGTACTACATGTCCTGTACTGCCCCCTACCTGTACTACATGTCCTGTACTGCCCCCTACCTGTACTACATGTCCAGTACTGCCCCCTACCTGTACTACATGTACTGTACTGCTCTCTACCTGTACTACATGTCCTGTACTGCCCCCTACCTGTACTACATGTACTGTACTGCTCTCTACCTGTACTACATGTCCTGTACTGCCCTCTACCTGTACTACATGTCCTGTACTGACCTCTACCTATACTACATGTCCTGTATTGCTCTCTACCTGTACTACATGTCCTGTACTGCCCTCTACCTGTACTACATGTACTGTACTGCCCTCTACCTGTACTGCTTGTACTGTACTGCCCTCTAACTGTACTACATGTCCTGTACTGCCTTCTACCTGTACTACATGAACTGCACTGCCCTCTACCTGTACTACATGTCCTGTACTGCCCTCTACCTGCACTACATGTCCTGTACTGCTCTCTACCTGTACTACATGTCCTGTACTGCCCTCTACCTGTACTACATGTCCTGTGCTGCCCTCTACCTGTACTACATGTCCTGTATTGCTCTCTACCTGTACTACATGTACTGTACTGCCCTCTACCTGTACTACATGTACGGTACTGCCCTCTACCTGTACTGCATGTACTGTACTGCCCTCTAACTGTACTACATGTCCTGTACTGCTCTCTACCTGTACTACATGTACTGTACTGCCCTCTACCTGTACTGCATTTACTGTACTGCCCTCTACCTGTACTACATGCCATGTACTGCCCTCTACCTGTACTACATGTACTGTACTGCCCTCTACCTGTACTACATCTACTGTACTGCCCTCTACCTGTACTACATGTCCTGTACTGCCCCCTACCTGTACTACATGTCCTGCACTACCCTCTACCTGTACTACATGTACTGTACTGCCCCCTACCTTTACTACATGTCCTGCACTACCCTCTACCTGTAATACATGTACTGTACTGCCCTCTACCTGTACTACATGTCCTGTACTGCCCTCTACCTGTACTACATGTCCTGTACTGCCCTCTGTCTGTACTACATGTCCTGTACTGCCCTCTGTCTGTACTACATGTCCTGTACTGCCCTCTGTCTGTACTACATGTACTGTACTGCCCTCTGTCTGTACTACATGTCCTGTACTGCGCTCTACCTGTACTACATGTCCTGTACTGCCCTCTACCTGTACTACATGTCCTGTACTGCCCTCTACCTGTACTACATGTCCTGTACTGCCCTCTACCTGTACTACATGTCCTGTACTGCCCTCTACCTGTACTACATGTCCTGTACTGCCCTCTACCTGTACTACATGTCCTGTACTGCCCTCTACCTGTACTACATGTCCTGTACTGCCATCTACCTGCACTACATGTCCTGTACCGCCCTCTACTTGAGCTACATGTCCTGCTCTCTACCTGTACTACATGTCCTGTACTGCCCTCTACCTTTACTACATGTACTGTACTGACCTCTACCTGTACTGCATGTCCTGTACTGCCCCCTACCTGTACTACATGTACTTTACTGCTCTCTACCTGTACTACATGTCCTGTACTGCTCTATACCTGTACTATATGTACTGTACTGCCCTCTACCTGTACTACATGTCCTGTACTGCCCTCTACCTTTACTACATGTACTGTACTGCCCTCTACCTGTACTACATGTCCTGTACTGCCCTCTACCTTTACTACATGTACTGTACTGACCTCTACCTGTACTGCATGTCCTGTACTGCCCCCTACCTGTACTACATGTACTTTACTGCTCTCTACCTGTACTACATGTACTGTACTGCCCTCTACCTGTACTACATGTCCTGTACTGCTCTCTACCTGTACTACATGTCCTGTACTGCCCTCTACCTGTACTACATGTACTGTACTGCCCTCTACCTGTACTACATGTCCTGTACTGCCTTCTACCTGTACTACATGAACTGCACTGCCCTCTACCTGTACTACATGTCCTGTACTGCCCTCTACCTGCACTACATGTCCTGTACTGCTCTCTACCTGTACTACATGTCCTGTACTGCCCTCTACCTGTACTACATGTCCTGTGCTGCCCTCTACCTGTACTACATGTCCTGTATTGCTCTCTACCTGTACTACATGTACTGTACTGCCCTCTACCTGTACTACATGTACTGTACTGCCCTCTACCTGTACTGCATGTACTGTACTGCCCTCTAACTGTACTACATGTCCTGTACTGCTCTCTACCTGTACTACATGTACTGTACTGCCCTCTACCTGTACTGCATTTACTGTACTGCCCTCTACCTGTACTACATGCCATGTACTGCCCTCTACCTGTACTACATGTACTGTACTGCCCTCTACCTGTACTACATGTCCTGTACTGCCCCCTACCTTTACTACATGTCCTGCACTACCCTCTACCTGTAATACATGTACTGTACTGCCCTCTACCTGTACTACATGTCCTGTACTGCCCTCTACCTGTACTACATGTCCTGTACTGCCCTCTGTCTGTACTACATGTCCTGTACTGCCCTCTGTCTGTACTACATGTCCTGTACTGCCCTCTGTCTGTACTACATGTACTGTACTGCGCTCTACCTGTACTACATGTCCTGTACTGCGCTCTACCTGTACTACATGTCCTGTACTGCCCTCTACCTGTACTACATGTCCTGTACTGCCCTCTACCTGTACTACATGTCCTGTACTGCCCTCTACCTGTACTACATGTCCTGTACTGCCCTCTACCTGTACTACATGTCCTGTACTGCCCTCTACCTGTACTACATGTCCTGTACTGCCATCTACCTGCACTACATGTCCTGTACCGCCCTCTACTTGAGCTACATGTCCTGCTCTCTACCTGTACTACATGTCCTGTACTGCCCTCTACCTTTACTACATGTACTGTACTGACCTCTACCTGTACTGCATGTCCTGTACTGCCCCCTACCTGTACTACATGTACTTTACTGCCCCCTACCTGTACTACGTGTACTGTACTGCCCTCTACCTGTACTACATGTACTTTACTGCTCTCTACCTGTACTACATGTACTGTACTGCCCTCTACCTGTACTACATGTCCTGTACTGCCCTCTACCTGTACTACATGTACTCTATTGACCTCTGACCTCTACTAGATGATCTTTACTTTCCTGTACCAGTGCTATATGTGCTATCTGTTCTCTGTTAAAGTAAAGGCAACCACAAATACCCTCACTGGTTTTTAGAGAGTTAAGACAAGCCAGCAGCTTCTTGCCTGAATAACATCAATACAAAGCAATTGGGAAACCCTGTTTTGTAGTGGGGTTCTTAGAGTTGAGCAGGATATACACTACCCGTAAAAAAAAAAGAGTGCGCCAAGGGCATTACTGCTCGTGGGAAAACTGTTAGTTCTGACCTGGTAGTAATGGTGGATATACACTACATGATATACACATATGATGCTTTTCTATGAAATCAGAATAAACCTTTCCCATTTTGGGTTTATTAGGGTTACCCAACTTATTTATACTTGCCAAATGGCAAGATAATAGCAGATAAAGTCAAAACATTACATACACCAGGATTACTATGACTTTAATTGGGACAGCCCATATGATGAGGTCATGTCTTTGGAAGCTATTGATTTATTGACAGCATTAATAGTCAATTAGAAACGCGCCTGTGGATCTATTTGTAGGCACAACTGAAACACATTTCTTCTTTGTGTAACATCACAGGAAAGTCTAAAGAAAATACACCAAGATATCAGGAAAAGAATTGTGGACTTGCACAAGTCTGGTTCATCCTTGGGTGCAATTTCTAGATATCAGAATGTGCCTTGTTCATCTGTACAAACAATAATATGCAAGTACAAGCAAGAAAAGAACGTGCAGCCATCATAACACTCAGGAAGGAGACCGGCTCTGTGTCCCAGAGATGAAGGTCCTATGATTCGGAATGTGCTTATCAACCCAAGATAAAAACGGAGAAGGTTTATTATGATTTCATGTCATACAGTGAGAAAAACATGTGTATTTATATATATATTGATTGTATGTAAGCTTCTTATTTTCTTATGTCAGGCAGCACGGTGGCTTAGTGGTTAGCATTACAGCCTTGCAGTGCTGAGGACCTGGGTTCAAGTCCCAGGTCATTATCTGCAAAGAGTTTGTATGTTCTCTCTGTGTTTTCGTGGGTTTCCTCCGGATCCTCCAGTTTCCTCCCACACTCATACTGGTAGGATGATTAGATTGTGAGTCCTATTGGGGACAATGACTGATTTGGCAAGCTCTGTGCAGCGCTGCGGTATCTGTGTGCACTATATAAATGAAGGAATTATGTCGAGATTCTGTTTCTTCGCTGCAGCACATTATCGTCACGACTCGCTAAAGATTTCCTTTAATTTTCCATTTTTTTCTTCCTCCGCCTATTTCCATACATCAGTTTTTTATCGCCCCGCATGCCGGCGTTCCTTTATTACAGACATGAAATGTTACAGCGTCGCCACTTTTTTCACCACTCTCTTTATCCCCGTTGTACGCCAAGCATGTAACTTGGTAGTAAGGAAGACGATTACAGAGCGAAGAATCGCTCCCGACCACCAACGCCACATCACCCCCCACCACCAAAAATCCGTCGCGCTCATGTTCTCGTCTTTTAAACTCTTTTACCTTGTGTCTTTGTGGTTTAATTGAAAACTGTGCAGGCGTTGTATAATTTACTGCTTATGTGATTCTGGAATGGATACAAATTCAATTTAAGGATCTAAGCTGTTTCCGGTGAAAAAACGCTGGGTTTAGTGTGAAATAAAACACTGCGCCGGGTTATTGCCTCACTAATTCCGTATAATGCCGGCGGGATTTTTGGCCGGGGAACAAGGGAGATCCGTGAATGACTTGGGGTATTCTTCTATCAAGTGAATTAATTTGCGTCTTTCGGGTGTCGTGGTGTCGGTGCAGTCACATGGAGGAAGCTCCGTCCTAATAATGCACGACGAGTCGTTACAGGCGCCTCATCTGGAGCGAAAGTTTCTGATCTCGAGCGGTGAGGAATAAAAACCCCCTGCGTTCATCTGTGAAATATCTCGTCGCTTTGACTGAACTTAGGAGCGGCAGATGTGTTTTTATTTCCGCTTAGTACGGGGGGGATTATTAATGGAGGAGCGTTTCATTATACGAGAGGGGATTTAAACAATGGGGGAAGTGGTGCTAGGTATATAGGGTGGGTAGAAGCTGTGCCAAAGCAGGCAGATTTTAAAAAAAATTGGATAAAACCAGAAATTTCAGGTTAAACATGTACTCCATAGTAGGGTGCTGCTACTTGGGTGGCCACAGTAAAAGCTCGAAACGAATAGCTACTGAAGTGGGTGGCCAGTTTAATAAGATAAAAAATTGTGCCTTGCCCGGAAATAACTCACTGATCCACATGATGATTCCTTCTCCTTTATCCTGAAGAAGGGCTGTGTTGTCCCAAACGATTGAAATACTTACAGTACTTTAAATAATAGCAAATTAATCTAGGGCCATCATGTCCAACCCAAAAGCCAGTCTCACCTACTGGTCTTACTGTAAAGAATTCTCCTCTATGGAGATGGTAGGACCTCCTCTCCTCTAGGTGTAGAGGATGCCCCCTGTCTATGGTGATGATAGAACCTCCTCTCCTCTAGGTGTAGAGGATGCCCTCTGTCTATGGTGATGGTAGAACCTCCTCTCCTCTAGGTGTAGAGGATGCCCCCTGTCTATGGTGATGGTAGAACCTCCTCTCCTCTAGGTGTAGAGGATGCCCTCTGTCTATGGTGATGGTAGAATCACCTCTCTTCTAGGTGTAGAGGATGCCCCCTGTCTATGGTGATGGTAGAACCACCTCTCCTCTAGTCGTAGAGGATGCCCCCTGTCTATGGTGATGGTAGAACCTCCTCTCCTCTAGGTGTAGAGGATGCCCCTGTCTATGGTGATGGTAGAACCTCCTCTCCTCTAGGTGTAGAGGATGTCCCCTGTCTATGGTGATGGTAGAACCTCCTCTCCTCTAGGTGTAGAGGATGCCCCCTGTCTATGGTGATGGTAGAACCTCCTCTCCTCTAGGTGTAGAGGTTGCCCCCTGTCTATGGTAATGGTAGATCCTCCTCTCCTCTAGGTGTAGAGGATTCCCCCTGTCTATGGTGATGGTAGAACGGCCTCTCCTCTAGGTGTAGAGGATGCCCCCTGTATATGGTGATAATAGAGCCGCCTCTCCTCTAGGTGTAGAGGATGCCCCTGTCTATAGTGATGGTAGAACCTCCTCTCCTCTAGGTGTAGAGGATGCCCCCTGTCTATGGTGATGGTAGAACCTCCTCTCCTCTAGGTGTAGAGGATGCCCCCTGTCTATGGTGATGGTAGAACCTCCTCTCCTCTAGGTGTAGAGGATGCCCACTGTCTACTGTGATGGTAGAACCTCCTCTCCTCTAGGTGTAGAGGAAGCCCCCTGTCTATGGTGATGGTAGACCCTCCTCTCCTCTAGGTGTAGAGGATGCCCCCTGTCTATGGTGATGGTAGATCCTCCTCTCCTCTAGGTGTAGAGGATGCCCCTTGTCTATGGTGATGGTAGAATCTCCTCTCCTCTAGGTGTAGAGGATGCCCCCTGTCTATGGTGATGGTAGAACCTCCTCTCCTCTAGCTGTAGAGGATGCCCCCTGTCTATGGTGATGGTAGATCCTCCTCTAGCTGTAGAGGATGCCCCCTGTCTATGGTGATGGTAGAACCTCCTCTCCTCTAGGTGTAGAGGATGCCCCCTGTCTATGGTGATGGTAGATCCTCCTCTCCTCTAGGTGTAGAGGATGCCCCCCGTCTATGGTGATGGTAGAACCTCCTCTCCTCTAGGTGTAGAGGATGCCCCCTGTCTATGGTGATGGTAGATCCTCCTCTCCTCTAGGTGTAGAGGATGCCCCCAGTCTATGGTGATGGTAGAACCTCCTCTCCTCTTGGTGTAGAGGATGCCCCCTGTCTATGGTGATGGTAGAATCACCTCTCCTCTAGGTGTAGAGGATGCCCCCTGTCTATGGTGATGGTAGATCCTCCTCTCCTCTAGGTGTAGAGGATGCCCCCCGTCTATGGTGATGGTAGAACCTCCTCTCCTCTTGGTGTAGAGGATGCCCCCTGTCTATGGTGAAGGTAGAATCACCTCTCCTCTAGGTGTAGAGGATGCCCCCTGTTTATGGTGATGGTAAGACCGCCTCTCCTCTAGGTGTAGAGGACGCCCCCTGTCTATGGTGATGGTAGAACCTCCTCTCCTCTTGGTGTAGAGAATGCCTTCTGTCTATGGTGATGGTAGAATCACCTCTCCTCTAGGTGTAGAGGATGCCCCCTGTCTATGGTGATGGTAGAACCTACTCTCCTCTAGGTGTAGAGGATGCCCCCTGTCTATGGTGATGGTAGAACCTCCTCTCCTCTAGGTGTAGAGGATGCCCCCTGTCTATGGTGATGGTAGAACCTCCTCTCCTCTAGGTGTAGAGGATGCCCCCTGTTTATGGTGATGGTAGAACCTCCTCTCCTCTAGCTGTAGAGGATGCCCCCTGTCTATGGTGATGGTAGAATCACCTCTCCTCTAGGTTTAGAGGATGCCCCCTGTCTATGGTAATGGTAGAACCTCCTCTCCTCTAGGCGTAGAGGATGCCCCCTGTCTATGGTGATGGTAGAACCTCCTCTCCTCTAGGTGTAGAGGATGCCCTCTGTCTATGGTGATGGTAGAACCTCCTCTAGGTGTAGAGCATGCCACCCTGTCTATGGTGATGGTAGAACCTCCTCTCCTCTAGGTGTAGAGCATGCCCTCTGTCTATGGTGATGGTAGAACCTCCTCTCCTCTAGGTGTAGAGGATGCCCCCTGTCTATGGTGATGGTAGATCCTCCTCTCCTCTAGGTGTAGAGGATGCCCCCTGTCTATGGTGATGGTAGACCTCCTCTCCTCTAGGTGTAGAGGATGCCCCCTGTCTATGGTGATGGTAGATCCTCCTCTCCTCTAGGTGTAGAGGATGCCCCCTGTCTATGGTGATGGTAGATCCTCCTCTCCTCTAGGTGTAGAGGATGCCTCCTGTCTATGTTGATGGTAGAACCTCCTCTCCTCTAGGTGTAAAGGATGCCCCCTGTCTATGGTGATGGTAGAACCTCCTCTCCTCTAGGTGTAGGGGATGTCCCCTGTCTATGGTGATGGTAGATCCTCCTCTCCTCTAGGTGTAGAGGATGCCCTCTGTCTATGGTGATGGTAGAACCACCTCCCCTCTAGGTGTAGAGGATGCCCCCTGTCTATGGTGATGGTAGAACCTCCTCTCCTCTAGGTGTAGAGGATGCCCTCTGTCTATGGTGATGGTAGAACCTCCTCTAGGTGTAGAGCATGCCCCCTGTCTATGGTGATGGTAGAACCTCCTCTCCTTTAGGTGTAGAGCATGCCCTCTGTCTATGGTGATGGTAGAACCTCCTCTCCTCTAGGTGTAGAGGATGCCCCCTGTCTATGGTGATGGTAGATCCTCCTCTCCTCTAGGTGTAGAGGATGCCCCCTGTCTATGGTGATGGTAGATCCTCCTCTCCTCTAGGTGTAGAGGATGCCCCCTGTCTATGGTGATGGTAGATCCTCCTCTCCTCTAGGTGTAGAGGATGCCTCCTGTCTATGTTGATGGTAGAACCTCCTCTCCTCTAGGTGTAAAGGATGCCCCCTGTCTATGGTGATGGTAGAACCTCCTCTCCTCTAGGTGTAGGGGATGTCCCCTGTCTATGGTGATGGTAGATCCTCCTCTCCTCTAGGTGTAGAGGATGCCCTCTGTCTATGGTGATGGTAGAACCACCTCCCCTCTAGGTGTAGAGGATGCCCCCTGTCTATGGTGATGGTAGAACCTCCTCTCCTCTAGGTGTAGAGGATGCCCCCTGTCTATGGTGATGGTAGAACCTCCTCTCCTCTAGGTGTAGAGGATGCCCCCTGTCTATGGTGATGGTAGAACGGCCTCTCCTCTAGGTGTAGAAGATGCCCACTGTCTATGGTGATGGTAGAACCACCTCTTCTCTAGGTGTAGAGGATGCCCCCTGTCTATGGTGATGGTAGAACCGCCTCTTCTCTAGGTGTAGAGGATGCCCCTGTCTATGGTGATGGTAGAACCTCCTCTCCTCTAGGTGTAGAGGATGCTCCCTGTTTATGGTGATGGTAGAACCACCTCTCCTCTAGGTGTAGAGGATGTCCTCTGTCTATGGTGATGGTAGAACCGCCTCTTCTCTAGGTGTAGAGGATGCCCCCTGTTTATGGTGATGGTAAGACCGCCTCTCCTCTAGGTGTAGAGGATGCCCCCTGTCTATGGTGATTGTAGAACCTCCTCTCCTCTAGGTGTAGAGGACGCCCCCTGTCTATGGTGATGGTAGAACCTCCTCTCCTCTTGGTGTAGAGGATGCCCCCTGTCTATGGTGATGGTAGAATCACCTCTCCTTTAGGTGTAGAGGATGCCCCCTGTCTATGGTGATGGTAGATCCTCCTCTCCTCTAGGTGTAGAGGATGCCCCCTGTCTATGGTGATGGTAGATCCTCCTCTCCTCTAGGTGTAGAGGATGCCTCCTGTCTATGTTGATGGTAGAACCTCCTCTCCTCTAGGTGTAAAGGATGCCCCCTGTCTATGGTGATGGTAGAACCTCCTCTCCTCTAGGTGTAGGGGATGTCCCCTGTCTATGGTGATGGTAGATCCTCCTCTCCTCTAGGTGTAGAGGATGCCCTCTGTCTATGGTGATGGTAGAACCACCTCTCCTCTAGGTGTAGAGGATGCCCCCTGTCTATGGTGATGGTAGAACCTCCTCTCCTCTAGGTGTAGAGGATGCCCCCTGTCTATGGTGATGGTAGAACCTCCTCTCCTCTAGGTGTAGAGGATGCCCCCTGTCTATGGTGATGGTAGAACGGCCTCTCCTCTAGGTGTAGAAGATGCCCACTGTCTATGGTGATGGTAGAACCGCCTCTTCTCTAGGTGTAGAGGATGCCCCCTGTCTATGGTGATGGTAGAACCGCCTCTTCTCTAGGTGTAGAGGATGCCCCTGTCTATGGTGATGGTAGAACCTCCTCTCCTCTAGGTGTAGAGGATGCTCCCTGTCTATGGTGATGGTAGAACCACCTCTCCTCTAGGTGTAGAGGATGTCCTCTTTCTATGGTGATGGTAGAACCGCCTCTTCTCTAGGTGTAGAGGATGCCCCCTGTTTATGATGATGGTAAGACCGCCTCTCCTCTAGGTGTAGAGGATGCCCCCTGTCTATGGTGATGGTAGACCTCCTCTCCTCTAGGTGTAGAGGACGCCCCCTGTCTATGGTGATGGTAGAACCTCCTCTCCTCTTGGTGTAGAGGATGCCCCCTGTCTATGGTGATGGTAGAATCACCTCTCCTCTAGGTGTAGAGGATGCCCCCTGTCAATGGTGATGGTAGAACCTCCTCTCCTCTAGGTGTAGAGGATGCCCCTTGTCTATGGTGATGGTAGATCCTCCTCTCCTCTAGGTGTAGAGGATGCCCCCTGTCTATGGTGATGGTAGAACCTCCTCTCCTCTAGCTGTAGGGGATGTCCCCTGTCTATGGTGATGGTAGATCCTCCTCTCCTCTAGGTGTAGAGGATGCCCTCTGTCTATGGTGATGGTAGAACCACCTCTCCTCTAGGTGTAGAGGATGCCCCCTGTCTATGGTGATGGTAGAACCTCCTCCCCTCTAGGTGTAGAGGATGCCCCCTGTCTATGGTGATGGTAGAACCTCCTCCCCTCTAGGTGTAGAGGATGCCTATTGTCTATGGTGATGGTAGAACCTCCTCTCCTCTAGGTGTAGAGAATGCCCCCTGTCTACGGTGATGGTAGAACCTCCTCTCCTCTAGGTGTAGGGGATGTCCCCTGTCTACGGTGATGGTAGATCCTCCTCTCCTCTAGGTGTAGAGGATGCCCCCTGTCTATGGTGATGGTAGATCCTCCTCTCCTCTAGGTGTAGAGGATGTTCCCTGTCTATGGTGATGGTAGATCCTCCTCTCCTCTAGGTGTAGAGGATGCCCCCTGTCTATGGTGATGGTAGAACCTCCTCTCCTCTAGCTGTAGAGGATGCCCCCTGTCTATGGTGATGGTAGAACCTCCTTTCCTCTAGGTGTAGAGGATGCCCCCTGTCTATGGTGATGGTAGAACCGCCTCTCCTCTAGGTGTAGAGGATGCCCCCTGTCTATGGCGATGGTAGAACCTCCTCTAGGTGTAGAGCATGCCCCCTGTCTATGGTGATGGTAGAACCTCCTCTCCTCTAGGTGTAGAGGATGCCCCCTGTCTATGGTGATGGTAGAACCTCCTCTCCTCTAGGTGTAGAGGATGCCCCCTGTCTATGGTGATGGTAGAACCGCCTCTCCTCTAGGTGTAGAGGATGCCCCCTGTCTATGGTGATGGTAGAACCTCCTCTCCTCTAGGTGTAGAGGATGCCCCCTGTCTATGGTGATGGTAGAACCTCCTCTCCTCTAGGTGTAGAGGATGCCTCCTGTCTATGGTGATGGTAGAACCTCCTCTCCTCTAGGTGTAGAGGATGCCCCCCTGTCTATGGTGATGGTAGAATCGCCTCTCCTCTAGGTGTAGAGGATGCCCCCTGTCTATGGTGATGGTAGAACGGCCTCTCCTCTAGGTGTAGAGGATGCCCCCTGTCTATGGTGATGGTAGAATCGCCTCTCCTCTAGGTGTAGAGGATGCCCCCTGTCTATGGTGATGGTAGAACGGCCTCTCCTTTAGGTGTAGAGGATACCCCCTGCCTATGGTGATAGTAGAACCTCCTCTCCTCTAGGTGTAGAGGATGCCCCCTGTCTATGGTGATGGTAGAACGGCCTCTCCTCTAGGTGTAGAGGATGCCCCCTGTCTATGGTGATGGTAGAACCTCCTCTCCTCTAGGTGTAGAAGATGCCCACTGTCTATGGTGATGGTAGAACCGCCTCTTCTCTAGGTGTAGAGGATGCCCCCTGTCTATGGTGATGGTAGAACCGCCTCTTCTCTAGGTGTAGAGGATGCCCCTGTCTATGGTGATGGTAGAACCTCCTCTCCTCTAGGTGTAGAGGTTGCCCCCTGTCTATGGTAATGGTAGATCCTCCTCTCCTCTAGGTGTAGAGGATTCCCCCTGTCTATGGTGATGGTAGAACCTCCTCTCCTCTAGGTGTAGAAGATGCCCACTGTCTATGGTGATGGTAGAACCGCCTCTTCTCTAGGTGTAGAGGATGCCCCCTGTCTATGGTGATGGTAGAACCGCCTCTTCTCTAGGTGTAGAGGATGCCCCTGTCTATGGTGATGGTAGAACCTCCTCTCCTCTAGGTGTAGAGTTTGCCCCCTGTCTATAGTGATGGTATAACCTCCTCTCCTCTAGGTGTAGAGGATGCCCCTGTCTATGGTGATGGTAGAACCTCCTCTCTTCTAGGTGTAGAGGATGCCCCCTGTCTATGGTGATGGTAGAACCGCCTCTTCTCTAGGTGTAGAGGATGCTCCCTGTCTATGGTGATGGTAGAACCGCCTCTTCTCTAGGTGTAGAGGATGCCCCCTGTCTATGGTGATGGTAGAACCGCCTCTTCTCTAGGTGTAGAGGATGTCTACAGGCCACAGGTATAAAAAGATATTTGGAGAGATCCGTGTACTGTCCATTTAGGTATCTGTACATTGTTATGAGGTCTCTCCTCAGCCGTCTTTTTCTGAGCGGTACAACCTCAAGTTAAGTTATGTATCATTATATTCTAGTCCTCCCATTCCCCTAATAATCTTGGTTTCTCTCGTCTGCGCCTGTTTCAGTTGTACTGTGTCCTTAATACACTGGTGGCCAAAACTGTATACAATGGGGCACATTGACTGAGAACAGTGCAGTGTGCACTATGTGCAGTTTGCCTGTGTAGTGTGCAGGGGGCGCCAGATTCAAGATTTGTGGCACCTGTTCTTCATGAATATTGCCCCCTCTGCACGTCTCCGACAGAGTGCACCACTTTTCTTTAGTGCACCTTTAACAGGGGGCGTGCAACACAATTCTGTTGCAAGCAGTTTCACTAAAAAGGACGTGCAAAGCCCGACAGAAAACTGGAGCACGGCCCATAGTAAATGTGCCCCAATATTCCATGAT
This sequence comes from Engystomops pustulosus, assembly GCF_040894005.1. Taxonomy (NCBI): domain Eukaryota; kingdom Metazoa; phylum Chordata; class Amphibia; order Anura; family Leptodactylidae; genus Engystomops; species Engystomops pustulosus. The sequence continues at coordinate 17,736,209 of NC_092414.1, forward strand.
ATGTCCTTATCATGAGAATCTATTCCTCTCTTGATACATCCCATAATTTTATTTGCTTTAGCAGCAGCCACTTGGCTCTGGTCACTAAAATAAAATTTACCATCCACCAATACCCCCAAGTCTTTTTCTACTGAAGTTTTACCAAGTAATTGAAGGTTTAGAACATAATTATACTTTTTGTTTCTATGGCCCAAGTGCATAACTTTACATTTATCTATATTAAACCTCATCAGCCATTTCTCCGCCCAATCCTCCAGTTTACACAAATTCATCTGTAACATTGTACTATCTGCCTCTGTATTATTACTTTACAGAGCTTAGTATCATCTGCAAATATTGAAACTCTGCACCTGAACGCTTTTCTGTACACAGTGCCGCTCTCCACACTTTTTTTGGATCGTTTTCTATAGGGAGATACTCCAGGATAGCATCTCTAACAAACCCCTCACATATTTTCTCCACAAACAAACGTTAAACTCACAGGTCTGTAGTTTCCAGAATCATTTTTTTTTGTCCTTCTAAAATATTGCTAAAGCAAAGAGTTGGGTTTTAATGCTGGCAACTGAGCAATACATGAACATCTGTCAACGAAGGACACCCGCTTTACCATAACAATCACCCCCCTGGTATAATACTATATAACAGCTCATCACTCACTTCTCATATTCCACGGTTTTCATCTTGAAGCAGTAATTTTCTAGGACGCGTCGAAGTTCATGCTTTTGGATCTGTCCGTTCTGATTGTAGTCAAAGAGGCGACAGGACCGAACAATGTTCTTCAGGTTCTTTGATATCTGTTGGCGGAAAAAAAAGAATAGAATTCAACCTAATAACAAAGAAATGATGTAACTAGCGGTGATAAAAAGCCTCCTATATACAATGCGTTCAATGACTAAAGATCTTCCCTTGGGTTACAGCGCTAATGTAGTAGGTACTGGTGAAGTACGCTTCATTTAGGCTTAAATTGATGTGATAGGAGACAAACGTTATTCCTTAAGGGCTTGTCTGGCCAGGGAAGTCCTATAAAATGGTTCAGAAAAACATGAAGGAAACAATGAAGTACTGCTGCACTTCTCGATCTTCTACTACTTCCTGCCGACTCTTAACAGACAGGAAATGAACACTCAGGCAATCAGAGAATGAATCAACAAAGTGGCCAGTGGTTGGCTCTGTGTTTATTTCCTGGAAGTAACAGGACCAAGAAGTGGAGACCAGAAGAATTCTCCTCCAAGAAATGTTTTATGGAAAACTGGTTAGTATTCTTAAGAGAAGAATATTACTTAAAATAGTAATATATTATATAGCGATACCAAGCTTTTAAATTTCCTTGTGACTTTCAAGACACTGAACAGTATCACTCAACCAATCGACAGATAAGATCAACAAAGTGTCCAGGGATTGGCTCTGTATGTTGAGAGGAACCAGTAAGTAGTGGGGGGGTCATATCGTAATTTGAGGCCTTGAGAAGCCTTCTGAGATCCATAATGTGCCACCTCCCGATTATAGCAAGGGGACTTAGTTACACTTCTCCAGAAGTGAGGATTGCATGGACCGCTTCATGTAGATTGGTTTTCTACTATGTAACATTTTAGAATATACCAAGAGAAGAAGACCTTTAGATAATGGACTGGGCAAGACCACCAGTTCCAGAGGCAACTTCCCAACTAGAACCCTACTCTGTAACGATGAGAAGCAAAAACTCTAGAACATTCTTCTACAGATGAGTTTGGCTGAAGTCTCTAGTCATGTTTCAAATCTTGACAGGGAAGCTTCCCGATTCTGGAGGAGATTTTATTTGCTTTGTGCAGGGAACCTTCCCTTGAAGACTTTAGGACACCAACTGAATCTCCAAATCTCCAGTACCTCCTAGAAACCACACTTTATGGCACACATACCACTAGATTATACCACTTATCTGGCTCCTTTCCTTCTCCCCCCTCCTGAACCAACATTTTCCACAAAAATTCCATAATGAATCAGACTTTTAAGAGCAAAACAAGAGATCGAAGAGGTTGTAGAGTCCAGAGGAGTCTATGAAGAGTAGCGAGTGGGCAATAGAGGAGAGACACACAAAGCATATCACGTTGTGACATGATCTCTAGAATTTGCATAGTTTCGAAAAGCTGTTGATCTTGTGACCCATCACTTGACATGTTCATCCAAGAGCAGAGGTAAGGAGAGTCACATCTTGAGGGAATTTTCCAGAAGTTATTTGTTGAGAAATATTTTAAGTTCCCAACATTGTTACGAGCTTCCACTTCACACGTGACAACCGCAATGCGAGTCACAATGTCAGTAGTGGCTTAGCGTCTGGGCCTAACCAGCCTTGACCCGACCAACGCTTGATATCCATGATAAATAGCGACGAGTCGGTGCTGCAGATCATTTAGGTCCCAAAGTGTCCTATTTAGATTTTTTTTCCATCACAGGGGCAGAACAACTAAACTGTAGGCAATACAGGCAGTCCCCGTGTTACGTACCAGATAGGTTCCATAGGTTTGTCCTTAAAGGGAACCTGTCACCAGGGACCTCATTTTCTCTAAAGACAGATTGTAAAAGCCCATGACACCTGCAGTGCAAAAATACATCTCTGCATTACAATATAATTGTGTGTTATAACTTACTTTTTGCATCCTGAAAAAACCCTGGGGTAGTCACAGGGGTTGGTCTTTGGTTTGCATGCATTTCAAAAAACAACATGTGACCTGTTTGAGCTGCAGGCTTTCTCCATGTTTGTGCTCCTGTACAGCTTGTCCCTCCCCCACTGATGTCAGGTTGACCAGGCTGTTACCTTTGAGAAGAAGCAGGAGGTGGAGCTGTACAGGAGCACAAAGGTGGGGGCCAAGCTCTCAGGAGTGATTAACACAGACAAGCCACATGTTGTTTTTTGAAATGCATCCAAACCAAAGTCCAGCCCCTGTGACTACCCCAGGATTTTGGCAGGGTGCAAGGTAAGTTATAACACACAATTATATTGTAATGCAAATGCTTAGAAAAGGCAAAAAGGCAGATGTGCACTGCTGGTCTGAAGGGCTTCTGCAACCTGTCTTTAGTGAAAATGAGGTCCCTGGTGACAGGTTCCCTTTAAGTTGAATTTGTATGTAAGTCGAAACTGTATATTTTATAATTGTAGATCAAGACAAAAAAAATTTTTTTGCCCCAGTGACAATTGGAGTTTCAACATTTTTTGCTGTAATGGGACCAAGGATTATCCATAAAGCTTCATTACAGACACCTTACAGCTGATCATTGTAGTCTGGGACCATAGTAACATCCAGAGACTTCAGCAAAGGTCAGATTAAGCAGAGAGGTCCGTCTTTAACTAGGGGACGTCTGTAAGTCGATTGTCCTTAAGTAGGGGACCGCCTGTATAGGATTCCTCACTAAACCATGCCCAACACTCCAAATCAATAATGGAACTATGGGGTGACTCTTTGAGTTTCGAAAGAACTAGGCTAAACCAGTCCTTGCCTCGATAGATTCTGTATAAACCCCCCCAAAAAAACTCTTTACGTCAAAGTTTACCACTCTGCTCTATTAACCGCTAAACTAAACTCCTTGTCCTTTGACTGACTTTGAAAATCGACCACAATCTCTCGCAGTTTATGGCTCCATTCCGGGGCTCCCGATACTCCTTCGCACTCGGAATATTTACATAACAATATGAAGCAGGCAATCAAAGCGGAAAATCGTTCCCCGGAGGGGCCCTTTTTATTGACATCTTCTGCGTAGTCTACACGGGTGAGCAGGTCAAGACGAAAACCATCCCCGGCATTCAGCTCCGTGACCCACCACCACCTCCGTGAGGACATGGATCGAACGTAAAGCCCCGGCAGTGCCCAGGAGGGTGATCCGGGACCATTTTATGGGCCATTGTTTTAGATTTTTTTATTTTTTTAATTTCTCTTTTTGCTTTATTGTCTTGAAATTGTCATTGTAGAAGAAAGACGAAGAAGATTAAAAAAAAAAAAGACACAGATGAGCAGATATCAAGAGACATTCGCTACTAAATGAACTGGAACAGGATAAGTATCTAGACAGTGAGGTTGTGCGTTCTGGCTGTATTCCTGCAGTAGCGCAGTCTAACTTGTCTTTCTCTATTGATTCCATCTGTTTACACTCTACAGAGTATTGGCGCCCTGCTGTGCATATATCCTATTTACCAGCTGGTAGCTTTGGAAGCCTTCCAGGCCCTGGCAGCCTGCCTAGAAAAACAAATGGAGTTTATTACTTTGTTCCTCTCCTGTTTTTAATTAACTGTACTGTCCAGTATGGCTAGTTGACTTGCATTTACATGAAATGGATTGGTTTAAGGGCGAGAAGGCATTCCCCCGCCGGGGCCCGGTCTTGTCCACGGACCTGTTGGTACAAACTTCTGCTGGGCCACGGATGGACATGGATCAGATACGTGTTATGAGATCAGATTATTTTGGAGGAACCAACAAGGGTGTAACCCATGGGCTTGGCACCCTGATGCAACTTTTCCTAATGCCCTTATACAGCTGCTATGGGGCCTGCGGTGTCAGGGGGCCCAGCAACCATACATAACATTACACTCAAGAATGGAGGATGTGCATTATTATATACATGTTATTCGGCACTTTGTACAGCATATTGGGGCACATTTACTAAGGGTCCACGAAATACATTTCCGTTGGGTTTCCCGAATTTTTCCGATTTGCGCCGCATTTAACTGGGGTTTTTGGCGCGCGCGATCGGAATTTTGGGGCATCGGCACTGGCTTTCACGCGACACAAATTGGAGGGGGTGGGCCGTCAGACCATCCGGCGGATTCGGATTTAACATTTAAAATTGTGTGGCAAGCCATGCACTCACATACACCGAGAATAAGAGGGTGAACTCGTCGGACAGTCCGGATCGGGGAGCGCAACAGGACCGGGTAAGTAAATGTGCCCCAATATGTATATAACAGTACATATCTTCCACAGTAAACAGCTAAACGGGCAGCTCGGATAAGAAATTTCGGGGATGGGACAGCAGGAAGGCAAGACTAGGTGTCTCTACTTCCGTCTACTTCGCTGATGTGGTCTGCAGCTACTGGGCTGCATTAACTCATATCTATCTGACAACCTCCCCCTGTGATAAGAAGATTGCCCGACAGTGAGTATATACATGTCAGTATGAGTGTATATAGGTGTGTATATGTGCATGTATTCTGTAGGTTTATATGCTGTATGTGTGTGTATATATATATATATATATATATATATATATATATAGTATATGTGGTGTGCATATACTACATGAGTGTATATACAGGCAGTCCCCGGGTTACATACAAGATAGGGTCTGGAGGTTTGTTCTTAAGTTGAATTTGTATGTAAGTCGAAACTGTATATTTTATAATGGAAGTTCTAGACAATTTTTTTTCTTTTGCCCCAGTGACAATTGGAGTTTCAAAATTTTTGGTGTAATTGGACCAAGAATTATCAATAAAGCTTCATTACAGACATCTTACAGCTGATCATTGCAGTCTGGGACTATAGTAATGCATCCAGAGAGCTTCACCAGAGGTCACAGTGGGCAGAGGGGTCCGTCTGTAACTATGGGTTGTCTGTAAGTCGGGTGTCCTTAAGTAGGGGACCGCCTGTATATGCTTATATATATGTATATTTATATATGTAGGTGTGTGTGTGTTTATATGCCCGATGTTTGTTTATATAAGCTTTATATTTATGTATATACTTTATATCTTTGTATATTCAGTATTTTGTGTATAAAGTCTATATACTCTGTGTATGTGTGTATACAGTATGTGTATATAACAATAGCTTAGATACAGCAGCTCAGATCTCTTGAACCTGGATTCCTATATAATTGCAGCTTAGATACAGCAGCTCAGCAATATGTACAGTATACACAATATTGCATGTATACCAGCTGTACACAGGAGAAGTGATTCTGTTATATCCAGTGATGTCTCCTCATGTAGTGAGAATGGAGGAAAAGGAGAACACTGTAACCCATCCAGCTGCATAATTCTCTGTAGCCTCAGTTACTCAACTTTATATTGACCAGCTACTACTTCTGACATTATCAGTTTAATGATCCCCTATGGGCACGGGAACATGTCTGTCAGAACCCATCTTGTACGTAACCTGGGGACTGCCTGTATAGGGCTTTGGAACTGGACCGAGTTGATATTGGACAAGTCAATGCATGAAACAAACCGTCTGTAAGGACCGGTGGGTGGTTAATTGTCTCGAATCTCCCTGAAAGGTTCCCTTTCAGCATCCTAGTGACCCAACCATAGCCATTAGTATCAGACTGGTGCGGTTCCGCCATGCACAACCCCACCAAAAGCCCCTCATCCAACCTTCCAATACTGGTCTGGTTTGCCTACTCCATAGTCATGCTACTGGGCATGGTAAAGGGGCGGACATTGGGACACATTTACTTACCCGGTCCAAGTAGTTCACAGAAAGTCCATGGGAAAGACTGACGAAAGTGCGATACGCAACCCTTAGTAAATAAGCCCCAGTGACTTAGGAAATGGATTCCTTCCAACAAAATTTTACCAATACATTGATCTAATTTACATAATTGCATATCATTGAGGCATGGCCTACAAATCCCTTAGGCTGCGGTCACACGTGGTGTTTTTAACCCATTTTTGGGCCGTTTTTAAGCAGTCTGTTAAAAAACGCATCCGTTTTTGACCAGTTTTAATTAAGATAATTGGTAAAACCTGTCAAAAATGGATGCGTTTTCAAAAACCGCATGCGTTTTTTTAATGAACTGCTTAAAAACGGGCCCATAACGGGTTAAAAACACCACGTGTCACCGCAGCCTAAGGGATTTGTAGACCATGCCTCAATGATATGCAATTATGTAAATTAGTCAAAGGCCACGTGTGACTGCAGTTTTAGGGTGATGCCGCACATGCGTTTTGAAACCGTTTTTGGTCCGTTTTTAAGCAATCTGTTAAAAAATGCATGCGGTAAAAAACCCATCCGTTTTTTGAAAACATCCGTTTTTGTCTGTTTTTTATTGCGCAAATTTGTAATACCTGTCAAAAACGGGTGCGTTTTCAAAACGGATTGCTTAAAAACGGACCAAAAATGGTTTCATCACCCTTCGGCCTCTGCTGAGATCGTATCATTCTTCAGGTGCCAGGAGGAGAGACTACCAGGGGCAAAAAACAAGCACGAATTTGTGAGTTTTTTTTGTGATTTATGAGATTTTCCCGCACGCGGATAGGCCACAGGCGTGTAACAGGTTAATAATTAGAATTCCGTTCCAATATATAAGACCTGGGGATACATTGTAGAATCGTCTCCCGCAGCCGTTCTTCATAGACTCGGGTGACCCCGCTCATCGCGTTCAGCGCCTTCCCTCTTCTCCCCGATAGAGCTTTATTTATAATGTCGGTATAATTTTGCCGAGACGTGATTAAAGTCAATATTTTAGCAGAAGACTTTTATTACACACCAGCCAAAAATTGTGCGCGCTTCTGCCGGACCCACCGGCAGTGAAGGGATTAACTAATGTACCATCAGCCCTCGTCTTTTCATCATCCAGACATGAGCGAGAGATACAGCCCGGGACGTGGTAATACTCTGCAGCGCCATCAAGAGGCGAAACGCTAATAAATCATACAAGAGTTGGCAATTATGAAAACAATATAATTTCCTAATATTTTTCATTCTACGGAATTCCAGTGGCGCTGAAGGAGCGGGGAGCCCGTGCCGGGGATGGAGGAGCGATCGCTTTGCTTGACAGAGTAGAAATATTAAATGATATGTAATAGGTCCTCTTAAAGGGATATTCCCACTATTGATCAATCTATGGTCAGAGTATATTAATAAGAAGGGAACGAGAGGTGCGGGATGTTTCACCCCCTCTCATCAACTACTAATCCTATGGAAAGGTCATTAGGAGTGAAGGAGACTTTAAAATGCACTTAATTATGATGCTGATAGGTTAATTTGGTAAATTCATTAAGCTTATTTCTTTAGAAACAGTGGCTGCATCCCCACCAACACCCACCAGGACACCTGTAGTATAAATGTAATGTGATTGGTGATGGGGGTACAGATACATCCTATTATAAGCTACAATATACTAGAACTAGAGAACAGTCAGAGTTGCATGCACTGATAATGACAATCTATCTTCTCCATTGTTGGACACTGCATAGTACTACTACTCCTATTCTGTATATATTGGCACAGTACAACTACTCCTATCCTGTATATATGGGCACAGCACAGTACTACTACTCCTATCCTGTATATATGGGCACAGTACTACTACTCCTATCCTGTATATATGGGCACAGCACAGTACTACTACTCCTATCCTGTATATATGGACACAGCACAGTACTACTACTCCTATCCTGTATATATGGATACAGCACAGTACTACTACTCCTATCCTGTATATATGAACACAGAACAGTACTACTACTCCTATCCTGTATATATGGATACAGCACAGTACTACTACTCCTATCCTGTATATATGAACACAGAACAGTACTACTACTCCTATCCTGTATATATGGGCACAGTACTACTACTCCTATCCTGTATATATGGGCACAGCACAGTACTACTACTCCTATCCTGTATACATGGGCACAGCACAGTACTACTACTCCTATCCTGTATATATGGGCACAGCACAGTACTACTACTCCTATCCTGTATATATGGGCACAGCACAGTACTACTACTCCTATCCTGTATATATGGGCACAGTACAACTACTCCTATCCTGTATATATGGGCACAGCACAGTACTACTACTCCTATCCTGTATATATGGGCACAGTACTACTACTCCTATCCTGTATATATGGGCACAGCACAGTACTACTACTCCTATCCTGTATATATAGGCAAAGCACAGTACTACTACTCCTATCCTGTATATATAGGCAAAGCACAGTACTACTACTCCTATCCTGTATATATGGGCACAGTACTACTACTCCTATCCTGTATATATGGGCACAGCACAGTACTACTACTCCTATCCTGTATACATGGGCACAGCACAGTACTACTACTCCTATCCTGTATATATGGGCACAGCACAGTACTACTACTCCTATCCTGTATATATGGGCACAGTACTACTACTCCTCTCCTGTATATATGGGCACAGCACAGTACTACTACTCCTATGCTGTATATATGGGCACAGCACAGTACTACTACTCCTATCCAGTATATATGGGCACAGCACAGTACTACTACTCCTATCCTGTATATATGGACACAGCACAGTACTAGTACTCCTATCCTGTATATATGAACACAGAACAGTACTACTACTCCTATCCTGTATATATGGACACAGCACAGTACTACTACTCCTATCCAGTATATATGGGCACAGCACAGTACTACTACTCCTATCCTGTATATATGGACACAGCACAGTACTACTACTCCTATCCTGTATATCCAGGATACTATACAGAGCTGTAGGAGCTGCGTAGCAATAAGCGATTATCACATAGAATCTTTGCTGCAAAAGTTAAAATCCCCTAAGAGTGGAAAAAGCAGCAGCGCCACCTGCAGGGCGGGATGGTGCATTGCACCTCATCAATGATATTGGTAACGATGTATTAATACTCTATGACTGCGATAAATGCTAATGAGTTAAATGTGGCAGGAAAATCACCCGATCTGCACGTTACAGCAGGATCAGGCAGCTGTAACAAGGTGTCTCTAATTACTACCTAATTAGCTAATCCTAATTAACCTAGATTTTAATTATCAGCAGCAAAAGCCGCCACTAACCTGAAAACCTGAGGGCAGCGTAATATAGCAGAGCGAGGTATGAGAATGCGAGAGACGCAGGAGGAACAGCACATGTCCCCACAAGGCCACCCCTTATAGTATTAGGGGTCTGCTCTGGGGGGGTCCCCACTATTAGGAGTCTGCTCTGGGGGGTCTCCAATATTAGGAGTCTGCTCTGGGGGGTCTCCAATATTAGGAGTCTGCTCTGGGGGGTCTCCAATATTAGGAGTCTGCTCTGGGGGGGGGGTCTCCACTATTAGGAGTCTGCTCTGGGGGGTCTCCAGTATTAGGAGTCTACTCTGGGGGGTCTCCAGTATTAGGAGTCTACTCTGGGGGGTCTCCAGTATTAGGAGTCTACTCTGGGGGGTCTCCAGTATTAGGAGTCTACTCTGGGGGGTCTCCAGTATTAGGAGTCTACTCTGGGGGGTCTCCACTATTAGGAGTCTGCTCTGGGGGGGGGGTCTCCACTATTAGGAGTCTGCTCTGGGGGGTCTCCAGTATTAGGAGTCTACTCTGGGGGGTCTCCAGTATTAGGAGTCTACTCTGGGGGGTCTCCAGTATTAGGAGTCTACTCTGGGGGGTCTCCACTATTAGGAGTCTACTCTGGGGGGTCTCCACTATTAGGAGTCTGCTCTGGGGGGGTCTCCACTATTAGGAGTCTGCTCTGGGGGGTCTCCAGTATTAGGAGTCTACTCTGGGGGGTCTCCAGTATTAGGAGTCTACTCTGGGGGGTCTCCACTATTAGGAGTCTACTCTGGGGGGTCTCCACTATTAGGAAAAAAACCAAAAAACAAGAGAGCTTATAGTTATGGCAAACAAATACACTTTATTCAAAAATACCACATACAAAATAAAATAAATCGATTGATAGATTACTTTCAGAAGGGATTCCTGAAAGTCAGAAATTGAGGGGGAACAAGACAGTGTCCCAGATGGAAATGGGACAAACACAGAGAACCTATGGCTCCCCTAACCCTGTATGTGCCCCCAAAAATTGTGCCAAGAAATATATCCAAAAATCTATAATGTCCAAAAGTAGGACTATAATGAAGGGCAGTGGACCTATATGTCGCAATAACTGTGCACTCAACCGGAGGTACCATCCGGTGCCTATACATCAAGTCAGAAAGCAAAGTCAAAAAAGCGGCCACACTTACCCAAAGGCATAATGTAGACGGCACAGAGGCAAACAGGGGGAGAGCCAGCAGGAATACCCCGACGCGCGTTTCGCACTGATGCTTCGTCAGGAGGTAATATCAAAATGTTGTGCTTATCTTAAATAGGCTCACACAGCGTATCCGTTTACAGACGCGCCTATCGCGTGACACGCCGGCTCCATGAGGTCGCGCCGGGCCCCCTAAAAGACCTTAAACTACAGCCGGTTCCGCGACACTTCCGTGATAAACATGACTGCAACCCCAGGGGACTCACAGTTAGGGGTATAGACAGGATTATCATGGGATCCAGGGGGGGTGACAAGAAGAAGAGACTCTTACAGAAAGAGTTGAGATGGATCACCCTCCTAGACACTGTGCAGCCGAAAGGTCTCAATGAGGCAACAAGCTTTAAACCTTTTTTATAATACTTGTCCATTTCCATCTGGGACACTGTCTTGTTCCCCCTCAATTTCTGACTTTCAGGAATCCCTTCTGAAAGTAATCTATCAATCGATTTATTTTATTTTGTATGTGGTATTTTTGAATAAAGTGTATTTGTTTGCCATAACTATAAGCTCTCTTGTTTTTTGGTTTTTGTGAGTTTTGGAGTTTGGAGGGTAGTTCATATTTTATATAGGGGCCCTTTTTTGGGGTCTCCACTATTAGGAGTCTGCTCTGGGGGGTCTCCAGTATTAGGAGTCTGCTCTGGGGGTTCTCCTGTATTTTGGGTCTGCTCTGGGGGTCTCCAGTATTAGGGGTCTGCTCTGGGGTCTCCAGTATTAGGAGTCTGCTCTGGGGGGTCTCCAGTATTATAGATCTGCTCTGGAGGTCTCCAGTATTAGGAGTCTACTCTGGGGGGGTCTCCACTATTAGGAGTCTACTCTGGGGGGTCTCCACTATTAGGAGTCTGCTCTGGGGGGGTCTCCACTATTAGGAGTCTGCTCTGGGGGGGTCTCCACTATTAGGAGTCTGCTCTGGGGGGGGTCTCCACTATTAGGAGTCTGCTCTGGGGGGTCTCCAGTATTAGGAGTCTGCTCTGGGGGGTCTCCAGTATTTTGGGTCTGCTCTGGGGGTCTCCAGTATTAGGGGTCTGCTCTGGGGTCTCCAGTATTAGGAGTCTGCTCTGGCGGTCTCCAGTATTAGGAGTCTGCTCTGGGGGTCTCCAGTATTAGGAGTCTGCTCTGGGGTCTCCAGTATTAGGAGTCTGCTCTGGCGGTCTCCAGTATTAGGAGTCTGCTCTGGGGGTCTCCAGTATTAGGGGTCTGCTCTGGGGTCTCCAGTATTAGGAGTCTGCTCTGGCGGTCTCCAGTATTAGGAGTCTGCTCTGGGGGTCTACAGTATTAGGGGTCTGCTCTGGGGGGGTCTCCACTATTAGGAGTCTGCTCTGGGGGGGGTCTCCACTATTAGGAGTCTGCTCTGGGGGGTCTCCAGTATTAGGAGTCTGCTCTGGGGGGTCTCCAGTATTTTGGGTCTGCTCTGGGGGTCTCCAGTATTAGGGGTCTGCTCTGGGGTCTCCAGTATTAGGAGTCTGCTCTGGCGGTCTCCAGTATTAGGAGTCTGCTCTGGGGGTCTCCAGTATTAGGAGTCTGCTCTGGGGTCTCCAGTATTAGGAGTCTGCTCTGGCGGTCTCCAGTATTAGGAGTCTGCTCTGGGGGTCTCCAGTATTAGGGGTCTGCTCTGGGGTCTCCAGTATTAGGAGTCTGCTCTGGCGGTCTCCAGTATTAGGAGTCTGCTCTGGGGGTCTACAGTATTAGGGGTCTGCTCTGGGGGGTCTCCAGTATTAGGAGTCTGCTCTGAGGGTCTCCAGTATTAGGAGTCTGCTCTGGGGGGGTCTCCAGTATTAGGAGTCTGCTCTGGGGGGGTCTCCAGTATTAGGAGTCTGCTCTGGGGGGGTCTCCAGTATTAGGAGTCTGCTCTGGGGGGGTCTCCAGTATTAGGAGTCTGCTCTGGGGGGGTCTCCAGTATTAGGAGTCTGCTCTGGGGGGGTCTCCAGTATTAGGAGTCTGCTCTGGGGGGGTCTCCAGTATTAGGAGTCTGCTCTGGGGGGGTCTCCAGTATTAGGAGTCTGCTCTGGGGGGGTCTCCAGTATTAGGAGTCTGCTCTGGGGGGGTCTCCAGTATTAGGAGTCTGCTCTGGGGGGGTCTCCAGTATTAGGAATCTGCTCTGGGGGTTCTCCTGTATTTTGGGTCTGCTCTGGGGGTCTACAGTATTAGGGGTCTGCTCTGGGGTCTCCAGTATTAGGAGTCTGCTCTGGGGGGTCTCCTGTATTTTGGGTCTGCTCTGGGGGGTCTCCAGTATTAGGAGTCTGCACTGGGGGGGTCTCCTGTATTTTGGGTCTGCTCTGGGAGGGTCTCCAGTATTAGGAGTCTGCTCTGGGGGGGGGGTCTCCAGTATTAGGAGTCTGCACTGGGGGGGTCTCCAGTATTAGGAGTCTGCTCTGGAGGTCTACAGTATTAGGAGTCTGCTCTGGGGTCTACAGTATTAAGAGTCTGCTCTGGGGTCTAGAGTATTAGGAGTCTGCTCTGGGGTCTACAGTATTAGGAGTCTGCTCTGGGGTCTACAGTATTAAGAGTCTGCTCTGGGGTCTACAGTATTAAGAGTCTGCTCTGGGGGGGGGGGGGGTCTCCAGTATTAGGAGTCTACTCTGGGGGTCTGTACTATTAGGAGTCTGCTCTAGGGGGGTCTCCAGTATTAGGAGTCTGCTCTGGGGGGTCTCCACTATTAGGAGTCTGCTCTGGGGATCTCCGCTATTAGGAGTCTGCTCTGGGGGGTCTCCACATTTAGGGGTCTGCTCTGGGGGGCTCCACTATTAGGGCTCTCCTCTGGGGGTCTCCACTATGAAGAGTCTGCTCTGGGGATCTCCACTATGAAGAGTCTGCTCTGGGGGTCTCCACTATGAAGAGTCTGCTCTGGGGGTCTCCACTATTAGGAGTCTGCTCTGGGGGGTCTCCACTATTAGAAGTCTGCTCTGGGGGGTCTCCAGTATTAGGATTTGAGAGTGTTCCTCGGGGGCGGGTATTAAAATGTCCTAACAATGAAGAACCAAATGTTGTACGGTAGGTTGTTTTGTCCCAACACTCTCTCTAGTAGTGCAGCCTCCCATGTATGCATGTTCTGTACATGACCAGCATGGATTTGAAGCCTTGGATGACCCAGTGAATGTTTTCACTCTCTTCCAGCAAGCAGAGATGTTACATATCATGATACATTAGTAACCAAAGTATAATATATATATATATATATATATATATATATATATATATATATATATATATATATATATATAATGTGAGACAACTACCCCCAAGCTCTTCTATATAGTAATCTAACAATACATAGTTGCCTGTACCATGGGGAACGCGCGGCGCCATACGTGCGGTAACAATGTGCCTCCTCGCCGTATCCATGAATTCATCAGCCTGGAAACACTTCACGTGTTACCTACTGGTGAGATAACACTAGCCGTGCTACAGGAGGCTGAGGCAGATGTCTCCTCTCCCTTCCACCCCTGGAAGGTGCAAATTCACACCTGCTACCCATCTCTGTATCATGTATGAAAAAAAAAGTGTCATTTACGCCAGATAAAATATAGTTAACTCTATGAGAACCACAAGACCCTGCATCGCATGTACTCATTAACATGGAGCCTTCAGAGCTGCCGTATGTAGGAGAACTTGTTTTTTTCTTGTGGGATGAGCTTTTTTAGGAACTATTCTAATGTACATTTAATGGGGCTCATTTACTAAGGGTCTGTCGGACGCATTTTCGTCGATTTCCGTTTTGCGTCAAATTACCCTGGGATTTTGGCACACGCAATCGGATTTTGGTGCAACGGCGCCGGCTTGCACAGGACACAAATCGGGGGGGCCTGGACGTCGGACAACCCGACGGATTCGGATAAACCGCGGAATTTAAAACAGGATTTGTGTCGCAAGATCAAGCACTTACATGCACCGGGACGAAGAAGGTGAACTCCGGCGGACCTCAGAACAGAAGCGAAGGATTCAAGAACACGGGCGCACGAGCTTAGTGAATTGCGGCAGACCCAAATCCTGGTCGGACAACGTGCCGAGGGATCGCGACAGGACCGGGTAAGTAAATCTGGCCCAATGTGTGTGAGTTCTTGTATATTTGTGGGATGAGGTGACATTTTCCTCAATGGTGCCGTTCTGAATTCCATATCTTTGGGTGAGGACTTGTTTTTGTGGGACGAGTTTAGATTTTCATTGGCGACGTTCTAAAGCACCCATCTTGTTTTTGAGGAATAGCTTTTTGTGAAACTGAGGTGACATTTTCATGGCGCCGTTCTTCTGTACAGACTTGTTTTTTGCGGGATCAGATGATATTTTCGTTGGCACATATCTTGTTTTTGCGGGATGAGTTGATACTTTAGTTGGCAGGGTTCTGATGTACTTATCTTGTCTGTAAGGGCTTGTTTTTGTGGAATGAGTAGGCATTTTCATTGGAACAGTTTTAAAAAAGAACATATCTTTTGTTTAAGGGCTTGATTTTGTGAGATACGTTGATATTTTCATTGGTACTGTTCAGGAACTTTATATCTTGAGTGTAAGGGCTTGTTTTTTGTGTGAAGAGCTAATATTTTCATTGGTACATAACTTGTGATATGTAACTAAGCATAGAGAACGGCTCTGACCTTCTCATGTCATTGCAAAGGAATGGACAACAACCGTTGCAAGTTATTAGCCTCATCATAGGAATTACTATTCTCCTTTTGAAAGGGATGTATCCTAGACTGGTCAGAATCCAGATTGGATGACACTATATCATATCATATGATAGCCCCATGACCTTTCATGATGCGCCTGATTTATGAGGCTGTTTCCTTTTATATGAGTGTTTAGAATATGTAAATCTGTGACATTTTTACCATTTGCTTTAGTCGGGTCTCCAGCTCGTTGAGAGTCATTACTTGGTTTGCTTGAGAACAGCTCCATCTGAAAAATCATGGAAATAATTATAAGCAAGAAGTCAATGGTATCAGGTCATCTTAAGAATTTCAAGGGGTTGTCCAGAAATGATTATAGATGGTTTATCCTCCATATACCTGGCAGGGTATTCTCTGATGTGTACTCCCTATACGTCTTCTCTGCTCTGATACCTTGTATTCAGGGCTTGTACTTGGCTGTACTACTACCATGGACAGCGCCAGGTTTCCCAAGTAAACACAACCCCGGCCACGTTGCTATGTTCCGTGTTTTGTCAGCTGCGTGTGTAACCACCTGCGGACTACTATGTGCAATAGACTGCAGGAGGTTACAAGGCAGATTTCTATAGATTTATAGGTCTATTATGTACAATGTAATATGTTAATTGTGCATCACCTACCTCCGCTTCACTAGGGACCCGCTGGTGCCAGCTCGGTGGAATTGTGCCAGAAACTCCAGATATGGGATTGTGCCGTTATCAAGGACGGGGATCTACGGAGAGAGAAGATAATATTGTAACAAGGTTGTCAGTACAGATTAGACTCCTGACTGCTGATCCCAGTGGTTGATGGGGTTGTACAAAGTTGGAAATTATCCCCTATCGTGCGGATAACAAGCTGATCGTTTAGGGTCTGACTGCTGGGAGCCCCACTGATCACAAGAATGGGATCTCGGCCATATAGAGAAAGGGGGTCACATTCTCGCCAAAAAGTGAAGCAGTGGGCTGAGTATCTGTCCTTCTGCTCCTTTTAATAGTAAGAGAGTGAACACAGCGCTCCTGTATCTCCACTGCTCCCATTCCCTTATAGGAATTCCCTTCCTTACCCTCATAGACTGTAAGCTCTTGTGTCACCCCCTCATAGACTGTAAGCTCTTGTGTCCCCCCTCATCCTCATAGACTGTAAGCTCTTGTGTCACCCCCTCATCCTCATAGACTGTAAGCTCTTGTGTCACCCCCTCATCCTCATAGACTGTAAGCTCTTGTGTCACCCCCTCATCCTCATAGACTGTAAGCTCTTGTGTCACCCCCTCATCCTCATAGACTGTAATCTCTTGTGATCAGGGCCCTCACTACTATTGTGCCTTATGACTTAAATCTGTAATGTCTTATTTTATATGTATATGATGGCGCTATATAAAGATTATTAACATGATAAACCCGGGACATTACTCATAGATCCAGGCACCGCGACTGTGGTAATCTTCTTATATTTATTATGCATGGGCTCCTCCCTTCTAAAATATACTTTTATAATTATGCTAATGAGCCAGAAGTGTGTTAAGAGAGCCCCTTGCAGTTTCACAGGATGTTACACTGCACAGAAGCACTCCCCACTGTGTGAAATTTGCATCAGGCAGAAGGAGCGGGTAGTGCTGAGGGAGCAGAGGAGACAGTTTAACAGCATATGAAGAAATGGCAAGGATGGGCTCTGGTAACAACCCCCAGAGCCCTTGGGACTCATTAGCATAATTATAAACTGTGATTTTTGGAAGAATAACAAATACAAGAAGATTACCACAGTCATGGTGCCTGTATCTATACACATTGGTGCCTAATACATGCCTCATTGGTGCTTCGAGGGCTTCTTCAGTTCCATCCTAAGCACAGGAGGATCAAAATCAGATTGTTTGGGATTTAGGATGTTTTGATGTGGTTGGTGGGCTCTAGTGAACACCCGGTCTGCTTCAGGGCCTATGATGTCATATTAATCAGTCACATGGCCATCAAATGAATGGGGGCTGAACTGCAATACCAAGCATAGCCACTATATAATATATGGCACTGTACTTGGTAAGGAGTGAAGAAACCATAACAATCGTCCAAACAATTGAAAAAAATGTTAATGGCCCTCGATCCCAGTTATCTTATACATTAAGAATTGGGGATCAATAGCAAAATCTTGGGGAGTGTTAACCCCCCCGCCCCCCCCTACACACACACACCCCACCCCAATTGTGAATTACAGGATCCATGTAGCAGTGAGACAGTTCCTTGCACTATAGGATGCAAATTTAAAGGGAATGCAAATTTAAAGGGGAGGCTATGGTCCAATTTTCCATGTCTGGGACACACCCTGGTGGAGAAGTGTGACCCCCTCATGAGTATCACTATGACCCCTCACCTTCGATAACAGCTCCTCAAACTGCGGAGGAGTGAGGGGGAGGATGAAGTTCTTCAGGACGCGGTAGAGCTGTCCTCTGGTCACCGTCAACGCCTGATCCACATCCAACGTCAGAAACGCGTTCTTCAGGTCTTCCGCAATCTCGTTGACCCTTTGGAAGATGATCCTTTCGATGTCTCGTAGGGAGAGGTCGGGATCGGGCACGGAGAGGACGGAGGAGCCTTCAATGAGAGAGACGGAGATGAGGAACTACAAGTCTGGACTACAGAAGTCGTGGGATCACCACCGACCTAAAATACTATCCGAAGGATCGACACGGAACACGGAAAAGTGATACTTTGTAGCTTATATACATTGAAGAACAAGTAGAATTTCAACGTTTTTTCCCTGACCCCTAGAGGAAGGAAGTAGGCGATCACGATGATCAGTGGTGAAGCGTGATGCACCTTACAGAAGATCTTAGCATTGGGGGAACATTGTCCAATTTCGATTTTGAGATATGTTAGAACAGAAACTTACGGAAAGAAGATCTTACGGACGATGCACTGCTGGCTCGCGACATTGTCCGGCACGGGGAGGAGGAGCGCGGCCGCTCGGTAAAGGCGATTCCCCGGGTGAGAGGACGCAGCTCATTGTAATGACCAGGGTTCATAATTTTGGATTGCATCTTTATTCTGTGGGGGAGTTAGGAAAAAGTCATAGAATTAGAGATAAAACGGCGACGGAACGTTACATGGGGTGATACTTTATCGAATTAAATGGCAATAAGATAAGTCATCAGGGAGACTTCAATCACTTTAAAATTGTAATTCATTACATCGCCTGATGTCTCTATATATTAGTAAGTAATCAGGACTCTCACTGTCAATCACTGTGTGTGGGCGGAGTAATCAGGACTCTTACTGTCAATCACTGTGTGGGCGGAATAATCAGGACTCTCACTGTCAATCACTGTGTGTGGGCGGAGTAATCAGGACTCTTACTGTCAATCACTGTGTGGGCGGAGTAATCAGGACTCTCACTGTCAATCACTGTGTGTGGGTGGAGTAATCAGGACTCTCCCTGTCAATCACTGTGTGTGGGCGGAGTAATCAGGACTCTTACTGTCAATCACTGTGTGGGCGGAGTAATCAGGACTCTCACTGTCAATCACTGTGTGTGGGTGGAGTAATCAGGACCCTCCCTGTCAATCACTGTGTGTGGGTGGAGTAATCAGGACTCTCCCTGTCAATCACTGTGTGTGGGCGGAGTAATCAGGACTCTCCATGTCAATCACTGTGTGTGGGCGGAAACCCTTACTGTCAGTCACAGTGTGGGCGGAGTAATAAGGACTCTCACTGTCAATCACTGTGTGTGGGAGGAGTAATCAGGACTCTCCCTGTCAATCACTGTGTGTGGGCGGGGTAATCAGGAATCTCACTGCCAATCATTGTGTGTGGGAGGAGTAATCAGGACCCTCACTCAATCACTGTGTGTGGGCAGAGACTCTCACTGTCAATCACTATGTGTGGGCGGAGTAATCATACCTCTCACTGTCAATAATCCTATGACCTGCCTCTCTGTTCAGTGCTTATAATCAGTATCCCTGCATTGTGACCCCTTTATACACCAACCAGAACCGGGGGTCCCAGGTCTAGAGTGAGGTGTTGGCTGTGCTCATAAACTGGGTGCTAACAAGGATCTGCCAATCACAGCGCTTGTTGCTTTTTTTAAACCTGTGTTGTAAAAATGAAAGCTCAATTGTGATTGGCAGCTGTGTATCAGTTCTGAGCCGTAGACACTATGGACGCCGCGGTATAGGGAGCGCCATGCTGGGGGTGACATTACCTGTGCACTGCCCGGGGCTCAGTCAGAAGCGCAGCTCATCCCGACACCGGGCTCCTCAGCATCCGGCATGTGTGTGTGTTTCCAAGACGCTGTTGCTGCGGGAACGTTTTCCGGCACAGTGGTTGGTCAGCACTGTCACGTGGCGGAGGGGAAGCTGAATCCCTATTGGTGGAAGGGTTACTATGGATGAGTGGGCGGGACACTAGTAGTACAGACTTTAGGGTGAATGGAAGGAGGGGGCGGGGTTATCTCCAGTCACGTGACCTTGTCTATCACTTTATATTATGTTTTATATAACTTTATACCATATTATACAGTAGTACTTCACTTTATATCATAGTATAACGTCACTTTATGCTATATTACTGTATTCTATCACTTTATATCATAGTATGACGTCACTTTATGCTATATTACTGTATTCTATCACTTTATATCATAGTATGACGTCACTTTATGCTATATTACTGTATTGTATCACTTTATAGCATAGTATGACGTCACTTTATGCTATATTACTGTATTCTATCACTTTATATCTTAGTATGACGTCACTTTATGCTATATTACTGTATTCTATCACTTTATATTATAATACAACGTCACTTTATACTATATTACTGTATTTGTCACTTTAGGTTATAGTAAATCTTATAACAGTATAATATCATGTGATTTTAGTCGAATATTTGCATCATGTTACTAAAGTGCCTCATTTTAATTTGTATCCTATGTTATTATCTCACGTATCTGTATTTGTTTTATTTTATGTTATTTCATACAATGTGATTTGGAGGATATTATACTATTTTATGTTATTTCGTCTTATGTTTATGACTTTTATACTATATCACGTTATTTTATGTCATCTTATATGTCATGTTATATTATCTCTGAGCCTAGAATATAATATATTACTTTATTTTTCCTTTATTTGTACTATCTAATCTATTTATTATTCTATAGTATACAATTTTTTTATGTTGAACTCTATTGTGTTATACTATATAATATGATTGTATACAATAGTGCGCCCTGTTTTACTGTATTTATAGCAGTGATGGGCAGTCCGGCTCTTCTTAGTGAGCTGGATCTTTAGGCTCCTGAACTGCTCCCTATTAAATATATAATAGGGAACCTCAGTCCAGCAATTGCCCCATTCCACACCACTTTTAAACCAAGCTTATCGGGTTAAAGGGGGCGTGGCAAGTCGGTTAGGGGTGGGGTTAAGTGAGGCATCGCTCCATGATGGGAGCCAACACCTGTCGTTCACTCCTGGGCCAGCTTATAGGGTCGGTTCGTTCGAGAATGAGCCTTCACTGATTTATAGGCGATGTCAGGAGAACAGATCGGTCGTCTTTAAAGGGAACCTGTCAGCATATCATAATCCACTAAACTTCAAGCACCCTCAGGTAGGGGATGAAATGTCCTTTCTAGGATTCCCTCTTTTACATGAGATCTACCTATAAAAAAATCTCCTCCTAAGTCATAAAAAGAGAAGAGTCAAGTTTAGAGACTACAGATGTCTCTAACTTGGCCTCTAGAGCATCTACCGTTGTTCTGGTATCATATTAAAGAAAAGAATCTCATCTTTCAAATGGCACCTGGCTTGTGGTTGTGTGAGCTACAGAATCAGAGATACACAGTTAAATAAATACTTGATATAAGAGGATTTTTGGCAAAAAGTGTGTCGTTGGCATGTTCACCAGTTACGAGGAAGAAAATCTGGTCCTGTTCCAGTATATTGCAAGAAATAGACAGGTAAATTATCGTTGTAGAAAATCTACCATTTGGTTTTATGCATTGTAAACCAAACATACCTTTAGGCTACATGCACACTACCGTATGGGGGACTTATGTTCGGCCGCACGTTAGCCATACCACTCCGTACTCCGCTTTGCATTTATGCTAATGAATCTCCAGCGCTCCTGTGGCCATCACACAGGGCGTGTGATGCCCTCTCATCAGCCTAATGACATCACCGAGCTCTCGGGGACTGAAGCGCATGCGCACTGGTCACCAGTTTGTTCCCAAAGCAGTCGGCTGCGCACTACCCACGACTAGTGAGTATGTGCTACCGCGGGAACTGTGCTCAGTGACGTTATCGGATCTTGGGTAGGGGAATAAGAGTGTGAGCTGTGCTATCTCCTTCACGCTGGATGCGTGCATAATCAGGCTAATCGGAGAGCACCCTGTGTGATGGCCACAGGAGTGCCGGAGCCTCAGTAGCATAAATAATTTTATTTTTGGGGGGTGAAAACTCTATGTTCCCTGATTAAACAAGATCAGACCCTGCATAACAACAGTATTTGCGCCACTTTTGTGTTGGGGCTGCACTGTATCCAACACTTTAGAAAATAGTGCACCTAAAGTGGCGCAGTAGTGCTTAGTTGGCGTTAAGGTAAAGTCAGGTAAAATCTGACTCTTCTCTGCTCATTGTCACATGACTTTGGATATTTTTTTATTTTAGGTAAAGAGGTGAGATTTCTTCTAAAATAGGGAATTCTGGAAGAGACATTTCATCCCCTACCTGAGGGGGGCTGGTAGTTTAGTGGAGTAAAAGCTGGTGACAGGTTCCCTTTAAGGGGTTAAGGATTCTGGCAGATGATGATGAGATGATAGATGTATAAATGTGACTTGACTCTTGGAGGCGATGTATGAGGTCAAATCTTTCCCAAGCCACTTGTCAGCGACTAAATTATAGAGGAGCTTCTGGGGCGGCAGGGAGCGTGTGTCTGAGAGGGAAGGTGTCCGGTGAATACTGAGGAGCCCCCAGCTTCCCCGAGGTCGGATAAAAGGGCTTTAAGATGTTGTCAGACATAAAATGCCGACATATTAGAGATTCAGGAGAAGCCGCAAGAAGAGGATCGAAAAATAGATAACAAGTTAAGCATAAGATGGAGGATTAGACCAACGGTTAAAAGCTTAGATGTCCCAAATATCCGATTGTGTAAGAACGGAAAAGGATTACACCCGACGTGCGCGAATACAAATAGGAGGGGATTACATGAGGTTTTTGACTCTTTCAATGTCTTTGTGAAGTTTTTAGATCTAAAAAAGTTGGGGAACACCCAATCTGCTGGCTGGAGAAGAGGGGGCGGAGCATGACACCGGAGCTGAAGTGCACCAATGTGACCCACAGTGGAGTTCCCACTAATTAAGGCTCCATGGACACTACCAAACAAACATGTTATATGGCTGCACAAATGAGGTCCAGCACACAGACACATTTCCACCCGTCCCACATTACCTATGGTGAAGAACACAGTCATATTTCTATGTGATGTTGGGGGAGAGGGCCTGATCAGCGCACCCCATCCAATGTATTCCTACATTAAGCCCTATCAGAGTGAGCAAATTATAGTATCACTGCCACCTACTGGCCATTGTTAACACTGTGCCTTATTACAATATTTTAATATTCATGTTCACTGTTTAATATTTAAACCTGTCATAAAATAGCAGGCGGGCATCCTGATTGGCTGTCCAACCAGAACCTTCTGGAAGGAAGAACTAAAAGGTGTTGCTGCCTATGTCTGGTGTGGGAATTTTGTGATAGCAGTGAAAAGTGGAGTCTGATAGAGGCTTGTAGAGTATTGGAGACAGAAGACGGGTAATATTCAGCCTTCACGGCAGAGCTACCATAGAGCAGTCTAATCCAGCCTCAGTTTCCACTGAATATTTAGGCCTCCAGTCCAAGGAGGTTATTTAGGTTCCAGCTACTTCCTGAAAGCAGCTAGTACTATGTCAGCCCATCCTGCTACCAGATGGATTCTGCACTATTGTTGATGCTGCTCTTGAAGTTGGAAGTTACTTTCTCCATTTGTGTTCCTTGGCCACATTACAGACCTCCCCCATTGCAGCAACCGTGGATCGTGAACCAGCCAGGAATGCCACCCTTCTTATAGTATCCCTGTCAGCCCTGAAGGGAATGGGAGGATTGTCATTACCCAGATGAGGACCGCCATGACCACCCAGCTAGGCCGTAGACCAAGACCTCTCCTCTTCGGCTATAACTCACCAATTTTTTTGTTGGGCCCTGGGGTGCACATTGCACATGCCCAATCCTGTAAGCAAGTTTATAATCGGTGGTGGTCCTATCTCTGAGAGCTAAAGTTTTCCATAGACTGCAGGTCGACAGGGCACCACTCTGTTGGAGCAAACAGTTAAAGGGCTCTCAGAAATCTCACCACCACAATTCATCAAGTCATGACATATCCTGAAGATATTGCATCATCCTAAAGTGTAGTCATCATACTCCGGCTCCCAGTTCCTGCGTTATGCCAGTATCTCCAGTTTTTGGCAGACGTGCCAAGCCGGAAGTGCCACCGGGTCACCAGGACCAGCTTCGACCAATCCATAGTCTCCTTGGACCATAAGACGTCACTTCCTCTAACATCACAAATGTTGCCCTGTGGTCGGAGGAGGGGACAGATTGGTCCAAACAGGATCAGTAGTACAAATGGGAATCTAGAAATTTCCTGTCATGTGAGAGTTCCCCTTTAAGGGGGCTAAAAATTCCATTATTAAAGAGTAAAAAAAAATGATTCACAACATTAGATGGGTATCAATCGGAGAAGATTGGGGGAACCACATTTCATTAAAAAAAGAAGTCATGCTTCTGCTATGAGGACCAGGGTGTTTCTTGTATTAAAAGACTTTGAAAAATATTTCTTCCAAAAGCAGCGCCACACTTTTTGTGTGGTTGTGTCTGATATTGCAGGTAACTTTCAATTAAGTTAAAAGAGATTGGGGAAAATTTACTTACCTGGTCCTGTCGCGATCCCCGATCTGGACGGTCAGACGAAGATGAAGTCCGGCGTGATTCACGTAGCTTGTGCGCCTGAGATCCTGCATGTGTCGCTTCCCCGCTGAGGTCCGCCAGAGTTCACCTTCTTCCTCCCGGTGCTTGTTAGTGCATTGTCTTGCGGCACAATTTGAATTTTGAATTCCGCGTGTAGTCCGAATCCGTTGGGTTGTCCGAGGGCCACGCCCCCCGATTTGCGCCGCATGAAAGTCGGCGCGATTGCGCCAAAGTCCGATCGTGTGCGCCAAAAACCCCTGTTAAATGCGGCGCAACACGGAAAACATCGGGAAAACCAGCGAAAACACGGTCCGCGGACCCTTAGTAAATGAGCCCCATTGAGTTGCAATATCACATTCACCCTGTGATCAGATGGGGTGTTGTATTTTCCAATCGAATCCAATTGAAACCCCTTTAAGTTAATAACGTTGTGTTCCCATTTACAGAAGATTGTTTTTATCAGTACGGACCCAACGGATCTAAAATAAGTGAACGGGGCCCATGTTTTTCTTCTCTTCTATGAGCCCAGTCTTATTGGTTCCCTTATCTGCATTACATACTGTACATAGCAATACACCCCCTGCTGGTTCAGTGTCTGCCCAGTTCCTTCTTCGCTGCAATGCATTATAGGAGATGTAATATATGCGTGCAGTGCATTATGGGAGTAAGTACATTCCGATCCATCAACGTATATCTTATAAAACGAGGGCATAATATAATAAACGTCTCTTAAACTTTTTGTGTTATTTCATCTACACTTAATTTAAATGATAAATGATAATAATCACGGATATTTTAATTTGTGGACTCGAGTGATAACTAATTAGTAATTTTCCAGGGGGGTGGTTAATTGCTCGGTGGATAAGCAGACGGGGGTCTCCCTAATTCAATTAGTCCAGTCCATCCGGCTAATCATTTGGCTGGAGCCCAGAGCAGACACGCGTGACTCAGCGCCATTACCCACTTATGTTTTATCTGCCGTCAGCACGCAGGGTCTGGGGTCTGGATGCGGCGGAGAATTAACATCTCTTAATTATCCCTGTTAGATGGATTAAGGCTTGTTCAATATTTCCATATGTGTACTAGTCGCACAAAAAAAAGATTCCGGCAATATAAATTGGGGAAGTCAGGGACTCCTTTTCTTCATCTCCGCCAGTTCTTGATGGGACCTGAACCCTTGTCCTATACACGGGAGGATTGTCATTTTTAGCTGGTGACAAGTTCCAATACTCTATGCTATGATGATTTTAAAAATGCCTTAGTCAGTATTCTAAAAGATTTCAGTACTTTATAAAAGTTTATTTCACATTACTTACTTTATAAAAGTTTATTTTGCATTACTTGACTTCCTGCCAGCAGCAAGTGGTGAGTCCCAGGGAGAGGGCAGCAGCAGGCTGTGTGTGCCTGTGTCTCCTTATACACTCTTCCTCTACTCCTCACCATCCCCCTCCCTACACTGGCTGTTCAATGCATATGACAGGAGCTGGATGAGTGTGGAAAAGGAACTCACAGGCTCCTACAGCTCACGCCTTCAGGACTCACCGTACACTGCTAGCAGGGAGCCAGGTAATGTGAAATAAACTTTTATAAAATACTGAAATGATTCATAATTCTGACAAAGGCATTTTTTAGAGTATTGAAACCTGTCACCTGCTAAAATAACATTCCTGGTTCGCTTTAAAAGGGTTTCCGAGGAATCTGGAAAACCTCATCGGCGGCTGAGATGGGGAAAAGAAATAAAGCATGAGCACTCTGCTCCGGCATGGTATTCCATTTTTCCATTCCATTTTTCGGCCCTACGTTCTGGAGGGTCACATGACCCATTTCGGTCAATGGGTGGCTTCCTCAGACCTGCGTCAACGGAAGGGACCTCTCGTGATCACTCAAACTCCAGGACTTCCAGGCGGACACAGTGCCAAAAATCAGGAGTACTAGAGTGATGCATGAACCGGGAGACAGTGGCAGGCTAGGTTAGTACTTCCTTTTTTTTTTGTTCTTCATGATGGCGCCCCCTATCTTTTATAAACACTATAATATGAAGAAGTTCTGCAGCGATAGTCTAGCGGTGGTTGAGGTATCCCAGGTTACCTGAACACATCTGGTATTATCTGTGAGTGGTTTTGAGAGATGACAGCGCGGGGAGGCAGGATATTGGGGTGTCAGGAGGAGGCGTGGGAGCACCCGTACATCGGCAGGCAGCATGGGGATCTGATGGGAAGGTAACAAGATGTTCCATGTTCAGTCAGATACAAACCTCCAGGTGAAGAAGATGAGTCACATCTGAAGGTTCGGTTCTGGATGACTGAAGGGGATTGAGGTCCATTGGGTTTCTACGGCTCTAATGTAGCCATCAATCAGGTAGCGGAGTATAAAAAATTAGGAGTTTTTTTCCCTAGATCCCCACAAAGAGAAATTATCATAGGGAATCCCCAAGTTATTACCCAAGAGCAATCATAACTCTCAACCGTCCCAGATTCGGCAATGAAAAAGTGGGGCATCATAAAGCGTTTGGTGGGCCACATAGGGGGCATCATACAATTTGATGGTCACAAAGGCGAGCATCACATAGTCGGGGTCAAAGCAAGAGAATTTTATAATATGTGGAGGCTACTTAGGGAGGCATTATACAGTATAGTGGGCACAAAGCATCGACATTATACAGTGTAGTCGTAGTCAGATGGGGAGAGGTCATAGCAGACAAAGGAAATCCAAAGCTGGCAAAGTAGGAGAGTGCGAAAGAAAGCGGGAATCCAAGAAAAGAGGTTAGTAGGAGAAGCGGGTGATTAGGCTTGCTTGTTATGGTGGGTAAGGGGCTACAACAAATGGACTCAGTCATGGAATCCAGCATTAAGGGTGAAGTGTAACCATACCAATATGAAAGCTGAAGTCAAGGAGAGGCTGATGACAGTGTGAAACTGAGCCTCTGCAACTCAGAATAGTAACTGTAATGTCCAGTTACAACCAGATGATGACCGGGACTGTATCCAGCACAATAAGTGATGAATCGAGACTGTTGTAGAATCTGTAACCACCAAGCGTGTTGCCTCTTTGTTCTACAGTTCTTTAGTTACATCTGTGCCTGTCCAAGTCTTGCGCCATCACACACGCCCATTCCAACAGGTACCACCCAATACAGGTATCCTGAACATTCTAGAACCTTCTATTCGATCCATCTCTCATAACATACAAGTACAGTCTCACATATACAGACACAATTACAGCACATTTCCCCCACCGATGGCGCCGGTGTCCTGGTGCTTGTATAAATTAAGCGTCTCAATCTTTTGGAAGCAGTGAGTCCTGTATCACTCCCGTCTCCATATACTCTTACTCAGCAAGACATAAGATATCACAGATCTGCAGCCGGGGGGAGGTCTGCACTGGGGATGGCATTAATCTGCCCCCTACTGGCGCAAATATTTGTTGCCCCTATTTCGTAGCAGTAATGTAATTGTAAAGTTTTTTGTGTAATTCATTGCTATGGGGGGTGTAGAATATTTTACTTATATGGGGGGGGGGGGAATGTATACAGACGCTGACACAGTGTGTATGGGTATACTGTAAGTTAGCAATTGACTGCCGAGGATGTGACTACTGAATATCAAACACAAAATATATCATCCCTGACCGAGTGTGCATGTGCTCCCACAGGGCAATCTATGACTACCATGTTATCATGACTTATGTCTTAAAAAAAACAGCGCCACACCTGTTCACAGGTTACGTGTAGTATTGCAGTTCATGTCAAGTAACTTCGACAGGTCGCAATACCACTTGCAACCTGTGAACTGGTGTGGCGCTGTTTTTGAGATAAAGTGTGATATTTTTCCAATTCTTCTTAAAAAAAAAAAAAAAATGGAAAAAAAATCTGTCCGTACATGTAATGTAGGTCATAACGAGTAGTCCATCTGGTGACTCTGATAGGATGTAAGAGAGTAATGGGTTGTTTAACAAACCAGAGGTGAACCTAAACTCTCTGCTGCCTTAGGCAAGCGAGGGAATAGTGCCTCCCTATACCCCATCCAGTAGATATACTGTATTTTAGGTTATTATTTTAGTAAGTGGGTTCTCCATGCAGTATCTCATGCCCATGAATGCATCAGGTGTGAAAAGACACTATTTATAGGTGTCAGGTCCTGCACCTCTGCTGACCCCCATTTTGCTGCAGGTGGTGCTGCCTGAAGCACAAGGCTCAACTCGCCTCATGGCTGGTGCACCCCTGCTTACAACATGCTGCAAAGGTTTACTTTCTAGAGGTCTGCGCCACCTGCTGGCAGACACCCGCTGGGGCATAACTGTAGCATCTAAGAGGGTTTTCCCAGTGCTCTGAATGTTGCTAAGTAGTTAAAGGGGTTGTCCACATTCCAGGAAATAATTGATTTGTTTGAGTAATGAATAGTTATAAATATTTTCCAATGTACTTTCAGTATCAATTCTTTCAGTTTCCAAGAACTCTGCTTTCTGTCATGCTACATGCTTCATTGTTTACTTCCTGTAAATAAACACCGGTCCATTGTCACGTGATATCATGCTGGTGCACGGCTCGTTATAACACAGCGTGTAAACAAAGCTTTATGATGCTAAAGAGCCGTGCACCTGTGTAAGATCACATGACCAGGGATATAACGAGCCGTGCACCTGTGTAAGATCACATGACCAGGGATATAACGAGCCATTTCACCTGTGAGACATCACATGACCAGGGATATTACGAGCCGTACACCTGTGTAACATCACATGACCAGGAATATAACGAGCCGTGCACCTGTGTGACATCACATGACCAGGAATATAACGAGCAGTGCACCTGTGTGACATCACATGATCAGGGATATAACGAGCCGTGCACCTGTGTAACATCACATAACCAGGGATATAACGAGCCGTGCACCTGTGTGACATCACATGACCAGGGATATAACGAGCCGTTTCACCTGTTTGTTGTCACATGACCAGGGATATAAGGAGCCGTGCACCTGTGTGACATCACATGACCAGGGATATTACGAGCCGTGCACCTGTGTGACATCACATGACCAAGGATATAACGAGCCGTGCACCTGTGTGACATCACATGACCAGGTATATAACGAGCCATGCACTTGTGTAACATCACATGACCAGGGATATAACGAGCCGTGCACCTGTGTGACATCACATGACCAGGTACATAACAAGCCGTGCACCTGTGTGACATCACATGACCAGGGATATAACAAGCCGTGCGCCTGCGTAACATCACATGACCAAGGATATAACGAGCCGTGCACCTGTGTGACATCACATGACCAGGGATATAACTAGCCGTGCACCTGCGTAACATCACATGACCAGGGATATAACGAGCCGTGCATCTGTATGACATCACATGACCAGGTATATAACGAGCAGTGCACCTGTGTGACATCACATGACCAGGTATATAACGAGCAGTGCACCTGTATGACATCACATGACCAGGTATATAACGAGCAGTGCACCTGTGTGACATCACATGACCAGGGATATAACGAGCCGTGCACCTGTATGACATCACATGACCAGGTATATAACGAGCCGTGCACCTGTGTGACATCACATGACCAGGGATATAACGAGCCGTTTCACCTGTTTGTTGTCACATGACCAGGGATATAAGGAGCCGTGCACCTGTGTGACATCACATGACCAGGGATATTACGAGCCGTGCACCTGTGTGACATCACATGACCAGGGATATAACGAGCCGTGCACCTGTGTGACATCACATGACCAGGTATATAACGAGCCATGCACTTGTGTAACATCACATGACCAGCGATATAACGAGCCGTGCACCTGTGTGACATCACATGACCAGGTATATAACAAGCCGTGCACCTGTGTGACATCACATGACCAGGGATATAACAAGCCGTGCGCCTGCGTAACATCACATGACCAAGGATATAACGAGCCGTGCACCTGTGTGACATCACATGACCAGGGATATAACTAGCCGTGCACCTGTGTGACATCACATGACCAGGGATATAACGAGCCGTGCACCTGTATGACATCACATGACCAGGGATATAACGAGCAGTGCACCTGTGTGACATCACATGACCAGGTATATAACGAGCAGTGCACCTCTATGACATCACATGACCAGGTATATAACGAGCAGTGCACCTGTGTGACATCACATGACCAGGGATATAACTAGCCGTGCACCTGCGTAACATCACATGACCAGGGATATAACGAGCCGTGCATCTGTATGACATCACATGACCAGGTATATAACGAGCAGTGCACCTGTGTGACATCACATGACCAGGTATATAACGAGCAGTGCACCTGTATGACATCACATGACCAGGTATATAACGAGCAGTGCACCTGTGTGACATCACATGACCAGGGATATAACGAGCCGTGCACCTGTATGACATCACATGACCAGGTATATAACGAGCCGTGCACCTGTGTGACATCACATGACCAGGGATATAACGAGCCGTTTCACCTGTTTGTTGTCACATGACCAGGGATATAAGGAGCCGTGCACCTGTGTGACATCACATGACCAGGGATATTACGAGCCGTGCACCTGTGTGACATCACATGACCAGGGATATAACGAGCCGTGCACCTGTGTGACATCACATGACCAGGTATATAACAAGCCGTGCACCTGTGTGACATCACATGACCAGGGATATAACAAGCCGTGCGCCTGCGTAACATCACATGACCAAGGATATAACGAGCCGTGCACCTGTGTGACATCACATGACCAGGGATATAACTAGCCGTGCACCTGTGTGACATCACATGACCAGGGATATAACGAGCCGTGCACCTGTATGACATCACATGACCAGGGATATAACGAGCAGTGCACCTGTGTGACATCACATGACCAGGTATATAACGAGCAGTGCACCTCTATGACATCACATGACCAGGTATATAACGAGCAGTGCACCTGTGTGACATCACATGACCAGGGATATAACGAGCCGTGCACCTGTATGACATCACATGACCAGGTATATAACGAGCAGTGCACCTGCGTAACATCCCATGACCAGGGATATAACGAGCCGTGCACCTGTATGACATCACATGACCAGGTATATAATGAGCAGTGCACCTGTGTGACATCACATGACCAGGTATATAACGAGCAGTGCACCTGTGTGACATCACATGACCAGGTATATAACGAGCAGTGCACCAGTGTGACATCACATGACCAGGGATATAACGAGCCGTGCACCTGTGTAACATCACATGACCAGGTATATAACGAGCAGTGCACCTGTGTGACATCACATGACCATGGACCAGTGTTTATCTTCTGGAAGTAAACATAGAAGCTTCCTATCGAAGGACAGCAAGCAGAGATCTAGAAAGCCATGAGGAATTGATACAGAAGGTATAATGGAAAATTGTATAACTTTTCTTTACACGGACAATATTATTTATTTGCTGTAATGTGCTACCTTTAAGGTACACTGAATTCAAGTAATTAGACCACAAAATATTAAGGCTCTCCGTGATTGACAACACCATACTATGTAGGAAGCCATTCTATTATAATTGCACCTGTTTAGTTACAAATATATTCTTTTCTCCAAAAATTTTTTTAACTCAGTCCTGACAGTGTGGTAATTGGTTATTGCTGCATAACGCGATCATAGTATCCACGACCTGCGTCCCGGAAAGACGCTGCAGCACTAACAAGAGCTCGGGAATGCATGAGCAAATGTCTCCATCTAGTGGAAGATCATGAACACTTTTTAAACATTTTTTAGGATTGAAAATCTCTTTATTTGGGTCTAGGTTTGTGAATTTACACTGACTGGGACAGTTTTGCACTATGGGGCTTCCCAATTATGAGAAAAACATCTTTTCGTGACATTAGTATGCCAGTATCAGCTACTCTGCTGTACAGAGGGCAGCGGGGAGGTATATGATTATGGAGCTTACTACATACTTTGTTGTAATAAAGCACAATGTATAATTAGTATGCAGTAAGCTCCTGAGCTCCCTCTAGTGGTGACCACAGCTGCATGACAAACATATACATTGATAAGCTACAGTTTAATTACCTTCCCACTGTGCTGGGTGTGTATGGTATGGACTGGGAAGTTGTCAATGGGGTTCATACAACTCTTACAGCTCATCCAACCCATACACAGATATATGGTTGTATCAAACCCTTCTCATTAATGCACTTCTTTAGGGTAATAATAGGAATTCAGATAAGCAATCATGGCCCCCTATGTATTCAGTTAATGGATCATGCCCCAAGATAAATCTTGATACCAAGCAATGCACATACTTTGTCTGAGGTTCCTAGTCTCAGGTCCTTCAGATAATATATCAGTGTCCCCTTAGTTCTTGGTACGAAGGCATTTAGATAATTAAGCAGGGTCCCCAATGTCCTTGGCACCAGAACCTTCAGATAATCTATCATGGCCCCAGATGTTCCTGGTCTCAGGGGGTTCACATAAATGATCCTGGCGCTGATTTTCATGGTCTCAGGGCATTAGGATAAACATAAGAAAACAAAATAATCATGACCCCCGGAGATTATTAGCCTTTAGAGGTCCTTTAGATAATCATTCGTTGTCCCTGATGTTCTTCAGATAAACAATCATGTCCACCAATGTTCTTGACACCAGGGTCTTCTGATAATCTATTGAGGCCACTGAGGTTCTTGACCTCGGTGTATTCACCTTATATATCATGGCCCATGACCCTTTATGGGCACCTGGGCCGTCAGATAATCTATCATGGCCACTGATGTTGGTACTAACATACTGCTAACTAAGGTCCCCCGCCAGCTCACTTACCTTGCCGTGATCCAGAGCTGACCTCGCGCTGGCCTATTGCCCCTTGACCTATTGTTACGTCCCCGACTCTGATCCCGTGCCGCCCGTTCTGTTAAAATTCCAGCCCCATTTTGAGTCCCCTGCTGGATCTTCATGCTTTGTGCCCTACAGAAAGCTGTGTTCCATGCCCTTCGCTGTTATTGTGATTTCCCGTTGTGACCCCGGTTCCGTTCCTGACTACGCTCCTCTGCTGCCTGACTTGACCTATTGCTCCGTCCCCGACTCTGATCTCGTGTTGCCTGTCCTAACCTCCTGCCTGTCCCCGACTACGATTTTGCTCAACGTCTTTGTACCTCGCCTTGGCTGCCGCCATGGACAAAGTCGCACCTGTGGAACAACCTGGTGGTACCACGCAGCAGCAAGTCTTTGTGGCGGGCTCTAGTGAAAACTGGGTACTACTTAGATTCCGGTCCCTCATGTCAGCTTACGTCATCGTCCGCGGTGGTCCAGTGGGTCCACTACCCCTGGAGCCTGACACTAATACATACTCGATCATGGCCACTGAAGTTCTTGCATTCAGGTTATTCACATAATCTATCACGAACCATGGCCCATGGCACCAGGTCCTTCATATAATCTGTCCAGCCAAAAGCCCTGACGTCCTCCCTCTACAACTGGGTGTCTTGGTCTCAGGCTCTTCAGATAATCAATTAAGGCCCTGATGTTCTTGGTACCAGGGCCTTCAGATAATCTATCATGGCCACTGAGGTTCTTGGCTTCAGGGTATTCACAAAATCTATCTTGGCCCCTTATGGGCATCAGGGCATTCAGATAATCTATCATGGCCACTGATGTTGTTGGTACTAACACATACTCGATCATGGGCACTAAAGTTCTTGGCTTCAGGGTATTCAGATAATTTGTCATAGCTCAAGGCTCCCAAGACACCAGGTCCTTCATAAAATCTATCACAGTACCAATGTTCTTGGTACTAATGCATACTCTATCATGGCCCTGAGGTCCAACCCAACACCCCTCCCTCCCTCCCTCCACCTGGATGTTTTGGTCTCAGGCCCTTCAGATAATCAAGGCACATAATTCTTCATAGCCAAAGAGGTTCTTGGACACAGCGTATTCACATAATTTCTTATGGCCCCAGATGTTTTTGGTACTAAGGAATTATCATACTCCATCGTGGACCCAGATGTTCTTGGTACTAAGGAACTCTTATACTCCATCATGACCACAGAGGGTTTTTGCCTCCAGGTATTCACATATTGTATCATGGCCCCCGATCTTTTTGGCATCAGTGCCTTTAGATAATTGATTATGGCCTCCAAAGTTCTTTGCACCAGGACCTTCAGATAATTGATGATGGCCCTAGATCTTCTTAGCCCCAGGGCCTTCAAATAATCGATCACGGCCCTGATTGGCACCAGGTCCATGGTAAGTAATAAAAAAAACCAAATTCCCTTGTGATATATAAGATCAAGATTTTATTTATACTGAATGATGGCACAAACCATACAACCAATGCGACAACAAAGCCCTGAGATGCGTCTCACATACAGTATTCATCGTCGGCTGCCCCCCGCCGACCGTCCGCTCCATGACCGGGATCTGATTTATCAAAGGTTCTGACCGTAATCTCTATTTAAAAGCGCTAGAAAATACAACAAACTATTAACTTCACAAAGAGGAAGAGATCAGAGACTGCGCCCCCTCCCCAGTGCCTGACCGGAACCATAGACGGGTTCGTTACAGTGGAACAGTGATTGGCTCCGGGTCTGGACCATGCTTGGCGCCGGATGTATCAGCAGTCACTGCTCCGTACAATAGAAGAGGATATAAGCAATGAAATACTGAGAGATAGGCGGCGCCTGGGGTCGTTACAGTATATTGTGCAGCAGGTAGAAGCTCGTCTAGATAATACATGGGGGGTAATGCATGCATTTCCTATAGGCTGAAGTCAAAGGTCAGGTCACACTTCCCCATCCGCTGCTTGTACACCAGGTCAAATTTGTCATTCATGGAAACGGTGAAGATATCTTTCCATAGGCCGACCCTTCCTGGAAAGAAACAAAAAAAAGTGACAATGTTTACCCCTAGGGGGCAGATTCCAACAGCTTGCCCGTTGATGTAGACTTCCTGAATGTCTCCAGACACCACAGGAATTGCTACTCGACCAATCAAGAGTGGCCACGCCCAGTGTTCCTGTGGTGTCAGGAGATATCCAGGATATGGGAGAATCTAAAATGGAGTAGCAGGAAATTTTATCTTACTGAAAACTCCTTTATATGGTTTCAATCATTTGGATAAATAAGGGGCGGGTGGGACAATAAATTTGGGCCTTCACCTAACTGGAAGTTCTTGTAGTGTCACTGGATTCCCTGCAGCTGAACAGTAGCCTCCATGGACCGCGAGACATCACTTCTATTTTAAAGGGCACTTCACTTGCTTGGTTGTCCCCCAGTCCATTGAGACCACTCCTATGACCCCCGCAAAAAGAAGTACAGGAGCAATGCTGGAACTGGGAGCAGGAGTGGGTGAGTATGCATTTCTTTTTTCATATTCCAACTCCAGCCTCCTTGAGGTTTTCTAGATACCCGGAAAACCCCTTTAAAGGGAACCTGTCACCTACTTTCGGCCCACTATATTAGCAGCCTCCTCAGGTAGTGGATGAAATGTCCTTTCTAGAATTCTCTCTTTTAAGTGACATCTAATCCATTTACCTACAACAAATCTCCTCCAAATTTATATGCAAATGAGCAGAGAAGAGCCGAGTCGAGTCGGGCTCAGAAACAATAGGTGGAGCTTTAATTTAGATGCCTATTGTATATTGTGGACTCTAGCTCATACCATGGAAAGGAATTCCATCTTTCAAATGGAATCAGACTTGTGATTCTGTGATCTACAGAAGCCGAGATATGAACAAGTAAATTGATAGTTGGGAATGTGAGCTGCAGACAAAAATCCAATCCATGCCTTTGGGCGTCATTTACTAAGGGGCCGTTTCGCATTTTCCCGACGTGTTACCCGAATATTTCGGATTAGCGCCGATTTTTCCTGAATTGCCCCAGGATTTTGGCGCACGCGATCGGATTGTGGTGCATCGGCGCCAATATACACGCGACGGAAATCGGGGGGTGTGGCTGCAAAAAAAACCCGACGGATTCCGAAAAAACGCAGCATTTTTTTTAAAAAAGTGTCGCTCGACACGCGCTTACCTTCACCCAGGGTAGGACGGTGAACTCCGATGCAATCCGATGGTCTTCAGTGCTGCAGCGACACCTGGTGGACTGCCTTAGTGAATCCGGACCCACATCCACCGCAGAGAACGCGCCGCTGGATCGCGAATGGGCCGGGTAAGTAAATCTGCCCCTTTGTCTTTAATGGTCGTTATCTCAGGTTCTGTAGCTCTCAGAACCACAAGCCTTGCACAATTTAAAAGCTGAGATTCTTTAATTAAATATCATCTAATGACTCATATTATCTAATCTTAAAGCCCAATATAAAGTGTGTTTGTATTCCACCAGTGTTCAGACAGGCCACGTTTAACCTTCTCAATGATGGTGTTATTAAGTTATAGGCTATCAGGGGAGCGTCACTTTAGACACCTATATCTTGGTTTCTGTAGCACCTTGGTTCTGGTATCAGATTAGAGCATGACTCATTTTCATTGTATTCCTAGAACCTTGCTAGAACCTGGAGTCCTGCTCCTCCCTTCAGGCCCTGTACAAGGTATAATCTAATGAATCAACTGTGACTGGAGTGTTCCTTTAAGGGTGCAGTCACACGTGCCACTTGGGAGGGGGGCCTGGGCCTGATTGTTAACCAGAATGCAAGATACCGGGTTCTGGTTACTGATCGCATGTAGCTCACAGAACCACAAACCTGATGTGGTTTGAAAGATGAAATTATGTTCTTTAATATGATACCAGAACCATGATTCTAGCTGCTATAGAAGATACCCCTTCTCTATATTTCATAAGATGTGCTTATTAATCAGTTCTTAGTCAGTGACTAGTAATTGGTTATTGATGACAAGGGGTAGGATGTGTTTTATGAAAAATGTCTCAACATTTTTAAATAACTTTTACATTTGAATGTTGTCCTTTAAGTCTTAGCGTAGTGTTAGCTGAGCCCTCCCCGTATTAATGATGAGACACCCACCTGGCGCCCCTCTCGCTCCTGTAACTGGGACGCATGCAATACAAGCTAATGAAGAACTGACTCTTCAGAATGAAAACAACCAATGAGCTAAAAAGAAGCAAAACACAACTGAAAAATCTCACAACAGCCGCAACGTAACAAAAAAACGGAAGGAACAGGAATGAGGCGTGAAATTAATCGGCATAAAAGAGCATTAAACAGAAATTTTACAGAAATAAATAAGCATAAAAAAGCATTTAACAAAAATTTAGCATGAAAAACATCAAAAAAATAACAGAAATTTAGCATGAAAAACATCAAAAAATAAACATGATAATCATAAAATTAACATAATCAAATGAAACTACGTGATTAGAGAAACATTTATTCAGAAACAGCGCCGCCTGTGGTCAAAGGCTGCGCCTAGTATTGCAGCTTGGCCATATTCACCCGATATTCTGCAATACCAGACCTAGCCTATGGATAAAGGTGGCGCTGTTTCCAGAATTGAAACAATTGTATTCGCCTTATCTCATACAACCCTTCAAAATCGAAGGCAGTATTAACGACATCCTAGAAAATTTACTAACATAATTAAAGGAAATCTACCACCAGGATCGAAGACTGTAAACCAAGCACACTGACATACTGGTGTGTGCTCCTTCTAGCAGGATTAGCTCTTCTTCTAGCTTACAAAAAAAGGCTACATTATGCAAATGAGCATCATTTTGTGTCAATTAACAACTATGGAGCACCTCTGGCTCATTAGCATAATTTTTAAGCCTTTTTTGTAAGAACAAGGGCATATGAAGCTAAAAGAAGAGTAGATCTTCTTTTAGCGTCGTATGCCCTTGTTTTTATAAAAAAAAGGCTTTCAAAATTATGTAAATGAGCATTATTTTGGGTCAATTAACAACTATGGAGCCCCTCTGGCTCATTTGCATAATTTTTAAAGCCTTTTTTTTGCAGAAACAAGGGCATAAGAAGCTAAAATAAGAGCAGATCCTGCCAGAGGGGGTGCACACCAGTATGTCAGTGTGCTTGGTTTACAATCCTTCATCCTGGGGGTAAATTTCCTTAAAAAAATATCTATTAACATTAAGGGGGTTCCCCTGCTTGAAACCCCTCTTTATAAGAGTGGGGAACAGCGGATACCTCTTCGGACGCGTTAGAGGAGAATGGCTGTCAATTCTATTGAATTGGTGTCATTTAATACCACATTTCACCTCTAGTGGCCACTGCAGGAAACTGACTCACTTTTCTCTTTAACTAATCGACAATCACTGGGGATTTACATGTGTTGGCAAATATTAGCATATCATAACAATATGCAAATTTTCATGCATTTTCATGAAGCTACATTACATACCGGTTACGTGTGATGTAGGATTGTGGGAGATGTAGCTGCACAGTGCTGCAATCCAAAAGCACTGAGGTCTGGATGCAGCTCTGGATGTGATTGGAGTATAAGCCATAACTTATAGGGTGCGGGATACTCACCTCTGCCGATAGGAAGCGCTTCTGCGTTGCAGCACTGGTCGATTAGCTGGTGGCAGTGCTCTACTGTGGACTCCAACTGAGCTTTATCATAGGGCACCCCCAAAAACCTCACCAGCTGCTCCACCATTGTGCCCAGGTCCTGGTAAGAGATAAATATACAATGATGTAACAGTCAAACGCTAAAACACCCAACTTAGGGGGGTGCA
This sequence comes from Engystomops pustulosus, assembly GCF_040894005.1. NCBI lineage: Eukaryota > Metazoa > Chordata > Amphibia > Anura > Leptodactylidae > Engystomops > Engystomops pustulosus. Next base: position 17,775,507 of record NC_092414.1, read on the forward strand.
AAGACTCAAAGAGCTGCCCGAATAGCGCCACCCCTCTTCTCAGGCTGTGTGTGGAATTGCAACCCCCGTTCAATTTCCTATATTGGAGTCAACTGCAATACTAAACACATCCCCATGTCACATGGCTTGGATGCAGCACCATCTCATTCATATCAACAGTTTTGAGCTGCAATAATTTTGAGCTGCAATACTAAGCACAGCCACTATGCATTGTGTGGCGCTGTGCTTGGTAGACTGTTATGGGCCACAGTGTGCAGCCAAATGCTGCAATCTCTTCCTACAGTTGATAATATGGGTTCCCGTTATCACTTCCTCACCAATCTGCTATTCATTACATAGCCATAGAATTCTGGAATATCCCTTTAAGAACTCTTTATAGCAATAATATACAAAGCCTGTAACCATGCCTCACCTTGTGCATGTCTTCATACTTTAGAAAAAGTACATTTGAGTCCAAACGATGATCCCAAAATTCATGGACGTGGTCAAACCATGAACCGTAACCCACTGAAGGAGGAAGGTGATAAGGAAAGGTCATAGACTGTAGTAGGACATGGATTTTCCAAGCTAAGAATTTTGATGACATATATCCAGGATAGGTCCTCTGATTGATGGGGTCCAACACCCAGCACCCCTAAAGACCAGCAGCTGATAACAGAGGATGACACAGGAAGTAGACAGCGCCATTCTCTGTGGAGTGGTGGGACTGTGTAACTACAGGTTAGTTCCCATTCAAATTAATGGGATATAATCTGCAATAACCTGTTCTGACCACTTCGCTCAGAACAGCACTGTCTGCTCTCTGTTTTATCCTCTGTTTACCAGCTGCTAAGAACAGCTGATCTGTAGGGGTGCAGGGTGTTGACCCCTACCAATCTGATAATGTGAACCTATTTTCATTCCCAGTATACTCCTGTAATACAGTTGCGGATAAATTCTTGGTATCCCTGCGCGAGGATCATACAGATGAGTGCAGGGAAGGATAGAGAGTACTGTGCAGCTGTGCTGTATGGCTGCACAGTTCTCTCTCTGATCAAGCAGACCAATTTTGAAGAAATATAATCAATTACAGGGAAAGCTCAGGAGCACTATGCTTAAAGGGAGTGTCCAGCCCCTTGAAAACCCCTCTTTTGCAAGCATATACCAAATAAGGACTAAAAACTGATTACTTATATATTTGTAAAAGTATTGTCCGCTTTTTGCCACCACTAGGGGGCTGCTCTGTATTCATCTGTATACAGCTCCTTGAACTGGTGATACATCATACACACTGATTTCTAGTGATAAGTGCAGATACATTTCATTACACATTTCCTATGACAATGTTCTGAGAAAAAAAAATTATTACAAAAAAGGTAGAACAAATAAAAAAACAACAATTTTTTTCTCACATCTGTCATTCATGAATCTTCGGCAGAATTCCTGGAAGGTTCCCCGGTAACTCATTGTCCTCAGAGAGCGGTGGAACTGGTAATAAGACACTACAAGGTCTTTGGGATTACGAGCCATATAGATAACCTGTAATACAATCATATGACCCTGGATTATATGGAGTGTGTGACTACAGTGCGCTTAGGGATCCCAAAATAAATCAATAAAGTTCTCCTTTTTGGACAAGATTCTGATCAGTCGTAATCTGTGAAAAGCCATTGCAGTAACTACTCAGTTTCCCTGCAGTGCCCCCGCAGGTGAAACAAAGTATTACATCAATACATTGAACAGAGAACCTCCCACCCATCTCTATTAACTCAGAACTCCCTATTTTTTAAAGAGATCCCACCACTTCACATATTCCCCATGTTCCTCACCTTGGACTCTCCATTGTGCAGGTCTGTAGGGAGGAATCGGTACGGGAGGTGACTCTTTATAAGTCTGGGAGATGTCAATTCCTGCAGAGAAGCAAATATGAGTCCAATGATGAGTCCTAAAGGGATTGGATGAGATTAGATAAAGATTCCAAGAACAACCCCGCTACTCATGCGTCATCGCTTCATTCTAGAAAGAAAATGGGGGTCATTTATCTTATTTACCCCTTCTCTGCGCTCTTTTTGCGCCTGTTGTGAGTCTATTTTTTGCACCTCATTTGTTTTTGTTGTTTTGGCTCTTTGTCAAATGCAGATTTTTTTTTTAGCCTGATTACGTGCAAATGTTTTAAAAAAGGTGCAATTTTTGGCGTAAATCATACCATTGCCTTTCCTAAGCATGGTCTGGACTGGCGTGTTATTGCACAATTATTTGCGCCCATTTAGGCACACATCAATGTTAAATAAGGTGCAAACATCTGGAAGGAGGAGAAATGCAAAGACAAAATAGGCACAAACCAGGAACTCCGAAGAAATGCTGGAAATAGGCACCGAAAATTGCAGAAATACCCAATGGGTCAGATTTACTTACCCGGTCCTGTTGCAATCCAGCGGCACGTTCTCCGATGAGGATGCAGGTCTTCCGGCGATGTCCACCAGGTGTTGCTGCTGCGCCGAGGTCCGCCGGAGTTCACCAACCTAATCGTGGTGCATGTAAGTGTGTGTCAAGCGACCCTTTTTTTAAAAAAAAATAGAGCGATTTTTCCGAATCCATCGGGTTTTCCGACGGCCACGCCCCCCATTTTTCGTTGCATGCAAGCCGGTGCCGATGCACCACAATCAGATCGCGTGCGCCAAAATCCCGGGGCAATTCGGCGCAAATCAGAAAAGAAATTCAGGGAACTCGGCGGAAAAACGTGATTCGGACCCTTAGTAAATGTGCCCCATTGTGTTTAAAAAGTCTATCAAATACAACCAAAAAAGCCAAATCAAACTAAGATAAATCTGCCCCTAGGGGTCTGCAAAAATAAAATGTACGACGCAGAGGTGTTTGCTGTATGAAGAGGGCCCGCTTCATACAGAGGTGGAGTTTGCTGCACATTGCAGCACACACTCACTGCTAATACCTGCGGTCGGTGCTAGCACCGATCACATGTATTAACCCTGCCGATGTCTCAGAAATCTTCGTTCCGTTCGTCGTTCCCCGAAACGTCATCAGGGAACGGCGATCACTTGCCTCGACAGCCTCAGGTCTTGTTCCCTAGATGAACTAAAAAATAGTAAAAAAAAAAAAATCAAAAAAGGTAAAAAAAAGTTATAAAAAATAAAAATCACAAACATGTTAGGTATCGCCGCATCTCAAAATGCCCAATCTATTCAAATATAAAACAGTTATTTCCCGGTGGTGAACCCTATAACGGAAAATAGCGCCCAAATGTCCAAAACACTACTTTCACATCAAAGTATGAAAAAGTTATTAGCGCTAGAAGAAAATGTTATTACTTTTTTTCGTACACATTCGTTTAATTTTGAATTAATTGAAATTAAATTTTTTTATTAAAACACAATCAAACCTATATAAATTTGGTATCACCGTGATCCTACCGAACAAAAGACGAAAGTAGAGATGTTATTTGGAGCGCACAGCAAAAGTCGTAAAAACTGAGCCCACAAGAAAATGCAGGGTTTTTTGTCAATTTCACCACAGTTGGAATTTTTTTCCAGCTTCCCAGTACACAGCATGGAATAATAATGTCATTGAGAAGTAAAATTTGTTACACAGAAAATAAGCCCTCACACAGCTATGTACATGGAAAAATTAAAAAGTTATGGATTTTTGAAGTGGAGAGCGAGATATAAGAGGAAAAAAAGGGGTTAATATGAGCTCTGAGCTTTGATTGGATACTATAGGCAATGAGTATGAGACAGCTTATCTGTGAGGTAATATGGATAGATAGAGAGACAGGAAGGGAGAGTTAGAGACAGACAGGAGAGTGAGTGAATGACAGAGAAACAGGCAGGGAGAGTGCGAGACAGACAGAGACAGGCAGGGAGAGTGGGACACAGGCAGGGAGAGTAAGTGAGAGACAGACAGGGAGATAGGGAGATAGAGAGACAGGCACAGAGAGTGAGTGACAGAGAAACAGGCAATAAGAGTGAGAAACAGGCAGGAAGAGTGAGTGGGAGAAAGGAAAGGCGAGAGAGAGTGAAAGACAGACAGGGAGAGATAGATACATAGATATAAAATATTTTTGTTAACAAATTCTATTTCGTTAAAAACTATTACTGTTCCGGGAAGCTCAGGGATCTACTGCTAGAAGATAGATAAATAAGAGTCCTAACCAGTCTGACGACATGTGAGGAAAATTGGACTGTCCATGATTCATTGAGGTATGTAAATATGTCGCTGTCGCTGTATAAGGCCGCTTTTACATGACCGTATATAGCAGCCGTATGTACAGCGGCTAGCATACGGCCGCCATAGAAGTGCATGGTGAACGGCACGATATGGTGAGTAAAGGCGGTTCCCTACTTAAGAACACCCGACTTACAGACGACCCCTAGTTACAAACGGACCTCTGCATATTGGTAATTTACTGTATTTTAGCTTTAGGCTACAATAAACAGCTATAACAGTTGATGTCTGTAATTAAGCTTTAGTGTTAATCCTGGTTCTAATGCCAATCCAACATTTTTAAAATCCAATTGTCACAAAAAAATTCTGTCTGGGGTTACAATGATAAAATATACAGTTCTGACTTACGTACAAATTCAACTTAAGAACAAACCTAAAGAACCTATCTTGTACATAACCTGGGGACTGCCTGTACACACATGTGCTCGCCATACCGTGCCATCGCCACATGCTCTATCTTCGGCCACAAGTATGCCCGTGCGGGACTCAACACTCCTACTCTCCAGCGAGACGTGTGCTACGCCCGGGTCGCGGCATGGACGCCGCACACATTAGTGTGAAAGTGGCCTATGTCACAACACTGGTCACAAATCATGGCAAGACGACCCGTGGCAGGGCCACCACAGAGCTGGCATCATCCTCAACCACTGGCGAGGTGTGAGGCATGATGCCCTCTGTGCCAGCTTATTTCTAGATGATTTCGTGGAATTGTGATGTTCCCGGCTGTACATGAGATTCCCAGAACTGATAAGTAGCTGCCAGAGAGAGAGGAGACGTCTTACACAAGACCTGAAGAAGTCATTTATTAGGTTTGAGCAGCCAAATATTCCAGGAAAACCGGAGTAGTAGGTGATGGGGGAGAAGCAAGTTCTATCTGCAATACCAGATACAGACAAGGGAGGCGCTATTTTTACAGATGCTAGACATAGAGAAAGTGGGCTGGACTGCAAAATCAGACACAAACAGACGTGGCGCTGTTTCGGGAAGGACAGTCTACATGTTTTTTTTGGTACAACCCCTTTAATGGACTGTGACTGATCAGTCATATCATGCGATATAATCCCAGACCCTAAAAAATAACACCCTGTACCTTTATAATATCCAAACCAGGCTGTGGATATTCAAGGACCGGCAGCTGCTCGTCGATGTTCATCAGTCCGATCTCATCGGGGTCGGCTCCCTGACTCACGAGATACACAATCTCCTGGAGCAGGCTAGTTCCTACATGACAATAGATAGAAAAACATAAAAAAATTCTATATTTTTAAGACTGTAAACATTTGATACAACCTTTGTTTTTTTTTAAAAATTATTTTTGATAACTACCTAGATACCGCGGCAGTGATGGACAGTGGCATCTGTGGAGTTCAGCCATTTGAATCTGAAGTGACTCTGATCCCAACCATTGCAACAAAGTGCCTGTACTAATCACATGCGGATCAGTAGGGTTGTCAGGTATTGGACCAGTACCAAAGACATCACAGATGCCTAGGGTATCTATGGCGCCACCTATATGGCTCCAGGTACCAGAAGAACCACGTTCTCCAGTACCGGGGCCATGTACAATAAGCTTTTACAGACATCATGAGTATGACAGCTCCAGCATTGAAGCTTAATATCTTATAATTTATTCATATTCACTTAGATAATCCGGGAATTTCACTATTGTCACAAGCGCAGTAAATTGGGGACCTGAAAGGAGAGCAGGGTGGTTTTAAGGGTTAAAGAAAATAATGGCTGATGTCTTTAAAGATCAGCACCTGTCTGTGGTTGTGTCTGGTCAATGGAGTAGAACTTCAGTACCACACGCGACCTGTGGACAGAGGTGGCGCTGTTTTTTGAAGATAGATCCTGGACAGAAACTATAAGGGACATTAGTGGGGCATTTTACTAATTGAGGCCACTAAAGGGTACAATATTTACTGTGGGGGAACATTAGGGGGTGGGACATGGGCGGGGCTTACAAGTTGAAAGTCTTGAAAGTTTAAAGGTATGGGTCCCTCTAAACTTTTACAATAACCAATACATTACAGTTTGGGGGCTAGTACAGAATTCACATAATACGTCTCGTATTTCCGCCCTTATTGCACGGATTTGGCAGGATGTGACGACACCCGTTTTTTAACTATAAAACAACGACTAATCGCTAAATCATGGCGATCAGTGATATCGTTAGGGGGGGGGGCACTCATTTTCCTTGCAGTGGCCACTACTGGTAAAATCTAGCATTGCACCATATGAATAGCTGGTCATATAATACAGGGACAGGTGAGGTCCTCCAGAGCTGCTCTTTGTTAGAGGACCTGCACTCTGATTAAAGGGGTGTTTTACCTTATAAAATGATGGGGTTTATTTAACTATTATGCAGTAACGCTTCTGCATCACTAACTTAGATGGGGGTCATCTGTTTTGGTCTCATAGCCAGGGACAACTCTTAAAGGGAAGAACAAAAATGATCATTCAGCAGTACACCAACCATACATTCCCTTTAAAGGGGTTTAAAAAACATGGCTGCAGTCTTCCAAAAACAGCGCCACATCTGACAGTGGGTAGTGTGTGGTATTGCAACTAAGCTCCATTCATTTCTATACAGCTGAGCTGCAATACCTGCACAAACCATGGTCAGGTGTGGTGCTGTTTTTGGAAGAAAGCAGCCATGTTTTTCAAACTCAGGAAAACCCCTTTTAGTCCCAGGATTAATGAAAATCTCATAAAATGGACCCCCACTACAAAGTGATGCCATATTTGATTGATTTGTGGTGTCCTACCCCCTTAATAGAGGGAGTTCTGAAGCACGGGACCCCTATTATGTACTAATATTGCTATGAAGGGGACAAGAATCGAGTCTTATGAGGAAAACTGGACAGATTTATTAAAAAATGGTCAAAAATCATGGATAGTGATAAGTTACCCATGACAACCAATCACAGTGCATCTTTCATCTGTTAAAAGCAGATTACAAAATGAAAGCAATGCTGTGATAGGTTACTTTGGAAAACAAGCCAATTTGTTTATAATGCCGCCATTTTTAAGCTTCATATCACAACACCAGCTTTTAAAGGGGTGATCCATAAATAACATAAATGTTATCTACGTAGAGAATCAGTGATTTATATATGCGGGGGTCCGATGATCACTAAAATTGGGGTACAGAGCCCCCAAGTCTGAGTTATATGACTGGAGCAGTGGTCACACATATACCCTCCTGCTGCTCCATCTATTTAAAGGGGAGTTCCATTAACCAAAGGGTAAATCCTCATAGCTCACAAATTATTTTTTAATCTTTTTTTATAATTATTTTTTGGGAAACCCCCTTTTTAAGGGTCTCACATGCCAAAATTTATATCCTTCAAAACAATGGCGACTTTTCCATCCCTTGTATATCCGTGTTATCTATTGCCCTTTATCGTTGGGCAGGAAAACTAAAAGCTATATTCATATTTTAAATATTCTACAAAAAAAAACTATAAAAATCTGAAATAAATAGAATAATTAGGCAGAAATTTGCATATTTTTGCATAATTATTCAGTTTTTTTCCCCAACATGTGTGACCCTTAGAGAGGTTTATCCCCCCCAAACAATATAATATAAACAATATATCAATAATTGGCGCAAAATCCTCTATTACGCTTTATCGTAGAGGCAGTATACTAAAAAAATATTAAGATTTTTCATATTCTGCAAACCTGGCACCGAAGCGGTTAATAAAAACTCGAAAAAATCTCCAGAAAAAGTCCCGACTATTGACCGAGACGTAAACAGAATTCCCATGATTCCGTCCTTATACGCGCCAGCCGCCCCCCCACCCCTGATGTCACCGCCATCCGTCGTATCAGATTTTACTATATCGCAGCAGCGGGTTTGTTACAATGTAAGTTTCCATATCTCAATTTGCAGACAGACGCCCTCAACTCCCCCCTGAGGCAGCCCCCCTGCCAGCCTCACCTGACCCCCGATGGCCACCCAATGCAGCCCCCGGCCAGTGCACGGTGATATTAACCCCTTCCAGCCCGTATTGCATGTACCTGATTTGGGATAGGTGACAATCCAGATGTCGTTCTCTCTTACAGGGAAGTCAGCAATCTCCTCCATCTTCCCTCTGCAGAATGGGGGTAACCTGATGCCATTGTATTCAAAGTACTTGCTCTCAAACTCCACTGGGGTGCTGGGGGTCTCTGCCTCACTCTCTGCCATGCTCGGGGGGTGCAGTAGCAGCAGGTGATGGGGGGCCGGAGATGCAGGATGCTCACAGGCGATGATGTAATGCGATGCTGAGGATGCAGCAAACACAGCGACATCTAGTGGTCACCAGACGCCGGTGCAGGCAGGGAGAAGCCGGCCAGCGCGCACGCGCAGCACTCCCTCACCGCCTCTAGGGAATTGTCAGGGTTGCTTTTTTCTGTGAATGAAGCCCCATAATTGTGTAATTACAGCTCTGCCTCCTCTTACCCTGGGCCGCAGCTGCTGTTATGAAAGCTCCGTGCAATAATATATTACATGTGCATCACAGGGGAGGGATATATGTATTAGAAGGGGAGTGTATGATCAGATTTACGAGATTATAATCATAAAACACTTCATATCATTTGTGTTTGTTATTTTTTTTTATCTGTTTATATGAGTTATACTGTTCAGCACCTGTGGTGTGTATTATGATGTTCTGCAGCAGCTGTGGTGTGTATGATGATGTTCTGCTGCAGCTGAGGTGTGTATTATGATGTTCTACAGCAGCTGACGTGTGTATTATGATGTTCTGCAGCAGCTGACGTGTGTATTATGATGTTCTGCAGCAGCTGACGTGTGTATTATGATGTTCTACAGCACCTGAGATTTGTATTATGAGGTTCTGCAGCAGCTGAGGTGTGTGTTATGAGGTTTTCCAGCAGCCGAGGTGTGTATTATGAGGTTCTACAGCAGCTGAGGTGTGCATGATGAGGTTCTGCAGCAGCTAAGGTGTGTATTATGAGGTAGTGCAGCGGCTGAGGTGTGTATTATGATGTTCTGCAGCAGCTGTGGTGTGTATTATGAGGTTCCTCAGCAGCTGAGGTGTGTATTATGATGTTCTGCAGCAGCTGAGGTATGGATTATGATGTTCTGCTGTAGCTGAGGTGTGTATTATGATGTCCTGTAGCAGCTGAGGTGTGTATTATGATGTTCTGCAGCAGCTGAGTTGTGTATTATGATGTTCTGCAGCAGCTGAGGTGTGTATTATGAGGTTCTGCAGCATCTGAGGTGTGTATCATGTGGTTCTGCAGCAGCTGAGGTGTGTATTATGAGGTTCTGCAGCATCTGAGGTGTGTATCATGAGGTTCTGCAGCAGCTGAGGTGTGTATTGAATGGTAGGTAGATATAAGATCGTTGATAGAATTGAAAAAGGAAATTAGATCAGGATCAAGAGTCATAATAATCTTTTCCATAAGCCACTTACATAATCTGACTAATATCCCAGTAACTTCACCTACCTGAGAACAACTGTGCCAGGATATTACTGGATTATCTGATTTTCCGGGATTAGGCCGGGATTATGAGTCCATTGTGGGGTATTACAGGGGTTTTGGGCTCAGACCACAGTGGGCAGATGTTACGTCACCAAAAGCTCACGAAATTCTATCACGTGACGACGCGGCATCTATCAGGGCCTCGGCATTTCTTGAAGTCTAAACTGAAATTGGAACCAAATCTCCCTTAATCTTATGTTTGACTCCTGTATATCCAATAAGGAATCACATTTTTGAGGTATCAGGTAAATTGATGTAATTAAAGGGGGTTTTCTACTTTCTGTATATTGGACTACTAGTGATCTGATCCATTGGTTAGGTCTAATATTATTAAGCTGTAACATCCCTTTAAGGAGGGCGGGGGGGGGGGGGGGGGGTCTCCCATTCCAGACTTCTCTCTATTAACTTGTTTAGATGTTTTTTTTCATTCTTTGATTTGAACTGTTTATTAGGAAGTAATGTAGAAGGGGAGTATCATGTGACTGCGTAACAGACTACACAAATTCTGTTCGTAGTCTGTTACCAAGGAGACACATACAGAAGCATAGTGCTGTAGTTTCAAATTCAAAAAGATACATTTTTAATTAAGAGGGGTGTAGAAATGGGAAAGGGGCACAGCGCCAATCACATGAGGTCATTCAGCATTTTCTACTTGTTGACCGGTTTGAGGGGAAGTTGCCTGAGCAAAAAGTTACTGCATATGCCATAGTGGTCCATGAGTCTGTGTATCAACATCACTCATGTAAAGGAGTGAAACTGAAAAGCTAAGCCTTGTGGCACTTTAAAGGGAACCTGTCAGTTAAACCTAACTGAACATATCTTTGAAAACTGCTATTATACAGCAGTACAACTATCCCTATATTGTTCCTCCCCAGGCCTGCAAAATTCAACAGTCCGTTCATAAAGTTGACTTAGCATCTGTGCAAATGACTCGATGTGAATCCGATCATCGTCTTTCCTTTGAGATGAGGCCAGCAAATGACTATTCTTCCAGCCCTGCCACACCTTCAACTTCCTGAGAGAGACGCTGGCTGTGTGACACACTGAAGAGAATTTCTGATGGAGGGGGGGAATGAGCGAGTTGAAAAAGACTCTGGATGTGTGTGGCTCGCTGAAGATAAATCCTGAGGGAGGGGAAATCAGTGAGTTAAGAGACGCTGGATGTGTGTGAGTCGCTGAAGAGAAATCAGCTTCTTCATTTCCCCTCCTTCAGGAATTCTTTTAAGCGAGTCACACAGCCAGCATCCCTCTCATTCTTAGAGTCGAGTTGGCGCCATTGGCCCCTTGAAAATCAGAAACCAGGAGGCATGGCTGAGATGATAGAACATGAATATGCATAGGTGGCGCGTCAACTTTCCACAGAACAGACTGTGGAACTTTACAGGGATGGAGTAGAACAATATAGGGATAGTTGTACTGCTGTATAATAGCAGTTTTTAAAGATATGTTTAGTTAGTTTAGGGTTAGTTTAACTGACAGGTTCCCTTTAACAGGCCTCTTTGTCATGACAGAAACATCAATACCCATCATTGTCGATAATAATGAATAATAATAATTCCTTTATTTATATAACGCAGCGCTGCACAGAGCTTGCCAAATCGGTCCCGAACATGGAGAGAACATATAAACTTTATGCAGATGTTGACCCTGGGACTTAAACCCAGGACCCCAGCACTGCAAGGCTGTAATGCTAACCACTAAGTCACCGTGCTGCCCACATGCTTAGTAAGTACAATCCATCTGGGGTATTTATAGTAGTCTTCTTTATGCCTTCTGTACTGTCCATTTAAAGGGATTTGCCTATTTAGTGTATAATGGATGAATTGAATTGGTAACAGATCCCTTTAAGATTTTGTTTCCCTCTCATAATGGATTCCCAATGCTCCATTCGTCTATATCTCCTTTCAATTGATTTCTTGTTAGTGATGTAATGGATGATGCTTCCCCTGTCTGTCTGATGTGAAGTGGTGTCTGGATAACATGGAGAGAGCGTGCATACATTAAGGCTGGTATAACAAACCATATACATCCATAACCCCCTGCTTAAAGGGGATGTGTCCATCAATTTCTAATCAGCCCTTTCTGGCCCTTTAAGATACCTTCTACTACTTTGACTACACACTTATTCTGCATGATCAGCGTCTTGAAGATTGGGACGATGTATCAGGGACTTTGCAACTTGTTGCAATGATTCCAAATTGATAAACCTGCAATAAAATCTAAATCAGAGTTTCAATGACATCACAGGTCAGAAAGTGAAAGCGTCACCTCAGGGAGGAATATGGGTGAGAGGCCACGTCATTGTAAGGTCTATAGAAATTCAACAAGGCCCTTAGGCCCCTGCCAACTGCAGCTGTAAACTACAGGGAACCCTGGTACCTACAATTTCTTATGACATAAAATTTAAAGGGGTTTTACAAGACTTTAATGGTCACTTATTTTTTATAGGATAAGTGAATTTAATTAACTTGGTAATGTATCTCATCAGAGCAAAATGCTTCTTTCTCAATATATTAGGCTCTTTTGCAGCTGCTGCAGCTAAAAGTAAGTTTCCATATCCCCCTCCAGTGCTTTATTCACATAAGTACAAGTGAGTTCTTCTCTACAATGTCCTATGATCCTGCTGATACTTCTAAATGAGAGAGGAGAAGTATAAGAACAGACAGAGGCAGCTGGAGATAATACTGAGTTTCTTTATCGCCCCAAGTGCTTTATTCAAATGAGCACTGGTCAATTTTTCTCTATAATGTTCTATATGATCCAGCGGATGCTTTACAGTAAGGGAGGTGATAATGTACATGATTACAGACAGAGGCTGCTGGAGATTTACTAATTTTATTTATCACCCCTAGTGCTTTATTCAAATCAGTACAGGTCAATTCTTCTCTATAATGTCCTATATGATCCTGCAGATGCTTCTGAGTGAGAGATTATGGACAGAGGCTGCTGGAGATAATAGTAAGTTTCTATCTCACCACAAGTGTTTTAGGCCCCTTCCACACTTGCGTTGCAAATCACGTCAGAGTTTGATCAGGGTGCGATCAGGGTTTGGTCAGTGAAAAACTGACATTTTGCATCAGAGTGCAATCAGTTTTCAGTCAGAGTTTGTTCAGTGTCTCAGGTTTTCACGCACGTTTTCAATGCAATTTCAATGCGTTTTTCACGCGCAGGTAATCCGCGTGAAAAGGACCTTAGGACTGAGCTCTAACTTTTCTATGGCAATTGATGCGTGAAAAACGCATTGCACTTGCATTGCACTTGCAAGTGTCTCAGAGTGCGATGCGTTTTTGATGCGTCTCCATAGACTTGTATGGTGCGTTTTTCACGCGCGTGACTTGCAAAAGTAGAGCAAGTCGAGATTTAAACGCGTGTTAAAAAAAACGCACATGTGTGCGTGAAAAAAAATCCAAGTCTGAAAAAGCCCATTGATTATAATGGATCAGAGTGTAATGCAAGTTCCGCGCGTCAAGAGCACGTGCAGAAAAAGCGTGTTAAAAACGCAAGTGTGGAAGGGGCCTTATTCACATCAGTACAGGTCAGTTTTTCTCTATAACATCCTGTATAATCCTATAGTGTCCTATATGATCCTGCTGATGTTTCTGGGTGAGAGGGGATATACATAATAACATGCAGAGGCCGTAATAGTAAGAGGTAATAGTAAGTTTCTATCTCACACCAAGTGCTTTATTCACATCAATTTAGGTCAGTATTTCTCTATAATGTGCTACATGATCCTCATGATACTTCTGAGAGAGAGTTATGGAGTAGATTCTCTATAATATCCTGCATGATCCTGCTGATGAAGGGTGCCCCCGACTGTATAAGAAGGGTGCCCACAGACTTGGGGTGTCCTAGTGTTGCAATTTATTACATGGGACGTTTGCACTTTAAATAGGGGTGGTATTTGCTTCCTTTCTCCTCCCTGCTGCTGCTGCTCTGCCCCTCCCATACCTGAGCCTTTATAGGGCAGGCACTGGGCCTGCACTTCCTCTTGCCCGCGCCATCTTCAAGCTGTCCCTCCCTCCCTCCCTACTGTTACTTGGTTTTTGTTTTTTGATGTTTTCGGTTTTCGGTGATCATCTCAAGTCACAGCTGACGGAAAATGGGAATTGATGTGGATTTTGCCCGGAAGTCGAAGTGCTGATTCGGGAGTCCGGTTGAGCAAACCGCTTCGGGCAGCGATGGTTTACAAAGAGACGGACGGAGATTGTGGTTAATTTTGAGTATTAAAGTAATAATGGTTTTCGGTGATCATCTCAAGTCACAGCTGGCGGAAAAGAGAATTGATGTGGATTTTTTTCGGAAGTCGAAGTGGTGATTCGGGAGTCCGGATGAACAAACCGCTTCGGGCAGCTATGGTTTGCAAAGAAACGAACAGAGATTGCGGTTGATTTTGAGAATATTAAAGTAATAATAATTGAGTTTATCAGCAATAAATAGCTGTGACCTTTTCTGCCCAACAGGAAGCCTCGTGTCATCATTCCTTAGTTATGTTTAGTTATAAATGGTTTATGGGGTTAATGTTACGGGTAGGATTATGTATCTTTACTAAAGTGCCTTAATGTGTAGTTAAATGGGTAATGTTTACTACCTCCCAGTCTGCCAGTGATAGGAGATAGACACAGAAGCTTCTGTAGCTAATAGTAAGTTTCTATCTCACCTGTAGTGCTTTATTCACATCAGTACAGGTCAGTTCTTCTCTACAATTGCGTATATGATTGTGCAGATGCTTCTTAGTGAGTGAGGAGATACATGATTATGGACAGAGGCTGCTGGAGATAATAGTAAGTTGCTATCTCACCCCAAGTGTTTTATTCACATCAGTACAGGTTAGTATTTATCTATAACATCCTATATAATCCTATAATGTCCTATATGATCCTGCTGATGTTTATTAGTGAAAGAGGAGATACATAATTACAGACAGAGACTGCTGGAGATAATAGTAAGTTTCTATCTCAGCCCAAGTGCTTTATTCACATCAGTACAGGTCAGTTCTTCTCGATAACATAATGTATGATCCTATAATGTCCTATATGATCCTGCTGATGCTTCTGAGTGAGAGGGGATATACATAATAACAGACAGAGGCCGTAATAGTAAGAGGTAATAGTAAGTTTCTATCTCACACCAAGTGCTTTATTCAAATCAATAGAGGTCAATATTTCTCTATAATGTGCTACATGATCCTCATGATACTTCTGAGAGAGAGAGAGAGAGTTATGGAGTAGATTCTCTATAATATCCTGCATGATCCTGCTGATGCCAGTGATAGGAGATAGACACATATAAAACAGAAGCTTCTGAAGATTATAGTAAGTTTCTATCTCACCTGTAGTGCTTTATTCACATCAGTACAGGTCAGTTCTTCCCTACAATTGCATATATGATTGTGCAGATGCTTCTTAGTGAGTGAGGAGATACATGATTATGAACAGAGGCTGCTGGAGTTAATAGTAAGTTTCTATCTCACCCCAAGTGCTTTACTCACATCAGTACAGGTTAGTATTTCTCTATAACATCCTATATAATTCTATAATGTCCTATATGATCATGCTGATGCTTCTGAATGAAAGGGTATACATAATAACAGACAGAGGCCGCTGGAGATAATAGTAAATTTCTATCTCACCCTAAGTGCTTTACTCACATCAGTACAGGTCAGTTATTCTCTATAACATCCTGTACGATTCTGCTGATTCTTCTCAGTGATAGAGGAGAGACACAGGCATAGACAGCGGCTGCTGCAGCAGATAGGAGGATACTATCTCACGACAAGTGTATAATTTCCATCAGTACAGGTCAGTATTTCTCTGTAATGTCCTATATGATCCTGATGATACTTCTGAATGAGAGAGAAAGTTATTGAGTAGACTCTCCTCTACTTTCTGTGTGCAGTGTATGGGAGACATCATAGAAGTTAGTCTCCACCACCGGCTCGGAGACAACTGAGAATTACAGATAGAGCTTGCTGAGGGGAAAACTGCTAAACAATACAGAATACAAGTCATATAAAGTTATATATAATCCTGCGGATGCTTCTTGTATAGAGAGTTATAGCAGCCAGTCTCCACCACCGTCTCTGAGACAACTGAGAACAACGGTGAATATCATAAACCCATCTCATTCTGTAGAACGTTGCAAAACCCAAGCTGGCAATATTGGGACAATGATGTCATGACACATGGTCATAAATGTAATCTCGCCCAGACATCTGAAGGTTATTACAATACAATATCAGTTTACTGGTGGTTTTCAGCAGAACTTTAGCCTCGCTGCCAGCCTGGATCTGTATCTGGCGTCATATGGCACAAAAATAAAATGCTATCCAACTATTCTCACTGAATTCTCCTGATTTTGCTATCGCTTAGCGCTCTTTTTACACTGCAGCATGTCTGCCATCACTATACAGTATATCGTTAAGTGCAGCTTTGGTAGTGTCTGGAGTATAAACATGAGCATGATAAATGTTTCATTTTACAGACATACTAAATATATACAAGAAGCCATAAAAATTGTGAATGCAGCTTTTGTTGTAACTGGAGCACAAGCTATGCTAATCCGGGGTTAGACAGATAACGCTCTATAGCAATGGTAGACCAATGCTGGATTCAGATAAAGCACCAGCACTATACAGCAAACAGCTGTAAGGGTCTGCAGCTACAGCTCTGTCAGGAAACAGCATCATTGCAAATGCAGCTTTGACTGTGACTGGAGTAGAAGATATCATTTAGTTCAATAGAGTCCTAAATGTTAAGTGTAGGCAGGGATGAACCTAAACTCCCTGAGGCAAGATATAGATCGGCACCCCCTCCACCCCATCAGGTTATTTATTTTTAGTAAGTGGGTTCTCCATGATATGTCTAACACCCATGCTGACATCTGGTGTTAAAAGACAATGATTTTAGGTGTCAGGTCCTGCTTGGAAACGGGTCACTGCACACCTGATGCTGCCCTCCATATTGCTGAAGATGTTGCAGCCTGAGGTAAGAGGCTCAACTCGCCTCAGGAATGTTAAACCTGTATGTAGGCTCCATTAAAATGGCTAGCACAACATAGTGCCAACTCTGTATGACAAACTTTGCCAAATTGGATTGACCCTTTTTGGCCAAAGGTCAGTGTTGTGGGTGGATATTGTACTCTCGCTGGGCCCCTACTGTCATACAGTGATAAGTGAGTCTGCAAAATCTCTCTACATAACTGGAAGGTGCTGGTAACTATCTCATCCAGGAGAGACATGTGCCATCCCCATGCAGTCGTATAGCAAGTGAAGCATAGCCCCTATAAACATCTCCTTCCTTCTGGGTTTTAACATCACAAGTCACATGACTGCAAGGACCCAAGAATTTGTTGGCTGTTGAAATTCCATCTTTGTTTGTATTGGTTTAGGGATCCTTGGGACCCCCTTGGCTGTACCTTGGAAACAAATTTAAGAAACTCTTTCAAAGAATTGCATTAAAGCTCATGAACGCAAGTTAGGCCCCATCCACAGGATAGGACCTAACTTGCTGATCAGTGCTGAGACCCCCACAGATCACGAGAATGGGGACTCTGTTGGACCCCTCGTCGCCCCTCAGACTAATGAAAAAGACGGCCGCGCATGACTGTTCTGCGGCGCCCCTCGTTCTCGTGATCTGTGGGGGGGTCTCAGCACAGAGACCCCCACCGGTCAGCAAGTTAAGCCCTATCCTGTGGATAGCGCCTAACTTGCGTCCGTGGGAAAACCCCTTTAAATGGTTCTAGGGTGTACCAAGACTTAGGGTGGTTTCACATTGCCGTTATTTTTTCACATCAGTGATTTTTCACTGAACCCATTTTGGCTTATGGACATATACAGACTGGTTTTCTCTTCCTGCACGGTGACCCAGTGGTTAGCATTACAGCCCTGCAGTGCTGGGGTCTTGGGTTCAAGTGGACATATACAGACTGGTTTTCTCTTCATGGCTTCAGTAATTTTTCACTGATGCCTTAATGACCCATTATTTTCAATAGGTTTTTTCACACCAGTTTTTTTTCATTGATCAGTGATCAGTTTATAACCTGTTGTTTTTTGGTTCACTGACAACATTGGATCAGTGTAAACGGTGTGGAAAAGCCCATTAAAATTAATAGTTCAGTAAGACATTACTGAAAAATCACTGAAACCAGGAATAATAATAATTCCTTAATTTATATAGCGCACACAGATACCGTAGCGCTGCACAGAGCTTGCCTAATCAGTCCTGTCCCCAATGGGGCTTACAATCTAATCAACCTACCAGTATGTTTTGGAGTGTGGGAGGAAACTGGAAGACCCGGAGGAAACCCACGTAAACACGGAGAGAATATACAAACTCTTTGCAGATGTTGACCCTGGGACATGAACCCACTGCACTGCAAGGCTGTAGTGCTAACCACTGAGCCACTGTGCAGGAAGAGAAAACCAGTCTGTATGTATCCAGAAGCCAAAATGGGTTCAGTGAAAAAAAACACCAGTGTGAAAGCAATTCAACAAACTGGGTCAGAATTAATGGTTTTGTTAATAAGTTATCAATTTCAAGTTTAGGGATTATATGGAACCCCATGGCGGTACCTTACAACTGAATTTTAGAAAAGATGCATTGGAGCAATTCCTTCATTGCTATGCTGATGATCCAGATCAGAACCTGGCAATCTAGATTTCAAAGGAATACTAACACTGCCTTACATCCCATCCCTTTCCTTCCTTGGTTGAGCTAGATGCACATATATGTTTTTTTTCTTACAAAGTAACTATGTAACACAACAGCACTAGTGCTAAAGTCACCTTTAAATGAGTAGCCAATAAGCTAATAGGATGGCAATGTGATGGGGTGAGTATTGGTGGTGACCCTGGTTGGCCTATGGAATAGCCTTGGACTAAGGTGAGGTCAGTTCTTTACATTGTATCTTTTATGTTGTTATTCTCGCCTGTTATTATCATGGCTGTTATCATTGCACTTTGTATTACAGTAAGTGATACGTTGTATCTCAGAGATAAGGAATCTGTTGTTTCTCTGTATAAAGCTTCAGTAAAGTTACATGTATGTTCATAGGCCGAGCTATAGGATCCTGAGGTCTATGCTAGTCCTTTAAGAGAACATGTTTAGCTCTGTGTGTATGTCATAGCAGAAGTTGTGGTCATTGCACTTTTATACACTTATTAATACTGAAAAGGATTCCCAATATTAAAAACATTTAATATAAAAAAGAGAAATCTCTAAAATGTCCTGTATGATCCTGATGCTTCTGTGTGTGTGAGGTACAGAGTTATGGAGTAGATTCTGTACTTCTGTACTGGAAGGTGTAATGTCAAAAATATAGCGCCTCTTAAGGCTAAGAATAGTGAGTGCAGCTCAGGAGTATAAAACAGGATGTAACTCAGGATCAGTACAGGATAAGTAATGTCATGTATGTACACAGTGACTGCACCAGCAGCAGAATAGTGAGTACAGCTCTGGAGTGTAATACAGGATGTAACTCAGGATCAGTACAGGATAAGTAATGTCATGTATGTACACAGTGACTGCACCAGCAGCAGAATAGTGAGTGCAGCTCTGGAGTATAATACTGGATGTAACTCAGGATCAGTACAGGATAAGTAATGTCATATATGTACACAGTGACTGTACCAGCAGCAGGATAGTGAGTGCAGCTCTGGAGTATAATACAGAATATAACTCAGGATCAGTAAGGATAAGTCATGTCATGTATGTACACAGTGACTGCACCAGCAGCAGAATAGTGAGTGCAGCTCTGGAGTATAATATAGGTTGTAACTCAGGATCAGTATAGGATAAGTAATGTCATGTATGTACACAGTGACTGCACCAGCAGCAGAATAGTGAGTGCAGCTCTGGAGTATAATACAGGATGTAACTCAGGATCAGTACAGGATAAGTAATGTCATGTATGTACACTGTGACTGCACCAGCAGCAGAATAGTGAGTGCAGCTCTGTGGTATAATACAGGATGTAACTCAGGATCAGTACAGGATAAGTAATGTCATGTATGTACACAGTGACTGCACCAGCAGCAGAATAGTGAGTGCAGCTCTGGAGTATTATACAGGATGTAACTCAGGATCAGTACAGGATAAGTAATGTATGTACACAGTGACTGCACCAGCAGCAGAATAGTGAGTACAGCTCTGGAGTATAATACAGGATGTAACTCAGGATCAGTATAGGATAAGTAATGTCATGTATGTACACAGTGACTGCACCAGCAGCAGAATAGTGAGTGCAGCTCTGGAGTATAATACAGGATGTAACTCAGGATCAGTACAGGATAAGTAATGTCATGTATGTACACAGTGACTGCACCAGCAGCAGAATAGTGAGTGCAGCTCTGGGGTATAATACAGGATGTAACTCAGGATCAGTACAGGATAAGTAATGTCATGTATGTACACAGTGACTGCACCAGCAGCAGAATAGTGAATGCAGCTCTGGGGTATAATACAGGATGTAACTCAGGATCAGTACAGGATAAGTAATGTCATGTATGTACACAGTGACTGCACCTGCAGCAGAATAGTGAGTACAGCTCTGGAGTATAATACAGGATGTAACTCAGGATCAGTACAGGATAAGTAATGTCATGTATGTACACAGTGACTGCACCAGCAGCAGAATAGTGAGTGCAGCTCTGGAGTATAATACAGGATGTAACTCAGGATCAGTACAGGATAAGTAATGTCATGTATGTACACAGTGACTGCACCAGCAGCAGAATAGTGAGTGCAGCTCTGGGGTATAATACAGGATGTAACTCAGGATCAGTACAGGATAAGTAATGTCATGTATGTACACAATGACTGCACCAGCAGCAGAATAGTGAGTGCAGCTCTGGGGTATAATACAGGATGTAACTCAGGATCAGTACAGGATAAGTAATGTCATGTATGTACACAGTGACTGCACCAGCAGCAGAATAGTGAGTGCAGTTCACTACAGAATACAGTGAATAGTTTGGGTATGAGGAGGAGGAGCTCAGACTACATGACGTGTCATTTAGCAGATTGCTGTACGTGACGTCAGGACCCGGCTACTTCATCACGTGATGTGGCGCATTCCTCCGGGTGACGTCACTAGCTGGGATTCCTCAGTGCGCAGGGCGGGGGGCCGGTCTCCCGGTTCGTGCTGTGATTGGCCGCGGCTGCAGTGTGGTGCCGCCCCGGTGGGCGGGGCGGTGGGTGTGAGTGCTGGCTGTATATCCTATGTGCAGGGTGATGTCCTCCCAGTGACCGGCTGCTCCCGTCCTCCCGCACTGCTCCGCCGCCGCCGCCGCCGCTGTGATGTATGACCGGGAGCGCGGCTGGAACTTGTCCTTCGCCGGCTGCGGCTTCCTCGGTGTCTACCATGTGGGCGTGTCCAGCTGCCTGCAGGAGCGGGCGCCGCATCTCATCACCGCCGCCAGCAAGATCTACGGAGCCTCCGCCGGAGCCCTCAACGCCGCGGCGCTGGTGTGTGGCTGCTGCCTGGGTGAGTGCGCGGAGCGCCCCCTGCTGGGACCTCCATACACACTGCACCCCAAATCTGTAACACAGGGCATCCCCCACCCTTATATATGATGGGGGCCCCCTCAACTACACACACTGCACCCCAAATCTGTAACACAGGGCATCCCCCACCCTTATATATGATGTGTCACCCTCAACTACACACATTACACACCAAATCTGTAACACAGGGCATCCCCCACCCTTACATTTGATGGGGTCCCCCTCAACTGCACACATTGCACCCCAAATCTGTAACACAGGGCATCCCCCACCCTTATATATGATGGTGTCCCCTTCAACTACACACACTGCACCCCAAGTCTGTAACACAGGGCATCCCCCACCCTTATATATGATGGGGTCCCCTTCAACTACACACACTGCACCCCAAGTCTGTAACACAGGGCAATTCCCCACTCATGTATGATGGGGACCTCTGTATTTCACCCCAAATCTGTAACAGTTCATTCCACACCCGGTGCATTCTAATGACTCCCTGAATTACCCACATTGTACCCCAGAGCTCCCCCCACCATATACCTCCTCACCCCAAATCTCTGACACTGGGCTCTCCCCCATCTCATACAAGATGTAACCTCTTCACTAATAATAATCTTCATATAGTGCCATCATATTCCATAGCACAAATCTGTAAAACAGGGCATCACCCCCACCTCATTTGTAGCTGGGGGGTCCCCATCATACACACTGCACCCCAATTCTCTAAGGTGATGGCAGCTCTGCGGTGGCCATGATCGGTGACCAGCGCTGTGACTTGTATAGAGAGCGATGTGTTTACATACATTTCTATGCATCATGTGTCATCCTCACGTGTTGTCGGACTGGTTAGGGCACAATCCTGTAGATGGAAATGGAAGTATTTGTAGACCCCGGAATCATATGGCGGAGCGCTGTATGGTGTCACATGTCACAGCTCATGTAAACATAGCACCATGGATGGATCATCAGATTTATCTGTCCCTCTCTGTCCCTCTCATCAATCCCACAATAAGAAACTTCTTTAGAATCTTATGACCAGCCTGCATACAGTCCTATATAATCTTGATTTATCTCATTTTTAAAGGACATCTACCACCAGGATGAAGGATTGTAAACCCAGCACACTGGTGTGCACCCCCTCTGTCAGGATCTGCTCTTCTTTTAGCTTCTTATTCCCTGGTTTTTAAGGAAAAAAAAAAAGGTTTTAATGCTTTTATGCAGATGAGCCTGAGGGGTTCCAGGCTCCATTAGATCTTATGGAGCCCAGAGCCCCTCAGGCTCATTTGAATAATTTTAAAAGCTAAAAGAAGAGCAGATCCTGCCAGAGGGAACACACTGGCGTCTGTGTGCTGGGTTTACGATCCTTCAGAGCGTCCTTTAAAGGAAACCTACCACATGATATGGTAGGTGTAAGATGGGAATACCGAGCACCAGCTCAGGGTGAGATCAGGGTGAGCTGCTGCCGGAGCTTATTTGTGTTAGTGTCCTAAATCGCTGTATCGCGGTTTAAAACACTTTTTAAACTTTATGGCCGAAGCTGCTTCGTGGCACAGTGGAAGCTTTGCTACATTTTCCTTTAGAGCTGGTGTTTGATAATGAGAAATGAAACAAATGTATGTGATGAGAACTGCATTTCTTCATTTATGTTTAGTCTTTAGTATCTTTTACTTTAGAATTAATTCAAACAAATATAAATACAGGGGATAAAGATACAGATCTGATTATATGTACAGTATTAGAGGTTTGAGAATTTTTTTTTTTTAGTTTGAATCTTATTCTATTAGTAAAATAATCAGAAAGATACAATTCCAGTTATGATGTGTATTTAGTGTTTACTAAAATCTTATGGTTTTACTACTTTTCAGGGTTGTATTCTAGTTTGTGTAGGTGTCTTCTATATTGGGATACAGTGGGGGTGGTCTATACATCCTGTAGGTGTCTTCTATATTGGGATATACTGGGGGGGGGGGGTCTAGAAGGGTCTATATATTCTGTAGGTGTCTTCTATTATTATTATACTGGGATATAGTGGGGGGGTCTATATATTCTGTAGGTGTCTTCGATATTGGAATATAGTGGGGGGGTCTATACATCCTGTAGGTGTCTTCTATATTGGGATATACTGGGGGGGGGTCTAGGAGGGTCTATATATTCTGTAGGTGTCTTCTATTATTATTATACTGGGATATAGTGGGGGAGTCTATACATCCTGTAGGTGTCTTCTATATTGGGATATACTGGGGGGGGGGGGTCTAGGAGGGTCTATATATTCTGTAGGTGTCTTCTATTATTATTATACTGGGATATAGTGGGGGAGTCTATACATCCTGTAGGTGTCTTCTATATTGGGATATACTGGGGGGGGGGGTCTAGGAGGGTCTATATATTCTGTAGGTGTCTTCTATTATTATTATACTGGGATATAGTGGGGGAGTCTATACATCCTGTAGGTGTCTTCTATATTGGGATATAGTGGGGGAGTCTATACATCCTGTAGGTGTCTTCTATATTGGGATATAGTGGGGGAGTCTATACATCCTGTAGGTGTCTTCTATATTGGAATATAGTGGGGGGTGGTCTATACATTCTTTAGGTGTCTTCTATCATTATTATTATTATACTGGGATATAGTGGGGGGTCTATACATTCTGTAGGTGTCTTCTATATTGGAATATAGTGGGGAGTCTATACATCCTGTAGGTGTCTTCTATATTGGAATATAGTGGGGGGGTCTATACATCCTGTAGGTGTCTTCTATATTGGGATATACTGGGGGGGGGGTCTAGAAGGGTCTATATATTCTGTAGGTGTCTTCTATTATTATTATACTGGGATATAGTGTGGGGTCTATACATTCTGTAGGTGTCTTCTATATTGGAATATAGTGGGGGGGTCTATACATCCTGTAGGTGTCTTCTATATTGGGATATACTGGGGGGGGGGGTCTAGAAGGGTCTATATATTCTGTAGGTGTCTTCTATTATTATTATACTGGGATATAGTGTGGGGGGATTTATACATTCTGTAGGTGTCTTCTATATTGGAATATAGTGGGGGGGTCTATACATCCTGTAGGTGTCTTCTATATTGGGATATACTGGGGGGGGGGTCTAGAAGGGTCTATATATTCTGTAGGTGTCTTCTATTATTATTATACTGGGATATAGTGTGGGGTCTATACATTCTGTAGGTGTCTTCTATATTGGAATATAGTGGGGGGGTCTATACATCCTGTAGGTGTCTTCTATATTGGGATATACTGGGGGGGGGGTCTAGAAGGGTCTATATATTCTGTAGGTGTCTTCTATTATTATTATACTGGGATATAGTGGGGGGTCTATACATTCTGTAGGTGTCTTCTATATTGGAATATAGTGGGGGGGTCTATACATCCTGTAGGTGTCTTCTATATTGGGATATACTGGGGGGGGTCTAGAAGGGTCTATATATTCTGTAGGTGTCTTCTATTATTATTATTATACTGGGATATAGTGTGGGGGGTTTATACATTCTGTAGGTGTCTTCTATACTGGGATACAGTGGGGAGGGGGGGACTATACATTCTGTAGGTGTATACTGTACTGGGGGGTGGGCGGGGGTCTATACTGTGCAGCCATTGGCCCTCAGGAATCAGAATAGGCTCCCAGTGAATACCTGTAAATTTTCTCATCCTGATGTGTAGGAATGTGTTGTATGTCGGCTCAGGGCTGTGATTGGTCGGAGAGGATGGGCTGACTGGTGGGAGGGTCGTGTAGGGGTAGGGGGTTACTGCTGGTCATCTAGCCGCATGCTATCCTGTATCTATGGAGATGACACACATCAGCTGTGGGGTTACTCTAGTTCACACAGGAGGAGGCGGACATTGTATGGATGTGTACACACACATAGACTGTGGCGTAGTTACACACTATAAGGCAGATCTAAGTAGAGATCATTTCTGCTCGCTGTGTCCTAAAAATAAACAACAATTAACATATAAATTCACTAAATGTATACATCTATTATATATATTTTTGCATTTATATAGTCATGCATAAAAAAAATTTTGCCCCTGGTTTTAAAAAGTCTTAACTTTTTTTTATGTTTTATTTATATTATTTATAAATTCTTATTTTTTAGTTTTTTCTCTAATTTTCCACCTTTTTTAATTTGATATTTTTCTCCATTTATTTTATTATTTTATCATATTATAAGTTTATTTTCATTAAGGTAGTATTTTATTGTTTTTTATTAGAATTTTCTTAAAGCAATTTTGTTTAATTATAATTATTTTTGTATGCAGTACTCGGCAATTTCACCCATGGACGATTTGTTATGGACTTTTACTGGTAGTGGACTTCGGTACCATGTGTATGAGATTTTTATATAAACAGGCAGTCCCCGGGTTACATACAAGATAGAGTCCGGAGGTTTGTTCTTAGGTTGAATTTGTATGTAAGTCGAAACTGTATATTTTATAACTGTAAATCCAGACCAAAAAAAAATTTGGCCCCAGTGACTATTGGAGTTTAAACATTTTTTGCTGTAATGGGACCAAGGATTATCAATAAAGCTTCATTACAGACACCTTACAGCTGATTATTTCAATCTGGGACTATAGTAAAGCATTCAGAAAGCTTCACCAGAGGTCAGAGGGGTCTGTCTGTAACTATGGGTTGTCTGTAAGTCGGGTGTCCTTAAGTAGGGGACCGCCTGTATATATATTTTTTTTACCTGGAGTAAACAATCAGATTTTTGGGACATTTGCAGGAATTGTTTCCACTTTGTTCTTGTTTGTGCCTCTTGTTATTATATGCCTCTTGTTGTCTTATTCATATGGAGTTCAATTTTGGCCTCCAATCCAAAATCTGTATGATGACTTATAGTACTGGTCTCTTGTATTTGGAAAAGCCCCTAGTAGATCGCCGAAAGTTCCTGGACCCAATTTAATAATACACAGTTTTGGGTCCATCTTGTTCCAGGCTATTGGCCTAAATGTGACCTTAATGGTGCCAAATAAAAGTACAATTCCTGCAATACCAGAATTGTCCATTCACAAAAGAGGCGCTGTTTTGGGGAAATAAAGATGGGGGCTTACTTTTTATGTCAGAACTAGCATTTAATCCAGGAACTTATTCTGAGTTGGAGCAATCTGCCTCCGGCCATGGGTGATGGGTCACGGCTCCAACAATGAACTCCCCTGACATGATGGTCGACTGTCCTGCCATTAATATCCTGTAAGACAAGACTGTGCACTTTGACCCCTCGCTAATTTTGTCCCGTATTCTACACCTTTGACAGTGACTTGATCCGAGTTCCAAAGGCAAGTAAGAAAATCCCTTTAAATCCGTCCCGGAGTCTGGAGTTTGCTCCTTGAGAGATTCTGATGTTTTTCTTGGCTTGTGTTTGTTACCTTTGCCCTTAGATAATGTGCGCTATGTAATATTGATAACGGCCGCTTATTTACTCGGCGCATTTCTTGTGTTTCTGGATCATCCGATGTTTCGATGTTGCGCAAGTGAAATGAGGACAGTGACCGGATTGTCCCCGATGGACTTGTGTAATTTATTACCATATGAAATAACATAGACCGTAAAAAAAAAAACTTCTCTCTAGAGGATCCATCATGTCTGTTGCCCTTAATGGAGTCCCATTAATTTTAGTGGGAATTATGTAATACTCAATCTCCCCTGCGGGGGAGCTGCAGAGAAATTGAACACTTGCTACTCATTTAGATTGAAGCTGAATAGTGATCATCCTAGGAGTAATAGTGTTTTAGTCAATTTTTAGATGACATCTACCAACAGGATGAAGGGTTGTAAACCAAGCACACTGACATCCCGGTGTGTGCCCCCTTCTGGCAGGATCTGCTTTTCAGTTACCTTCTTGTGCCCTGGTTTTTACAAAAAAAAAAAAATATGCGAATGAACCTGAGAGGCTCCAGTCTACATTAACACCTACGGAGACCGGACCCTGATGCTCATTTGCATAATTTTAAAAGCCTTTTGTTATAAAACCAGGGAATGAGAAGCTAAAAGAAGAAGGAATCCTGCCAGAGGGGGCACACACCGGTATGTCAGTGTACTTGGTTTATAATCCTTCATCCTGGTGGTAGATGTCCTTTCAGTATTGATACATTTTATTGGAATTTGGCTATGTAGACGGCCATATTTATGGAATTTGCATGATTTTATAAAGAACACTTACCCCTGTCCTTTGATTGTAAACTATGTTGACCCTCTGCAGAATATGTAGAAAGAAAAAGTCACAGCTGGTGCCGTATGGTGTAAAGAAAAATGGGATTTTTATGGGAAAAGACAAAACGGTAGAAGAGCTGAGTGGGTGGGTAGTGGGTGGTCCTTAACTCTAGTATGCGCTGTCATCGATGGAATGCAGCGACAAATCTGGTCCCGGGAAGGTTGTTGTGACTTACGAAAGGAAAGTGGAATGTTGAGTATGTGTTCGCTGAAATTTTTCACAACGTGTTTCGCCGCTGAATCAGCGTCTTCATCAGGTCTTTGTACTGCAGAGGTAGTGGAGGCAAGAGCGTCGATCTACTTGAGTGAGGAGATGGCTGGAGCTGACCTAGGAGCACCGTAGTCTCCTAGCTCCTACATCGGCACCAGCCGTTTGCTCACTCAAGTAGATCGGCACTTTTGCCTCTTCTAGCTCTGCAGTAGTTTGATCTGATGAAGATGCCGTTGCGGTGTGGAAACGCGCTGTCAATTTTGGCTATAAAAATACTCAATGTTCAACTTTAACATATCCGTTTTTTCACTTGGAAGCAAGCCCAACAACCTGTAACTTTTTTTGCCTATCCTGATAAAGCAGGGGAACCTTATTTAGAGGCTTGGGGGATATTGGAGAGTGGACCCCCCCCCCCCCCCATCTGACATTGAGTCTATGACCTAGCGCCAGGTACCTCTTTGCCTCGGGTCATGTGTATCTTGTGTACATTCTCTGTTCTAAGAAAAAGTTGACGTGTTGGGTCTGTATTAGTAGTTCTGACACCTCGTTATGTTATCGTTGAAGGTAAAGGTCACCTTATCGTCTTTACTAGCTCATTAGTTGATTCCTAATGGGCAGTGTTGGCCTGTCCCACCAGGGAATCGACGGATGCTTTGGTGGGCCTGGGCTCTAACCTTATACTGGGTCCCGGAGACGGCAGAAGACAACCAAATTTGGAAACCACTAAGGACCATTTTCTAGGAGATAATGGAGGGTGGTCCACCAGAATGAATTTGTCTGCTGTCCACAACACTATTCTGAGGCAATGGGGTAAAAATATTGATGTCCGCCCTTGGTTATCTGGGTGTTGTGTATATTTAGACACTAAGCACCAATTACCGAGGTATAATTATCTTCTACTAAGAAATTGGTTAATGTATCCGGGCCTGTAATATTATGACTTCTGTGAAACGGAGGGTAAAGGTTGCGGAGTGAGGGAGTCATTATCTTGTTTACGAGGCAGTTACTATATAATATTTATGGTTTTGTGTGTTTTGGTTTCCATAGGGTGGGTTGTGATATTCCTGGTGGCCTACGAGTTAAGGGGGGTCCTCCACTTTAAATACAGTACTGGCTTCTACAACAAAGTTTGGTATTTGTCACATGACTTGCACTTATTTATCAAAAGTGTGTGTGGTGATGAATGGGTTAACATTGGTGGCACCCCTGGATTATCTGAGTGGTGTGTAAAGTCACTACAGATTCTAGATTACGGTATCGGAAAATGTTCCTTCTGAGAAGATGGTTAATATGTCCAAGTCTGTAGTGACGTACAAAGATTTCGCCTGTGAAGGTGAAGTCCGCCTTCAGATGGGGGCGCTATCTTGTTTACATACTGCTTATTAGATAAGCTCGGTGTTTGGAGGCGTGTTTGGTTGGTTTTGGGCCTACTGGTGTGGCAAGGCCTAGGCCTGCTAACTCCTACGACCTCCCAGCACAACCGTGGGTTTCCTAGCAACAGATATAAGTAATAAATGTCTGATTTACCTGATGGGACAAATAGACTTCAAGATTTACCACAGACTAAGGACAAAATTGGGACCATATGTGACCCACATTACAAAAAAAAGCTGCTCTCCAGCCTTCTTGACCTTAAAGGGTACCTGTCACCAGGAGACCCATTTTTAGCGCTCCCCCAGTCCCCACAGAGCATAGTACATACACTGCCAAAGTGTTTTTGTATTAAAAATAGGTTTTACAGAAAAAAAGATATGTTATATTGTACCTTTCATTAACATCTGCTGTGTGACTAGGCAGTTGCCAATTGGGAGGGGCTGGAAAGGAGCAGTCCCACCCCCACCCACCCTTGTGAAACATGTGACCTTTTCAAATATATGAACTCCCCTCACTCGGGATTGGCTGTAGAGGAGTAGAGGACATTTCTAAGCCAAGTGATGGGTGATTTCATATATTTGAAAAGGACACATGGAGGAGCTGTTTCCCAAGGGTGGGGGGGGGGGGGCTGCTCCTTTCCAGCTCCTCCCAAAAGGCAACTGCCTAGTCACAGCAGATGTTAATGAAAGGTACAATATAACATATCTTTTTTTCTGTAAAACCAATTTTAAACACAAAAACATTTTGGCAGTGTATGTAGTATGCTCTGTGGGGACTGGGGGAGTGCTAAAAATGGGTCTCCTGGTGACAGGTTCCCTTTAAATATTGTGACCACCTCTCCCGTCTGTCCGCCATGTGCTAGGCTGTCAGCCAATGTATTCTCCATGTTCCACTGCAGTAAATCTCTTCATACATTATGAATCGCCTGTTCGTGTCCTTGTCCCCCGATGACAGGACAGACGTGAAGTCTCTTCTTCTCCTTGCCTCATTGTTGATGGTGACTTCTCGAAATGTAAAAACTATCCGGACATAAACTATATTATTACTGACAAATTATGAAAAATTCCTGTATTAAATCCAGGACCTTTTCTCCACAATTACTGAAATGAGCCTGTGGTACATTGCTGTTGGCTTCATTCAGCTTAATTTGTCTGCCAAACGTCCCGACACTGACATTTTTGGAAGGCCTGGCCATCTTGTATGTACGGTGGTTCCTCGGCTTTCCTGACATCGGTACAAATAGGTGGTCAGTCATTATGGACTTTCAGCCTGAAGCATCTGTTCGGGTTTCTCGGTTGATGACCGATCCTTTTGGATGTTTTTGATAAGTTGGGGTCAAACACCATTCGTTTCTTCCTGGTGCCGTCTTGGAACTTAAGTGAAAGTCAAACTGAGCTGTGTTCTTTGTGTAGTGGCCGAGCTTGGGATCTACAGGAACTAGATGTATCCACTACACAGAGGACAGAGTTGTCCTCATCGGTTAATTTGTGTTGTATGGAGGTAGCCAAAAATAACTGTGTTGGGTGGAAAGGGTGGCATCCAGTCATCGGTAATACCGTGATTTTCAATATATCACAATATTATTTTCTCTCTCTGCAGCACAATGTTGCTCGGATGTGATGGAAGTGGCTAAGGAAGCCCGGAAGAGGAATCTGGGGCCCTTACATCCTTCCTTCAACTTGGTCAAGATCCTGAAGAATGGACTATACAGAAACCTTCCAGAAAATGCCCATGAGCTGGCATCGGGCAAACTGTGCATATCCCTCACTCGGGTCTCCGACGGTGAGAATGTTTTGGTGTCAGAGTTTGGATCTAAAGAAGAGCTAATTCAGGTATTCATGGCTTCTTTGTAATCCTTCTATTTGTGGGTGGGAGGAGCTGGATTTCGGGGTAACTTAGACTGTGGGATAGAGCACCTGCTGCAGCCGATTGATGTAGAGTTTGGGTGCGTTCACAAGTGCAGATCATTCCTGGTTTGGCACCGAAAACTGCCTCTGAAAAACTGAACGTGTGAACACATCCTTAGGCATGGGTTTGGTCTAAAATGGAGGAGGAGAAGTAATTCATCTTCTGTGACCAAAAAATGTGGTGTCTACACATTTATAGGCTTAAAGGGGAGGACGAAATAGTGATTGATCAAATTTGGATTCAGTGATTTGTCTACATGACTGAGCGTTTTTTAAAATTTGGTTTTCCTTATCATTTTCTTATAGGCCTTGATATGCAGCGCCTTTGTCCCCATTTACTGTGGGATCATCCCTCCGACTTTCCGAGGTGTGGTAAGTGTCTCTACTGAGAAAGATTAGAGTGTAAATAAGGGGTAATTAAACTTTGTGATACAGCCAGATATTTTCTAGATAACAGAGCCATATACTTAATCCCTGGTCAAACAAGCCCGGATGTTAGCGTTGGGAACCATCTGACCTCATCCAACCTTAAAACAAAAACCCCTAAAGACTCTACCATTATTGAGTTTTAAAGGGATCAGAACTAGGGCCTACCTTTACCTCCTCTAGTATAAAGATTGCCCAAGCCTAGGTATATATACCAGCTTCAAGGGTGGGTTATCAGAAGACCCCTGTGAACCCCTCTATTTGGAGGACTATATGAGAGAGACTTGGGGTGGTGGGCATCTTCAGTCAATTGATTTCTAATTTTTTATTTTTTATGTTCAGCGTTATGTTGATGGCGGAATTAGCAATAACCTACCGGAATACGAGTTGAAGAACACCATCACCATCTCTCCATTCTCCGGGGAATCTGACATCTGCCCGAGAGACAACTCCACCAACTTCCACGAGCTCCGAGTAACCAACACCAGCATCCAGTTCAGCCTGAACAACCTTTACCGACTGACCCGTGCCCTCTTCCCACCTGAGCCTAAAGTAAGGACCAACATGTCTTGGCTTTCATGCTGAGCTCCATAGTCTATGACCTTCATTACGATGATGGAGCTGACCAGTAGATGTGTCCTCCATCTGGTAGACATTTCTTTTAGATGAAGATCCTCCTTAAGCTTAAAAACCAAAGAAGGGTTATTCTCCAAACCACCACTTTGTGGTTCCTATCGACTCCCAATATTTGGCTACTCAGCCAATCGCTGGCTAAGGTGGGAGAGTTTTGTGACCATTAAGGGTTTGATAAAGTAGCTAAACCCAACTTCTAAAGGTTTACAGTGCCATAGCCAAGTTTCGTTTCAAGCTTCGACATGGCTACCACCTCTTCATGGTGGAGTAGTGGCACTAAAACTAGTTAAATGTCCATTTTCCCCTGGTCAGAACCTAAAATTGGGTTTCGGAGAACCTGTATCTTTACCAATCTCCAGTAAAAACCTGGCCTGTTCACAGATGGAGGACTTAGGGGGTCCTTACAAAAGTCATAATTCTATTTCTTGGAGACATTTACTTCGCTGACGAGATGACTATGTAGAATCTCTACTTTTGAGAAGAACCTCAAGGTCACGGTAGTAAAGTATTACTTGTTTCCTAATAACCCAACTGACACGTAGGACATAGAGGTCCTCCAGGGTCAAAGGGAACCCATCCTATAACCACCAACTAATGACCTATTATGGTGGACGACCCCATCAGTGTAAAATCTTATGGATCTCTCCATATAAATCAGATTGAAAATTGTTTTTAGCTTTCTATTTAAATTGGTGTCTTGTTATACTTCAAATCTCCTGCGGGGGCAGTGTCTTTTTGAAGCAAATGTGGAAAATCACCTTATCTATCCTATTTTTTTCTGATCTACAGTTGATTAATGCAAATTCTAATCATCATCTTCTTTTTTCTTAAATTGATTGGCTATGACGGGTGTGTCCCGGATTCTCCGGTAAGGGATCCCTGGTGTCCACCAAGTTTGTTCTACCTCATTTCATGGTCCTGATATTGTCTCCACAGGTTCTGGGAGAGATGTGTCAACAGGGCTACAATGATGCACTTAGATTCCTTAAAGACAACAGTATGTTAAAATTTCGTAAAATTTTTCTCTCCTGTGTGCAAAATCTGCGTGACTCCACCCCCTTTTCCGTGGGCATGGCAAGGAGTGGCGGAACTGCCTTGTGTGTTCTTATTGTATGGGGTTAAAGGGGAATTCTTTATAGTGTGTGTAAATACATGGGGAGTGTGATCTCTAGCTCTCCCCTGAGACCATCTCTTCTTAAAGGGGTCACAATCATTGTCTTTTGAATATTAATTTTAAAGGGATATTTCTTATTGGTTACATCTCAATATGAGATCGATGGGGGTCAGATGATTGGCTGGTTGGAGTCCTCCGCATTCTGTATCTCTTTGGTCTACCAAGCACAGCGCCGTACAATGTATAGTGGCCGTGCTTGGTATTGCAGCCCCATTCAAGTGAAAACTCGCCCCAAACTTCATTGTCAACAAACTTTTTGGTTAACTTTCTTCCCCCGTCTCGTTTTGTTTCTAGACCTGATAAATTCACCCTCGCCCCGTACAGATCTGCAGCTGAAGCAGGTGGGGTCCGCAGCAGTCTGCAGCAGCCCGGAGTGTGCCATGACCCCCCGCCCAAAGAAAGTGGTGAAGGAAGAAGCTGAGGGGACCACCCTGGTGAAGAGGGTATGCTGGCCCCTAGACAAGAGGATAATGGAAAAACTGCCTCCTACGTTGTGCAAAGGTAACGGCGCCCCCTGTCTGTGGTTTCGGACATACCTTTTGTTTGATGTACCGTAGCATCTCCTAGAATATTCTAGTAACCCAATTCCCTGTCTGTAGCCTTACAAGAAGCCTGCAAGGAGAAGGAAGGACTCTACAACCAGATCACCGGTCTCCTGCCCATGCGGGTGGCCTCTTATATAGCTCTGCCTTGTACCCTGCCGGTGGAATCTGCATATTCTATCGCTTTAAGGTGAGCACTAGGGGGCGCCATTACTCAGCCTGAAGACACATGATTTAGAAGTGGTGCTAATGGACGTTGTATCCCCATTGCAGGTTGGTGGACTGGTTCCCCGATATCCCGGATGATGTCCGCTGGATGCAGCAGCTGATGCGGTCGGTGGCCGGTACAGTCTATCACCAGGCGAGGAAGAGGCTGCTTCCTGCAAGGTAGCTCACTTCTATCTACAGCGCCTCCAGAGGTTGTGTGAGGTATTGCACCCCAATCGAAATTTCTCATCCTTCTTCTGTCCCCTAGGCCGCCGGTTCACAGCACCTTAAGGAAGTGTCTGAGTCTCCCCGCTCCGTTCCTCCACACGCCCTCTTATCTAACACCCAAAAACTACTCCTCCATGGACCTGGAAAGCTGGGTGTTTGACTTCTCCACCCCGGTGAATTTGGAGGACTCCTCAGCTCTCATGACAGATTGTGGGTATCCTGTATGTTTCAGTCCTGATGACTCCGGAGTGGAGATGAACCTCTCCGGGGAAGACGCAGATTCTTCTTCAGAGATTGGTTTCTAGGTTTTACTGGAATTAAGATCAGTCTCTGGTGGTGCTTGGGATCTCGGGAAAGAGAGAGGACACGCTATGACATCACTTACTTATGACATCACTGTGAGCTTCCTGCTGAGACTCCTCAACTATGATGCAAGACTGTTAAAAGCGCTTGAAATAACCACACCTTTCAAGGTCCCCGTTAAAGGGGTTGATCGGATTCAGAAGAATAAACAGCGCCGCCACAGGTCTCAGGTTGTTTTTGGTATTGTATTCTGCTCCAGTACACAAAACTGAGCTGCAATACCACACACAACCTGCAGACAAGGGTGGCACTGTTCCCTGAAAAGGACGGAACCATCTTTTCTGATTCTGGACAACCCCTTTAAGTTGTAATATTAAAATGCCTCTCTCTGGTCGGGCATCACCTATGCAATACTTGATAACACTGGATCAATAGGAGTTGTCACCTACATTTCTGACCCTTAAAATGGCGCCCCTCAGGTAGTCTCGGGTATTACATCTTGACCCTATTCAGTTACTACATTTTAAGCTGCAATACCTGACACAACCTTGGGATAAGGGTGGCGCTATATCTGCGTGGGGATACAATTTCTGTGCTAAAAAAAAAGATGGAAGTGTTTACAGAAGATTTTTGCTCTACCTTAGGACACGTCTGTAATATCGGTACACCTTCACGTTGCGTTGCCATTGAGGATATTGATGATAAATATTGTGTAAATAATGAGCTAAATTGTATTTTAAAGATAAGAGTTGGAGTTTTATCATCCGTTATATTTTTAGTATTACCATTATAGCACTTTTATAAGACCAGAACAACTCTGGCGCTTGAGGTGCACTAAGGAGGTGTCATATGATGGAATTTGGTGTTTTATCATGGTAAAATATGGATCCACGGGTGACCTGTAGCTTCTCTGACTATGGACTTCTCATATCCTTAAGTTTTTAAAGGATTAAAAAAAAAAAAAAAAAAATTCTGGGAACAGCGCCACCACTGCCTTCAGGCTGAATATGGTATTGCAGTTACTTTAAAAATTTCAGTCGAACTGAGCTGCAATACCAGACTAGACCTGGGGTGGTGCTGTTTCTAGTCGGAGGCAGCCATGTCTTTTTTTTTTTTTTTTTTTTAAATCCTTTACGTCCAAATCAATTAATCGATCTACAAATAGCCCCCTGGTGGTGCTAAGATATTAAAGATAATGGATTGTGAATGTGAAAATTGGGAAAATTTGGGTAACACGGTCTTGGTTTTTGAGATGTTGTCATGGATTTTGAAGGTGTGGCCACCTACCGCTCCCCGTACTGCGCCGTAGGGGAGTTCCTGCAATCGTGTGGGCACTGTGTGCCTCCTATTGGTGACTAATTCTGACCAATGGTGCTCCAAGGAGAGTTCGACAACCGGTCGACAACTTTCCTGAATGGAAATCTCCCATCAGTTCATGCTTCCGGTGGTGCAATTCAACCATAAAGCCCTCTCTTTAACAAGGCCCCTCCCCATTGACTAATATCTAATTGACCCCAACTTCCCCTTTAAATACCCATAAAGGGCAATGTGAAGACTTGTTCTGCTTTCCTCAGCCTCTTGATACAGATTTATGTTCCCTTTTTATATTTCAAGCACAACAATGAATAAGAGGATGAGTCCATATTGGAACCACGAAAAAATGTTGGTAAAATTTTTACCCATTTAAAGAGGCTGAGGGGGGGGGACATGGCTGCCAGCTATAAATACATTGCAGTTATTAGTCCATGAGATGTGTGACGAAGGACAACCTTCATTACCTCACACGAATTATAGAAAAAGGTGGTGCTAATTTTTAAAGGAGGCGGCCATTTTGTTTTCTTACACGGCGCCTGTTTTCTGAAGAGGCCTTTTATTTTACGTTATTGTTGTCGTCTATCTGATACGACTGGTGCTTCACATTCACTTACGGCCTACCTGCTTGCTGTCATAACAAGGGGGCGGCCATTTTGTGGACCATCTTTCCGTTTTACACGGTTACACTGACCTCCGATATCCAGTACCTCATCCAGTCAGTGACTGCCCCCTTTTTGGTGGTGAGGAGTGGGTTTCCTTATAGCTTACCGCTAGCTTCCATACAAAGAGGGCGGCCATTTTTCAGTTTTACACGGTACCTCAAATATTGAGCACCTCATCCTGTCAATGACTGCCCCCTTATGGCAGTGTTGAATAGCTTCACTTTATAGCCTACCTGATGGCTTACTTACAAAGCGGGCGGCCATTTTTCAGTTTACACAGAAACGGGAACCTCTGATATCGAGCACCTCATCCTATCAGTGACTGCCCCCTTGTGGCAAGGAGGAGTAGGTTCACCAATAGCATACCTGATGGCGGCCATTTTGTGGACCAACTTCAGTGACCTCAGAAATCGAGCTCTGCATCCAGTCAGTGGCCGCCCCCTTGTGTTGGGGAGGACTAAGGCCTTCACCACCTTGTAGGTGACTTGTGGTACATTTTCTGCTCACATTTTATGTTGTCTATGACGCCGAGTTATTAGTTTTATTATTTAAACTTCGGTTCCATAGACTCGTTTTTATCTCATCACAGTCGTCGGTGCCATCACCTAAAGGTTGATTTTCCTTTTGGTTTACGTGTTTTATTCTCAGTGATGAATGGTGGATAGTAATTTTTTTGTACATGACCACTATGATTGAAAATAAAATGAATTTCACACAATGCAAATTTTAATGTGTTCCCTTCCTGGTGATGTTGGATAATCTAATAAAGTTTTTTGTATGAAAAATATGACTGCTGTGGTTCGAAAATAGCGCCACGCCTTTCCTCAGGTTAGTTGTGGTACTGCAACTCGATTTTTGATGTTGCTGATCTGCAATACCGCACTCATCCTGAGGGGAAGGGTGGTGCATTTTTTTTTTTTTTTTTATTTTTTTTTTTTAGGATACAAGCGAGTAGCTGGTTCTTTAACCTTTTTATAACCTGGACTGTAGCATCTAAATGCTGCAATGGAGGACCTGGGACAAGTAAGTCAGTCAACCACAACCGACAGACACACAAACAGTTTTACTAAATATGGGTCTTTTTAAGGTCGTAGGGTTCTCATCAGATCCATGTGATATACATACATATTTATATAGTGGGGGCATACATTTATCACCCCAAAATATGCCATGCACTGGTCACTGGGTCACTGGACTCATCAGCGCTCTCCACCACTGAGGCCTGTGATGAGCATGAATCTTCTCATAGAGGGCACTATGCCCCACAACACCAGTGCTGAAACTGTTGTTATCAGTAGATCCTGTGGGTAGAGGAGGGGAAAGAATTTTTTTTGTTTTTTTAAGTAGGACAACCCTTTTACCATCTTTCGTGGTCTACAGCAGTGAACCGGTTACTTGAGGGCCTCAAGACCTCTAAATTTTTTTTTTTTTTTTACAGGAAGCTAAAGTAGGTCAGTCAGTGTTAAGTAGCTTCTAGTAGACATCTCCTTTTGGCGTGACACAAGCAGTTGCCTATTGTGCCAACCCCTTTAACCAGCCCTGAGTATATGGTGAGCATACTACACATTGTTGGGGGGGGGGGGGCACAATTAACCAGATTCTTCAGCAGATAAATCCTGAAGGACCTCGGAAGGTTTGTTTCTTCCCATCATGCACACAGTCGTATCACGAATAGATATTTTCTATGGTTCCGGTCCTGGTTTCAGTCAGAGCCTCCATGTTTATCACTGACATTGTGCTGGAAAAACAAAAAGCAAAAATATATTGGTCGGTATGAATCGAGGCCCTGACTAAAGGCATCACGGAAAGCTCCTAAACCCCAACAGGTTTCCATCTACCATGGACCTTTCTCATTAAATCTATGGCACCAGAGCCTGGATGTGACCACTACCATTGTCCTTCATATAGTTAGAAACCTGGTCCCTCACGAGAATTAATCCCATTTACAGTGATTTTTCTGGTTGAAAAACATGTCTTTGTTCCAAAAACAGCGCCACACCTGAGCATGGTCTGTGCTGGTATTGCAGCTATGCTGTGTACAGATGAATGGATTGTATGTGCAATACCACATACTACCCATGGTCAGGTGTGGTGCTGTTGGTTGAAGAAAGCAGCCATTTTTTTTTTTTTTTTTTTTTTTAACCTATGAACAACTTCTTTACATAAACTCCTCCTCCAAGTACAGACCACTCCCACACAACATAGTGTCACCATTGCCAACTGCTTCGATGAGTGCCTCACTGCCAAAGAATAAATCATACAATTATGGTGCCCATAAGTGGAAGCTATCAGCATCATGACACAATATGAAAAGAGGATATCCAGTGAAGGAAAACCGTATGTTAAATTAAAAACACACGTTTCAACACACAGGAAGTGCCATTCAACCAACAGGAAGTGACTATTCAATCAATCACTGGCTACAAGGAACACCACCAATTACAGGGATTGATTAGGAGTCTATTTTTCTGTGTCTCAAAACAGGAAACTGATTAAA
The DNA here is from genome assembly GCF_040894005.1 of Engystomops pustulosus. Classification (NCBI taxonomy): domain Eukaryota; kingdom Metazoa; phylum Chordata; class Amphibia; order Anura; family Leptodactylidae; genus Engystomops; species Engystomops pustulosus. The sequence continues at coordinate 17,814,442 of NC_092414.1, forward strand.
GGAAAACTACTACTTGGGTGGTCATGATTTAAATTTACAATAATTCCTTTATCTATAGCGCTTCAGAGTTTGCCAAATCAGTCCCCGTGGGGCTCACAATCTAATAGCATGCTTTGGAGTGTGGGAGGAAAGTGGAGGACCCGAAGGAAACTCATACAAACACGGAGAGAACATACAAACTCTTTGCAGGTGTTGACCTGGATGGGACTTGAACCCTGGACCCTAGCGCTGCAAGGCTGTAGAGCTAACCACTGAGCCACTGTGCTGCAAGACTGTAGTGCTAACCACTGAATAAACTTACATGTTGTGGCCTTTGCTACTTTTTTTCTGGAGCAGGTCTTTATTAAGCTTGAAACTCCTGTAATTCTGAAAAAAACCCCATCTTTTAAAAATATGCTAATTAGCGGCACTCACTCCTGGACATGACACACAGACGGCCTGGTGCTCCTTTGGCTTCTAATTATGCACGTCTACTGTGTGCTATCCTATTCACCCAATCACTCCTACCCTTCTGCCTGAGAGTCAGGGCTGTCACGTGGTTCTCGTGAAGTCTTGCGCATACGCAGTCCTTGTTTTCGTTAAGCAAGCCACATCGGGTGGCTTGCTTGCGCGAAGCTTCGGTTGATGTCACAGGCTCTTGGGATCAAGGGTGTGAGTGTGCGTGGATATAATGGCACACAGTAGGCGTGCATAATTAGAAGCCAAAGGAGTGCCGGGCCGCATGTGTGTCGTGCAGAGCAGCAACCGATGCTGATTAGCATATTTTTGTGGGGGGTTTTTTTCTGCATTACAGGCATTTCAAGCTTAAAGGACATCTACCACCAGGATGAAAGACTGTATGCAAATGAGCAAAAGATAAAATTCTTTTTTCCTCCAGCTACCACTAGAGGGAGCTTATTGCATACAGGTTCCTCAATGCTTCTTCTCTATGCACTGAGCTCTCTGGCTCCACCTAGTGTTGGGTTCAGTTATTCAATTTTTAATATACCTAAAACCATGAAGTGGATTTAGGGCTTTTCATTGTTAATAGTCAATATGGTATAAAAATGTATTATAAAATCAATCAAAAGAAATTTGATAGAATTTTTTTTTAAATGTTTAAAACTGGAAAACTTTATTTACCTTTCTGTTTTTGTTGTTTTCCTACTTCGGTTTTTACCTGGAAAATACATGTTTGCAGTTTAATGATTTATGGAGCATTTTCTCTGAATATAACTTCCAGAACTTTGAACTTTTTTAACCAATTTCTATCTGTTTAGGGAAAATTGTTATCTCTTCGACAAGTTTAAAGCACAATCATATAGGTTAGGAGCGGGATACACAATCGGCTGGGTGTAGTATTGCAGTGTCTATAGAATGAAATCATGATGAAATACCGGACATAACCTATAGAGCGGGGGGCGCTGTTTCTGTATTAACTCCTTTATATGTAAAAACCTCATATTAAACTAAACTGAATTACTTACAAAGGTATAAGCTGACTCCCATCAAGGCGACAAGAATCAGTCCTAAACCCACAGCGGCCAACACAGGGATAGTGTGTTCTTCTGATTTTTCAGGGGTCTTAGTCTCCTAGAAAACAAGGAAACCCAAAGATTATTTACTTGTCTCTATTCTATTCTGCTTTAATACTAGCTCTAGGGTACAGGATAAGTAATGTCATGTATGTACACAGTGACTGCACCAGCAGCAGAATAGTGAGTGCAGCTCTGGAGTATAATACAGGATGTAACTCAGGGTCAGTACAGGATAAGTAATGTCATGTATGTACCCAGTGACTGCACCAGCAGCAGAATAGTGAGTGCAGCTCTGGGGTATAATACAGGATGTAACTCAGGATCAGTACAGGATAAGTAATGTCATGTATGTACACAGTGACTGCACCAGCAGCAGAATAGTGAGTGCAGCTCTGGAGTATAATACAGGATGTAACTCAGGATCAGTACAGGATAAGTAATGTCATGTATGTACACAGTGACTGCACCAGCAGCAGAATAGTGAGTGCAGCTCTGGAGTATAATACAGGATGTAACTCAGGATCAGTACAGGATAAGTAATGTCATGTATGTACACAGTGACTGCACCAGCAGCAGAATAGTGAGTGCAGCTCTGGGGTATAATACAGGATGTAACTCAGGATCAGTACAGGATAAGTAATGTCATGTATGTACACAGTGACTGCACCAGCAGCAGAATAGTGAGTGCAGCTCTGTAGTATAATACAGGATGTAACTCAGGATCAGTACAGGATAAGTAATGTCATGTATGTACACAGTGACTGCACCAGCAGCAGAATAGTGAGTGCAGCTCTGGAGTATAATACAGGATGTAACTCAGGATCAGTACAGGATAAGTAATGTCATGTATGTACACAGTGACTGCACCAGCAGCAGAATAGTGAGTGCAGCTCTGGGGTATAATACAGGATGTAACTCAGGATCAGTACAGGATAAGTAATGTCATGTATGTACACAGTGACTGCACCAGCAGCAGAATAGTGAGTGCAGCTCTGGAGTATAATACAGGATGTAACTCAGGATCAGTACAGTATAAGTAATGCCATGTATGTACACAGTGACTGCACCAGCAGCAGAATAGTGAGTGCAGCTCTGGGGTATAATACAGTATGTAACTCAGGATCAGTACAGTATAAGTATTGTCATGTATGTACACAGTGACTGCACCACCAGCAGAATAGTGAGTGCAGCTCTGGAGTATAACATGGCATAGTATTTGGTCTAAAAATAAAATTGTAGAAACTTACCTGTGAGGTTAAGGACGTTCTCCAGGTTGTGGGAGTTACAGACGTGTATGTAAGATTATCTCTCGGAGCTGTGACATGTGTTGCAGAAGTTGATGTTACAGGGGTTGTTGCTTCTTGTATGGAGATGAGAGAAGAAATAATATATGTTGACTTTTCTGAAGAGCTCTTGGCGATGTGAATATTACAAGGAAAAACTGAATTCATCCTACTATAGCAAAAATATAAATAATCCACTCATAAAATGTGCAACTAATCTCCTTCAATAAAGCTATGACCACACAATAGTATTCCAGTACAACTAGACTAACGCATATATTGGTGCAAAAAAAATCTGCAGCGTAGTAGCATAGACTAATTGTATAAAGCATTATGTGGGCCCCCCCCCCCAGCAGCTCTGGGCCCCAGTACTTGGCCCTGGTATGCCCAGTGCTAGCGCCGGCCCTGTATGGAAGAGTGAAAATCTGCGTCAATGTGCAGTTTTCATTCAGAATTCCCTAAGCCTAATGGACTGTGATAAAAAAATTTATAAAAACACACAAAAAAAGGCAGCGCTAAGACCTCTTTCATACTTATGTTACAGATCAGAGTAAAATGCTTGAAAACCTGACACATTTGCCTGAATTTTTGATCATTTTTTTGCTCGGAGTCCTTAGTGTTTTTGTGTTTTTTTGCGCATGTTGTTTGTGGTTTTACTGCATTTTCGATGCGTTTTTCACGCGTATGTTTCCAATCACATGATTCTTCACTTAGTACCCACATGCCACTTCCTGACTTTTTTCCCCATCTATCAACCTACCAACCCATCTATCAAAAAAAACGCATTGCACTTTCACGTGTCTCAGAGTGCAATGGGATTTTATTATAATCAACATTTATTGGGGAAGACATGACAAGAAACGGTACAAGGTGATGGCAGTACAAGGCTGATCGCGCAGGATCAGAAATATCAAAGAAGGGGGGGGGGGGAACACATAAGACTATGTTCTTGAGAATTTGGGGGGGTCTACGGCTCGCTCTACCTAATACAAGCAGTCCCCCCTATTTTTATTCATACTGTGCCCCCTGTATTATCTATATACTGTGCCCCCCCTGTATTTTCTGTGTATATACTGTGCCCCCCTGTAATAAATATAGATACTGTGCCCCATGTATTTACTATACATGTGATGATGCATCTGTATACATATTATTGATCACACGCTGTATACCACTAAGGCATCACACGGAGAAAACTAAAGAAACCGAAAAATGAATATTGAGCTTAAAATCATCCCCTCTTCTCTCCTCATTCTCCTGGATCGGCAGCGTTTGGTACTGTGGACCACCAGCTCCTCCTCAGGAGGCTGCGCTCTCCCGGTTTTCATCCCATCTCTCACTTAGTGTCTCCTTTTCTGGATCTCTCTCTTCTTTCTCTCAGTGTTGGGGTTCCTCAGGGTCCTGGGTCCTCTTCTCTTCTCCCTCTATACTGCCCCCATCAGGCAAACCATCAGCAGATTTGGATTCCGGTATCATCTCTATGCTGATGACCCCCAGCTATATACTTCTGCACGTAACATCACCCCTGCCTTACTCCTCTCTCTCCTTGACCCAACCCTGACTTCTCCATCTGGGTCTGTCGGATCACTATAGCACTGAGTTCGCCGTCTTGGGGTTGTGCTGGACTCTGACCTCTCCTTTACACCCCATATTCCATCTTTTGCTTGTTCTTGCCACATGCATCTCAGAAACATCTCCAGAATCCGACCATTTCTGACAATTGAAACTTCTAAAGCACCAATTGTCGCTCTGATTTACTCTCGACTAGACTCCTGTAACTCCCTACTAATCGGTCTTCCACTTACTAAACTCTCTCCCCTTCCATGTATTCTTAATGCAGAAGCCAGGCTCGCCTTTCAGACCAAACGCTACACGGATGCCTCCAGTCTGTGCCAGTCGCTGCACTGGCTGCCAGTCTCCTTTCGAATACAGTTTAAAATAATAACTCTCATCCACAAAGCTCTGTACAATGCTGCACCCCCTACCTCTCTTCTCTCATCTCAGTCTATCACCCTTCCCGTGCTCTTAGATCTGCCAGTGATATTAGAATATTCTCTTCCTTAATTCGAACCTCTCACTCCCGTCTCCAGGACTTCTCCCGAGCTGCACCAATTCTCTGGAATGCTCTTCTCTGGACTCTCAGACTAATACCCAACCTCCAAAGTATTATAATATACGTCATACACTGCAAATATAAAAAGTCTTACCTTCTTCTATCATCACTTTTATCTCTTCTGTCATGTCATTGAATAATCCAGGGACCGCCACCCGGCAGCAGTAGGTTCCTTCATCTTCTTTGGTGGCCCCAGTGATGGTCAGGGACACGTCCCCCTGTGTGATGTCCCCCAGTAACTGGTATCTGTCAGATTTCCTCCAGGTCACATTGTAGCCATCAGTCCTGAGGATCTCATCAGAACAACCCAAGGATGGACATCCTCCTCGCCCCCAGCATATGGAGTGTCGATACTTATCAATCCTGTAGACACAGGGTAAGGTCACTGCTCCATTCACCGGTCCTGTCACTTCTCCTGATGTCACCAGAGCTGCTGTAATGTAAGGGATTAATGTTTAGAGACACCCTATGTATATGTGATAAATGTTACCATGCATAGGGGTATATAGGGGTTTCCAGCGTATTGATGGCCTTTGGAGAATAGTCACATATTGCTGTATTTTATCATACAATTTACATTTCACTAAGAGGCAACAAGGTGAATTAGATCCAACAACATACAGGATTATAAATCAATAAAAGTTTCAAAGTGATGCGGCACCTCATCTGTAGGGGGAGCTCAAACAACGGTCCCAGGATGGATCCAAGACATCCAAAGATTTGAAGAAAATATAATATGGTGTGACCGGAGCTCTATATAGTCTTCAAGTCCCTTAGTTTTCATCCAGATTCATATGCATGATGTGTACAAATTAGAAAAAATTCGATGGTCCAGCCAACACCGATGAACTTTCAAACTTTTATTGTGTCATCTTCATTTATCCACAGTGTTAATCCATAGTTCCTACGCGTTTCAAACGGACATTTGTGTTGATTGGGAGAGAAAACCTCTATTGATGCTTCCGGTTTCCAGGGCAACGAAGTAAAAAATGACTTTGGGTTTTTTACAAATAATTATGGCATCCAAAAATATATTCTTTTATCTTTCATTGGGAATACTTACGTGTTAACCATTGATAAAGCTAGTAACTCTCAGATTCTCTTCTTATATTTATCGGGCGCACTTTGATTCCCGATCGCCAGTTCACGTGACACGGATCACGTGACTTCGTCACATGACTTATTTGCCTGGAGCCAGCGTTGCCCTGGAAACCGGAAGCATCGATAGAGGTTTTCTCTCCCAATCAACACAAATGTTTTTAATCAATTTTTTTTGCATTAAGTTCACCATCTTCTTCCTGGTGCATGTAAGTGTAAGACACAATTTTTTAAAAAAATACAGCGGTTTTTCCAAGTCCGTTGGGTTTTCCAACTGCCGCGCCCCCTGATTTCCGCCGCATGCAAGCCGGCGCCGATGCGACACAATCCGGGGCAAATCCAAAATAAACGGGAAAACCCAGCGGAACCAAGGCCAAAGGACCCTTGGTAAATGAGCCCCATTGTTAGAAGAGTAAAGCTACAGACAGATAAGGGCAGGGGGAGGGAGGGTATATGGTAGATCTGACACTATATAATGGCTGTGATAGCAGAGCTGAGAATGTCATTGTGTGTAATATGCAACTCATGGACCTCATCATCTCTTATTTCTAATTTGTCGCACCTCTCTCTTTCTACGTGTCAGATATGAGTAGAATGTTCAGAAGCTAAATAAAAGCTAGATAAACCCTGTACCCTGATAATCTAAGCACATTGTCAGCACACAGCATCTCATAGCACAGAGGGATGATGAAGTGTCTGCTCAGAGTCCCCACTCACACTCTGGAATATTACACTGACCATCACTGAGTGATAGGAGCTAAAACTGCAATAAAACTGAGTAAAATTGTAAAGTAAGGAGGGTAAAAATGATCTTTATTGTGTAGACATCACGAGGGGATTGAAATTTGAGAATTTTCTTTCATGGGAAACCCCCTTTTAGACCTTTAAGAGACCATGGCCCAGGTGTGAATTGTACCTCTGCCCTCCCGATAGACAAGCTTGTATGGAAATTACATATGCTAAGGATCACAAATTAGTCCACCCTATGCCAGATAAGTCACTTACCTATGAGCTGTAAGACGTAGAGACATCTGACTGCGGAGTTCTGAGTCTTTGTGATCCGGGGGGACATGTTGCTCCACACTCTGTCTATGATGAGACTGTCGGGGTCTCAGGACCAAACGTGAGTGAGATGAAATACTGACCACACAAGTTTCACAATGATGACATTAACTATCGGGGTTACGTCTCGTCTGCATCTTGTGAAGTGGAACTTCCTGAACTAACCAGTATGTGAGAAAAAATATCAGCAAAAAGCAGAGAGAATTGTGTCACTAATACAATGTACAACGTTTAACCTTATAATTCATCATCTTTTTAGTTTCTTAAAGGGATGTTCCACACTAAAACATATTGGTAAAATATATAAAGAATAGGTCTTCTATATCAGATTGGCGGAGGTCTGACACGCAGGACCACCACAGATCAGCTTTTCTCAGTAGCTGATAAGACAGAGAATGGAACAGGAAGCAGATAGCGCCATTTCATTAGTAGTGGTCAGATCTGGGTACTGCAGATAAACCCATATTGATTTTAATGGGTGCTAAGCTGCAATGACACAATTCAGCCACTACATTGAGAATGGAGCCAGTTGTAGTTTTGCATTCACTGAGCAGTATTCAGTCATTCACAATACGATCTCCTCTCTACTCAATAAACCACACAGTAGTTTTTCATCCTATATATTTATTATCTATTTCGGTTTTCCAGGTCTTGATGAATTCACATAATTTGAAGCTACAGAGAGAAGAAGATGGGGGTCATTAATCATAGGGGGTCTCAGGTTCGCCTGTTTTTGCGCCTGGTTTGCTCTGCTTTTTGGCTCCTGATCTATGATGGATCTAGTTCTGCCTTAGTAAATGCATTTTGGAATTGTCTCATGTCCCATTCATTTGCGCCAAATTTGTCTCAAATTGTTAGATCTCATTTGTGAGCAATAATGAAAGGAGACTGAGAAAATGTGACAGAACGTTCAGGGCTTCATCTCTGCACAAAAAACGATCATTGTGATGTAACTGCAGGGACTGAAAGTTACAGAGATGTAAAAAAAAATAAAAAATTCTTGCTGAAATGAGTCTTTTCCTTTTTTATTATAATTTACAGGAAATGGAGACGGATAATATTCTCAGATCTGTACAATAAGACAATAATCACTCCCAGAGATGATCCCATAGACAATGATGGAGTCGTTACTGGAGAAATTTTACATATTAAAACTGCTCCGAAGTATTTTCCATGTTGTATAGAGGGAATTCTTCATTTTGGAACCTAAAATTTATGTTTTTAGTAATGTAAAGTGATTTTTGTGATAGATCCCTTGCAAACATCTGTATAGGAGGCTCTCACTGGGGCAGATTTACTTACCCGGCCCATTTGCGATCCAGCGGCGCGTTCTCTGCGGTGGATTCGGGTCCGGCCGGGATTCACTATGGTAGTTCCTCCGAAGCCCACCAGGTGGCGCTGCTGCGCTGAAGTTCCCCGAGGCCCGCCGGAATGCCCTGAAGTTCACTGGCCAATACCTAGTGAAGGTAAGCGCGAGTCCCGCGACACTTTTTTTTAAAAAATGCAGCGTTTTTTCCGAATCCGTCAGGTTTTTGTTCGCCCATGCCCCCTGATTTCCGTCGCGTGCATGCCAGCGCCGATGCGCCACAATCCGATCGAGTGCACCAAAATCCCGGGGCAATTCAGGGAAAATCGGCGCAAATCCGAAATATTCAGGTAACATGTCGGGAAAACGCGAATCGGGCCCTAAGTAAATGACCCCCACTATGTCAGATACGGCGCAGGGACTCAAAACCACTAAGTGCCGAACTTTGCCGTGCGCCAATTAACGAGATGCGCCAGATTTTTGCGCAAAAAAACGCTCAAAACAGTCTAAGAGACTATGATTAATGTCCCCCGATATGTCACAAAATTTCTAGAACAAATTTTCAAAGTTCCTAAAAATGGGAAGGAAATTGGTGACAGAGACCTGATGACAGGTGTCCTTTAATCAATAACTGCGCTGGATTGATCATGTCACAGCTCTGTATTCTTGCAGCATGACCACAGCTCAGCTTACCTGCTTCAATACTACAGCTTGGCTTCATTGCTGCTTTTAACATATCTCTTTTATTACACATTACTATTTTGATTTTCCAGATAATTTCTTGATGTGGAGAAAGTGAGATGTTACCAGATCAGTTAAAAGGATTAAAAGAAAAAAAATTACCAAAAATACATATAAATGTGTTTCTTAAAATGGGCCATGCAATGTTTTTTTATAGCTGAGCAGAAGAGGGCGCTGCAGTATGAAAATGAGAAATGTCCCCACAGCGCCCCTACAGGTCATTATTGGGGTTATTATGAATATGATAAAAAATATCAGCAGATAGAATTGTGTCGCTGTCATTTTATACAGTGTACAATTTTTACTGTTATAATTCGGCATCTTTAAGCTATGATTTATTTATTTTATGACTACTGTGAGCTTACATGCCTTTAAGGAGGACCTTCACCAACTCCAACTTTCTACACCCTCTCTATTCTTGCTCAAACCATTCCATTATTGTCAGCACCTGATACTGTCAGGTGGGTGGTCCTGAGCTGTCTGCAACTGCCTACTTGACAATATAGAACCTCATTAGCATATTGGGTGCACACATTAACAACACTGATTGCATAGGAACAGTAGGGGCTAGAGAAAAAATTCCAACATTCTAGAGGAGAGACACCTGTTAAAGGATATACTGATTTGGAGTTCAACACGGCTGCATCTGCCATGAGGTGAGATGAAAATCTTGCCGCAGGCGGCAAATGTCCGTGCCCTGAGGGGGGCGGCAGAATATGAGAACATAATGTTGGCGATTCATGTGCCCTTTGCCACCATCATGATTGATATACAGAGTGGCACAGATCCTTTTGTCTGTTCCGCTCAGGGCAGGCTATATATATTATAACTAGAGAGTGAGGCTTTACATCAATATGGGAGGGGGCTGTATTTGAATGGGATGGGGTTATATAGGGTACTACATGTAATTAAAGTGGGAGGGTTGTATATAGTGCATGATTTAAATAATAATTGGTGGGGTAAATCAGTTTATAGGGACTTTATATAATTAAACTTGTAAGGGGAATCTGTATATAGGGGCATGATTTAAATGAAACATTGGGGGGGGGGTCAAATCTGTATATAGGGGGCTGTAAATAATTAAACTCATGGGGGGAATCTGTATATAGGGGCTGCATTTTAATTAAACTGTGGGACCTGTATATCATTGAATTCTGTGAGAGGAGCTGTTTATATATTTACAAATTAGGAGGATGTTGTATATGATATATATATATATATATATATATATATATAAAATTCCTGCATTAGGATCCATAAGCCTTACAGTTAGGTCTAATATGTATAATTAATGGGCGGGTGCTGTATTTACTATAATTTATTCAGGTGGAATATAGTATATATTATAATAAACTAGTAGGGCCACACAGTGGATTCAATATTTGTTTTGGGGGGGGGGGGGGAGAGTGGTCACTAGTGCCGTGGGAGGTATATAATATTTAGGAACACTGTTACTGGTATTTTATGGGCGCAGTGTGGAGATATGGTGCCGGGAGTTGAAGACATCTGGCAACAAATTTAACAGTCATAGCTTCGTAATGAAGTCCTCACCAACCTATGAGGTACTAGATGCCACTTCTGCCATCGTAACTGACCAACCTTCTAGTGTCCATAACAGAGGGCCTAGTGAGCCTTCTCATTGTGAGCTGGAAATGCTATGTGGGAATATTATACATTTTTAGTAATATTGTCAGCATTTTTTTTTATCAGGTTGTAGATCATTTTAAAAAAAATTTCTGTAAATTCAGTGACCTCATACTAATATTTTACTATGAATCTCACATCTGGACATCCACTTACTCAATAATGACTTCTCTTTTACTTGTGCATCAGGGAGGATGTTTGGTTTCTGTGGTCAGCTAGAATGTTAGCAGATGACATAATATCAAATTTTTTTAAACCTTTTTAACTTTTAGAGTTTCTTAAAGGGATGTTCCACACTAAAACATATTGGTATCATATCCATAGAATAGGTCTTCTATATCACATTGATGGAGGTCTGACACCCAGGACCACCACAGATCAGCTTTTCTCAGTAACTGATAATACAGAGAATGTTACAGGAAGCAGGTAGCGCCATTTCCTTTGTAGTGGTCAGACCCAGGTACTTCAGATAAACTCATACTGATTTTAATGGGTGCTAAGCTGCAGTGACACAATTCAGCCACCACATCGAGTATAGAGCCAGTCCAGAACATGATGGGAGTTGTAGTTTTGCATTGATTGAGCAGTTTTCGGTCAATGTGATCTCCCCTCTACTCAATAAACCACACAGCAGTTTTTTTTTTAAATCATATATCTTTTATTGCATATTTCTATTTCGGTTTTCCAGCCCTTGATGAATTCACATCATTTCGAGCTACAAAGAGAAGAAGATATGTCACAAAATTTCTAGAGCACATTTTTTTCTAAATAAAAGTTCTTAAAAAGTTCTTAAAAATTAGCAGGAAATTGGTTATATACCCAGCTGCTCAGGTGGTCACCTCCGATCTGGGTGTGATGATGTCATGTACATCAGTCACATGGCTGCTACATCCAATCAATTGACTTAGAAGTCATGTGATGTACAAGTGAGGTCAGTGATTGGCTGCATCACTATTGAGGTCAGTTATCTCCTCTTTACGAGGTGCATCATAACTCTCAGATATTCCGACCAATCCCTTGAGCACCTCTGAGTGAATGGATAACTGGTGGCGTATGTCTGGCAACTCCATTTACTTCTACATGGATGTCTGAGATAGTTGGCCACTATATTTGCACGACTTGCCCATTAATTGACAAATAGTGACTAGAGATGAGCGAGTATACTCGTCCAAGCTTGATGCTCGTTCGAGTATTAGAGTACTTGGAACGGCTCGTTGCTCGGACGAGTATTTCCCCTGCTCGAGATCGAGCATTTACTTAAGGAAAGACAGTGAAGAACAGTGAAGAATACAATGAAAACAGTGAACACAGGATCATTTAAGTGAAGAACACATTGAAAGAACACAGTGAAGAACACATTGCAGATGTTTCCGTACATCTGCTCACTTAGCCGAAGACATGCGTGCCGAACGGTGTTCTTCACAATAGTATGTGAAGAGCAATATGTGTGAAGAACACATTGCAGATGTATGGAAACATCTGCAATGTGTTCTTCACTGTGTTCTTTCAATGTGTTCTTTCAGTGAAAACATCTGAAAACATCTGCAGTGTCTTCTTCAGTGTTCTTCTTTCAATGTGTTCTTTCAGTGAAAACATCTGAAAACATCTGCAGTGTCTTCTTCAGTGTTCTTCTTTCAATGTGTTCTTTCAGTGAAAAATGCTCGAGTCTCCCATTGACTTCAATGGGGTTCGTTATTAGAGACGAGCACTCGAGCATCGGGAAAAGTTTGTCTCGAATAACGAGCACTCAAGCATTTTAGTGCTCGCTCATCTCTAATAGTGACCCATTTAGTCATAGTTAAACCTAAGAAAGGGCTTCAAGGTACCTGCTTCCTACTGTAGAAGGTTCTTCATGTTGAGTTTCTTAATACATGTCATTGGGACATTCAGGAATATCAACGGGAAGATCAACTGGAAGAATAGAATGAAAGACTATCTTCAGTATTCACTTATTGCATATAGAGGACAGTCAGAAACCTCTCCTATAGACATTGCTGATACTGGAGAAGCCCTCAGTGATCCCACAGCCCAATACTTTTCTCTTGACTTCTTCATAGCGGTAACAAAGACACTTGACCCAGGTGTTATAGAGCCCTGATATATCTCTAGACTCAAAATCACTACATGTAAGAAAAGTGGAAGCCAATAAGTCCATGGCCAACACTACTCCCAGACATCATCCTTGGTAAGTAGACATCTGATCTTCCCTTAATGTATGATGTCCCTTTCCTTCCACAGTCTTAGGCTGTCCTACTCCAAACAGGTCCCCAACAAGTATCTCACCTTCTTGTATCTCCACTTTCACATTTTTCTTCAAGTCATTGAATGGTCCAGGGATCTCCACCCGGCAGCAGTAGACTCCTTGATCTTCTTTGGTGGCCCCAGCGATAGTCATGGACACGTCCCCCTGTGTAATGTCCCCCAGTAACTGGTATCTCTCAGATTTCCTCCAGGTCACTCTGTTTCCATCAGTTTTGAGGATCTCATCATTACACTTAGAATTTGGACAACCACCTCGTCCCCAGCACATGTGATATCCAGAATTTGCAGTGGTGTAACTGCAGGGTAGGGTTAGTACATCGTCCACCAAACCAGTCACCGTATCAGATGATGTCATAGCTGTAGAGAAAAATGTGTTCATAGAAATGAATTCATTATGTACTCCAGAGCTGAGGTTCCCTAAATCTCCCCTCAGGTCTCACCTTGTAGTCCACTAATAGGTAAGGTTGTCAGGACTTGTGTCTCCTGCATGTCCTCCTATACTTTGTAACGGCAAAGAACCCAACGGTTCCACCCTGAAAGAGGGGGAGCCGCCAACTGCTGCCCAATATCCTATATGTAAATAATGTATATCCCGGTGACTGTAGTGGCATAAATCCATCATGTACCTACCTGTAATGGACAGGACAAGGCAAAGAACCCAACCCAAGCCCACAACCATTGTGTGCAGTCTTCTGGAGGACGTAGATCAGAAGAAATGGATTGATATCTCTTCTTAGCTAATTTTATACGTGTGAAAGGGGAAGTGGTGTTGGTGAATTAATGTTGTAACAATTTCTGTAGAGCGGATGTTAGATGTTAGAGGGTGGATGGGCTTGAAACGGAGAGTGTGGTTTTGATATCTCCACCACCTACCACAAAGGTCATCCAGAGTCCAGCGAGTTCCCAAAACCCACTACTCACATTTCAATTCTTCTCAATGGGGGAAATTTGTTGTATGATACGATATATGATAAAGTGCCCCCCTTCCGCCACCATTAGATACATCAAGAGTCCACCCTCTGCTCAGCGTACATAGAATTGGATCTTATTGTATATTATGTAACACAAGATCAGCTGTCAAGATATTCTGCACTATACAGGTTCTATTCTGAACCTCTCTGACATCTCCATTTGTTAAAGTGGCACCAAGAGTTCCAACTGTACATCAGCAGATGACCCCAGCAATGCCACATTAAGTCATTCTATCTCTACTACCAAGTATTCACAAGATTTCTTAATTAATAAGAGCGCTGGATCGATCATATCACAGCTCTGTATTATTGCAGCATGACCACAGTTCAGCTTACCTGCTTCACTACAACAGCTTTGCATCATTGCTGCTTTACAACAAACTAGTTATCCAGATAGAGATACATGACTATCACATCTACACATTACATTGCCCTCTGAAGCGGGTTATGGCGTTTTGATGTGTTGTGGATACACTACTGGCTACAATGTGATTATTCACTTTTTGGAAATATCAACCGAATTTTATGTCAAACTTCAAAATTGCAAACTTAACCTTTGTTTTAAATACTGTTTTTTTTTTAATATTGGGACATATTTACCGAATTAATCACAGTAGATTATCCTATGGACAAGCATCAGTACCCCTGTATTTCTTTCCTGTATGATAAAGTGCAACTTTTAGGACCTGCTGGGAGTTGTAGCTCTGCAATAATTGGACCTGGTCCAAAAAGCTGAAATATGATAAACTATCATTATGTGATTTTTCTGCCCGATATGCTCTCTATCCCCCACCCCACCCCCACTAAAGAAATCACACAGGAGATTTTAACATATCTCTTTTATTACACATTACTATTTTCATTTTCCAGATAATTTCTTGTTAATTTCCTGCTGTGGAGAAAGTGAGATGTTACCAGATCAGTTAAAAGGAATAAAATAAATTCCAAAAATGCACAATAAATGTGTTTCTTAAAACAGCCATGCAATGCTTTTTTATAGCTGACCAGAAGAGGGCGCTGCATACATCTGTGTAGTATGAAAAAGAGAAATGTCCCCACAGTGCCCCTACAGGTCATTATTAGGATTAGCAAAAGAATTTGAGCAGATTGTAGATAGTGTCCTATCTGCAGGCAGCATGTTATAGAGCAGGGGGAGCTGAGCAGATTGTACATAGTGTCCTATCTGCAGGCAGCATGTTATAGAGCAGGGGAGCTGAGCAGATTGTACATAGTGTCCTGAGTTCTGTGCTTAAGATGACAGATCCACTTTGATGAATGTCTATACTTATAGAGTGTCAAGCGTTACCTGCTTTACGATGAAGACGTTTTGTATAAAGGGTCTTAATCTGTATCATCAGGACAATCGTCAACTAGAAGAAGACAATAAAATAAAGAATACAGAATCCACACATAACCCATAGGGGGCGGCAGAAGTCTGAAACCTTCCCCATTGTTTGTCTGAGGGACCAGGAAGCAGAACCTTTACACTGCCCTGGAAAGATGCTCTGACTGGTTTCCCCACATTGGGAGATGGGATATTTGGTAACGCAAAGTATATGGATAATTTCCTTACTCATGCTGAACATGTCTTCCTCCGTCCCTTTCGGGTGATGACCTGTCGTTGCTGGATTTTCTGTAGTGAAATAATAATATTAGAAAAGGTGCTTAGAAATGTAGCCGCAGCAAAAACCCCTGTCCCTGGGAGACCCCTAATTACAAAGAACTTGAGGTACATTGGGAGGACTAGGGCCCAGAAGCTTCAAGGCACAACTGATGGTACCACCTACGGCCAATCTCTAAAACCTAGATTATGGCAAGTGACATCCATAGATGGTAAGGACTTGACCAAACCATTGACTAGACCCCATCTAGAAGAACTTCAATCAATTATATGTTGTCTGGTCGTCATACTATGGACTTTCTCTTAGTAGGCCTCTTCTTTACCTACTCTTCACACAGTTCCCCTCCATATACACGAAAAGTATCTCACCTTCTTGTATCACCACTTCAAAATCTTTTTTCAGGTCATTGCCTAGACCAGGGATCTCCACCCGGCAGCAGTAGGTTCCTTCATCTTTTTTGGTGGCCCCAGAAATGGTCAGGGACACGTCCCCCTGACTGATGTCTCCCAGTAACTGGTATCTGTCAGATTTCCTCCAGGTGACTTTGTCATAATCAGTCGTGAGGATTGGATCATAACAAGCTATGAGACCACAGCCGCCTCGCCCCCAGCACATGTAACACGTGCCATTTTGAACGCTGTAGTTACAGGGTATCTTCAACATGTCGTTCACAAAACCTTCCACCGTTTCAGGTGGCTCGGCCAACGCTGTGGAAGATAATCAAGGTTCTGAGATTTCAAATCTATATTTTAATCAGTAATTTTGACATAGAAGAAGGAGAAACACAAACCATCATATATAGAGTGGCCAACTTTCAAAACATTCACATCCCAACACCTAAGGCACCAAGGTGACAGCATAAGGGTAAGTGATATCAAAGCTGGATGTTGGGACACCTACCTGTAGTAGACAGGACAAGACATATAATCCATCCCGAGCCCATATCCATTCCGAGAAGTCTTCTTCAGGACACAGATTGCTAAGTAGAGGATTCTCTCCTTATAAAGGACTAACGTGAAGCAGGAAAGAGGAAGTAGTAGAGTAGAGACTGTGGTGACGCCATGGTTCTGAACTATTTCTGCAATATTTCGGTAGAATATTTGAGAACATATTTGAATAAAGTAACTAGAGATGAGGTGTGAAGATCATACAATTTGAATGTTTGAGGTGTTTTGTATCCACCATGTACCGGCAGGCATCTAGAGATATCTCTGATGGTCATGATTAGTAATGGTTCTTCTCAGTTTCCAAGGTAGTTTAGGATAGTGAAAGGTTCTTGTGAGCATTTTTGGTGGTCTAGAAGGGTAGAGGCAATCGTCATCCATGGTGGTCTTGGGTGGTTACTATTAGTATCCCTAAAAGTGTAGGGTTTCTTGCCAGTATCCTGGGTGCTTTAGGGCAGTGAAGAGGAACTTAGCCACATCCCGGATTGTCCAGGATATTAATAGGGTTTTTTGTTATTATTTCTGATGGTTTAAGGCAGTGAAAGGTTCTTGTAAGAGTCCCTTGTAGTGTAAGGCTAGTGAAGGGTTCCTGTTAGTATACTTGGTAATCTAGTAGGATAAAGGTAATTTTTAGCATACGTGCTGGTCAAGGGGGGTTATTGTTGGTATCCATAGCAGTGGACGGTCTCTGGACTTTCTGGTGGCCTAGGGCCACCAGAATACAATGGGTTTGTATAATATTTCAGGTGGCCTAGGACAGTGAAGGAGTCCTATTAGTATTTATGGTGGTCTAGGGCAGTAAATGGGTTCTTGTCAGTATTTCTGGTGGCCTAGGGCAGTGAATGGGGTTCTTATTAGTATTTCTGGTGGCCTAGGGCAGTGAAGGGTCTTATAAGTAATTCTGGTGGCCTAGGGCAGTGAAGGGTCTTATAAGTAATTCTGGTGGCCTAGGGCAGTGAAGGGGTCTTATTAGTATTTCTGGTGGCCTAGGGCAGGGAAGGGGTTTTTATTAGTATTTTTGGTGGCCTAGGACAGTGAAGGGTTTCTTGTAAGTATTTCTGGTTGTCTAAGGCAGTAAATGGGGTTCTTTTCAGTATTTCTGGTGGTCTAGGGCAGTGAATGGGGGTCTTATTAGTGTTTATGGTGACCTAGAACACTTAAAGGGTCTTATTAGTATTTTTGGTGGCCCAGGGCAGTGAAAGGTTTCTTATTAGTATTTCTGGTGACCTAGGACAGTGAAGGGTTTCTTGTCAGTATTTCTGGTGGTCTAGGGCAGTGAATGGGGTTCTTATTAGTGTTTATGGTGACCTAGAACACTTAAGGGGTCTTATTAGTATTTCTGGTGGCCTAGGGCAGTGAATGGGGTTCTTATTAGTGTTTATGGTGACCTAGAACACTTAAGGGGTCTTATTAGTATTTCTGGTGGCCTAGGGCAGGGAAGGGGTTTTTATTAGTATTTTTGGTGGTCTGGGGCAGTGAAGGGGTCTTATTAGCTTTTCTGGTGGCCTAGGGCAGTAATCGTGTTCTTGGTTGCATCACTTTTTGGCCATGACTGAGAAGGGTTTATTGTCAATATCTCTGGTGGCCTACGTTAAGGATTTCATGTCAGTATCACTGTAAGGGAATTAATGGATTTTTCTCATCATGGCGGTCTTCTACGTAAAGGGGTTCTTGTCCGTATCCCTGGTAGTCTAGGGCGGTGAATGGTTTATTGTTGACGCTCTGGTTGTCTAAGATCACTAAGATCCTAAGAGAGTTCCTGTCAGTATACCTTGGGGTCTAAAGTGGTAAAGATGAATTTGTCAGCATACCTTTTGGTCTGGGCTAATAAAGGGGTCCTTGTCAGACTAATAGCTGATGATTCAGCTTTCAGTACTGTTTGCTCCCTATGCTGAGGAGATGGGATAAAGAGGACTGTGCAGCTGTAACTGTGTGACTGCACAGTTCTCTCCATGATTTAGTGAAACAAATTAGGACCATCGAGGGCGGAGCTTAGATAATTTGTGCAGGAACGGACTTTCCGTTTCCTAATTCTATCAATTTTAAGACCTCTTTCCATCTTGCTTCAATTTCTCACAATCAATATTGTATCCATCACATTCCAACATGCGCTTTTCTATTATGTAACCAAACCCATAAATGCCATGGATAGGTGTGAATTAGTAATGGAGGGCAGCACATAATAGGCAGGGGGTTTAATGACAACAACAATCAGTGAGGAGAAAGGAGAAGTAGTGATTGCAGAATATACCCTGTTCTGTTTATTATTTAGACTCGCACTTTTGATGAACATTTGAAAGAAGTCTACCACCTCCCCCGAGCGTACTCCTATGCTACAAGAGACATGAACTATGATTTTCAGCATGTCTTTATTATTTCTGTCCATTATGTTGTTTGTGAAATACTCCCATTTCAATCCATATGCTAATGAGGCAGTTGGTGCACCCGAGTGTGTCCTCGGTACCAGATCACTGATATTCCTGCCTTTATCACTACGCTCTCAGTCAGATAAGAAATTTGTCTTGTGAGAAGCATGTGGCAACATATGAGAGGGGGACAAGAGGGAAGTGATTTTAGAGGGGATCAGTGTTTTGTGTGATGAGAACACATCCTGAGCACATCAACTGCCTCATTTGCATATGCAATAATCTGACAATAACTTGGAAATTTTATATATGACATTCATAATAAAGATAAGATGGGAATCACATTGTATTTCTCTAAAATATTCTGTCAGCAGATTATAACGCTTGGTGGTGGTGGTGTTAGAATCACTTTAATTGTTTTTTTTGGTCAGAATTTCTTCCTGTAGCATTGTTATCCATTGCTTGTCTTGTTTTTAGAAGAAAATGTTTGGTGTTTAAATAAAAGTTGTCATCTTCCATATTGGATAAGTAGGACATTTTATTGGGATAGTATGAAGGTCACAACACACAGATTGTAATAATTGAGCATAATCCTTAAATGTATAGAATTCTTAGTGTTATACAATCAGTACAATAGTGAAACTGTAATAATCAGCACAGATTAAAAGAAAATGTATCTAAACTTCATCCAGATCTGACGGAGCTTTGGCTTCCTGTAGACTTCTGGAGTTCAAAATGGCCGCCCTCCCTCTTTAGCTGTAGCTCTTTGGTCCTCCGTATATAGCATGCACAACTGCAGAAACATGTAACGTAAAATTGGTTAACAACGGTTCGAACCTTGGGCAAAGATGGACATGGATTCCCATAAACGGTGGGACCCTCATCCTCTTTACCAGATTATTACCCCTTTTATTATGGAATCAAATATGCTGGATAAAAGATTGAAAAGTGATCTTTTTTTCATTACCTTCCTAAAGAATTAGTGTTTCACATTTTGGACTCCATCTAGAAGAAAAAGGGGAAAAACAATATCCAATATTATTTTTAAAAAAAATTTTCCACATGAAGGGTTTGCAACGTGAAGCAAAAAGCGCGACCTACGGGTGACATAAGTGTCTCTGGTAAGGGCATTGTGGGTGGTGGCAGTGCTTGACACCATCACACTACTAACAACGTTAAATAGGGGGCTGTGGTGTTTCCATCTTTTTTCCTGATCCAGGTTGTTAATCCTCTTTAGCTAACATTGTCACTAAGAAGGGTCCATTCTCTGGTTTCTTTCACCCCATGGTAAATACTATTTTTCATTGCAGGCACCGGATCAAGTTGTGTCGGACTGGCCCACCGGAGAATCAGATGATCCTCCGGTGGGCCCAGGTTCTAACATAATACTAGATGACAGAGATGCAGCAGAAAACAACCAACTTTGGAGGCTACTTAAATTCTAGGAGATGATGGAGAATAAGTCCCCAGAATAATTTTATCTGGCGGACACAAGGAACACTGGGCTTAGCTCTAAATATATAATAGATCCTATCCTGAATACATTTCATATTAATAATAATAAATTACCACATTCCACTTCCAGGTTGACTTCATTCTTCTGATCGTTGAACAGTCCCGGGAGCTCCACCCGGCAACAGTACATTCCTTCATCCTCCTTGGTGACTCCATTGATGGTCAAGGACACCTCCCCATTGTTTATGTTTCCTACCAGCTTGTACTTTTCGGATTCTGTCCAGGTTACTTTTTTGCCATCAGTCCAGACGATTGCCTCGGTACATCTGAACATTGGGCATGTGCCGCGCCCCCAGCACATACGGGACGTTCCCTTGCTGACATCGTATTTACAAGGTAACTTTACTCTGTCGCCTACGTGGCTCGAAATGTTGTCAGCTGTGTATATAGAAGTAAGTAGTGGGTGTTAGACTATATATGGAAATGGCCACCATCCTGAAAGCGACCATATTGAATCAAGGTTAAGTTTTGTCCAATGGTAAGGTGATTATCTAGCAGATCAAAGAAGACCAGAATTGTCTCAGAAATGGATTGCCACAATCAGATCTACAATCTCTATTTTGGTCAGAAAGTTCAAGAGATTCTCTAAAGGTTCTCATGCAACAATTTGATCCAATGCCTTCAGCTCGGTGCTCAGCACCATGGACATCAAAGGGAGCATTCCTGTTCTTACATGACTGCCTTCCCATTGGAAAAACTACAGAATATAGTCAGTATTCACTTATTGCATATAGAGGGCAGTCAGAGACCTTAGCTAAAGACATTGCTGATACTGGAGAAGCCCTCAGTGATCCCACAGCCCAATACTTTTATCCTGACTTCTTCATAGTTGTAACAACTACACTTGACCCAGGTGGTTGAGAGTCTCCATAAATCTCTGGACTCTAAATCAAAAAGTGTAAGAAAAGTGGAGGCCGATAAGTCCATGGCCAACACTACTCCCAGACATCATCCTTGGTAAGTAGACATCTGATCTTTCCTTAATGTATGATGTCCCTTTCCTTCCACAGTCTTAGGCTGTCCTACTCCAAACAGGTCCCCAACAAGTATCTCACCTTCTTCTATCTCCACTTTCACATTTTTCTTCAAGTCATTGAATAGTCCAGGGATCTCCACCCGGCAGCAGTAGGTTCCTTGATCTTCTTTGGTGGCCCCAGTGATAGTCATGGACACGTCCCCCTGTGTAATGTCCCCCAGTAACTGGTATCTGTCAGATTTCCTCCAGGTCACTCTGTTTCCATCAGTTTTGAGGAGCGCATCATTACATTTAGACTTTGGACAACCACCTCGTCCCCAGCACATGTGATATCCAGAATTTGCAATGGGGTAACTGCAGGGTAGGGTGATTATTTCATCCACCAAACCAGTCACCGTATCAGATAATGTCATAGCTGTTGAGAAAAATGTGTTCATAGAAATGAAATTATTATGTACTCCAGAGCTGAGGTTCCCTAAATCTCCCCTCAGGTCTCACCTTGTAGTCCACTATTACCTAGGAAGGTTGTCAGGACTTGTGTCTCCTGCATGTCCTCCTATACCTTGTAAAAGAACAAGACTATTCTACCATAAAAAGAGTGGGAGGCTCCTACTTCTGCCCAATATCCTATATGTAAATAATATATATCCCGATGATTGTAGTCTTGTACCCCAATGAGTGGCATAAACCCTTCAGGTAACTACCCGTAATAGACAGGACAAGGCAATGAACCCAACCCAAGCCCACAACCATTGTGTGCAGTCTTCTGGAGGACGTAGATCAGAAGGAATGGATTGATATCCCTTACTAGCTAATTGTATATGTAAGAAATGGGAAGTGGTGTTAGTGAATTATTGTTGTACCTTTTATATAGAACAGATTTACATTTATGCTATAGAATTGGCTTTAGGGTGGATGGGCTTGAAACGGAAAGTGTAATTTTGATATCTTCACCACCTACCACAAAGGTCACCCAAATAGAAGGGAGGAGTCCAGTGAGTTTCAATAATTTCCAAAACCCACTACCCACATTTCAATTATTCTCAATGGGGCAAATTTGTCCTACGATATGCTATATGATAAAGTCCCCCCCCTCCACCATTATCAGATACATCAAGAGGTCCGGCCTCTGCATAGCGTACATATACCGGTAATTGTATCTTATTGTATGTAACACAAGTTTAGCTGATAAATTATTCCAGCTTATTCTGAAATCGGCATCCTGCCTACATTTCCATCTGTTCAAGATGTTACATCAGCAGATGCCCCAGCAATGCCACATTAAGTCATTCTATCTCTATACCAAGTATTCACAAGTTTTCTTAATTAATAAGAGCGCTGGATCGATCATATCACAGCTCTGTATTCTTGCAGCATGACCACAGCTTAGCTTAACTGCTTCACTACAACAGCTTGGCTTCATTGCTGCTTCACAACAAACTAGTTATCCACATAGAGATACATAACTACCATATCTCCACATTGCATTGACCTCTGAAGCAGGTTATGGCGTTTGATGCGTTGTGGATACACTACTGCCTACAATGTGATTATTCACTTCTTGGAATCATCAACTGAATTTTGTGTCAATTTGAAAATTGCAAACTTAACCTTTGTTCTAAATACAGATTTTTTTGGAATATTGGGACATATTTACCGAATTAATCGTAGTAGCTTATCCTATGGACAAGAATCAGTACCCCTATATTTCTTTCCTTTATAATAAAGTGCAACTCTTAGGACCTGCTGGGATGTGTAGCTCCCCAACAATTGGACCTGGTGTACAAAGCTGAACTATAATAAACTATCATTATGTGATTTTTTTGTCCCTGATATGCTCTCTCTATGCACCTCCCCCCTCTATTAAATTTCATGCTGTGGAGAAAATGGGATAAGTTACCAGATCAGTTAAAAGGATTCAAAAATTACCAAAAATATCTAAAAATGTATTTTATAGTTGACCAGAAGAGGGCGCTGCCGTATGAAAAAGGGAAATGTCCCCACAGCGCCCCTACAGGTCCCCTAATGTCCCCTTCACCAGTAGCCATAATTAATGTCCCCATCCACCAGTAGCCATAATTAATGCCCCCCCCCCCCATTTAGCCACTTTCTAACTTTCACCTATACCCCCCCCCCCCAAATAGAAACAGGGCCCCATATGCTTAAGCAAAATAAAAAATAAAATTCTTACCTGATTCCGCTCCTCTTCGCGCCTTCTCTCATCTGGGGATCCGGGGCAGACGACGGCTGATGACACGATGACACACAGGTCAAGTGGCGGGTCATAGACCTCAGCAGACCCTGGCACAGGCAGACGCGTCATTAAGCCTGCGTGGGCACAATCGATGGATGCGGTGGGTAGGGACAGCGGGTGAGGTGCGTGGGGTGGGTGCCAGAGCGCTGTACCGGGAAGACCCGCAGCTGTCATAATTTAAAACATCTGCCCGCTGTGCTGCGCTGAGGGGTCAGGTGTGGGCCTCTGACTGACAATGGGCCCGGTCTCAGTCGCGACCCCTGCGACCGCGATCATTACGCCCCTGACTGGGACCTCCAACAATCTCGAGAATGGTCTCCCAACAATCGGGTTATAGCATGTTATAAAGCTAATACACCTGGGCTGATTATACATAATGTCCTATCTGCAGGCAGCATGTTATAGAGCAAGAGTAGCAGAGTAGATTGTACATAGTGTCCTATCTGCAGGTATCATGTTATAGAGCAAGAATAGCAAAGTAGATTGTACATAGTGTCCTATCTGCAGGCAGCATGTTATAGAGCAAGAATAGCAGAGTAGATTGTACATAGTGTCCTATCTGCAGGCAGCATGTTATAGAGCAGGGGGAGCTGAGCAGATTGTACATAGTGTCCTATCTGCAGGAAGCATGTTATAGAGCAGGAGGAGCTGAGTAGATTGTACATAGTGTCCTATCTGCAGGCAGCATGTTATAGAGCAGGAGGAGCTGAGCAGATTGTATATTGTGTCCTATCTGCTGGAAGCATGTTATAGACCAGGAGGAACTGAGCAGATTGTACAAAAATTGTGAAAAAAATAATCCATAACTGATAAATCAATTTGCTCAGATCATCCTGCTGTATAAGATATTGTGAGAAGATAGAAGATGAGTTCTGTGCTTAAGCTGTTAAGACGTTTTGTATAAAGGGTCTTAATCTGTATCATCAGGACAATCGTCAACTAGAAGAGGACAATAAAATAAAGACCTAATACAGAATCCACACATAACCCATAGGGGGCGGCAGCAGTCTGACACCTTCCCCATTGTTCTTCAGCTTGTCTGAGGGACCAGGAAGCAGAACCTTTACACTGCCCTGGAAAGATGCTCTGACTGGTTTGGTCACATGGTTCCCTAAATTTTTCCCATAGAAAAACGGGATATTTGGTAATGCACTTTATGTCGATGAATGACTTTCTCATGCTGAACATGTCTTGCTCCGTTCCTTTAGGATGACCGGCCGTTACTGGATTTTCTGTAGTGAAATGATAATATTAGGAAATGTGCTTCGTATGTGGCCATAGGTGGTGCCGAGATAGAAAACACCACTGTCCCTGGGGGGTCTTACATTACAAAGGATTATAGGTAGACTAGGGGCACAGTTAGGAGCACTGGGGCCCAGGAGCTTCGATGCATGACTGATGGTACCACCTACGGCCTCTCTCTAAAGCCTAGATTATGGCAGGTGACTTCCATAGACGGTAAGAACTTGACTACAGGCCCTCAGCATTGGTAAGACATCTAAGTTCCCTATCTAGAAGAACCTCAACCTATAATATGTTGTCTGGTCGTCATACTATGGACTTTCTCTTAGTAGGCCTCTTCTTGACCTACCCTTCATACAGTTCCCCTCCATATACACAAAAAAGTATCTCACCTTCTTGTATCACCACTTCAAACTCTTTTTTCAGGTCATTGCCTAGACCAGGGACCTGCACCCGGCAGCAGTAGGTTCCTTCATCTTCTTTGGTGGCCCCAGAAATGGTCAGGGACACGTCCCCTTGACCGATGTCTCCCAGTAACTGGTATCTGTCAGATTTCCTCGAGGTCACTTTGTGGAAATCAGTCTTGAGGATCACATTATTACAAAAAAAGAAACCACAGCCGCCTCGCCCCCAGCACACGGGATACGTGCCATGTTGAATGCTGTAGCTACACGGTATCTTCAACATGTCGTTCACAAAACCTTCCACCGTTTCAGGTGGCGCGGCCAACGCTGTGGAGAAAAATCAAGGTTTCGAGACTTCAAATCTATATTTTAATCAGTAATTTTGACATAGAAGAAGGAGAAACCCAAACCATCATATATAGAGTGGCCAACTTTCAAAACATTCACATCCCAACACCCAAGACACCAAGGTAACAACATAAGGGCAATGATACCAAAGCACAAGAAAAAGTTTAAAGATGGCACACCTACCTGTAGTAGACAGGACAAGACATATAATCCATCCCGAGCCCATATCCATTCCGAGAAGTCTTCTTCAGGACACAGATTGCTAAGTAGAGGATTCTCTCCTTATAAAGGACTAACGTGAAGCAGGAAAGAGGAAGTAGTAGAGTGGAGACTGTGGTCACACCATGGTTCTGAAGTATTTCTGCAATATTTCTGTAGAATACTTGAGAACATGTTTGAAAAAAGTCACTAGAGAAGATCATACAATCTAATTTTTTGAGGTTTTATCCACCATGTTCCAGCAGGCAGGTGATTCTAGAGATATCTCTGATGGTCATGATTAGTAATGGTTCTTCTCAGTTTCCAAGGTAGTCTAGGATAGTGAAGGGTTCTTGTTAGTATTTTTGGTGGTCTGGGAGGGTAGAGGTAATCGTCATCCATGGTGGTCTTGGGTGGTTACTATTAGTATCCCAAGAAGTGTAGGGTTTCTTGCCAGGATCCTGGGTGCTTTAGGGCAGTGAAGAGGAACTTCGCCATATCCCAGGTTGTCCAGGACAGTAAAAGGGTTTCTTGTTATTATTTCTGATGGTTGTGAAAGGTTCTTATAAAAATTTCTAGTAGTGTAAGGCTGGTGAAGGGTTCCTGTTAGTAAGGTTGGTGATCTAGTAGGGTAAAGGTAATTGTCAGCATACATGGTGGTCATGGGTGGTTACTGTCAGTATCCATAGCAGTGGAAGGTTTCCGGTCTATGAAGGTTAAGGGTTTCTTGTTAGTATTTCTGGTGGCCTAGGGCAGTAATCGTGTTCTTGGTTGCATCATATGTTGTCCATAACTGTAAAGGGTTTATTGTCAATATCTCTGGTGGTCTAAGTGAAGGTTTTCATGTCAGTATCACTGTAAGGGAATGATGGGAATATTCTTATCATCTTTGGTGGTCTACTACAGTAATGGGGTTCTTGTCAGTTTCCCTGGTAGTCCAGGATAGTGAAGGGTTCTTGTTCGTATCTTTGGTGGTCTAGGAGGGAAGAGGTAATCGTCAGCATCCATGAAGTAGTAGAGTAGAGACTGTGGTCACACCATGGTTGTGAAATATTTCTGTAGAATACTTGAGAATACATTTGAATAAAGTCACTAGAGATGAGGTGTGAAGATCATACAATCTAAATGTTTGAGGTTTTATCCACCATGTTCCAGCAGGCAGGTGATTCTGGAGATAACTCTGATGGTCTTGGGTAGTAAACGGTCCATGTCAGTGTCCCCCGTTAGTCTAGGATAGTGAAAGGTTCTTGTGAGTCATTTTTGGTGGTCTAGAAGGGTAGAAGTAATCGTCAGCATCCATGGTGGTCTTGGGTGGTTACTGTCAGTATCCCTAGAAGTGTAGGGTTTCTTGCCAGTATCCTGGGTGCTTTAGGACAGTGAAGAGGAACTTTGCGCACATCCGGGTTTTCCAGGACAGTAAAGGGATTATTTCTGATAGTTTACAGCAGTAAAAGATTCTTGTAAGAGTCCCTGGTAGTGTAAGGTTAGTGAAGGTTTCATGTTAGTAAGCAAGTAGTAGGGTAAAGGTAATTGTCAGCATCCATGGTGGTCATGGGTGATTACTGTCAGTATCCATTGCAGTGAAGGGTTTCTTGTTAGTATTTCTGGTGGCCTAGGGCAGCGAAGGGGTTCTTGGTTGCATTGTTGGTTGTCGATGACTGAAAAGGGTTTATTGTCAATATCTCTGGTGGCCTAAGTGAAGGTTTTCATGTCAGTATCACTGTCAGGGAATGAAGGGAATCATCTTTGGTGGTCTACTACAGTAATGGGGTTCTTGTCAGTTTCCCTGGTAGTCTAGGATAGTGAAGGGTTCTTGTTCGTATCTTTGGTGGTCTAGGAGGGAAGAGATAATCGTCAGCATCCATGAAGTAGTAGAGTAGAGACTGTGGTGACACCATGGTTGTGAAGTATTTCTGCAATATTTCTGTAGAATACTTGAGGACATATTTGAATAGAGTAACTATTGATGAAAGGTGTGAAGATCATACGATTTAAATGTTTGAGTTGTTTTTTTTCACTAGCTATCCAACAGGCAGGTGATTCTGGAGATATTTCGGATGGTCCCTGGTAGTCTAGGATAGTGAAGGGTTCTTGTTAGTATTTTTGGTGGTCTAGGAGGGTAGAGGCAATCGTCATCCATGGTGGTCTTGGGTGGTTACTGTCAGTATCCCTAGAAGTGTAGGGTTACTTGCCAGTATCCTGGGTGCTTTAGGGCAGTGAAGAAGAACTTCCCCACATCCCAGGTTGTCCAGGACAGTAAAGGGTTTCTTGTTATTATTTCTTGTTACAGAATATTATTATACAGTTTATTATTTTATACTTTACAGAAGTGAAATGTTCTTGTAAGAATTCCTGGTAGTCTAGGATAGTGAAGGATTCCTGTTAGTAAGGTTGGTGATCTAGTAGGGTAAAGGTAATTGTCAGCATCCATGGTAGTCAAGGGTGGTTACTGTCAGTATCCCTAGAAGAGGTCAGTATTTCTGGTAGCCTAGGGCAGTGAAGGGGTTTGTATTATTTTTTTGGGTGGTCTAGGGCAGTGAAGATGTTTCTATTAGTATTTCTGGTGGCCCAGGGCAGTGAAGATGTTTCTATTAGTATTTCTGGTGGCCAAGGGCAGTGAAGGGGTTCTTCGTTGCATCACTGGTTGTCCATGACTGAGAAGGGTTTATTGTCAATATCTCTGGTGGTCTACGTTAAGGATTTCATGTCAGTATCTCTATAAGGGAATGAAGAGAATCTTCTCACCATCTTTGGTGGTCTTCTACAGTAAAGGGGTTCTTGTCCATATCCCTGGTAGTCTAGGGCAGTCCTTGGTTTATTGTTGGCAGCTCTGGTTGTCTAAGACAGGTATCTGTATCTTCTCAGTATCACAAGGATCCTAAGAGAGTTCCTGTCAGTATTCATTGGGGCCTACAGTGACCCCAGTAAAGTTTTTTTTTGTCAGTATCCGTTGATGTCTGAACTAATAAAGTGGTCTTTATCAGACTGATAGCTGATGATCCAGCTTCCAGTACTGTCTGCTCCCTAAACTGAGGAGGTGAGATAAAGAGGACTGTGCAGCTGTAACTGTGTGACTGCACAGTTCTCTCCACCATTTAGGGCGGAGCTTAGACAGTGTGCAGGAATAGACTTTCCGTGTTCTTGTGAAGGACAATAGTGAACATCAAAGACTTGCCATAGACTCTGACACGCAGATTGGTGTTGGATTCTTGTTGGCTTGGCCATTACACTTCTCAGGTGTCTATGTTAAAGGCAATGTGGTGAGCTGCACATATTTTTCTCATTGTCTTTTTAAAATTCCTTGCTAAGTGTCACCACTTATTGTACACACCAGATAACAATGTACCTACACTCAAACTGAAGCGTTCAGATGCACGTAGAAAACATACATGGAACACATGCAACCTATTTTCTGATTTAGGAGGGGATCAGTGTTTTGTGTGATGAGGACACGCCCTGAGCACATCAACTGCCTCATTAGCATATGGATTCCTCTGACAATATCTTGGAAATTTTATGCACGGCATAGATAATAAAGATAAGATGGTAATCACATTGTATTTCTCTAAAATATTCTGTCAGCAGCTTATAACACTTGGTGGTGGTGATGTTAGACTAATGGGCTTTTTTTGGTCAGAATTTCTTCCTGGGGCATAGATCTGCTTCCCTCGTCTTGTTTTTAGGGAAAAATGTTTGGTGTTTAGCAAAATAAGTTGTCATCTTCCATATTAGATAAGTAGGACATTTTATTGGGATAAGATGTAGGTCACAACACACAGAATGTTGTTATAAAAAAAACATTCAAAAAGGGAACATAATCCCTTAAATGTATAGAATCCTTAGTATTATATAATCCGTATAATACTGAAGCTGTAATAGAGCAGCACAGATTAAAGGAAAATGTATCTAAACTTCATCCAGATCTGGCATAGTTTTGGCTTCCTGTAGACTTCTGGAGTTCAAAATGGCCGTCCTCCCTCTATAGCTGTAGCTTTTTTGGTCCTTCGTCTATAGCATGCGAAACTGCAAAAACATGTAATGTAAAATTGGTTAACAAAGGATTAAACCTTGGACAAAGATGGGCACGGACTCCTATAAACAATGGGACCCCGGTTCTCCTAATCAGATTATTATCCCTTTTATTATGGAATCAAATATGCAGGATAAAAGATTGAAAAGTGATTTTCTTTGCAGGTTCGTTACCTTCCTTAAGAATTAGTGTTTCACATTTTGGAATCCATCTGGAAGAAAAAGGAGAAAAAAAAAATATCCAATATTAGTTTTTTGTAATTTTGCACATGAAGGATAAAGCAAAAAGTGAGACCCCAGGGTGAGATAGGTCACAATGTGCTGTGGTCTCTCGTAAGGGCATTGTGGGTGGTGTCAGTGTACATAGCAGACCCATTGCAGTGATAAAACTGAGATAACCTTCGGCTGCTGCTTGACACCACCACACCACCACACAAATAGGGGACTGTGGTGTTTCCATCCCTTGTCCTGACCCAAGTTGTGCATCCTCTTTAGTTAACATTGTCACTAAGAAGGGTTGCGTAGTGTCCATTTTCCAGTTTCTTTCACCCCATGGTACATATTTTTTTTCATTGCAGGCACTGCATCAAGTTGTGTCGGACTGGCCCACCGGAGTCTCAGATGATCCTCCGGTGGGCCCAGGCTCTAACGTAATACTAGACCAAAGAGATGCAGCAGAAAACAACCTAATTTGGAGGCTACTTGAATTCTAGGGGATGATGGAGAGTAAGTCCCCAGAATAATTTTATCTGGTGGGTCCAAGGAACCCCAGTTGCACACTTGGGCTTAACTCATATAAAATATAAAAATATATTATAAATTCTATCCTGAATACATTTCATAGTAATAATATAAATTACCATCTTCCACTTCCAGGTTGACTTCCTTCATCTTGTCGTTGAACGGTCCCGGGAGCTCCACCCGGCAGCAGTACATTCCTTCATCGTCCTTGGTGACTCCATTGATGGTCAAGGACACCTCCCCATTGTTTATGTTTCCTACCAGCTTGTATTTTTCGGACTCTCTCCAGGTTACTTCTTCGCCATCAGTCCAGACAATGGTGTCGGTACATTTGAACGTTGGGCATATGCCGCGCCCCCAGCACACAGGGGACGTGCCCTCGCTGACATTGTAATTACAAGGTAATTTTACTTTGTCACCTACGCGGCCAGAAATGTGGTCAGCTGTGAATGTAGAACAAAAAATTACATGGCAATGACTATACTGGGGGAGTCAGAAATTCCAGGACTCTTAATTCAGAAACAAAAAGGGAAATTGATGTGAATACTCCTGCAAGTAATGGGTGAGGGGGCCACCTAGAGTGATGGCCACCTGGAACATGGCCTCCGCCTTGAAAAAGCTGCCATACTGGCTGAAGGAAAAGTTTGGTCCACTGGAAACGTGGTCATGAAGCGGATCAAAGAAGACCAGAATTGCCTCAGAAATGGATTGCCACAATCAGATCTACAATATCTCTTGTGGTTCGACACATTGAGAGATTCTCCAAAAATTCTCATCACCGTTGGGTCCAGTGGCTTTAGTACCATGGACATCACAGGGAACATTCCTGGTTGTTGTAAGCTGGCTGCTTAGACCATTCCGTTCTTCATTGAGAAACTACGTAACCACCTTCCCATTGGGAAAACTTGTTCACTACGATATGGTGGCTTTCAGGATGACAGCCATATTCGGGATCGGCAGAGGTGGGAACCACGTCTATCCACAATGGTTACAGAAGACGTGATGATCTGTTACATCAATTGTCTGTCTGTTCTAGACTTTATTGGTGCTATCAAATTAAAAGATGTTGAATACTATACCATCACGTAGCTCCACTCGTATTTCCTTCTTGACATCGTTGAAGGGTCCTGGGACCTCGATTCTGCAGCAGTAGATTCCTCCATCATCGGCATTTACCTGTTCGATGGTCAGGGACACGTTTCCCTTTGCTAGGTCTCCTTTGAGTTTGTATTTGTCTGACTCCCTCCAGGTCACCTCATTGCCATCGCTCTGCAGCACCTTGTTGTTACATGAGACTACCCCACAACGGCCATGACCCCAGCATGTCGGGTG
The DNA here is from genome assembly GCF_040894005.1 of Engystomops pustulosus. NCBI lineage: Eukaryota > Metazoa > Chordata > Amphibia > Anura > Leptodactylidae > Engystomops > Engystomops pustulosus. The sequence goes on from NC_092414.1 coordinate 17,846,410, forward strand.
TGTGCCGCTATCGGTGTCATACGAGCAGGGCAAAACCACATTATCCTTCAGGGAGCCTTTTACAAGATTGACTGTGGGGGGAAAAAAAGAGGGGTAAAAAAAGCTTCCCTTTTTGGATTTTTTAAAAATATTTTTTGAACACAACAACCCATTATTGCTTGACCTCTCGTGGGAATCTTAAGACTACTTTGGCCAGTCCAAATTGGTAGGAACCTGTCATCAGGTTTTGCACATTTAATCCTAATGTAGGTTCCTATAGCAATTTCCCACCGATCGTCAAAATACTTTTTGCCACGTAAAAATGTACCTGGCTCCTTGCCAGCATAGACCATCAAGTCATGTAGGTGGTTCCCCCTATCCTCAAGAGTCAAGGTGTCATGCATCAACAAATCTCAGAGCTCCTCCATCACCCCCTCCCTTCTGACTACATTGCTGTTACTGTTCAAGAAACTCCCACACTGGATCGGTCCTAATCTTGTGTCCTCACTTTCTCCCTGATCTTCTCCTGGCCAGTCACTAGTGAGCAAGGTACCATCAACAGAAGGAGTGGCACCCTCCTCTTGACGATCACTCTGTAGCGACCAGCCTGGATTCATGTCAGAGCCAAGAAGAGGACTGTGCAAACCTGGGAGCTTCTTGAAAAGTAACTGCCGTAGTCAGAAGGAAGGGGGGAATGAGGGAGGCGTGAGAGCCATTGCTGGCATGACACCTTGACTTGAAAGATGAAGGCATGACTCTTTGTGTTTGCTGGCAGGGAGCCAGGTGCATTCTTAAACTTGCTTTACTGATTTTGGGGATCACTGGAAACATTTCTAGGTTTAAATGTGAAAACTTGATGACAGGTTCCTTTTAAAGGTGTTGGCCATGAATTATAATGTTTCGGGAACAATGGCACCTAACCCTTATGTAGGGTAGACCTCTTCACCTCTGAAGCTTCATATACTGTGATTAGTTGGAACCTTCCTCAGATGAATTTCCAAACTGAAGTTCCAGGGATTACGGGACCAGATTTGGTCAATGAGGAGCCTAGTACTATGGGCCATCACATCCATTGATGGTGGGATGTCACTTCCTTAGTCGTTCCCAGGTCTGAGAAGGTCTCTCCATTGGCTGAAGCTTCAAGGAAGAATGGAAGAAGATAAATAAGGACCTACCATCTTTAATTCGCAGTTTGATCTCATGTTTCTTGTCGTTGAACGGTCCTGGGACGCGGATGCGGCAGCAATAGGTTCCCTCCTGATCCTTAGACAATCCGCTGATGGTTAGGGACACGTCACCCTTCGTGATGTTCCCCAACAACTTGTATCTTTTGGATTCGCTAAAGATCACGTTGGTGCCGTCTGTACCGATGACCTTGTTTTTGCAGCCAGAGACAGGACAGCTTCCCTTCCCCCAGCACACTTCTTTTAGTCCTTCACTAACCGAATATTTGCAGGGTAAAGTCAATGTTTCGTCAACTGACCCTTGCACAATATTGTCTCTCGTCATGGCTGTGGAGAGAAAGTGATATGTTTGGGTTTTTCCGGTGCCCTCTTTCTTATGGGGACTCTCCAGTATCTAAGATTATTTGGAGGTTCTGTTCTATCTTGTGCTTTATAGTATCTAGAAACATGGTTCTGGTGCCATTGTGAAGATAAGAATCACATCTTTAAGAATGCATCAGGTTTATGGTTCTGTGATCTACAGAACCTGTAATACAGAAGATGGTAATTGGATTTTTATCTTCCCAACTATCTGTTTGTACATCCAGTTATGTAGCTCATAGAATCCTGATTCTGTTTGAAAGATGAGATTCTTATCTTTAATATGACACCCTATATTGCTATAGAACAGATGATAAGGGTGTCTGCAAGTGACCCTCCGCCTGTAGCCTCTAAATTTGACTCATTTCAGGTAATTATGACTCTTTGCTCCTTGTCACATGACTTTGGAGGAGATTTTTTTTTTTATAGGTAAAAGGATGGGCTTTCACACAAAGGAGATAATTCTAGTAAGGACATTTCATCCCCTACCTGAAGGGGCTGGGAGCTTAATGGGGTAAAATCTGGTGACAGGTTCCCTTTAACTACCCAATCAGTCCCAATCCTGATATGAAATTTTCATCTTTACAATGACACCAGAATCACGGTTTTAGCTGCTATAGAACCCGACATACCAGTCTGATTGTTTGAGAATTGGTTTAACACAACGTAAAGACAACCCCATGGATGGGAAGAACATACGGTGCATGGACCAGTTCACATTGGACTTTACTTACGTTGCTGTATCTCCAGATCCACCTCTTTCTTCAGATCGATCCCCAGACTTGGGACCTTGACGCGGCAGCAGTAGATCCCAGAATCCTCCATCTTGGCCTCGGTGATGGCCAGAGGCAGCTGTTCATTTTCTAAATCTACATTTACTTGGTATCTGGATGATTTGGCCCAGATCACTCGGCTCCCATTGATTGTGGCCACTGGGTAGTTACAGCCGGTATTGGAGCAGGATCCCCTCCCCCAGCAGGCGAGGCTCGTGTGCTTGGTGGCCGGGTAGAAGCAGGGCATGACCATCCGGTCACCAACTACCCCCGTAGTGCGATAGGCCGATATTAGCCCTGAGGAGAGACACAGAGAAGGGGAAGTGTACAAGTATGGCCAGCCCTGACAATTGCAGGCAGCATGTTATAGAGCAGGAAGAACAGAGCAGATTGTACATAATGTCCTATCTGCATGCAGCATGTTATAGTGCAGGGGGAGCTAAGCAGATTGTACATAGTGTCCTATCTGCAGGCAGCATGTTATAGAGCAGGAGGAGCTGAGCAGATTGTACATAGTGTCCTATCTGCAGGCAGCATGTTATAGAGCAGGAGGAGCTGAGCAGATTGTACATAGTGTCCTTTCTGCAGGCAGCATGTTATAGAGCAGGAGGAGCTGAGCAGATTGTACATAGTGTCCTTTCTGCAGGCAGCATGTTATACGGCAGGAGGAGATGAGCAGATTATACATAGTGTCCTATCTGCAGGCAGCATGTTATAGAGCAGGAGGAGCTGAGCAGATTGTACATAGTGTCCTTTCTGCAGGCAGCATGTTGTAGAGCAGGAGAAGCTGAGAAGATTATACATAATGTCCTATCTGCAGAAAGCTTGTTATAGAGCAGGAGGAGCTGAGCAGATTGTACATAGTGTCCTATCTGCAGGCAGCATGTTATAGAGCAGGAGGAGCTGAGCAGATTATACATAGTGTCCTATCTGCAGGCAGCATGTTATAGAGCAGGAGGAGCTGAGCAGATTGTACATAGTGTAATATCTGCAGGCAACATGTTATAGAGCAGGAGGAGCTGATCAGATTATACATAGTGTCCTATCTGCAGGCAGCATGTTATAGAGCAGGAGGAGCTGAGCAGATTGTACATAATGTCCTATCTGCAGAAAGCTTGTTATAGAGCAGGAGGAGCTGAGCAGATTTTATATAGTGCCCTATCTGCAGGTAGTATGTTATAGAGCAGAAGAATCTGAGCAGATTGTACATAGTGTCCTATCTGCAGGCAGCATGTTATAGAGCAGGAGGAGCTGAGCAGATTGTACATAGTGTCCTATCTGCAGGAAGCATGTTGTAGAGCAGGAGAAGCTGAGAAGATTATACATAATGTCCTATCTGCAGAAAGCTTGTTATAGAGCAGGAGGAGCTGAGCAGATTGTACATAGTGTCCTATCTGCAGGCAGCATGTTATAGAGCAGGAGGAGCTGAGCAGATTATACATAGTGTCCTATCTGCAGGCAGCATGTTATAGAGCAGGAAGAGGTGAGCAGATTGTACATAGTGTCCTATCTGCAGGAAGCATGTTATAGAGCAGGAGGAGCTGAGCAGATTGTACATAGTGTCCTATCTGCAGGAAGCATGTTATAGAGCAGGAGGAGCTGAGCAGATTGTACATAGTGTCCTATCTGCAGGCAGCATGTTATAGAGCAGGAGGAGCCGAGCATATTGTACATAGTGTCCTATCTGCAGGCAGCATGTTATAGAGCAGGAGGAGCTGAGCAGATTGTGTATAGTTTCACACATACCTACCAGAGTATTCTGTGTATATAGACAAGACTTTATTTACAATATGCCCAGCTCCTCCTGCTCTATAACATGCTGCCTGCACTATGTACAATCAACCTATGTAATTGATATCACATATCTATCTGCTCATCCACCGACACCATACAACCCCCCCACCCATTGCACTTACCTGGGGCTAGGACCACCAGTGCAGTCAGTAGTAGCATGTACACCCCCATGGTGTATAATACTGAGTCGTCTGCCTAAAGTAAAACCTCAACGCTGAAAAGACGATATATACCAGCGATGGGGAGCGCCTACACTGAGAAAACACCGCAGTTAAATATTTAACATGAAGATAACGAAAAGCAAACGAAAAAGGGGACACTGGGTTTTTGGCTTCATTTTTGAGAAATTGGGAAAACCTGGTTCATGTAAATATATCCTGGAGCCAAGAGTAGGATTTTTTACATCGGACTATGGGACACAGTACTGGAGTGTGGGGATACAGCCCCACAGCTGTAATATGAATTTGTGGAACCAAACTTAAAGGGGTGGTCCGGAAGTTGAAAAGCATGTCTTCTTTCTTCCAAAAACAGAGCCACAACTGGCCCTGGTTGGTGCCGGTATTACAACTCAGCTGTGTAGAGATGAAGAGATCTCAGTTGCAATACCCCACAATACCTGTGACCAGGTGGGGCGCTGTTTTTTGAAAGAAAGCAGCCATGTTTTTTAAACTTTATTGTTCCTGAACGTCTCTTGAAGCTCTCCATGACCCCAGTTTCCCAATAACCACCAATACTATTGTGGCTGAGCGGCCTTTAAACCCCCTTTTAAAGGGGTGGTTGTCTTCTCACAGACCACCCCTTTAAGTGTGGTGGCTACCTCTTAACACCTCATGGCTTATAATGTAACTAAGATAGATAGATTTTTGTGATGAAGAAACTTGTTCTGTCATAACACGATTCCTTCAGAAGGGATAGTGATTTTACACACACAGCGATTTAAAGGGGTTTTCCACACTACACATGTTCATAGAACAGGCCTTTAATATTGGATTGGAGGGGGTCTATCCCACATACCAACCAAACATGGTACCATTGTAAGATCTCTTTCCCGCCCCAGCAAGAAGCAAAAAGGACTTTACCTCATGTTTTTTGTGTGTAAGTGTGTGGGGAAGGATATGAGGTAATTTTAATCTAGTAATAGTTAAAGGGGTTGGCCACTTTACCTCATGTTTTTTGTAATATGTGAGTAGGGGGAAAGTTATGAGGTAATTTACCATCTATTTATAGTTCTGCTCCACTTTCTTGATATGTAAAGTGAATCCTCCTGTCTTTTACCTCATCAGCCGGACATTCCTGCCTACAAAATAGCCGAAGAAGGAGGGTCATGTGATGATCAAGGTCCTGGAATGATTGTTCATGGATAGAAATCACACGAACCTCCATCTGCGGCCATTTTGTGGACAGGAATGTCTGGCTGATGAGGTAAAAGACAGGAGGCTTCACTTTACATATCAAGAAACCGGAGCAGAGCTATGAATAGATGGTAAATTACCTCATAACTTGCACCCCCACTCACATATTACAAAAACATGAGGTAAAGCGGCCAACCCCTTTAACTATTACTAGGTTTAAATTACCTCATATTCTGCCCCACACACTTACACACAAAAAACATGAGGTAAAGTGGTCAACCCCTTTAACCATCTTCTGCTTTATGGCCTTTGGGTTATGTCACTACTCTTGCTCTTCGATTGCCAGGACCCGGTAGGTGCTGATCTGTTCTCGAAAAGGACAATCCATATTTATCCAGATACTTCCAGGATGAAGCTTCTTGGCCACACATCTGCTGCGATTCCTCACAAGGACACATTCGACCGCATCTTCTCTTAACAGAAAATTCACAATATTTTTTAACGTTTTGGTTGAACTGTGTAGAATAGTCCTAATTTGTTTCATCAAAACAGCTCAGGACCATTAAGATATGGACTCCACAAGATCCATAAATCTACATATGGCATCAAGATGTTGGCAGCAGTCTACATAGTCAGTATAATATATTGGTTTTCTTGCACTTCTACAGATCAATTGGGTAAAGATTCTGGGAAATCGGGCAAAGTATCCTTAAAGGGAATGGGCCAGGCAGTTTAGGATCACTAAAAGGCCAATGTGGCTTTATACACCATTGGGGTTCAGATACCCAAACATATTTGGTTTACCCCCTGCCTGCCTCCACCCTGGGTCCATGATGTGAGGCCTCCAGGACCTGGTGAAGCCAAGTACAGCTCACCTCACTGTTTAATGCTATGGAAGAAGCACTTACCTCAGCTGTACCAGACACCCTGCGTATGCGCTGGAGGCTCATGTGGACTCATATCAATAGACCCATGTCACCAATCATAACCGGCAAAAAGTTGTGCTCCAGTCTTCTGTGGAACCAGACCAGACCAGACCAGCGCAGTGTGGTGGTCGTATACATGTAAGCTATAAGCTCCTATGATCCTCGTGCCTGTACACACTTTTGGTAGCTACCAATATCAGGCAAGTGTTACTCTGCATCTCACAGATGCTCAGACCAAGCACCTATCCAAGGCCGATTCTTCACTTCCTGCTCAATTTTTCCAATATTATGACTGTGTATATATTTATTTAACTTACAAGTATACGACCACCACACTGCGCTCCTAACACACACACGCTGTATAATACCAGTAAGAAGACTTGCCTAGAATGAAGAAAACCTGGGCTTTCTCAATAACTTCATCTTGGTCAAACTCTTGCTCACAAATATAACCAATCTGTTTGTGTATGTATATATTTTTTTTTCCTTCTATGTGTAGGACCACCACACCGTGTTACTACCAGTCATACATAGAGCTCATTATGGTCCAAGCTGGATAATACCAGTAATAGAAGGAAAGACCTTGCATAGAATGAAAAAAAAAACCCTGGCTGCCACATGCATGTATGACCTCTCTACAACACTTTGGGAGCATGCCAAGACATTGTATGGAGGTCACACAGGCATGCGTAGGTCACATACCTGGGCCTCATCAGGAGCATGCTGAGGCTTTGTATGGAGGTCATACAGGCACGTGGAGGCCACACACAATACTGAGCCTCGTCAGGAGCATGCAAAGGCTTCATTTAGAGGTCATACAGGCACGTGGAGGCCACACACAATACTGAGCCTCGTCAGGAGCATGCAAAGGCTTCATTTAGAGGTCATACAGGCACGTGGAGGCCACACACAATACTGAGCCTCGTCAGGAGCATGCAAAGGCTTCATTTAGAGGTCATACAGGCATGTGGAGGCCACACACAATACTGAGCCTCATCAGGAGCATGCCGAGGATTTGTATGGAGGTCATACAGGCATGTGGAGGCCACACACAATACTGAGCCTCATCAGGAGCATGCCAAGGCATTGTAGGGAGGTCATAAAGGCACAATACTGAGCCTCGTCAGTAGCATGCAAAGGATTCATTTAGAGGTCATACAGGCATGTGGAGGCCACACACAATACTGAGCCTCATCAGGAACATGCTGAGGCTTTGTATGGAGGTCATACAGGCACGTGGAGGCCACACAAAACACAGCCTCATCAGGAGCATGCCGAGGCGTTGTATGCAGGTCATACACAATACTGAGCTTTTCCACTATAATTTTGTGTGTGACTGCAAATCCAGGCCTCCATTGGTTAATAAGTTTGCTTCCCATTGATAATTTCATCTCTAGGATGTGTTATCAGAGCGTTCCCTTTATATTTTGAGCACTGTGTGTATATATACATAGATACAATCCAAAAACCACAATGAAAGCCTCTGACGACTCTGGGGGGTAAAATACAAGGTTTGTTTTTATTTCGATCACCTCCTAAATAAATACACACAGATTTCTCTACTTTCCAAGCGTGAGATCTGGAAGGCTACGGCACGTTCCCTTGTTTCCTATGAGCTCCGAAACACGGGCAACACTGTTTACAAGAAATCTGGACATTTGGCATTGGGTCATACAAAAAAAAAAAAAGACAATTTTTTTGTTTATATACCAGTGTGGCGCCCTTTTTTTTTTTTTTTTAAAGGTGTTCACCATATTGTTCTGCCGTTTCTTAGTGGGAGTTTGACTTCTAGGCCCCTCCCCCCCCAGATGTATGGACAGCCAAGCATACACACTGCTCCGCCCACTTTATTCATGGGTGGGGCCTCATTGGTCCAGACCACCGACCCTTCAGCAAGTTATCCCAAAAGGTGTTTTTACTCCACATTATGTATTTGTTTTGAGAGATAAAATTACTACAATCTTACCCCTTCCCCCCACATGAATACTGATAGTCGCCTAAATTTTTAATTAAAGGTGGTGGTGTTGGGGTTATTTTCAAACTCTTGAGAAACAGCAGCGCTGTTCACTAAACTGATACAACTAGTTGCCCCAGAATAAACTGCGATACTAAAAGCGGCCACTAGAGAAAGGCGGCACAGTTCTAGGGAAATTTAAAAAAAAAAAATCCAAATAATCCCTTTAAATGGTGTTTCGGCACAATTTTACAAGCTCCCTGATGGCAAAGACCTCCTGTTTTCATGATCCCTGACGCTCTACTCTATGGGACTGACAAAGATTTCTGAGCACAGCGCTCGGCTATCCACGACCCCATAGAGATTGGCTGTGTGCACACACATTCATCGATATTACAATGGGGTACGCTGGTCCCTCTTTTTACTCGAGTAACACTGAAGTAGAGGAATTTGGACATCTACCATGCAGATCACCACACTGGAGAATGGGGTAAAAATAACTTTTTTTTTGCCTGTAATCTCAAACAATTTCCACATTGCAAAATAAACGTAATGAAACAGCCAAATATAAAAAATTTAAAAAAAACAACGCGTGAAGCAATAGGCTCAACATGCCGGTTAGGAGGAGGGAACACACATTGGAGAGGTGTCAATTTTCTGTCACAGGGAGGAAGAAAAAAAAAAAACCCCTGTTTATTTTGATCAAAAACAGGTCCATTGGTCTTTAAAAAAAAAAAAAAAAACATGAAAAAACAAAAAGAAAATACACGCGCTCCCACGCCGAGAGCTTTAAAAACATATGAACGTTTAGCTGGTACCGCATGGCTTCAGGGTCGCGTTGACGTCACGTGACAACCCACGCTTCATTCGAGACTGTTGTCAGATGCGGGAATTTAAAAAAAAAATTTTTTTTTTGCAAGAAAATCGTCCTGGGATCTGATAACGAACCCAGATCTAGGACATTCAAACCTACTGGAGGATCAAAGAGCGATGGACGCGACTTCCCGGATACTATTGACTCAGCACGTTGTGTTGCCATGCAGAGCCAACTTTTCGTGTTGCAAACTAAACAGAACTAATTAAACATGGGATTTTTTTTTTAAAACTTTTTTTTTTTCACTTTAGTTTTGCTTCTCTGGATTCTTTGTCATCTTGTTGAGTAGTTTCTATGATGACCGGAGAGAAAGGGAAAAAAAAATTAAAAATAGGGTCATTATTTTGTTAATTTTTTTTTGTTTACAGAAAACAACGTGCCCAGTTTTGCTGACGACTCAGCAAAACCACCCACCAAAGCAGTGACCCAGATAGAAGCATGTTCTAGAGAAATGCAGCTTTTTCCAGCAAACATTATTTCTGTCCATAATGTTTCTCGAGATACCCCCATTTGAATCCATATGCTAATGAAGCAGTCGCTGCACCCAAACTGTTCCCTTGTTATCCGGAGCACATATATTCCCACCTAAAGTGTTACTCTTTACTTCCAGTTTTCCACATATTGGTCAGGGAGTCGAGTGGCCAAGACAGGAATAGCAGTGATTCAGGTGCTGAGGGCATGCGACAGCCTCATTAGCATACAGATTAAATTGGGAATTTCTTACAAATGGTATAAAGGAGAGAAATATTCATGAAGCTGGGTTCTGCGCATTCGCAGAACGCAGTCTGCGCGGTCTCGCCTCTGAAGCTGGAGCTACTGCGCATGCAAAGAACCCAGCTTCGCAGACGAGTGCGCGCAACTACAAGGAGCTGCGTGCGGAAGATGTCAGGGTAGGTGGAACGCAAGAGGCTACTGGGGCGTGGAGTAGCTCTGGCTACGTGATGCCCCAGTATCCTCTTTTGAAAATTTGCATATTACCACACTTAAAGTTTTTAAAAGATACAGGGGACCTCAGGATTGGCCCTAAAAAGGGCTATCCTCACGTACAACAGAGGCGTGGTGGTACGTTTCCCTTTAAAGGAAATCTACCATGAGAATCCATCCTGATAAACCAGGGACATTACTCATAGATCCAGGCACCCTGACTGTGGTATCCTATAATTTTTTTTATCCGGGCCCACCTTCTTTTGAACCCCCCCCCCCCACTACTAGCATAATTTTAAAAGTCAATTTTAGAAGGACGACAGATATAA